>NC_137864.1:2830005-3070005 GCF_963924005.1 Protomyctophum bolini | reverse complement strand
AGCAAATCACATTTTTTGGAGTTTTTCCCAAGAGACATTATATGTACATATAAGATTATAGATCCACAACAGCCTTATCCGATTTAAACCGGACAGTCACTTTGACATTTTAGCGAATCAAGTACTGATACTTTAGAGAAAGAAAGTATACAAAGCAATCACATTTTTGGAGTTTTTCTATAAAGACGGTTCCTGAACCAAGAATAACCTGGGGGGGGGGGGGGGACGTACAGTACAGTACACCCCGCAGGAGACCTCCCACTAAAAAAAAAGTTAATAAACCCCCTCCGGTATATAAAGTGAAGGTGATCTTGGCGACCGAATGGAGGAGAGAGAGAGACGTGGACGCGCCAGATGGACTTCATCCTGGCCTGCGTGGGCTTCGCCGTGGGCCTCTGGGCAACGTGTGGCGCTTCCCCTACCTGTGCTATACAAGAACGGCGGCGGCGGGGCCTTCCTCGTCCCCTATACGTGCTGATGGTGTTCGCCGGCGCCATGCCCGTCTTCTTCCTGGAGGTGGCCAGCCCATGGGGGCAGTTCATGAAGGCGGGCAGCGTCGGCGTGTGGAACGTGGCGCCGCTCTTCAAGGGCCCGTCACGGTGGACTGGGAGCTGCTGCTGCTGTGCCTGCTGCTGGCCGTCTGGGTCGTGGTTGTACCTGTGCGTGTGGAAGGGCGTCAAGTCCACCGGCAAGGTGGTGTATACTTCACGGCCACCTTCCCCGCCTACGCCATCCTCCTGGTGCTGCTGGTCAAGGGCGACGTCGCGCCTCGGGACGCCGGGGACGGACGACGACCACCAGAGGCCCTCGTCCAACTCGGACAATGACAGGATGAGCGCCGGCTCGGCCGCGGACGACGAGAGAACGCTGCCCATCGTCAGGTCACGACACGAGAGCGTCTAGTAGGACTGTTTTCATCATCAGGTCACGACACGAGAGCGTCTAGTATAGGACTGTTTTCATCATCGGGTCACGACATGAGAGCGTCTAGTAGGACTGTTTTCATCATCAGGTCACGACATGAGAGCGTCTAGTAGGACTGTTTTCATCATCAGGTCACGACACGAGAGCGTCTAGTAGGACTGTTTTCATCATCAGGTCACGACATGAGAGCGTCTAGTAGGACTGTTTTCATCATCAGGTCACGACATGAGAGCGTCTAGTAGGACTGTTTTCATCATTAGGTCACGACATGAGAGCGTCTAGTATAGGACTGTTTTCATCACCAGGTCACGACATGAGAGAGTCTAGTATAGGACTGTTTTCATCATCAGGTCACGACATGAGAGCGTCTAGTATAGGACTGTTTTCATCATCAGGTCACGACATGAGAGAGTCTAGTATAGGACTGTTTTCATCATCAGGTCACGACATGAGAGAGTCTAGTAGGACTGTTTTCATCACCAGGTCACGACATGAGAGCGTCTAGTAGGACTGTTTTCATCACCAGGTCACGACATGAGAGCGTCTAGTATAGGACTGTTTTCATCATCAGGTCACGACATGAGAGCGTCTAGTATAGGACTGTTTTCATCATCGGGTCACGACATGAGAGAGTCTAGTATAGGACTGTTTTCATCATCAGGTCACGACATGAGAGAGTCTAGTAGGACTGTTTTCATCACCAGGTCACGACATGAGAGCGTCTAGTATAGGACTGTTTTCATCATCAGGTCACGACATGAGAGCGTCTAGTAGGACTGTTTTCATCATCAGGTCACGACATGAGAGCGTCTAGTATAGGACTGTTTTCATCATCAGGTCACGACATGAGAGCGTCTAGTATAGGACTGTTTTCATCATCAGGTCACGACATGAGAGAGTCTAGTAGGACTGTTTTCATCACCAGGTCACGACATGAGAGCGTCTAGTATAGGACTGTTTTCATCATCAGGTCACGACATGAGAGCGTCTAGTAGGACTGTTTTCATCATCAGGTCACGACATGAGAGCGTCTAGTATAGGACTGTTTTCATCATCAGGTCACGACACGAGAGCGTCTAGTAAAGGACTGTTTTCATCATCAGGTCACGACATGAGAGCGTCTAGTAGGACTGTTTTCATCACCAGGTCACGACATGAGAGCGTCTAGTTAGGACTGTTTTCATCATCAGGTCACGACATGAGAGCGTCTAAGTAGGACTGTTTTCATCATCAGGTCACGACATGAGAGCGTCTAGTATAGGACTGTTTTCATCATCAGGTCACGACATGAGAGCGTCTAGTTAGGACTGTTTTCATCATCAGGTCACGACATGAGAGCGTCTAGTATAGGACTGTTTTCATCATCGGGTCACGACATGAGAGCGTCTAGTTAGGACTGTTTTCATCATCAGGTCACGACATGAGAGCGTCTAGTATAGGACTGTTTTCATCACCAGGTCACGACATGAGAGCGTCTAGTTAGGACTGTTTTCATCATCAGGTCACGACATGAGAGCGTCTAAGTAGGACTGTTTTCATCATCAGGTCACGACATGAGAGCGTCTAGTATAGGACTGTTTTCATCATCAGGTCACGACATGAGAGCGTCTAGTTAGGACTGTTTTCATCATCAGGTCACGACATGAGAGCGTCTAGTAGGACTGTTTTCTCAAACCGTTTGGTTTCAAGGACAACCCCTAACTCTGACAGTTATACAGACTCTATACAGACAGGTCCATTTTGAACCCCCCCTCAAGGAAGAGGGTCCTCCATTTGGTTCCATTTGTACACTGTCGGAGTTGCAGACGTGTAAGGGCCCGATTCATACTCCTATTTTATACCGCTGTTTCGGCGTTGTGTAGTGCCGAAACGATTTCGGCTCGTCAGACATTTTCAGTAGCACCGAAGAGACGACTTTAAGGCCGTCCCCCACCCCCCGAACCTCAAATGACGTCACATTGTATAGGCTCTACAGCGCCGAACCGACTTTTATTCGTCTCTAAAATAGGAGTATACGAATCGGCCCTTATAGGGTCCATTAATTTGCAACACCCTCAATGAACCAATATGATCCACTTTAAACACCGTCGGTGTACCCATGACGTATACATCACCGTCAAGTTCATGTGCCCCCGAGACGGAGATTGATCATCTCCGTCATATTATAGTGCTATGAAAACCGATCGCATCGCTCTACACAGCCTATAGAGGGCGCTTGTTGACGATGGGCTCGTTTTATTATACAAGACGGCATGCCGGGCGTCAGCTATAGACATAAGGGAGCGCTTGTCTCTAGTTTATTTGTTATTGTTCATTATAAGCAGCTATTTTATTGTTTACTACGGCTGCTACAATGACGAGGAACTGCCCTCCGGAGATGATGGGAGCTATAGTGGCCTATCTTTTATTAGAATTGGGAATGTATATAACGTCTGGATTTGATTGGTCAACAAAACAGCGTGATGGAATCCATGTTTGATTGCCCAAGCTTAGTGCTATATATGGTCAGCGCTACTACGTTCTCGGGCTGCTCTGTGTGCCTTTATACATCTGAGAGAGGCGTATAGTCATGTGGTCTTCGCATCAAATCAAACGACGCGGCCCAAATTTGAATTGAACAAAATGCGAAGCCAAATGCGATTTGTTTTTTTGCCGGTTTTCACCAAATGAGGTGATCTCAGAGGTCATGTGGCTATGATCAGGGTTTTGACCTTCTATATCCTTGTTTACCTGTAATTGTCTTATAGTGGCAAAGGCCTATACACAGTATGTTGATTTGACAGACAACGCCATGACACATGACATCCCAATCAATTCACACATTGCACACGTGCCACTTTTTAGCTGCTCAGAGCTCAGGCCATTGAATGTATTTATTATGCTACTTACTGTAGTCATATTATGCACTTTATGCTCTCCTCCCTCCATCCTTTTAATTGCAATGATGTGCTTGCACTACAAAGAATTTCACACACCCTACTTGTAATGTGATGTGACAATAGAGATTGTCACAATCACATGATTCTGATTCTGAATAATGTTGACGGTTATTGTCAAAACTCTTCAATGGGAATTCCACTGGAATTTACCAGATTGGGGCAGAAGTGGTTATTATATAAGTCTGACTGATGTCATGATATGACATATTCAGCAACTAAACTATATAGAAAGAAACCAAGTGATCTATATGTCATTTTAGATGTTATCTATATAGCGTCATAGGATTTTCAGAAAGCTCTAGGATTTAGAGAACAGTGGGTTTTCAGCAACGGCAGGTATACTGTACGTACAAGCTCGTACAGCGTGACACCGCGCTGCAAGCTTATATACATCTTGCTATACAGTATGTTATTATGCAGGTTAATGCAGGAAACCGGATAATGTGCCATAGGCCTATACTTTAGTGTTTTATTTCATCTTGGGAATTCAATTTCACTGCCGCGTGTGGCCGATGATCGGAAGGGGTGTGTGTGTGTGTGTGTGTGTGTGTGTGTGTGTGTGTGTGTGTGTGTGTGTGTGTGTGTGTGCGCGCGCGCGTGCACGTGTGTGCGTTGTATACATGTGCCATATATTTCCCTGTGTGTGTGTGTCTCTCTTTCTGAAGTAGGCCTACATGATAATCAACGGCTGTCATATTTCCCCATCAGGCTTGTGGAGATGTTTGCTTTGGTTCATCAGCTGTGCTCAGTAATAGTTTATGTTGGCACCAGCAGTGTTGTTTGAATCATTTCACTCCAATGTTTTCATAATTTACACTCGGACGTGCTTCCTGCTTCAGACCTGACGTCCTTGTCGCTCGGTTCTTCCTGGCAACAGACCAGTTTTTTTTATAACTGACACCTGCACAATTTGCTGTAACTTAATTGTCCCTTATACAGTGTGTATTTAGATTGTATTCATCTAGATTGCTGCTCTTGTTCTGATCAATCCTATCCAGCATTTCAACCGCACTGAAGACTGACTATAGTGGTGGAAAGTTAACTAAGTACCGGTAAGTAGTTACTGACAAGTGGGCATTCCTACATTTGACCTCTTGTATTGTGTTTTAAACTTTTGCATTCCTATACATTTGACCCCAAATCAAATGACAATTGATCATAGTGTTAGGATCTGTCCCTCCCCCTCTCCGGGGTATAGTGCTTTCATAATGAGAAGTACTGTCCCCTCAATTCAATTAAAATAAAGGTGTCAGGTGTGTTGGAGTAAAACTACTAAAGATGTGGCCCGTGCCGGCCTAGCGGTCCAGGCACCCTGGCTGGTGAATCCAGCATGACGGTATGTCACGGGTTCGAGTCCCGAATCCCCATGCACTTTGCTCCCCCATCTCTCCCCCCCGATTCCTGTCAACTTACTTTGTATCTATCAATAAAAGGCCACAAAGATATCTAAAAAAGAAAAAAACGACTGTTGTGGACAAAAAAGCCTTGTGTCTTTTTCCGCGCTCGCCGCAATCGGTCCATCGATCGCATCACAGAAAGGGAAACCGCAAAAGCTGCCCCCCCCCGCTGTGATTCAGTCAGTAAGCAAGAGGTGCAAGAGGTGCAAGTCAATGACGTAACCAACACCTCCACTGCACATACTCTGCATACGTCACGGTGTATGACCTGGCCAACCGAATCGCGCAGGTTTGTGCGCAGTCAGACAAACACACAGAGGTAAAGTCAGTGACGTATAACGGCCACAAAGCACATGCCGCCAACGGCACTTCCGCATACCCAATCCAATCCAATCCACTTTATTTATAAAGCACATTTTTATACAACGAGGTTGAAACAAGGTGCTGTACACATAGAAATACTAGAATACCAGTAAGACGCGCAAACGCGGGAAGCGAACGCAGCTGAAACCCTGCAGATCATGTCTGTCTGTCTGTGTGTCTGTCCCGCTGTTACTGTATATGTGGACCTGGCCCCTTTTGTGCCCATATATGGAGCTGAGTGGACCTGGCCCCTTTTGTGCCCATATATGGAGCTGAGTGATTGCTGATGCAACACACTCCATATTTGGATAGCGGGACAGACACACAGACAGACAGACACACACACAGACAGACATGATCTGCTAGGTCTCATAGTAAGTGCTCACTGCGTTCGCAACTAGAATATCAAGAAAAAAGCAACAACAGTATACATAAACAGGGCAACATAAGGACACAATGCAGTGGAAGCAGCAACTCTTGATCAGTATGTTCAAATGCCAAGGAGTAGTAGGCCTACAAGTGAGTTTTCAGACGTGATTTATAAACACAGACAAGGATTGAGAAGCTCTGACATGAGGTGGAAGTTCACGGTCACGGTCTAACAGTTAGACCGTGACATACAGTAACTGAACTGCGGACAAAGCTGTGCGTGCACACACTGCTCTTCTCAATTGTGTGTGTGTGTGTGTGTGTGTGTGTGTGTGTGTGTGTGTGTGTGTATAGATAGATATATAGAACATTTATATTGATCCATCTAGTAACTATAGTTAGTCTGTGATAGATAAGATGACCATGTGGTGTTGAGTTCACAATACTGCCCCCATCTGGCCGAGTCGGGTTACAAGATATCTCGTCTATAGAAGGAAAAACAAGAAATGACTCGAGTCGTTATATCAGCTGGCATTCTATTCTCTCGCACATTGTGCCTATAGTGGAGCTTTCTGTAGTCGCGTTTGTGGTCTCTAGTCATGGTGTGGTGGTGGGGAAGAGGAGAGCGGACTAAAGGCCTATTCATAGTCTGGTTTTTCGGTGGTGAGGTGACCACCGCTCCGGTGGTGAGCTGACCACCGGAGCTGAAATATTCGCTCCATTTTCGTCACCACTAAACCCCTTATCCCTAAACTTTTACTATTTTGAAAAACATTTTTGAATAGTTCAACTACATTGACACGTTGTGAGCTTGTAGACTGGCCATTTTAACTATTCAAAAATATTTTTTGCAAAATAGTAATAAAAAAAGGCAAAGAAGTTTAGGGCTAAGGGGTTTAGCGGTGACAAAAACGGAGCCCATATAAGTGTCCCATTGGCCGTGGGGCTTAGTCTCCCGATGGCCGTATATAGGGCCCCCGCGGCGGCGCGCACAGCCGCCTCCATTATTTTCAATGAACCTAACGCACACCGGCTCCGTCCGCCGCGCGGAGCCGCGCCGCGCCGCCCGGCGCGCCGATAGAACACAGTTCTATTTTCCAGGCGGCGCCGCGCGGTGCCGCGCAGCAACGCGCCGCGCCGCACACGGTCGCAGACGGTGTGTGGTGGGCTTCATTGTAAATGTTTGCGTTGGCTATTCAAAAAAACCCAGCAGATACAAGTTCACGTCGCGTCAGTGTGTTGCCGCACTGCAAGCTTACATCTATCTATCTAGCGTACATAACTATCTTTGAACATTTTTGGGAAAAGTGGGAGAACTATACTATATACTACTGACTTTAGAAAGCATTTGTAGAATGGGCCTCAGGTCTGTTGGTTGAACTCTTCACTGTGTGCATAATGTTACATTGCATACAGTAGGCCTACATGTGTCTCATGCAGACACATGTGAGCTGCTCGTCAGCTTAGTGTGAAAGGCAAACACAAGCTCAGTCAGTTTAACAATCCCTTCTGTATTCAACTGTATGGGCTTCTCAGAGGTGTACAGGAGTGTTGGATAATATTAATAATACAGTGGTAATAATAATAATAATAATAATAATACTAATAATATTTACTCTTATTTTTGAGGGGCGCTACTGTAGCTGCAATATGAACAGCTGCAATACCGCTGGGTGACCTAAAGTGGCACTGTTGAGCAGCCTAAAAGGGGGCCATTCACACTAAACTGCAGCCATGCAGCCAGCTGTGTTGTTGTAGCAGCGTGCACCGCTCAATTCACACGGGTGTGATTTTTCTTATTGCTTGGCCCTGTCTTATATCGCCGCTTGCGTCTATATTTATTATTTGACTTTGTCTCATTTATTGTGTTATTTTAATAATAAGTCTGTTGCCGCTGTGAACTATAGGATTTGGACTCATTCGATTGGGATGTCCGTCCGTCCGTCCGTCCGTCCAGCCATCTGTCTTAGCATTTGCGTGTCTGTCTGGCTGTCCGTCTGTCTGTTTTAGTTTAGTTTAGTTTAGTTTATTTCGCACAATAAAAACCGTACAAAAAGGTATCATCAATAAAAGAAGTGTGTGCAGGTGAGAAAAGAAACCCAGGGAGGGCTTATAAGTGGTTCTCACCAAAGTTAATATACAATTTAAACAAATAGTAATGTACAAATATTAAGACAAAGTAATCAAACATATAGGTATGGAAAAAAAAAAACAAGAAATACATTATTTACACTTGTGAAGTGTGTGTGCCTGTGTGTGCGTGCGTGTAAGCTATGCGCTACATTATGTTAAATTGGAGAGGGTAACTTCAAGAGGCTGGCCCTCAATCTATGTTTAAAGTTACAGAGTGAAGATGCGGAGTTGGCAATAAGTATGTGTCTGTGTGTTTGTGAAGTTGGCTTGGAATGGAATGGAATTCATTCTCCTGTTGTACTGTGGGTAAACTCGAAACTGGGGCCTCTCTACCCATACAGCTATGATATGTATATAGTAGTAGCCAGTAGCCAGGCATTGTTGTTGAGGTGTGCGCTGTCCCTTTAAGAGTGATTGGATCAGTACCTGTGTGGTGTAATCAGCCGCATCAGTATCTGTGCTGATACCAGGTGTGTTGCATGACATGATGGCCACCAAGCCTGATCAAAGGTGACTCCTTTACCCTGAACGACACATTCCTAAACAATCTATAGTAGTGTATTTTCCAAACGATGTGCCGACAAAAATGGTGGAAACAGTATATAGTTCGACTAGAAAAAGTGCCCCTCGGGGCACAATTAGTCTCCACCAGGGCAGGTGAGGTTGTGGCCTCCTGGTGGCACTATAATAGGCCAATGTGGGATATATTCCTCAGCCTATAGTAAGAAAGTCTGTGAAAGATTTCACGTAAATTGCACGCTCTGTTCATGATTTGGGGCTTTTTGTTCAAAACGGGCCAATCCTGCAAACTTTGAAAGCCAATGTTAGCCAAAATTGTTTTTCAAAAGTCGGCCTCCTGCCCCTGGTGGCGCTCTAACAGGCCGTTCTGGAAAGTTTGGGGCAGAGGTTCATCGTTGGCATCCAAGGAGAGTGTGTGCGCAACATTTGGCATCGACCGGGTTAACGGTGCCGGAGATTAGCTGGTAACAGACGGACGGAAGGACACACACACACACACACACACACACACACGGACGGAGTGCAAAACATACTCTCTCCCCATGCCTTCGGCCTGGTGGAGACAATAATAATCCATTACGACACATGTAGACGATTCTAAAACAATATATTCTAAATCCTATTTTGTGAAGCCACTAAGGCAATCGGGACTTCCTGAAAGTTCATATAATGGCCTGTTGTGGCGCTGTCATTGGGCCCAAAAAAACCCCATAGCTCCATAGAAGTCCATGTATTTGGGCCCAACTTCACCTAGACTGTATTACCTTAATAAACATGGTCATGAATACTTTCTGCTTCCAGTCACTAGTTTAAAGTCTCATTTCTCATGTCATAATATTCTTTTTGGAAAAGTATGGTCCCATTTATTAAAAAGAATACCATAAAGTCGCGTATGTTCTGAGGGGGCGTGGCTACCGTTACAGTTTATGATCGGGAGCCACCCCCCCCTTTCAGTCAAAATAAAAACCAACGAAGAAGAAGGGAGGGAAGTCCCGCCTCGTTGTCTGGGCCAGCCAATGGGCCAGCTGGGCCCAAACGGAGCCAGTTCGGAAATAGCGCACTGAGCGCACTGTGCAATGCAAACTAACAGGCGACTGCGCTCCGGCGCGGTATTTCCGAACGCGCCCTTATAGTTAGTGATAGGACATGGTGGTGCTGCATGCCACCAATGCCACGTCCTTCGAAAGTCCTTATGAGCACAACCCGTGTAAGATTTAGAATGTTGTCACCATGCCATTTTTTTCTGCTGCTGATATTTTGTAATGCATGTAAAACTTTGGTGAATACTTTTGGTTGCACTTTACCTCTGGACTCCTATACCCTACATATTGTGCCAACCTTAACACTATTCCATTTTTTTTTTTAATAATCTCCTGTATTATATTAGATTATGTCATTGATTGTAACTTGTTTTAGGCTCATTTGAACTTTGAGAGAATATTTTCTATTAGGACAGACTTGAAATGCGTGGCGTTGCACTTAAACCCCCGCAGCATTCCTATTCTGCAGGTGAACATTCAACAATAGCAGCTCTATGCAATAACAGATCTACAAGCTCAATGCATTGCGCTTGTAGATCTGCTATTTTTTGGTGGAGACTTAAAGAACGCTAAAAGAGGCTAAAAAGGAACGCACCAAGCACTAAGTATATATTTAATAAGGTCTTGTGTTTTGACATCGATAAATTCCAAATATGATCAAGGTATTCCGAGGCACCCTTGGATAATTTACAGTATGTCAAGGCCACGTACGGCAACCACTTTGAGAAGCCTTCATTTATAGATGCCCTTATCCAGAGTGACTTACACGTGTGAGATTGAAATGAGCAGAGTAAACATGAACTCTAGTCAACAAGTGTTGTGTAAATAGTCCCATAAGTAAACAATGTAGTGTCTCAAAGAAAGTGTAGGATAGCAGGTAAACAATGACCCTGCAGCATCTGTCTAAACAATTACATTTGTAGCTGAGAAAAGCAAGAAACTAAATCATGAGAACAAGAACAAGTGCACGGGCAAGATATATTTGTGAACAACTAGCATCAATTAAATAGCCGATCTTCAAGCACATTTTTGGCCCTTTATTATTTGACAATTTGGCCAATGCTTGACCAGTTTCTATAGTATAGTTTGTTGGTTATGTTTGTATGAAGACAGTAATGTTTTTTTGTACCCTTCATCAATCATACAGTATACGTACAGTAAGTGAAGTGAGGCGCAGTGCTGCTATAGACTGCCATGTATATATTGTGTGTATTGGTTCATTGTGCTCCCTACAGAATGTGATACACTGGTGTCCTAGTTAAATGTGCGTCAGTGTAGTACCAAGTTACATATGTGTTCATTATTAGTTCATTCTGACCTGAGATCAGATTCATACGAGGTTTCCACTGGACACACACTGGTCTGATTAACCCATTCTGACCTGAGATCAGATTCTAAGGTCTTCGATTTTTCAAAAATAGCAGACCTACAAGCTCGTAGCGCGCCAGATCTGCTATTTTTCAATAGCTAAAGCATAACATGCATGCTAACACCAAAATGGGTTCCCGTTCAGAAGTAGGCCTATCACATTGGATTTGGATCACTTTGAGAAAAGAGAAACGTAAAGCTTCGATAGTGACTTTATTTTATGGATAACATGTAATATTTTGTCCAATCTGTATATATGGTATATAGTATTTTAATACAACATGACTCATATACAATTGGGGTGGTTGGATTTTGTCTCCCCGCTCTTCTATCGAGACATTTTAGATCGTGTCAAAGGTCACGTACAGGATCTGACACACATTTTGTGTGCCGACCTGTTTGTCTATACTGTCTGCTTCTTATAGTAGACCGGGCGGGTTCCCCCCAGGATTCTATATAGGTCCACTCCACTATACCAAATCTCTTTGCAGTATAGACAGCAGATCTACAAGCTCGTAGCGCGCCACCGAGTGGCGTGCTACGAGCTTGTAGGTCTGCTATTTTTGAAAAATCGAAGAACCACTGACACAGAAACACAGCTTTTTCAGAGAACTGTCAGGATGTAGAAGACAATTTTAGAATCTGATCTCAGGTCAGAATGGGTTTTAACTCCTTGAACACCTTGGTAGTATAGCATCCTCTCGTCGGCTCAGTACTTGGTCAGTACTATGTAAACTCTTCATTTCCATTTTCCAGCCATTCAGTTGCAACAAAAAAAAAGAAAATAAAGTTTTTTTTATTATATATATATAATTTGGGGACCCCCCAAAATAATTTGGCGACCCCCCCCCCCCCGAGGGGTCGCGACCCACAGGTTGAGAACCCCTGCTCTACACACCAACGAGGCGTTGTGCGAGTCCTGCATCTAATAACAATTTAGAATAGAGATAATGAGAGACAGAGAGATATACAGTACAAAGGTTTTTTTTTTGTTTAGTTTTAGGGAAGATCCTATCAAACTGGATCTGGTCCAGGATGTATATGTGTGTGTGTGTGTGTGTGTGTGTGTGTGTGTGTGTGTGTGTGTGTGTGTGTGTGTGTGTGTGTGTGTGTGTGGTGCATGTGTGTACAGTATGTAGCCTAGCGGCAAACCTCTATTTGCAGTGAATCCCTACTCTCCTTCAGAACAACTCTCAAATAGCACTTACAGCTTACAGGTTGCAATTCGAAACTGGCCCCAGTCAAAAACTCAAAGCCTATATACCCTTCCTTTTTACTGTATACATATTATTCTTTGACGTTTTTGCATAGTATACTGTATATTTGTATGTCATTAAATGTTTAGATGAATATTGAGTAAGAACGACCACAATGGAAACAAGCCAATAGGCTTTCTTGCGTTGAAATCCTCTCTTATAGAAGACTTTGTATTGAACTGTACTTTCCTGTGCATTTGTCCTGCAAACTGTTAATAAAGTATTCAATCAATGCCCTTGGCCCAGGCACTGTCTTTTGCTGTTTATCTTTTCCTTCTGCGCAGTTTATTTCCTTTATTTGAAAAGTATAGGCTAATAACACATTGTCGAGGAAGAGACACAATCAAGTCCAGGACTTATTGTTTATCAGGGAATATTATCTAAATAATGTCCAATCTGAGAATACGTTCCTGACCAAGACATTTCTTCACCAATGTGTTTGTAAAGGTGTCTATAGCAACACGACTCACAATCTGTGACAGCTGCTGAAATTTGGGGTATACCATTAATTCAAATTACAAACACCTTGGGCTAAAAACGGATGGACGGTGGACCTTTTTTTAGCCCAAGGAGTATTTTTTTATGAAAAAACTAATTGAATCATGAGAAATGCCTAGTTTGACCCCCTCGCATGCATTTTGCGTGCATACAGGTAATTATGGTACCCCAACTTTCAGCAGCTGTCACAGATTCCCCTAATGACTTTATGCAGGCCCCTGACCGTCTTGACATTGAGTTAATGGCAGGGTGGCAAGTTTGGCAACTATAGCCGCATTGCCATTGTTGCTGTATACGAAAAGCTTGAATATTGATCCTCTTTCTATCTGCAAAATGTTTGTTTCATAAAAATCCACTGTAGACATGTTATGAGCTATACTTTCTGTCAAAACATTCCTTGCAGATGATTATTTTTCTAAAGAGTGTTGGAGTTTGGAAGTGCTCAATATCACTCAGTGGCCTATATGCGTATACCACCTGTTTTGAATTTGCACATAATGCAGGAGAAAGCACTTTTTTTTAATAGTGTTTGTATTTTGATCCAATTACTGAATGTCAGTCTCCAGGTTTTCTTATGACAGTTATTTATGACGACACTATGGCAATAATGGCATATTAGGAGTAAGTACTAGTGGTTATCAAATGTTTTATTTGCAAGGACCCCATTAACTCTGAGAGGGTACAAATGGAACCATTTGGTTCCTTTTCAACACTCTCAGAGTTTTACAGACCTGCTATGGTCATTCAGTGCTAGCTCTTTATGAGTTTCCAGTAACATTATTGTCCACTCATTTTATGTATGACATTTTGTATGTGACAAAAGAATTGACAAAAATGTCCACCACAAGCCAACATGCCAACTTGCTGATGCTCAGGGGTGAGCAGGATATGTTGCTTTAGGCTACTGAAAGGAGCGCTTCCAAACTCTAATCTTTTTTTTTTTTAAATAATGTGTATAGCCCATAGATATATTATAAAACACCTTTCAAAAGAATTAAAACATTAAAACAACAAATAAAAAATAGAAGATCTACAAGCTTGTAGATCAGTTATTTTCACAATTAAATATGTGGTTATTATTACATAATGTATTTTATGTTTGGATCCCCCCCAGGGAAACTACCTAATGTAACTCTTAAACGTTTGTGTTGATCTACTCCTGGAAGCAGCACTACAAATCCCATTAGCTGCTGAACAACACGCCCATGGGACAGCCACGCCCCCCCACCCGCGGTGTCAGGCTTTGTCGTATGACGTGGTTGGTTTAAAGGTCCCTGACAGACAGGCGTACTGTCCAATGGCGTGTGGCGCTGTCCGCGGGGTCCGGGGGTCCGGGGCGGGGCTTCAGTCTGCACAGAGAAAGTGCCACGACTCCAAACTTCACACACAAAAACCTCACAGAAGAAACCGGCCCGGGTAAGACGAAACTTAACTACACTTTTTATGCTTCTATATTCTCTGCGTTTCTTAGTATTCTTGCAGTCAAAGATAGTTCAGCAGTAGGCTAGTTGACACGGACGTTTCTCCGCGGCCAGTGTCGGCTGCATATTTTGTTATTGTTATTTGTTACCATAAGCCAATGTACAAAAAAAGAAAAAAGGTTTGACCCCCACCCCCCAAAAACAAAATGAATGGGGGGTTCAGGTCCAAAAGGACGAAACTTATGCTGTCTTGTTTAGGGGGGCGTAAGACTGTTCATTTTGTAACTTTGCTGCAGGCCTATGTGTTATTTGTTTTCTCTTATTTGATACGCAGTTGAATAAGCCACCTTGGAATATTCTCACTGTAATGAATGTGAATGTCCATTCTGTTTTATATTTGTGCTTGTTTAAGAAGAGTTCGGGTGTAGGGTTAGACTGGGGGAAAGGAGACTTTGCCCCTGGTTATCTTCAAAGCATTGTCAATATAACCTATAGATGTATCATACAGATTACATGACACATCAGCAGTGTCATAATGAATCTGCGCATTGAGTGAACCAACCAACCAACTCACATTCCACGACTTTTCCAAGTTAATTGATGAAGCTTATACAAAGTGTCTCTCGTGTTGTTAAACAACGTGTCAGTTTGTTCTGTTCACGTTCAGAACTCTGTGTTCTGATCAGCATTGTACAGAGAGAGAGAGAGAGAGAGAGAGTCCTGCGCATCTGCATGAGGAGAAAAACCTCCTTCTCACTTACAAAAAAAAAGAAAAAAAACATCATATACTGAAAATACCTCCACTGTGAAGAGTGGGGAAAACGTAAGGCATGCAATGGTTGAATGTTCTTTTTTTTTGGGAAGCGTTTATAATGTCCTGCATATGTTCTTTGAACTATAGTTAGTAGTAACAGAACGGTTCAAATGGTGAGCGCAGCATGGGATAGTGTTTGTGGTATAAGAAAAGTTGCAGGTTTGCTGTATATTTGCAGGAGTTACATAACGGAGGGGCCACAGCACAAAGGGTTAATTGTCAGTAGAGACACGTCGCCCCTGCAAGCCAGTAAAAAAAAAAGTTACTCTTTTTTTTTTTTTAGTGGACCTTCATCACTTTTGATGAGGACGTCCTTAAATTAAGCCACACTATTTATTAGGTCTGTTGCTGTTGTCGCCTTAATCTTAATCACATTTTGTTTAAGTTGGATTCATGTCAAAATATGAGTTTTGTTGTTGCGTGAATATAAAGTGCCACAGAATTGACAACTTTGAGTGAATCAGTTATCGGTGATAGATTAAATGGTCGATCGTAACAAATCGCCTGCCGCCCGGCCCGTGCTCTGTATACAAATGTTTTCATTGATTGATCGGCTTGATTCTTCGAGGAGTCATTGATTGGAGGGGGCGTGTCTTTGGGAAAGTACAGTCAGCATTTGAGAACAGAGGAGTTGTATGCCTACGTACAGTTGCCAGTTGGACTCACTCAAACAGACTGAGAAGTGAGAATCGATACGTCACAAATCTCCTTGTAACACGTGTCCCTATATATGGACTAGATCCAGTCATTATTAAACATTAAATCTGTTTAGTCGTTATTTATGTGAATTGAACTATACGTGGGACTATAATCGGACGATAATATGTAACCTAACTAACCAAATGCACCCTGTGTTGTGTTGTGTAACCAAACCGGTAACTGTGAGTTACAAATGGATACATTTTCATTCTAAAAGCTATAATTATTTCAATGCGCTGTTGGTGCGTGTGGCATTTTTTTTTTTAAATCTGCACGAGCGACACCGTTGTACGGGCGGAGTAGCCTATAGGTTTATCGCTTCCATATGCTGTGTGTGTGTGTGTGTGTGTGTGTGTGTGTGTGTGCATGTGCGCGCCATGGGTGTTTGTGTGTTCAACATCTCACATCTCATGCAGAATGTTAAATTATCATTTCAGACTAATAAATAGCTCCCAGCTTCATTCATGATCCTCCATATGATAATACAGGCTGCAGCCTGCAGACAACATGCAAAACCATTATACGACCGCAATCCTTAATGTTATTTGAACGACAATATGTATTAAGGTATATAATTAGGGCGTACATCTGAGTTCGAGTATGTTAATGGCTACAATATAATTAGTAGGCTACATTTATGGGAATATGTTAATACAATATATAACTAGGTACATATGCATGGTACAGTGTGTTAATAATAATACAATATTATATATTAACATATATTGGAGTATGTTGATAACATCAATGCTAGAGTATGCTAATGCAATATAACTAGTACATCTGTTAATACAATAATAACTAGTACATCTGTATTATATGTTAATACAATGTAACCAGGCCTATACATGTATATGGTAGAGTATACGTTAATACAATATATAACTACTACATCTGTAGAGCGTCGCAGTCCCACCCCCTTTCAGGGCACCGGGAGGTATATTAATTTCCCATTAATTTTTCCCATATAGACGTTTCAGAAAGTATTTATTTAACCCATTCTGAACGGGAACCCATTTTGGTGTTCGCGTCATGTTATGCTTTAGCTATTGAAAAATAGCAGATCTACAAGCTCATAGCGCGCCACCGAGTGGCGCGCTACGAGCTTGTAGGTCTGCAATTTTTGAAAAATCGAAGAACGACTGACATTTTTTTAAATCTGATCTCAGGTCAGAATGGGTTAATCAGACCAGTGTGTGCCCCGTGGAAACATCGTATGAATCTGATCTCAGGTCAGAATGGGTTAAAGACCTTTTTAAGCCTCGGACGAAGCCAACTCTCGGCTTCTGACAAATCATGGCAATAAACACAATTGTTTTGAGCCAGAGCAAATAATGATTAGAAAAAAGGGCAGGGTATATACTGTAACAGAGTATACTTTCTGAAACGTCTATGGAAAAATTAATGGGACATTCTTTCCCCCGGTGCCCTCGTGGTTCTGAAAGGGGGCAGGACTGCGTTGCTCTAGTCTATATGGTAGACGTAGAGTATGTTAACAGCGGCACATCTGGTTATGTGATATTATGTATAAAGTACAAACATGATATCTGGTGTTAACACAAGTCCAAAGAACATTTAGAAATAACTAAAAATTTTAGTTTTGTATTATTTGAATTTTCCCAATACTGTTTTCCATAACTTTTGCCTAGTTGGGGTTGATGGATGGATAAGATGATGGATAAATAATTTAGCATATAGGCTCATATCTAATTTCTTATTCTTCATTAAATTAAAAGCAGAGCCTGCACCAAATAAAGGTAAAAACGGGTAAAAATGAAATGCATATTTATATTACCGTGTCTTTTTTTACCTTTAGCTCGGTGTGCAGGCTCTACTCTTAGTATACCTTTGGCTCAGCAACGACTGTGGATGTGCGTAGGCTATAGTTAATATTTCCAATGTATATACGGTATGTGCATGCTTAAAGTGAATGGCACATCGAGTGGCAAAGCAACAGGCAAAGTGAGTTTAACATTGTTTAACGTCGTTTAACGCAATCAGATAGGACTTTTCTGTGTGGATGCATGGGGCTGTCAAGGCCAGGAAAGTAGTTTGTTGCCACTCAGTAATAGGCATTCCTGCATAACTTCCTGGTTTGATGATGATGTCACGCGCATTACCCTCTATTTATTACCTATACTCTGACCACTGTCCACTGTCTCTCTCTACATGTCCAGGCTCACGGTGGGACAGGACAGGACAGGACAGGTCAGGACAGCAGTTAAACAACAACGACAGTCATGGATGTTACAGACCCACAGACGCTGGGCTTCATGGTGTTCGGTGGCTTCATGGTGGTGTCGGCCATCGGCATCGCCCTGGTCTCCACGCTGTCCATGAAGGAGACCTCCTACGAGGAGGCCCTGGCCAAGCAGCGCCGCGAGCAGGGCAAGGTATGTTAACCCATTCTGACCTGAGATCAGATTCTAAAAAATGTCTTCTACATCCCTGACAGTTTTCCATTCTGACCTGAGATCAGATTCTAAAAAAATGTCTTCTACATCCCTGACAGTTTTCCATTCTGACCTGAGATCAGATTCTAAAAAATGTCTTCTACATCCCTGACAGTTTTCCATTCTGACCTGAGATCAGATTCTAAAAAATGTCTTCTACATCCCTGACAGTTTTCCATTCTGACCTGAGATCAGATTAAAAAAAATGTCTTCTACATCCCTGACAGTTTTCCATTCTGACCTGAGATCAGATTCTAAAAAATGTCTTCTACATCCTGACAGTTTTCCATTCTGACCTGAGATCAGATTCTAAAAAATCTCTTCTACATCCTGACAGTTTTCCATTCTGACCTGAGATCAGATTCTAAAAAAATGTCTTCTACATCCCTGACAGTTTTCCATTCTGACCTGAGATCAGATTCTAAAAAATGTCTTCTACATCCCTGACAGTTTTCCATTCTGACCTGAGATCAGATTCTAAAAAAATGTCTTCTACATCCCTGACAGTTTTCCATTCTAACCTGAGATCAGATTCTAAAAAAATGTCTTCTACATCCCTGACAGTTTTCCATTCTGACCTGAGATCAGATTCTAAAAAAAATGTCTTCTACATCCCTGACAGTTTTCCATTCTGACCTGAGATCAGATTCTAAAAAAATGTCTTCTACATCCCTGACAGTTTTCCATTCTGACCTGAGATCAGATTCTAAAAAAATGTCTTCTACATCCCTGACAGTTTTCCATTCTGACCTGAGATCAGATTCTAAAAGACGTCTTCTAGTCGCTCTTCGATTTTCCAAAAAATAGCAGACCTACAAGCTCGTAGCGAGCCACTCGGTGGCGCGCTATGAGCTTGTTGATCTGCTATTTTTCAATAGCTAAAGCACGACGTGATGCTAACACCAAAATGGGTTAATCAGAAATTGTGAACGGCGCCGTGTCACAAGTTCGAATCCCGATCCCGACCCTGCTGCGTGTCACTCCCCATCTCTCTCTCTCTCTCTCCCCCCATTTCCTTTCGGTCTATACTGTCCTATCGATAAAGGATGGAATATGAAATATCTGACATATCCGTCTTAATCACACAACTATATGGATGCTGCACTGTCAATACTTACTACAACAGTGTACCGATTTGAGGGTACACTGTAGTACAGAATCTGTACTACAGTGTTAGTACAGATTTTTGGACAGAATCTGAAGGAGCAAATGTTAAATGTTTTACAAAAACCGGCCTCCTGCGGAGCTATAAAAAGCAGATGTGGAAAAATGCCGGTCAAAGCTTTTTCCTTGCCCTCTAGGAGTGTACACATGTAAAGTTTCACGCAGATCTGTGCAGTTGACGCAGATCCATCGCCTGGCGGAGACAATTGAAATAATATCCAACTCGCACTTGTATAGTTTTCGGATTGTTATTTCAGTACAACTACACACATCATGCCTTTGCTGCTTTTTTCACCATACGAGGTCCAAACCACACCAATGCAACTCCTTGCAACAAAACATTTTTTAAGGACATGTCACACCAATGCAACTGCTTGCAACTGCCATTGGGGATAATGGTTTCATGCAACTATTCTCGCAAAACTGTTTGTTTTCAAGGAGTTGCAAAGGCACCATTGGTGTGTTTTGGGCCTAAAGGGTAGAGCAGTTTAATCAAAATAACCCACTGGTTGTCGATACTTTTTTTATTTTCAAGGACCCCCACAGTTTGATATGCAAATTAAGATTCGACCACAGGCCCCCATTTGATGCCATTTTCTATCTTGGGAACACCGATCCACAGTAAAATACTAACTCTGAGAGTGTCCAAAAGGAACCAAAATGGACCCTTGTCCCTTACAGGTCCATTTGGTTCCATTTGGACATGAGGCTGAAGTGGTTAATCGGTTCATTCATATACTGTATAAAAAAAAAAACATGCTTCTTGGTTATTTAATGAATCGAGAAAGTATAATCGATAGAATAATTTCTAAGGAAATAATTGACCGTTGCTGCCCTACTTGTCTAACCTCATGTACAGTACATACCTGCTACTGTTTGCACCTTGTCTTAACAGTCTAACCTCATGTGTACATTTATTTTTTTGCATGTTTATTTTCTTCACACTTTTTCTTAACCCATTTTGGCCTTTTTTTTAAATGTCTTTTTTTTCTGAAAAACCTCATGTTTCTATACATCAGTGGTTCTCAATATTTCATGTCAAGGACCCCACAAATTATATTATGTAATATGCCGCCGACCCCCATCTGAAAATATGTCGTTCCAGGGACCCTCCAGAAGCATAGATTTGGGTTTAAAAACTGAAACACTGAAAGAATATATATCCAAAGATTTGCGACACGTTTTCACGATTAAAAGAAAATAGCAGACCTACAAGCTCGTAGCGCGCCACTCGGTGGCGCGCTATGAGCTTGTAGATCTGCTATTTTTCATCATCATCATCATCATCATCATCATCATCATACTATAATTCAATCAATGTCTGTGTCAGTCTGTCTGTGTGTCACTGTGACTGCCGTAGCTCCACACTGCCTGCACCAATCACTCCCACGTTTCACACAGGCATGGACCATAATTATATGGAGGTCTTCACGAAGCCCTTTTTTCGATTTGACACATTAATGATTAATAATGAATTTATTAGTGAATTAAAAATGCGAAAACGCACCCGGGCGCAGTACCCCCCACAGCCATAAGGGGGGGGGGGTATTTCACAACGGGTAAGGGCTAGTAATGTTCGGTGTTTAAAAACCACGGTATATGACCGATTGTTGAGCTTGTACCCAAAACAAAAGCTTAATGAAAGTGATTTGTGTTTTGTGCTTCAGGGGCTGACGCAGCAAAGCACCCAGAGGAAGAAGAAGGACAACAGACAAGAGAAGAAGAGCAAGTCCAAGAGGAAAGACGAGCAGAAACCCAACGGAAAACTCCCTGAACCCGACACCCCGGTAATCCTTTAACCCATTCTGACCTGAGATCAGATTCATACGAAGGTTTCCACTGGACACACACACTGGTCTGATTAACCCATTCTGACCTGAGATCAGATTCTAAAAAAATGTCAGTCGTTCTTCGATTGGCGAGTGGCGCGCTACGAGCTTGTAGATCTGCTATTTTTCAATAGCTAAAGCACGACATGATGCCGACACCAAAATGGGTTCCCGTTCGGAATGGGTTAACATGAACAGCTGCTCGCAAACTATTTGATTTAGATTTAGATTAGTGGTACTTGTCATCACTTGTCGTTTCTTTGCAAATAAATACTTCATCCACTGGTTTTTTTTTATTAAAAAAAAAAAGTGGCATTCCTCAGACAATAATTCAATATCTGTGGAGAGGAGAGGAGACGAATGCAAAATATATATAAAATAATAATATAAACTAACGCACACGGTGTAATCACTGATGAACCTACTGATGATCCAGGTACACAGATAATGTTTTAATATAGTTTTATTCTTGTTAAGATTGGTCTACTATTTACTCTTGGATTATTGGCTCAGCAATGCAACAAAAACTAAACAAATTACATGAATTCAAGGCTTAAATTGAATTCAAGTAATTGACAGAAAAAAAAAAACATTTTCATTTTCTGTGAGGTTTTTGTTTAAAGAGTCTTAAAAGGGCAAACAGAAATGTAATTTTTATTTACATGTATCAACGTTCAATGCCAATAGAGCACCGAAGTCTGACGTCGATATCGGTAGAGGGCGCAAATGCACAGATTCATGTACTTTTTATTTGCATTATAATCCCCATAGGGGGATTTTTAGATCGCCTCATATAAGAACTGTGTAAACATGTCATCCCGGCCGTTTCACTCATATGGATATGAAGAATCAACTGACTGAGAGAAAACACTATTGTCACTGCTACTGAATTATTTACATTTTTGCTAGAAGCAGACTGTATCATTATATGAGTGGCTGACTGTCGCAAACGATACAGAGACACCTCCCTGACAATAACGCCGAGACAGATTGTTTATTTTTTGGACCACAACGCTTATAGTAGACGATATTAAGATCACCCCATGTTATTCTCCATAGAGAAATTACTTCCGCGAACCAGGGGAATCGAAGGGATGAGCGAGTTACGTCAGGACTTCGGTGCTCTATTATTGCAATGAAATCCTTGGATTGCAATTATTTGTGTGCCGACTAAACTGTCCAGTGTTGTTTTCGTCGAACTAAAACTAAGACGAAAAATGTTCGTCGACTACCTTTTTCCACTGACAAAAACGAATGGAAACTAAATGAAAACTAAGCTATGACGACTAAAACTAAGACTAAATATATTGACAATTTCGTCGACAAATAAAAACTAGACTAAAATGTTAGGAAGGGACTAGTGGACAAGAGATCCAGTATAAGTCATTTTACACTTGGTTGCATGCTGAAAATAGCTCACAAGGTCACAATGCGTTGCAATGCGACGCGTTGTGAGCTTGTAGATCTGCTATTTTCAGCAAGTGAAAAAAAACTGTCATTGCGACGGCATCGAGGCCCGCCAAAACACATGTTGGTCGACTAAATCAACTGTAGATTTAGTCGACTAAAATCTTATATGTAGTCGACTAAAACTAGACTAACACTAAGACATTTTCAGGTGACTAAAATGTGACTAAAACTAAATGAAAACTATCGAAGAGACCATGACTAAAACTGAAATCAAAATGCGCTGCCAGGAACAACCCTGGTGCCGATCGATAGTCGACTAAACTTGTCTTTCCTCGCGAACAGGCTGCCATCGCGGTGGAGACGCTTGGCACGGCGACCTCCGACGAGCTGGAATCCGAAGTTGAAGCCGCCGTCGCCCCGGAACCCGCCGCTGCCGTGGCCGCCTCGGAACCCGAACCCCAAGCCGAACCCGAGCCCGAACCGGAAGCGGAAGCGGAGCCGGAGCCAGAGGCCGAGCCTGAGCCCGAACCCGAACCCGAGCCGGCGGTTGTTGTTGAGCCAGAACCGGTGGTCGTCGTCGTGGCCGCTGTTGCTGCAGTGCAAGGTTATTATTATTATTATTATTATTATTATTATTATTATATACGTCTTGCATTTGTCGTTATTGTTTTTATTGTCTCCGGGCCAGGCGATGGCGTGGCAGATGATATGTTTTCGCCCCTGTCTCGTCCGTCCCTGTGTGTCCGTCTTTCATCTGTTACATCTAATCTCTGGCACCATTGGCCCGGTCGCTATGAAACTGTGCACACACACACACACAGACACACTCCCTGGATGCCAATTCTGAACCTCTGCCTCACATTTTCCACAACGGCTTTGTTATAGCGCCACCACGAGGCAGATTCTCAGACTCTTATTGTCATGTGGTCAACACAGATCTCTCCGATTTGTCCATTATTCTATTCCGATTTGGCTATTAAGATTTGACTTCCAAAGTTTGCAGGATCGGTCCGTTTTGAACAAAACGGTCTCAAATCATGGAACGGCGCAATTTATACGTGAGATCTTTTCACACACATTCCCACTCGGCCCGAGGATGAAAGGCCACTTGAAAGTCTTTTAATCGGCCTCATGGTGGCGCTGTAACGGGCACCTATAACTGCGCTGATCTGCGTGAAACTTTGCATGCAAACTCCTTACTAGAGAAGCCTTTTTATCCCATTCTGAACGGGAACCCATTTTGGTGTTATAGCATCATGTCATGCTTTAGCTATTGAAAAATAGCAGATCTACAAGCTCATGGCGCACCACCGAGTGGCGCGCTACTCAAACAGTATCTCTATAGTCATGTGATCAAGACGGATCTGTCCGATATTTATTATATTCCATCCTAATTGGCTCTAACATTGGCTTCCAAAGTTTGTCGGATTGGTCGTTTTTGAACAAAACGCCTCAGATCATGAACACGGCGTGCAATTCATGTGAAATACTACACACACATTCCTACAAGGCCGAGGGATAAATACCTCAGGTGGATTTTTGCAAAAACACATTTTTCGAAAACAAAATGCCTCACGGATCATGATTCGGCGTCGAGATTCAACAATATATTGTATAATCCAAAACTTTAATATTTTGGTGAACTATAACACAATCACAATCCTCTCCCTACACAGTGGAGGCTCTGGCAGCCCCGTCCCCAAAAGAGAAGAAGAAGAAGAAGAAGTCCAAGGCCGCCGCCGCTGCTGCTGCTGCTGCTGCTGCCGCGGCCGCAGTCGCCACAACAGCCGCCGAGTCGGCTCCCGCTACCCCCGCCCCGGCGGAGGCCGCCGTTGTGGCCACGCCCCCACCCGTGACAGAGGTTGTTGCCCCGGTGACCGATGCCGCCGCCCCGGCCCCGCCCCTGGTCGCCGCTGCTGAAGCCCCTCCTCCCACCGCCGCCGCCGCCGAAGCACCGGCGAAGAAGAAGAAATCCAAGGACAAAGCTGAACCGGGTGAGTGGATTTTTTTGGATCGTTAACGATTGACCCGTTTCTGACCTGAGATCAGATTCATACGAGGTTTTTCCACTGGACACACACTGGGTCTGATTAACCCATTCTGACCTGAGATCAGATTCTAAAAATGTCAGTCGTTCTTCGATTATTCAAAAGTAGCCAGACCTACAAGCTCATAGCGCGCCACTCGGTGGCGCGCTATGAGCTTGTAGATCTGCTATTTTTCAATGGCTAAAGCGCAACATAATGCTAACGCCAAAAGGGGTTCCCGCCCCCTAAATGGGTCAATCAAACGAATCGATCAAAATACTCGATTTGAAAGATATATTCGCGTTTTCCAAAAAGCATTGCGACATTGTGAGCTTTTGGTCAACTCTTTTCGCACCTTTTCCTTCATGTCACTTGTTGTGCAACATTGTACAACAGTCTCAAAGCTCAATGAGACTTTGGTATAGAGGTTTTGGTTGTGTAGTTATACCTTGAAGGATGTAACTCACAAATATCGGTTTGAATATGAATGTTCTCCGTTGATTATGAATTGATATTTCACGATAGTCTCCTCATTGACTCATTGTGAAACGGCTCTCAAAGTTACTCCACTACTATTTGTATGTCTTTAAATGTTTTGATATAGAATTGAAATTGGAGGACCGTTATGTAAAGAAGTCTTGGTGCTTTTTCTCGTTTTTGTCCTCTTTATTAGCAGTTTTTGTATTGACCTGTACTTTCCTTGAACCGTACCCATTCTTCAAAATGTTTTTCAATCAATCAAAAACTCCTTTAGCACATACAGTAAACTCCTCTCCTCTCCTCTCCTCTCCTCTCCTCTCCTCTCCTCTCCTCTCCTCTCCTCTCCTCTCCTCTCCTCTCCTCTCCTCTCCTCTCCTCTCCTCTCCTCTCCTCTCCTCAGTGGACAGTGTGGATGCTCTGTTGCTGCCCTACAAGTCCCTGCTGTCCACGGTGAGCAGCATGACCTTCAGCGAGGCAGAGACTCACAAGCTGATGGAGGTGCTCAGCGACAAGGCCGGCACCTCTCAGGACTCCTGGCAACTGGTAGGGGGAAAAAAAAAAAACGGCTTTATAGGTCCCTCTTTGTCGGGGAGGAGACCGTGTATGTGTCCAAACTCTTTTCAGGAAAAAGAATAGAAAAGAAACCCGTATTCCAATGTAGTTATTATTTTTGTCACGACTCACAAGCTCTCGTTAAGGCCATTCAGGCTTGATGTCGAGAAAAAGAAAAAAAGTTTTCTAAATCATATTTAACGATTTTTCGAAAATAGCAGACCTACAAGTTCATAGCTTGTAGATCTGCTAATCAGTGGCATAACGTTATCTTCATATTCGTCTGGCAAGGTAAAAAAAACAGTTTAACCCATTCAGGCCTGACGGCGAAAAAAAAGTCTTCTAAATCATGACAATTTTCTGAAAGATTTTTAGGCACATTTTTGCGATTTTTCAAAAATAGCAGACCTGCAAGCTCATAGCGCGCCACTCGGTGGCGCGCTATGAGCTTGTAGATCTGCTAATCAGTGGCATAACGTTATCTTCATATTCGTCTGGCAAGGTAAAAAAAACAGTTTAACCCATTCAGGCCTGACGGCGAAATGAAAAAAAAAAAGTCTTCTAAATCATGACAATTTTCTGGAAGATTTTTAGGCACATTTTAACGATTTTTCAAAAATAGCAGACCTACAAGCTCGTAGCGCGCCACTCGGTGGCGCGCTACGAGCTTGTAGATCTGCTGTTTTTCAATAGCTAAACTATAACACAATGCATGTACTGTATAACCACCAAAAGGGGTTCCCGCCCCAAAATGGGTTTTAATACTTTTCATTGGTTCAATATTCACCTGGAAGCTTGTTGATCAGCCATGTCCACACCTTGTGCAATGATACCCGCATGTACGACTTAAGTATAGTAGCATTCATTTACTGAAATATATATATATATAGATACAAGGTTTCTGCTTGACAGCAACGATATTGACTCACTGATTGATTGATTTTTATTTGGCGATATTGCATAACAATGAGCATGCATGGTTGGCAACGTGTACATGCATGCGTCCCCCAGAGGAGAATAGCTGTTTTATACTCAATACTCACTGATATGGATGGGTTGAGGTTGGGGCTGGAGAGAGAGAGCTATATAGCCGAGGAGGAGGAGGAGGGTCCCATTTCTTTCTTTTATTTCATTTATTCCAACAATTACTTTTTGAATGAGTTGAATATAATGAATAATGACGGCACAACATCCCAAAGCCCGGCCTGTGTCGCTTATACAGGGTTGCCAGGTTAGCTTTTGCTAGACCCGCCTTCTAATGAGAGCGCAAAATCTGTCTTGGAAGAGCCACCCATCGACTAATCTAATATACGGCAACCTTCCCACCGTGTTTCTTCACTATAGTTCCGATCCACAAGAACACAGTTTGCCGGCCACTGCTATACAGAGCTGACGATGAGGTTATATCTTTCCTTTCTTCTCTGGAGTCTCTGCCTCAAAGCCGACCAGAGGTATAGAAAACTGTCGTTCCCCTGATGTCATCGCTATAGGGACACACGGGGCATCAGTAAGCAGGAACTGGGGGTGGCAATGAAGGGCCCGGGAAGTCTGGCCTGTCATTGTGAAATCCACGATCTCGGCCGCGGTCGAAAAATGACGATGATTTGCTAGACAACCGAGTAACTGGGTCTATGGAAACAAGCCCTTTCGCCCTTTGAGTGCAAACTTTCTTCTTTTTCTGTAATTTTATTTAGACGCTTCAGTCTGAAACGGAAGCCTGTGCCTGAGTGCTTCAGACTATGGGATGTTAGAAGCTGTGTTGCGTGTCTACGTCTGCCTGGCTTATTTCCAACCTAGAATGTTTTGTTTTCGGATACATATTTGAGCGTGCTGATTACGTTTTAAAATGAGAAATACACTGTCTGGACACTCGTGTGAAGTGAGGCGCGCACTGACTTACCATCATGCATCACATTCCGCGCTCAGCCAATCAAATCATCGGTTATTTGGTACACATACGACACACAAAGCTGGGCATAGGAGTAGCTATAGCGCCCCTCAAAAGACGTAGTAGTTCTGTAATCAAAACAGCTGTGTTTGGAGGAACGTGCAGCTGTGGGAACCAAACGGTTGAATGAAATAATTAAAACCACACGCGTGTGAAGTGAGGGGTGCTCATATCATCATACATCTAATTCTGGCCACTCGACATTTCCATGTCCTCACTTTTCAGCCCTCACTTTTATCTTCAATATGTCAAATCAACGTTATGGGGTGATCGGCTAATCACCAGCCCAATGTTTGTGTTTACTCAAACCCGGGCATAAGCTGGGCATACACAAAAATGGCCATTTTCCCCATTGTTTGGCCATCTATTGTTGGGTATGACCATAATGACGACCACAGATTATGCTCTAGAAACATGACAAATATATTTTTCATTTCACCACATCACTTTTAAACCTGATACAGTGGCTATTTGAAAAGAACAGATCTACAAGCTCACATGCTTGTAAACGTGTAGATCTCTTGTTGGGTTTTCTTTTGCTGATGATGTTTTTTACACTTTTTTCCAGTATGTGGCACAAGAAAACGTTATACAGTTATTCAATTAAAACTATGATTCTATTTACAATTTGTTGATCTATATCGTTCATGTTCAGAATGCTGTTCTTCAACTAACTGTGTGTGTGTGTGTGTGTGTGTGTGTGTGTGTGTGTGTGTGTGTGTGTGTGTGTGTGTGTGTTAGGCCTGTCAGAAGGGTGACCCTCTCACGGCTCTGAAGAAAACGCTGGAGGAGAGGGAGAAACAGCTGGCCACTGAACAGGAAGACGCCACCGCTGCAAAGAACAAGCTCCGAGAACTCACCAAGGTATAGGCGTCCGTGAGGAGGTCACACATGAACGCATTCTGACCTGAGATCAGATTCTAAAGCAATGTCTTCTACGTCCTGACGGTTTTCTGAAAAAGCTATGTTTCTGTGTCAGTCGTTCTTCGGGTTTAAAAAAATAGAAGATCTACAAGCCACTCGGTGGCGCGCTATGAGCTTGTAGATCTGCTATTACAAAGCTTTACACCGAGATCGGTGTATAGTTGTAGCCTAAAAACACGAATCGGCCCGTTATAGCGCCGCCATGAGGCTGATTTGAAAATAATTAACCCATTCTGACCTGAGATCAGATTCTAAAAAAAATGTCTTCGAAATACTGACAGTTTTCCGAAAAAGCTATGTTTCTACGTCAGTGGTTCTTCGATTTAAAATAAATAGCAGACCTACAAGCTCGTAGCGAGCCAGCGAGCTTGTAGATCTGCTACTTTTCAATAGCTAAAGCATGACATAATGCCCAAAATGGGTTTTTAAGTGGCATTTCTTCCTGGACTTTATTGGGAATGTACGTGCATCATTTCACGGAAACCACACACTGTGTTCATGACGCGAGGCATTTTGTTCAAAACAGACCAATGCTGCATATACTTTGGAACTATAAGGCAACCTTAGCCAATCGGGATGGAACATGTTGATCACATGACTATAGTGACGGCGTGTTGCCGATTCGCGTGACGCACGGAGAAAAAGCTGTACGAGTAATATAAAAAAAAATCACACCTGTGTGACGTGAGGGGCTCACAACAAGCCCGGTCCTGTATGTATGTAACGCCCACCAGGAAACTGAGCAACGACCGCGGGGGAAGTTAATCGAACTAATCCATTTTTATCTATTAGTAATTTGTCAACACTTAAATTAAACAAATATTAGCAACATTTTCAGGTTTTTTAGGAATATAGATTTTTTTTGGTTTTCCGGTGACCTCTTGGCCGTTCAGTCTCCTTTAAGCGCTCCACTTTCCGGGTCTCTGTTTTTACATTCCTATAACTCTACTAATAGCAGATCTACAAGCTCATAGCGCGCCACCGAGTGGCGCGCTACGAGCTTGTAGGTCTGCTATCTTTGAAAAATCGAAGAACGACTGTGACATTTTTTTTAGAATCTGATCTCAGGTCAGAATGGGTAATAATCAGACCAGTGTGTGTCCAGTGGGAAACCTTCGTATGAATCTGATCTCAGGTCGAATGGGTAATAATCAGACCAGTGTGTGTCCAGTGGGAAACCTTCGTATGAATCTGATCTCAGGTCAGAATGGGTAATAATCAGACCAGTGTGTGTCCAGTGGGAAACCTTCGTATGAATCTGATCTCAGGTCAGAATGGGTGTAATGTTCACGCAGACACGACCCCCCCCACACTGACTGTTCGTTCTCTCTCTCCTTTTCAACAGGAGCTCGGCGTGGAGAAGTCCAAGCTGGCCTCGCTGGAGTCCCGCCTGAGCAGCGAGCTGAGCACGCACTCCCTGGAGAGCCACGCCATGCAGGACCGCATGCAGGCGTCCTACCAGGACCACCTGACGCAGACCCAGACCCTCAACATGAAGGTGAGACGACATTCTGACCCGAGATCAGATTCATGCGAGGTTTCCACTGGACACACTGCACTGCAGTCTGATGAACCCATTCTGACCTGAGATCAGATTCTAAAAAAAATGTCACAGTCGTTCTTCGATTTTTCAAAAAAATAGCAGACCTACAAGCTCGTAGCGCGCCACTCGGTGGCCCGCTGTGAGCTTGTAGGTCTGCTATTTTTCAATAGCTGAAGCATCATGACATGATGCTAACGCCAAAAGGGGTTCCCGTTCAGATTGGGTCAAAGACAATCAGACATTACACAACAAGAACATAATAACAAACGACAAAAGAATATAAAGAAAAGAAAAGAAAAACAGCTCAGGCACAACACTATTATAAATAAAAAGGTTGAATAATACAAAGACATGACAAAGACAATGAACCATATAATGACAAAGTGGCTTTCAAATTTTTATAGACTCCCATTCGGAAAATACATCCATACAGTACATAAATTAAAAAGGCAGGACAATGGGTCAGATTTATTTTTTATTCATAACCCGCCCCTTTTTCGTCATCAAAACAGTTTGACTCAATAAAACGCTTTATACCCGCTATTTTAATCAAATATTCTACGCTTGCTGAGATAGTTTTATTACCTTTAGAGCAGTGTTGTTTTCGTCGACTAAAACTAAGACGAAAAATGTTCGTCGACTACCTTTTTCCACTGACAAAAACTAAATGAAAACTGTGCTATGATGACTAAAACTAACACTAAATATACTGACAATTTCGTCAACAAATAAAAACTAGACTAAAATGTGAGGAAGGGACTAGTGGACAAGAGATCCAGTATAAGTCATTTTACACTTGGTTGCGCGACGCGTTGTGAGCTTGTAGATCGGCTATTTTCAGCAAGTGTAAAAACAGTCCTTACGACGGCATCAATGCCCTCCACGAGGCATTGTAGTCCAAACAAACCCCCGTCCACTCAATTTCCCAGAAGCCCTAGCAGCCCAGATGACGACTTGATTTCCAGGTTTCGTCAGACGTAACGCGACGGCCTCGTCATCAGATCCCCGGATAAATCCGCTGTTTCTTTTTAATTATTTTAAAACGGCGAATTAAACACATTAACCCATTTTGGGTGGGAACCCCTTTTGGTGTTAGCATTATGTCGTGCTTTAGCTATTGAAAAATAGCAGACCTACAAGCTCATAGCGCGCCACCGAGAGGCGCGCTGCGAGCTTGTAGATCTGCTATTTTTGAAATATCGAAGAACGACTGACATAGAAACATAGCTTTTTCAGAAACCTGTCAGGATGTAGAAGACATTTATAGAATCTGATCTCAGGTCAGAATGGGTTAAACAAATGGGTATAGCGTTTTACTGTTAACCCATTCTGACCTGAGATCAGATTCATACGAGGTTTCCACTGGACACACACTGGTCTGATGAACCCATTCTGACCTGAGATCAGATTCTAAAAATGTCAGTCGTTCTTCGATTTTTCAAAAAAAAAAATTCAATAGCTAAAGCATAACATGATGCTAACACCAAAATGCGTTCCCGTTCAGAATGGGTTAACGTTATATTATCATCAATAACGTTGTTAATGTTTTGCCAATCATTTGGGGGACCACTTTGCAATGCATTATGTTTCACATTGGCCTCACGGAAATAGGCAAAACAATCATATACAGTAGCAGCTCCATAAGCTCTGTAATATATGTGTATATTTTGTTGCAATGTTTGTCTGTCCCAGACCGAGGACCACAATGAAAATAAGTCGGTAAGACCGCATTTGTGTATTTATCATTCCTAAATGAACATGACGTAACTTGTTTTTTTCTCTTGCATGACGTCTAATGAAATCAAATAAAAGCGATTAAAAAAAAAAAAAAAAGACACTATAAAATTGAAGCTGGTAAAATGGGTTCTCTCTCTCCTGATCGTATATTTAATTTACAACCCACCCCGACCTGAACGTTAATTTTAAGAGCTGTAGCCTGTTGGAGGCTACAGGCTAGCAGGGTGACCACCTGCTACTGAACAAATACCTTTTTCGTCATTAATGTTAATATTATCATCAATAACATTGTTAATGTTTTGCCAATCATTTGGGGGGGACGGGACCATGTTTCACATTGGCCTCACGGGAAATAGGCAAAACATCTTCCGCGAAAATAGCAGCTCCGTAAGCTCATACCGTGTCTCTCAAAACTCTCGACTGTGTTGTGAGCTTGTCGGTTTTGGTCTATTTTCACGGAAAATAATGTATTTGATGTAGAGGGAAAAACAGGATGGGGGGGGGGGGGGGCGGGTGAACTGTATAGAGTGAGTGACAGCTACAACTCTAGAGAGAGCACCCATAATCTGGTACCCCCAAATTTAGACATGGGGACTTGGGAACACTGCTATACTGCCCTGACAGGACATTCACATTTAAAGGACCACTTTTCAATGGAAGCCATCACTCTCACGATGATACAAATCTAAATATTTAAATAATAATATTTAAAAAAAGAATCTGCCTAACGATGATGTCATTGGAAGACTGAACTGGCACAGACCGAGTAGGAAAAGAAAATGTGATATTTTATCATGGACATTAGTGAGGGCCGATTATTTGAAGATGGGTTGAAAAGTGATGAAGTGGTCCTTTAAACCCATTTTTGGGGGCGGGAACCCCTTTTGGTGTTTTAAACATTGTGTTATAATTTAGCTATTGACAAATAGCAGATCTACAAGCTCATAGCGCGCCACAGAGTGGCGCGCTACGAACTCGTAGGTCTGCTATTTTTTTTGAAAAGTCGTTAAAATGTGGCGCAAATCATTGAATATATATTTCAGAGCGAACATTTTTAACTAAAATATTTGCTTCTGGGGGGGGTCCCTGGAACTACATATTTTGAGATGGGGGTCCGTGGCCCAATAGAGATAATTCTGGGGGTCCTTGACATGAAAAAGGTTGAGCACCACTGACATAGAAACATGGGTTTTTCAGAAAACTGTTAGGATTTAGAAGCCTTTTTTTCAATCGACCTCAGTCCAAAATGGGTTCAACTAAAGGTATATAGTTGTAACATTGGCTTCTTTCAAAATTGGCCTGAACAAACATCAATCAGGAGACCGCAAGGACATTTTAATTCCCATCGAAAGGTGGTTACCGTTTTAAATTTAACATTTTTGAACTTTGCACATAGGCTAGTAGTTAATATCTGTTGATGCCATGTGTTGATTTGATGAATTGAAGACAACACGAGTGTTATCCCTTTAGCCCAAATATCCGACTGTATACTTTGCACAGTTTGCATTTCCCCCCGAATAATACAATTGTTAAATCGATCAAAAAGGCTTTCAGTGCTTAAGTTTGTGTTGCAAACCCCCAGGTCGTCAGTCTCCAGGAACAGCTGGAGAACGGACCCAACGCGCAGCTGGCCCGACTGCAGCAGGAGAACTCCATACTGAGAGACGCTCTGAACCAGGCCACCAGCCAGGCGGAGAGCAGGTACCTGTCTGTCTGTCTGTCTGTCTGTCTGTCTGTATGCCTGTCTGTCTGTCCTTTTTTGTTTTTGAGGGGTATACAGGTATACAGGTTTAACCCAATTTAGCCTGACGCCGAATGATGCTATATAACACCAAAATGGTGGTTCCTCCAGGCAGAATGCAGAGCTGGCGAAGCTGCGCCAGGACTGCGTGCGTCTGAGCAGGGAGCTGGGGGAGAGGACGGAGGGCCGCCAGGCCGACGACGACTACCGGAAGTCTCTGGAGGCCAAGATGGCCGCCACGGAGCAACAGTTCGCACAGGTCCAGGTGAGGAGAGAACACGTACCGCCCCCAGTATATATATTACCCACCAAATTATCCATGATTTCTGAACGAAAAATGCCACACATTGTTTCCTCTTGCTTTTTTTTTTCTTGCTTTTTTTGCAACATTTGAAAGTATCCGTTTAGACCTGACATGGAAATAAAAAAAGTTTTTTCGCGATTTTCTTTTTTTCACGATTTTTCAAAAATAGCAGACCTACAAGCTCGTAGCGCGCCACTCGGTGGCGCGCTACGAGCTTGTAGATCTGCTATTTTTCAATAGCTAAAGTATTATATAATGCTTATAGTTAAAACACCAAAAGGGGTTTCTCATGCCCCAAAATGGGTTAACCACTTTCATGAAGCTAAATTAAATTAAATTGCTGTAGTATTAGTATAGTGTTTGTCCAGGAACTCTTAAAAAAAAACAAAAAAACTTTACAGGGCAGGATAACTGTTTCATCCAATCGGAAGAGAGTATACATACATGCATACATACATGTAGAATACAGGATAAACGAGACAAATTTGGAAGTGATGAAAGTCACGTGTATTTATGATGATGTAGCTTTTGATTGTTTTAGTTATTGATGTAATGTTTGCCTGTATATATTTTGTTTGTCCCAGACCGAGGACCACAATGAAAATAAGTCGGTAAGACTGTATTGTGTATTTAATATTTATCCTTCCTAAATGAACTGACGTACAGTAACTTCTTTTTTTCTTGCATGACGTCTAATGAAATCAAATAAAATCTATCAAAAATGAGAAAAAAAAACACTTTAAAATTGAAGCTGGTAAATGGGTTCTCTCTCCTGATCGTATTATAATTTTACAACCCACCTGACCTGAACATTAATTTTAACCCATTCTCGGGGCGGGAACCTCTTTTGGTGTTATGGCATTATGTTATGATTTAGCTATTGGAAAAATAGCAGATCTACAAGCTCGTAGCGCGCCACTCGGTGGCGCGCTACGAGCTTTTAGGTCTGCTATTTTTGAAAAATCGAAGAGCGACTGACATAGAAACATTCGCTTTTTCAGAAAACTGTCAGGATGTGTAGAAGACATTTTTAGAATCTGATCTCAGGTCAGAAGCTGGTAGGTATATAGAGAGTAGAGACAGGGTGACCCCTGGCTGTTACTGAACAAATACTCCAAAGCAGAGGTTTTCACCTGGTGGTCCGTAGAGGTATCGCATGTGGTCCCTGAGCATAATTATATTTATTAATGTAGTATTTGTTGATTTAAAAAAAAAGAAAAAAAGGTCTTTCCACCACTTGAGAAACCGTGAACTGAATGACCTGGTGTGACCTGTGTTGACCAACCACATAATCATTTACTGACAAGTCGGAGGTCAAAAAACTCAACAGAAAATGGGAGTCCGGAATAGCAAAGGGCGAAGTGCACCGGATTGTCCTGAGTCATTATTATTATTAGTAGTCAATGGACCATTGGTTGAGAAACAACGTGATGTACACCCATATTATCGCCACCCAAATGACCCAACACAACAGTGGTCCCCAGGTTGATTCTAATAAGTCAGGGTTGGTGGTCCCTCGTTCATATAGAATCAGTTGAAAGCCCCTAGCTCTGCTGTATAGCAATGATTATTATGATCGAAAAGTATACCGTAAATAACAGATCTATACGGCACAAGCTCACAATGTGTCACTCTCACACGTCGTGAGCTTGTAGATCTGCTGTTTGCGCTCTTTGTTGCCCAACAAAGTGTAAAGGCCTTAAAGGGACACTTCACCCTTTTTGAAAAATAATAGCAGTGAGCACAGTGTCTCTGATGTCATGGACACTGGGCTCACTACCTTCCTGGACTACAGTTCCCATAATTATTTGGTGCACTGCTCCTCCTTGTGGATCGGGGGGAGAGCTGTCTTACTGAGACAACATGTAGTCCAGGAAGTAAGTGAGCCCAGTGTCCATGACATCAGAGACACTAGGCTCACTGCTACAATCTAAAATATCTAAAACCACATATTATTACACACATAAAGACCCCCCAGGAAAGTGTTCTAAAGCTTCTAAACGTCATTAACATATATTTTTTTTGCAAAAAGGGTGAAGTGTCCCTTTAAGGCGGTTATCCTGTTTGTTGTGTCCGTCCGTCCGTCCGTCTGACTGTCCCATCTGTCTGTCCATGTGTAGGCCAGCCAGGCGGACAGTGAGCTTTCTCTGAAGCAGAGGTTGGAGGAATTGACCCAGCAGCTCTTGCAGGCCCAGGAACAATTGGCTAAAAGCCAGCAGGACGCTGCCCTCGTCAGCGGTCAGTATTATGCTTTGGTTCTCTGTGTGATGATGTCTGTAATTCCGTTAAATCCATTCACATTGAAACCTCAGGTTTTTTTCCCCTCGTATGGAATTCGCCTTGAGCACATTAAACTAGGTAACTAGTAACTAAAGTAAAGGTGAAATATTTGCCGTTGAGATGTAGTGGAGTAGAAGAATTGAACATCGGAAGTACTCATTTTTGGCAGGAACCCCTTTTTGGTGTTTTAAGCATTATGTTATGCTTTAGCTATTGAAAAATAGCAGATCTACAAGCTCGTAGCGCGCCACCGAGTGGCGCGCTACGAGCTTGTAGCTCTGCTATTTTTGAAAAATCGTGAAAATGTGCCTCAAATTTGGAATATATTCTTCTCAGAACGAACGTTTTTTAACTAAAATCTTTGCTTCTGGAGGGTCCCTGGAACATCATATTTTCAGATGGGGGGGTCTCGGAGGCCAATTACAGATACATTTTTGGGGTCCTTGACATGACATATTGAGTGATATACAGTAGGCCTTTAGAAACATACAGAGGCGCAACACTGACCGAACGCTAGGGGGGGATATAGAGCGGCGCCGCGAAGCGGCGCCGCCGAAAAATCCGTCCCCCCCGTCCCCCCCACTACCCTAGGGGAGGGGGGGATGGGGGGGTCTAACCACCAAAACGTGGGGTTATGGTTAGGGTCGGACTACAGAGAGGTTGTTCCAGTGACTCAATCATTGAGTCACTGGAAGCTAAACTATCTGCAATTTCCCCGAAAAATAATTAGCCTATATCTATACAAGCTCCATTAGCAGGCAGCAGCATGTTTTGTCTAAATTGTCTTTGTGGCCAACAAATGTAGCTACATTTGCAAACAGTGCTGTTGACCATGTTGTTACATGGTCCATATAACATACCACCAGACCACCAACAGACAATGCCAATATGCTATATTAACATTAGAACGTTTTAAAGACAGATTAATTATTGACGACAATGCAACCTGTGGGTCCAACGTCACTGAAAACTTTCATAATGGCAATTAAATTTACTCACGAGTGCTGATGTGAAATGGAGGATGTAAGAACACACTTTTGTTGTATTAGAGCAGGGTAAATATGAAGTTTTGCGCCAAGGTCTTGTTTATATTCCTCTTTACATGTTATTGTCGCAATTTGGTCCGTCTGAGATCTGAGTGAGGGGGCCTTCCTGAGTGAGGGGGTTTCTGACGGCGTCGCTTACTCGCTTCCCCTCTGTCAGAGGTGGAAGCTACGCGCAGCCGTCGGGAACCCCCCCAAACCGACTGTCCCCCCCCCTCCAGAAAAGAGGTCTTTCTGCTACAGAAACTGTCAGACGAAGACCAAAAACACTAGCGGGGTTCCTATGTTGCGTTATATTTTTCGAAAGAAGCAACAGCTGTACCTATAGTCTCGTACCAGGCCCAAACTCATCTGGGGGGGACCAATGTGACGCTGGCAGGGGACGCGTCCCCCGCGTCCCCTAGGCTATTGCGCCCCTGGAAACATAGGTATTTCAGAAAACTGTCAGGATTTAGGGAGACTTTTTCTTTCTCCAGGCCTAAATGGGTTAAGAAATGGAGTTAGTTACTTTCCACCACGGTGGATGTAATATCATCCGTATATTGCTTTGGCCTACATGTACTATGCATCCTCTATTCAAACATGGCTACACAGATGAGGACACGTGTGTGTGTGTTTTTTTAAGACCATGACATTTTCTTGTCATTTTTCCAACCCCTCCAGAGCTGACAGAGAAGCTGGTGTCCACAGACGCCCAGCTGAACGAAAGCTGCACTGAACTGCAGGCCCTCAAGGACCAGATGGAGACTCTCGCACAGGAGGCCGCGCCGGAGGTCGCGTCGGAGGTCGCGCCGGAGGTCGCGCCAGAGGTCGTGTCGGAAGTCGTGTCGGAATCCCAGGTACAAACTGCAGTAGATTTAAGATTTATTTTTAAGTTACGTTTTTAACTTAGCCATAACCATATAAGGAGTCCCCAAAGCAGCATCACTCAGCTCCATACTGTATATGGGCACAAAAGGGACACACACACACAGACACACAGACAGACACACAGGCAGACATGATCTGCTAGGTCTCATAGTAAGTGCTCACTGCGTTCGCAACAAACGATTTGTAGAGTCAACTCTTTTCAAGAAACATTATATATGCCTATATATGGTGAAGTGGGAGGGATCCAAATCTCCAAGTGGGAGGGGGGAAAGGTCTGTGTTGTGTCTTTAACGTCCTCGTGTATTTAACCCATTCTGACCGGGAACCCGTTTTGGTGTTAGCATCATGTTATGCTTTAGCTATTTTTGAAAAATTGAAGAACGACTGACATTTTTTGGAATCTGATCTCAGGTCAGAATGGGTTAATCAGACCAGTGTGTGTCCAGTGGAAACCTCGTATGAATCTGATCTCAGGTCAGAATGGGTTAAACCATTTGATTATCTAGTTGTTTTGTTCATGTTTGTATACCGTATTCGTCTGTTTGTACATGTGTAACAGTAAAAAATAAGCAATTGCCCTGTACCCTATAATATGTTTTAAAAAAACCCCTTGAAATTTAAAGAAAGGAAATACTACAGTAGAATATACTACAACCATATCGTTATAACTACAGCACAAGCGTCCGTAGGAACTCCATAAAAAAAGCATGCAGGAATTAATCCTTAATACATGAGTGAACTGAAATTGACTGTTGTTGTCAACAGGTTGACGAGTCGTCTGAGGTGGAGGAACTGAAAAACTGGTAGGAATTGTTTTCTTTGATGTCTCACCTGTTTTTAAATTCCCCCGAACAATCAAATCACGGGCAGACTATTGCAGAACATGAAGCATAATGAGTCTGTGTGTGTGTGTGTGTGTGTGTGTGTGTGTGTGTGTGTGTGTGTGTGTGTGTCCAGTCTGAAGGCCAATGAGGATCAGATGAATGTAATGGAAGAGGAACTGAAACAGCTCAGATGTGAGCTGGAGCTGACCAAGTCCACCAGGTTGGTTTACACACATTCCATTCAAATTCAAAGGGCTTTAATGGCATGAGAAAAAAAACATACGTCTTACATTGCCAAAGCAAAAAGTGGAACAATGCAATCGAAACAAAGTTCATGTATGAAAGTCAGAATTCACACAATTCACACCCACGGCGAGGTCTGTGGTTCAGTGCCTTGCTCATGGGTTCGATTCCAAAAGGAGACGTCAAACCTCCATCGCCGACACTTCCTCGCCATGAGCTCGTGGACGGGGCTATCGGCAGGATTCCGCCAATCTGCGGTTTATGGAAATGTCAAAATGTGTGAAATGTTTCCACAGTGTTGTTGAGGAGATAGAAGAGGCATCGGCTCCAGTCGAGGAGGAACAACAGACGGACATCACTGTAAGTCTGATTCTGTTTCTTGGTTAAAAGGGTACAGCTCTATTATTATAATATAGTAATAATTGCTATATAGTGTTTTGTTTAGTAACAAACTCCACCTGTCTTATCTGTCTCTCATGCACTTTAATATTAAAACATTGAGATATTGTACCACAATCAACCAATCATATTTGACCAACCTGTTTTATGATTATGCTTTCATTTGCAGACTCCGAACATGGCTGAAGTGGAACTTCTACAGAGCAGGTAGGGGACTCATTGTAACAGTAATAGTAAATGGCCTTTGTGTAAATTTGCATCGTGGTTATGGATTATTTGATGTTACTTGATTTGTGGGCTGCAACTATCGATCATTATCTTAATGGTTATTCTATCCATTCGTTTAATTTTTTTTATAATCACGAGAAAGAAACCTCATTCGACAGAAAATGAGAAATAATTTGGTGATTTTCATGAGATTTCAGATTTCAATTTCAATGAGGTTTTGATTCACAGTGGTGCCAACTCACACTCATGGGAGAGAGAGAGAGAGGGGGAGATTGGAAATGTCTAATTTAGGTTTTTTATCACTCCAAACCAGAACACACATTTTGCGGGAGAAGACACAAAATGCTGGAGACTGTGTGGTAGTCAGAATGCTAACCACTGTCATGTACTCTACTGGGTAATGAGACATTTATGGACAGACGTAGCTTAGCTAGACACTTAGCTCTGGTCCATAGCTCTAATGCGTTTCATTTAGAGCCATGTTACTCTCAACTTCCGCCGCTCGCATGAATGCAGACCAGCCTCTACTCTTTGGCGTAAATAAAAAAGATTTTGCTACTCACCAAAACAGACTACTTTCCTTAGTGGACGCACTCTGAGACCCCCACCACACGTATAAACTGTACTTTTTAGCCAAAAGGGGATTTTGTTTCCACCGGGAAAAAAATACTTTTAGTTACTCCGCTGCGCCCTCTACTGATATTGCCCAGAGAACTGCATCATAGAGAATATTTTTCCTCCGGTGAAAAGAAAATCCCTTTCTGGCCAAAAAGTACCGTTTATACGTGTGGTGGGGGGCTCAGAGTGCGTCCACTAAGGAAAGTAGGCTTTCTAATGACACAACCCGCCTTTGTTTTGGTGAGTAGCAAAAACGTTCTTTTTATTTACGCCAAAGAGGAGAGGCTGGTCTGATTTCGATTTGAGATTTAAAACTGAAAGTCCCATAGCCTTGTACTGTGCAGGGCAGAATCATAGAAGCAGTAGAAGGCTATATGGACCAGAGCTAGGCCTCACTCACACCTTCGCAAAACAGACTGATGTATGCTTGTTGTAATACAAAGGGTGTGATACATCTTTGCCCCAATGCATTTCCAATGGGAGTCACATATGGTTTGACACAACATTTGTGTTGTATGAGGGGGAGGGGGGCAGTCGAAACACAGCCGAAAGCCGTACAGCAGCTCGTAGTCCAAAATGTTGTATCAAACCATGGGACTTCCATTGGAAATGCATTGGGGGCGGCCATGACACTTACATCTTGCTTACATCTAGCATGCGTCAATGTCGTATGCTAGATCGAAAGGTGTGAGTGAGGCCATACACAGTACATACTCATAAACTAACTAAGTACATTTACTGTAGGCCTACTTAAGTACAATTTTGAGGACTGGAGTATTTCCAATTTGCAGTAGCCTACTTTTGCTTCTACTCCACTGCATCTCAGAGGCAAATATATATACTTTACTCCACTACAATTATTTAAAAAGTTTAGTTGGTTACTTTGTAGATTTTGATTATTACGAAACATACATTTGATCTACAAGCTCGAGCTTGTAGATCTGATATTTTCAATCAATGTTTATACGTTTTAAAACTTGTGAAACGAGAAATTCTAATGAGTACTTTCTACCTTTGGTACTTTAAAAGACCACTTCACCACTTTTCAACCTATCTTCATATAATAGGTCCTCACTAATAATCATGATAAAATGGCGCAATTTATTTCTACTCAGTCTGTGTCTCATAGGAGGGCTGTGGGGCAGTTTAGAAACCGTCCTCCAGTGACATCATCATTAGGCAGATTCTTTTTTAAACAATATTTTTTTACAAAAATGTTCACATTTTCTTTATCGTGAGAACGATGGCTTCCATTTTCGCATTGCAACTTTTCAGGACTAGAAAGCCTGCAGTTTTTATTAGCTTGTATTCCCCATCGATGATGTCACTGGAAGACGGTTTCTAAACTGCCCACAGCCGTCCTATGAGACACAGACCGAGTAGGAAAAAAATGCGCCATTTCTTTCATGATTATTAGTGAGGACCTATTATATGAAGATAGGTTGAAAAGTGGTGAAGTGGTCCTTTAAGTACATTATGATACCAAATACTTTTGTATTGTTACCCGAGTACATTTAGAATACCGGACTATTTCTATATTGCATCATCGATACATTTACTTAAGTAAGAAAAATGGGAGTACTGTTTTGACCACTGTATATACTCAAGGTAATGTACTTAGTTACAGTCCACCACTGGGTGATCTACACAAGACACTGGAAGTTGTATTAAACGTCGAAACACCTTTTTCAATTTGATATTTTCATTCTAGGGATATACTGACTTCCATACAGTGCACAACAAATATCTGTTTGATATACTGATATTTGCATGTTAAAATAAAATGGGTTGTTTACTGGCCCTCTTAAAATAAAGTATTTGAACAGATATAGTTAATGACCTTTACATAATGGAGAAAAAATAAATAGCTTTCACTTTGCCTACAAATGGATATTGATGGTCAAACTGGGTTGCATAAGTCAGACGATTCTTTTTCCTTTTTGTTTGAGGGACTATTTTCTTTTAACATTGTATCATGGTTAAAAGATAATAACATAAGTTGACGAATTAATTCACGAGGAAGTATATATCACTTTTTTTTTTTGGATGATGCACGATGATAAGAGCGCCCTTCACTTCACACGGGTGTGATTTATTTTTTGCTTTAGGGAGATGGCATACCGTATTAATAGATTTAATGTTTGTAGAGTAGTAGTTGACTATGGATTTTGTTGTTCTACTTTTTCTACCACGTGATCGTCTTTCCTTCAATACTTGACACACGGCTTTAAGGTCAGTGTAATGCCATTTATATTACATAATAGTATTTTAGTATTGGATCTAAAGCAGGGTTTTTCAGGCCAATTAGGACCCCTTCGCTGACATATACGTATGTGTTTTCAGACAACAACTTAAACCCTCAATACATTGTGAAAACTTGAGCTTTGGCTCGGTACCTGTTCCGTTCTTTTTTTCCCCCCCTGCACACCGAACCTCTTCACCGAAAATAGCAGATCTACAAGCTCACGACGTCTCAGAGACGCGTTGTGAGCTTGTAGAGCTGCTATTTTTCTACCCACACCTCGATAAGCACTTGAAGTTGAGGCATTTACATTTAGGTTGACTCTGTCCCGATCTACAAGCTCAATGCGCATTGCATGACGAGGCGTTGTGAGCTTGTAGGTCTGCTGTTTTCAAAATGTTTGCCTCTCGTTGATTCCTTTTGATGCAGTAATGGTGTTTTTTTATTTAATTATTAAAAACATGTTTAACCCATTCTGACCGGGAACCCATTTTGGTGTTAGCATCATGTTATGCTTTAGCTATTGAAAAATAGCAGATCTACAAGCTCATAGCGCGCCACCGAGTGGCGCGCTACGAGCTTGTAGGTCTGCTATTTTTTTTTTAATCGAAGAACGACTGACATTTTTAGAATCTGATCTCAGGTCAGAATGGGGTTCATCAGACCAGTGTGTGTCCAGTGGAAACCTCGTATGAATCTGATCTCAGGTCAGAATGGGTTAAGGTATTAAAAGGGTATTAAAAGTTTAGAACCACAGGTTTATTGTTCTGGTCTCAGACGGTATATTGTTTATTTTTATTTTCATATACGTGTGTAATACGTCTCTCTTAGCTTACTGTTGTTTATAGAAGCTTGTTTCACAAACGACAGACAGTCAGCAGATCGATATCGACGTGCGAAACCCTGACAGAACGTTGTTGTTGTTGTGTGTTTTTTCTTAATTTTTTTGGGGTTGGTCCAGTCTGCATGAGAAGGAGCTGCTCATCTCCTCGCTCACCGAGCAGCTGGAGGCTCTGAAAACAGCCGCAGCGGAAGCCCCAGAAGAGCTGGACGCCACAGGAGAGGCCCCAGAAGAGCTAGACGCCACAGGAGACGCCCCAGAAGAGCTGGACGCCTGCACAGGAGAGGCCCCAGAAGAGCTGGACGCCACAGGAGAAGCCCCAGAACAGCTGGACGCCACAGGGGACGCCCCAGCAGTAAGTTCCAAGACCAAGCGGAATGATCAGCATTCCATGTTTGATTTCCAGTGCATTCACTGAAACTAGAGTCCGCCCTGATTGTAAGGTGACTACTAGTAACCTGGATGAATCTGCTCAAAGCATCGGTAGGCAGGTTTGGTCATTTCACACAAGATTGCACACACCCACCCACCCACACACACACATAGTCACTTAAGGAAGTGGTTGCACCGCTTAAGAAACTTGACGTGCATGCGCAGGTACGGCGAACGCGTGCACGCTAGAATGCGTCCCCCCCCCCCCCCCCCCCCTAGAGTCATTATTGAAGACGCGCCTAAAGCCTACCCAAATCCAGCTTGCATAACGGGTTTACTGGCGGTGAACACGCCTCACTAGATTTGCGACGTGTCAAAGTACCCGAATGAAATGGTGACTTGACTTTACATAGCAACAGGTTTAACTGTTCACCTGAACGACGTTATTCTCATACACGGAATCAAAGCAACCAGTAGGCCTATACGTACTGCTTCTGTGGTGTTCTGTTTGCACGCAAACAAGAATGCCTCCTCCTCTTATCGAAGAAGAACAGATTAGTCCAAAGCAATACTTTCGCTTCTGTAGCACAGTAAAGAAGTTGTCTGATTATTATTTTTATTTTTTTAGGGGGGGCTAGTGTGTGATGTGAAATGTGAGCTTTAGTCATATTCCATCATATTCAAGTGCTTTTGGAGAGAAATGATATTCACTTTCAGTAGTAGAGCACTGTAGAGGGGAGCTGTGTGTGTCTGTGACTGTAGAGGTGAGCTGTGTGTGTGTGTCTGTGACTGTAGAGGGGAGCTGTGTGTGTCTGTGACTGTAGAGGGGAGCTGTGTGTGTCTGTGACTGTAGAGGGGAGCTGTGTGTGTCTGTGACTGTAGAGGGGAGCTGTGTGTGTGTCTGTGACTGTAGAGGGGAGCTGTGTGTGACTGTAGAGGGGAGCTGTGTGTGTCTGTGACTGTAGAGGGGAACTGTGTGTGTCTGTGACTGTAGAGGGGAGCTGTGTGTGTCTGTGACTGTGCCCAGGTGATGATGGTCGTTGATGCTCATCAAGGAAGGCAATTATGTTTCTGCACTGTCAAAAGTAACGCTGCTTCTTTTGCAATGTAGTTAAATAAAAAAATCTCAGGGGGGAAGATAAATTATATAAAATAAAATGAAACTGTAATTTTTCTTTAAAATATATATATTTTTAATATCGTGAAAAATCGTATCGTGATACGATGCCTAGCTGGTATCCTATACAGTAGTTACTGTGAATGCTCTGCATAGGAGCGCCTGCTAAAATGCCTACATTTTAAATGTTAAATTGTCGGGTGGCTGTGCAGGAGGCAGTGCTGGAGGAGGAACTGAAGGAGAGAGACAGACTGGTAGCTGAGCTGATGGAAGAAGTGAGACTGCTGAAGGAGGAGGTGGAACAGAGCAAGAGCAAGAACGCTGTGAGTCCTTCGTTTGCAAGCCACTTCAGCTGATCTATACACACTCAACGTGTTTGTTATAAATATGACATGTATAATCATGCACATTCTCATGCCAAAACATTCTCTCGCGTAGATGGTAACGGTAAAGATTATCAGTTTTAAGGGGCAGTACATACAACTGTTTCCGACCATCGAACTTTTCGTCGGAAAAGCGACCGGTACAACTACAACATGACGTCACTCGCAACTTCTGAAAACGCATTCCTCCGAATTTTTGTTCTGAAAGCTGCGCTCCCAGATGTTGTGACTCGCCGAACTCTACTTCGGAGAAAAAGAAAAAAAAAGTCTGATCTTTCCGACGAAAGGTTCGGTGGTCGGAGACGGTATGGATCTGCTCTTTAGTCTCAACTACTTGTGAGCAACTTGTCCATTATTCATTCAGTGTGAGTTGTGACCAGTTGACAAAGATGTGTACCTACTGTATACTGTACACTATATACAGTATTTGTCTATGATAAACATGGTCAGTGTCGCTGTCATTTTTTTTTAATCATGTGTGTTTCTCTCATTCCAGGAGTCAGGAAGTGAGACTGAAAGCGATCAGCCATTTGAAAAGTAGGTGACACTATGGTCATTGTTTTTGTTGGGGGGGGGGGGGGGGGGGCTGGGTGTGGGTGGGACCGGCGAGGGTGAGCAAGCTACTGTATGCTGTATTTAAAGGTAGTGTCAGTGATTTCACTTAATTCAAATATCACTTATTTCTTTGTTTTGTTGTGATAATCCTCTCTACTATAGAGTGTGCTGACCATATAAGGAGTTCCTCCCTGTCCCCAGTTAACCCCTGGGGGTCAAAAAACCTTAGGTTTTCGTTTTTGTTCTCTATCCTGATTGGATGAAAGCTTGTGTCCCAAGGCAAAAACGAAACCTAAGGGTTTTTGACTGAAATCACTGACACCCCCTTTAACAATGTTTTTGTTAATTTACAAGAAAAACCCCCAAGAAGTTATAGAATATAAGAGGTTTCTCTCTGCCCCGACCGCGACATCAACATACATTGATGTCTGGTGTGTAAAAACGACTGATGATGTGTGTGTGTTTGTCAGTCTGGAGAAGGACTCCGAGCTGCTGTCTCTGGAAGATGAACTGCAGACTGTGAAGGAAGAGATGGAAGGCATGAAGAACAAGAGCAACGTGAGTCACTGCTTTTTTATTTTTATTCCACTGGTTTTACAGTACGTACAGTACAGTACGTCACTGGGTTTTTCAGTAGTAATTGGCCTCGTTGTTATTTACAACGAGGATCATTACAATGAATGGTATAGGGTTTAAGTGATATTTGTTTGTTCAGTAACCATATAGAGTAAGTGGTGCAACTTACCGTGTGGGGGTCCCTCTACTACTGACTGTACCCTCTACTGTACTGTACTGTCACTGTACTGTACTGGCACACCCGAAATCACCATATATATACCGTTAATATGTGCGTGTGTTTGTGTTAGGTTGCGCACAGGTGGTGAAAAACAACCATGCTGTTTTGGTGCTCGGACGCAACCCAGCCAGCCACCCACACACATACATAGTCACTTGATAGAAGTTGCTCAGTGGCGTTTTGAAGCACCCGGAAGACTGCCGGAAGTACCATTTATAACTCAATGGCTCGAGCGAGCGTGAAGAGCAGCCCCCAGACCTCACATTTGAGGTCTTGGGATGGGATGACGCAACGTCGTTATACGCAGATGACGTCACTGAACGTCCGTCCACCTCCATTAACGTGCCGCAGTTCCACCTTTGCCTTACTGGGGGGGGCTCGGTCAAAACACGTGATTGGAGGTGTGGGCTATATCAGAATATAGAGCTATTTAACACTTTATTTTTATTTTAACCAAAGAAACTCAATTACCCAACCTTTTAAATCAGTGTGTTGTTTTGTAACTATATCCTCATTGGTACTGAGCTGCTGCTGAACAAAATTAAGACACTGAACTCCACATTGCTCCCGATGTGCTGGTTGGTATACCTTGCATGCAAGGCTTCCGCAGCAATCGGTGTATGTGAACGGGTGAATGTAATGCACGTTCTATGTAAAGCGCCTTGGATAAAGGCGCTATAAATAAATGCACCATTTACCGTTTACCATTGCTGTTGTGTGTGTGCAGGAGCTGAGGGAGAAGAACTGGTCGGCCATGGAGGCTCTGTCCGCTGCCGAGAGTCTGAGTGAAGAGAGACTGGTCCAGATGAAAACAGAACTGGTCAGTATAGAAACTATAGAAGAGAGACTGGTCCAGATGAAAACAGAACTGGTCAGTAGAAACTAGCCACCGAGTGGTGCGCTACGAGCTTGTAGATCTGCTAGTTTTTTGAAAGAAATCGTGAAAAATCTTTGAATATAATATTCTTTCAGAAGACTTTTTTTAATTTATTTGCGACGTCTAGGCCTAAATGGTTTAAAAAGTAAGCAGATCCACAAGCTCGAAAAGGCGACGCTTGTGGATCTGCTACTTTTTGATGCTGTAGTGGGATCAAATAGGGCGTTTAATTTACAAAAAAACCCACAAAAAAACACAAAAAGTCAGAATATGGAGATGGAGGTTTCTGCCTGACAGCGGCGATATGTTCTGTGTGTGTGTGTGTGTGTGTGTGTGTGTGTGTGTGTGTGTGCGTGTGTGCGTGTGTGCGTGTGCGTGTGTGTGTGTGTGTGTGCGTGTTCGTGCGCGTGTGCGTATAGGCTGCATCTGAGGAGAAGGTCAACTCCATCCAGACAGAGGTCCAGAGAGCACTCCATACACTCTTCCCTGAAGTTCCCATGGAACCTGATCAGGTACAGTACATGTGTGTGTACAGTATGTGTATACAGTATGTTGCCGCTTTATCTCAGTGATGTCCCCAGAACCGGCCCGCGAGGCCTCGTCAGTTTGGAGTTAGTTGAACAATCATAACTTGCATTTTTGGGTTAATATCGTCAAACATTGTCAAGAAGAGTACGTAATTTTTTTTTTTTTTAATAAAATGAAATTGCAGATCTATAAGCTCAGTCCGTATCACACCTTGATGCAGTGTGAGCTTGTAGATCTTCTAGCCGGGTCGATGTGTGCGGGTGTTTCTTGAAGGAGAATATTATTAGTGCGTGCTTACACCACCCCCTTAGATAGCAATTCTGTAGACTTAGATAGCATTTGATACAGACTTATAGCATGTTATGTAAACAGCATAAGTGCATTGTATGTAGTCATAGCACGTCATAGTACATAATGTATATCATAGTAGTATAGATGTATAGCTTATATGTATAGTTTCATTATAGATATTCCACTGTTACTTTCTTAGCTTACGCATGTTTCATGATAAATGTTTTTATGTGATGTATTCCCCATGCTTTTTGTTCTTGCTTAATGTAAGTCGCTCTGGATTAAGAGCGTCTGCTAAATGCCTAAAATGTAAATTGTAAATTGTGCTGTTATTGTAGTTATAGACCCAATTCTTATTGGTTGTTGTTGTGTGCAGGAGTCCTGGTTGGAGGCGTTCACATTGAAAGCTCTGGAAGTGAAAGTACAACACAATACGACGGAACTAGAAAACACTAACAGCTCAGAGGTAAGGACACACACACACACACACACACACACACACACACACACACACACACACGTCACACATGCATGACGCTCGAATCAATCAATCATTACATAACCTAAATGTATGCTATTTTTAACATGCACTAATAGAAAACGATGCTTCGTGAGCTTGTACTGTACATCATGGCCTATTTTTTTTAAACTTTTTTTTAGAGAATGTGAAACTACTGATTTAGAAAGCATTCGTTGAATCGGCCTCAGGTCTAAACTTAAAGGAGAACTTTCATTTTTTTTACGTTGTTATTAGAGAAAGTAAAAGATGAGTGTTTTCTTTTTTCATTTGCTGCTTTCTTTCGTTTTAGGGATTTTAGCTGTTTTTGACAGGTGGGGGCAGGGGCATTCGAGCATGGGGCTAAATATGGGTTTATTAGGACTATAGTAAATAATAAATAATAAATGCCATAATATTTTGTAAAACAATTCATATTTAGCCCCATGCTCGAATGCCCCCGCCAAATGGATTTCGCCCTCCAAAAACTGCTAAAATCCCAAAAACAAAAGAAAGCAGCAGATGCTGCTATAACACTCACCTTTTAGTTTCTCTAATAACAACCTAAAACATGAACCTTGGTTGGAAAAAAAAAAAACTAGTTGTCCTTTAAATTCTTTGGGTTTTTTTATTTTTTCTTCCAGGAAGTTTTGTTGAAGCTCCAGGAAGCAGAGGATGCCCAGAAGAGCATGCAGACAGAGTGTGAACAGTACAGGACTGTCCTGGGTGAAACGGTGAGGAGGAGGAGACACGCCTTCAGTTATTATCACAGTATTATCACCATTCTTGTCAAAAATAGCAGACCTACAAGCTCATAGCGCGCCACCGAGTGGCGCGCTGTGAGCTTGTAGATCTGCTATTTTTCAATAGCTAAAGCATAACATGATGCCAACACCAAAAGGCGTTCCCGGAACTTCCTGCTTTCTCTGTTTCTGGCACAACAGCGCCCCCTACTGGTACTCATAGTCATTGGCTCATTAGCCAATGTCACATAGGTGAACACGGACATTGCTGTTCCTTGGAGAGGTTGCACCACTCAAAAACACTTGACATAATGACTCACAGGTGTTTGCTAGCCTTAGTTACTCATTTAGGGCATTTCACAGCCCTACGGTGAATCGCCCCCCCCAGGTAATGAGGCACGTTTTTAGGGGAGAAAAAAAAACTAAACGATATGCAGGTGTGTGTGCCACAGTCGAGTTGTCGGGGCTTACGGGGCCACAGGTCGCGGCTTACGAGTGTGTGGTATATAATCGATAATGCAGCTATTCGTGTGTGCTATTATTGACGTATCTTTTCCGTTCTGAAGAACAACCAGCGTACGCGAACAGGAACAAAGGAAAGACGCAACCAGGATAGATGGAATAGGTTCAACGTAGCCCGTCTATATTTTCAGCAAAAGGCAGGTCCAACACACGGTCGTCACACAACGAGGAACAAAGGAATCACAAAAGGACCTTTGAGACAGTCTGGTTTAGAAAACACGCAGCGCTCGATTATAGCCAATATGAGAGCTGGAACCAAAAAGCCACCGAACAGAGCGCTCCCAAGTGTTATGTACAGAGATCAGATCTCCAAGTCCCTCCTCTCTTCACCAGGACACACAATAGAGGTTTTCCTGACTTCTCGACCAATGAGGTCTGGGCAGTATAGCTGCCTCCGGTGGAGAGAGGCAGCTCTCAGTTTTTTTATTTTAGACAAAGAGATCTTCCTCCTAACTTTTATACCTGTTGACATATAGCTAACTTTGGACTAAAAAAAACACAATGATGAATTAAAAGATACGATGAAAATGTAGTTAAACATGACGAAAGTATATGAAACTGAACAGACTTATATTAAGCAATGAATGATTTACTAAATAGATCTGGAAATATACCCTGGTGTACAACCTGTGTCTACAAGTAACGTTTTCATTTATTCTATGATGGCAGATAGATATTTTATTATAAGTTCACTATATATTGTTTAACTTTATCCAGAGTAAGTAATGTAACTTTATGACACTATAGCCTTTTGGTACATTGACATTTCCCCCCTACCGTTCCTGTCCGACACTTTAGAGCTCGGGTTTCACCCACACCTCTTCGTAAGCTTCAAAGGAGTGAACACAGACACAGACCAGTCCTACAATGATGATATACTGACTTAGTAAATACGGACTTAGTAAAAATAGTGATTTTGGTTCATTTATATGGAAATTATACGACACTGTGATCTAAATAAAGCATGTGCGTGTGCAGCAAGGTTATAATAGTTAACTAAAACTAACTAAAAAAAAAAACGAAAACTAGAATTAACAAAACATTTTAGTTAACTGAAACTAATACAAAATGGTATAAAAAAAAAAAACGAACTAAACTAACTGAAATTATAGACAAAATACCCTTAATTTTAGTTTTTATCAATATTTATATGCCTTTCGGATATTTATAATATAATCCTTTTAAATTCGTTCGATTAATTTCCTCATTTCTCCAACAAGTTTTACGGCAGTTCTCAGCACCGTACGGCAGCATGTAGCCACGCTAACCCTAAACCAAAGAGTACCTAAAAACTAAACTAAAACTAAGCATTTTCACAAAATAAAAAATAAAAACTAGCAAACCCGCTCTTAAAACTAACTGAATTAGAAAAAAAATATGTCAAAACTAACTAAAACTAAACTATAAAAACTAAATAAAAACTAGCAAACCCGCTCTAAAAACTAACTAAAACTAACTGAATTAGAGAAAAAAAAGATGTCAAAACTAACTAAAAAACTAAACTATAATAACCCATTTTGTACGGGAACCCCTTTTGGTGTTAGCATTATGTTATGCTTTAGCTACTGAAAAAATAGCAGATCTACAAGCTCATAGCGCGCCACAGAGTATTTTTTTAAACTGTCAGGCTTTAAGACATTTTTTTTAGAATCTGATCTCAGGTCAAAATGCATTACAGAACCGCCATTCTTCCCTGCGTTAGAATCTGATCTCGGGTCAGAATGGGATAACCTATTGCCTCTAAACTATCATAACCTTGGTGTGCAGGAGGGCATGCTGAAGGCTCTCCAGGAGAGCGTGGAGGAAGAGGAGCAGGTGTGGAAGAGCAAGCTGTCGGAGGCCGAAGAGCAACGCGAGGCGGTGAGTACAGTCACTACTGTATATATATACTGTACCCTGGTGCTAGAAGAATACAACATTATAACAGTCACTGTATACTGTACCCTGATGCTAGAGCTTAAGAATACAACATTATAACGGATACATGAAACTGTCCGTCTGGTTTAGGGATACATTTGAACCCATTCTGACCTGAGATCAGATTCTAAAAAAATGTCTTCTACATCCCGACAGTTTTTCTGAAAAAGCTATGTTTCTGTGTCAGTCAAGTTCTTCGATTTTTCAAAAATAGCAGACCTACAAGCTCGCAGCGCGCCACTCGGTGGCGCGCTGCGAGCTTGTAGATCTGCTATTTTCAGACGAGGAGTTCTCCACATGAGTTGATGATGAGTTGTGTGTTGTCTTGTGTTCAGGCTCTGACCCGGGTGAAGGTTCTGGAGGAAACGGTAGAGACCTGCACGGCCTCAGGAGATGATATGGAACAGGTAGTCTGTCTGTCTTGTCTTGTCTTGTCTTGTCTTGTCTTGTTCTGTCTTGTCTGTCTTGTTCTGTCTTGTCTGTCTTGTTCTGTCTTGTCTGTCTGTCGACGCAGACTTCATTAGAATCTAATAATTCTATGACGGATCCACGAGAATCTGTTCTGTTTCTGTTCCGTTCCCGTCCAGCTGAAGGAGCAGGTGATGCTGTTGGAAGCTCAGCTGGAGAAACAGTTGGAGTCCGTCAACTTCACGCAGACGTACGCCGAGGAGATCGCTCAGGTCGGTGCTTCTTCTGTTTCTCAGACCTTTTCACATGTCGAGTTTCCCAAAGCCCAAACTGATGTACGTTTGGCCCACGGCCATGCCCATCTGAAAGGTTTTGTGCCAGGCAGGGACCCCCAGAAGAGAGAAGATTTGTGTTAAAAAATGTCCAAACACATTCAAGATTCTGCGAAAATGTTCAAATATTGTAGATGTACACTCACTCACTCACTCACTCACTCTGCACTCACTCACTCACTCACTCACTCACTCACTCACTCACTCACTCACTCACTCTGCACTCACTCACTCACTCACTCACTCACTCACTCACTCACTCACTCACTCACTCTGCACTCACTCACTCACTCACTCACTCACTCACTCACTCACTCACTCACTCACTCTGCACTCACTCACTCACTCACTCACTCACTCACTCACTCACTCACTCTGCACTCACTCACTCACTCACTCACTCACTCACTCACTCACTCTGCACTCACTCACTCACTCACTCACTCACTCACTCTGCACTCACTCACTCACTCACTCACTCACTCACTCACTCACTCTGCACTCACTCACTCACTCACTCACTCACTCACTCACTCTGCACTCACTCTGCACTCACTCTGCACTCACTCACTCACACTAACTCTCTCACTCACTCACTCACTCACTCACTCATTTGTTCTCTTCAGTCATTTGCACATATCTAGCGGATTAAATGAAATGTGTATGTGTTAACCCATTTAGGCCTGACGTCGAAATTAAAAAAAAAAAACATTCGCTCTGAAAGAAGATATATTCAAAGATTTGTGCCGGATTCTTTTTAACGATTTTTTTAAAAAAATAGCAGAGATGTAGATCTGCTATTTTTCAATAGCTAAATTATAACACATTTAAAACACCAAAAGGGGTTCCCCGGCCCAAAATGTGTTGAAGCTAAATGTTATGGCAGTTTCAGAGGTTTCGTATAAGTGGGTCTGCTGCTGTTTGGTGTACTTGGACTAATGGATTGCACATAGCTGCGTATAGTGCAGCACGAATAATAATGCATCATTGATTTATTGGCGTTGAACACACGTGCGCTCGGTTAAAGCATAAATAATGTATTAGTGATTGATTTTAGTGTGAATGTGTATTGTGTATCGATCGATAACGGTGAATATTATGTGTGTTGTGTGTGTGTGTGTGTGTGTGTGTGTGTGTGTGTGTGTAGCTGAATGCTCAGTTATCAGACAGCCAGAGGGAACTGGAGGCCACGCAGACAGAGGCCCTGAAGCAGTCCGAGGAGCTCACTATGGTATGTTTATTTCCTCTAACCCACAATGCACTGTTGATGACCTCAAATGTCTCAAATCCCCCCAAAAAAATCCCAATTAATTTCAAGGACCGTCCGTCCCCCAGTTTGATATGCATTTGGGCCACACAGACCTATTTTCTTATCTCTGGGCTTATATCTGCACTGTAACATTATCATTGTTAGACCTATTCTTCTTCATCATAATTTTGAGTGCATATACACACGAGTACTATAGTGTTGCGTGGGTCATGTTTTTGTTTTTATGACCGGCTGGTCTCACATGTAGTGTATCATTTGACTCGTCCCCAGCCACTGCATCCATTTTCACAACGCGCACCCTTCCCTGCACGACCCGTCGTCCACATTAAATACACGTTGACTACGCAGCTTTTATTCCGTCAAAAAGGTGCTTGAAAACAGCCTTGATAAGCTAATAATGTCACTGGCAAGGTCCAGGGTGTTACATGAAAACCAGTGACCTATCACCGGTGCCTTTGAAGTCTGTGGTAGTTGCATAGTAATTCTACCGTATTCAGTGGGTCAACACTTTTTAGTAAGGCCGAAGCCCAGCTGAGCACACACAGCTCCACAAGGCAGTGCAGCTGCAGTGTGCACTCTTGATTAGTTTACCAAACTTCCCTCGCAGGACAAGTGAAAATCCCATTATACATTAATTAAAACCCGCCCCAACCCGCCTCGCCAATAAAGTTAAAATGTCTTGAATCGGCTCAGCCCCGCGGCCGGCCCGGTTACAGTACCATTTAATTTCTGACATACATGCCAATTGGACCACACGGAATGTTAGGAAAGTCCACCATCTTGTGACCAAGCACAGGTACTGCACATCACAGGTTTCTAATTCATTATTCATCACAGTGTATTGCAGTCAAATGTTGTTCACTGGACATGCCATTGGTTTCAACAAATAACTATCTACATTGTGTGTACATTATGTGTTTAGTAGAATCATAATTGAAGTTACACCGTGTGTGTGTGTGTGTGCGTGCGTGTGTGCGTACGCGAGCACGCTGCTGGCGAGTTACCACAATTGTTTTAGCAGTGCAGTGTCCTGTTTTGCATATTGTAATATTTCCCCGAATTTAGTATGCATGTCACGTACTGTTGAGTATAGCCACGAAGCTTTCAGACATAGTAAAGGGTCTTGCATACTAATTTGGCATGCTAAATAGTATGTTATTAGTATGGAACTTTGGACGTGGCCATGCCTATTTGTATTTACCCACAATGCATTGGTAATGATGCACCTACACAGTGTGTGGGATGGAGGCGAGGAATGATGAAAATGAATTGATAAATGAACCACGGTGAAAATCAAATAAATTCATAGATGATGAACTATTTTCATAAACACGTTGCAATGGTGGACTCAGTAGCACTTGAGTCAAAGTATTATAAGTATACCGTGTAGCATATACACCTGGTCAAATATTAATATAATAGTGGAGGTATACTGGAGTAAAAATACTACTAAGTAAGTAATGAATGACTCTTTGAGTAAAGTACAATATTTTACGAAGTGCAATTTATTATTTTTAATATGTCAATGCATTGCTGTATAAAACAAATGCATACATTTCCCCCCAATAATAACAATGAAAGCAGATTTACAAGCTCACAGTATATGTCTCTATGGCGTCTATGCAATGTATTGGGAGCTTGTAGATTGCTAATAGGGTTCATGTGGCGAGGTTTTGGGTCTGGGGGGGGGGGTCTATTCATAGAAATGTAGTGGAGTCAAGACTACACCATTGGTCTTTGAAATTATAGGCCTATACGGTTCTTAACCCATTTTGGTGTTAGCATCATGTTATGCTTTAGCCATTGAAAAATAGCAGATCTACAAGCTCATAGCGCGCCACCGAGTGGCGCGCTACGAGCTTGCAGGTCTGCTATTTTTGAAAAATCGAAAAGAACGACTGACATTTTTAGAATCTGATCTCAGGTCAGAATGGGTTAATCAGACCAGTGTGTGTGTGCGTGTCCAGTGGAAACCTCGTATGAATCTGATCTCAGGTCAGAATGGGTCAAATACAATACAGGACTCAATGAAATGTACTCGGCTATACTAATGTCCGCCACTGGAGGGCAGCAGAGCTCCACGGTGAACATAAAGAGTTCCTTCTTCCAGGTCAGACAGCAGCTGAAGGCGGCGGCAGCCACGGAGCACGTGCAAGACCCCCCCAGCCCCCCCCCACAGGTCAGGGTGCCCCTGCAGCTCCACCCTGCATGCGGCGCTGCTGTTGGGTGCGCTTGTTTTATATAGTAAAAACCCATCGGGGGTTTGTGTCGGTCGGGATGGGTGGAGTTTCTCATGCTCTCCCCCTTGGGCAAATAACTGTAAAAAATGCCAGGGGGGTGTGGGTGATATTATGGTTCCTTTGAAAAGATTATTATTATTATTATTATGGGAGCCTTTATTGTTTTCTGATGATTTCGGCTTGTCAGACATTTTAATTTCCGACTTTTGGACGGTACCCGCCCCCCTCCTCCCCCGAACCTCAAATGACGTCACATTGTGTAGGCTCTACAGCGCCGAACCGACTTTTATTCGGCTCTAAAATAGGAGTGTGAATCGGCCCCAAGTTCCCCCAAAAACACAGGCCCAATCGTGTTTGTGTATAGACGCTCAACAAAGCATGGATGGTGGATTCGAACCCACTGACAACCTCATCGGTCATGGTGTGGGCAGTCACTTTACCACTGCGCCACCTGAGTGCCGAGATCCTTGATGTGTATATTGACAAGATTCCGCTACTGTGTGCCAGTAGTATGAATTGGTACACTATACACCACCAGTGTAGAAACACATCTAGATCCTGTGAAATACTTTACACGGTTCACTTTAGTTCTTGTAATAGAAATTGTCGTTTGTTATCAGATCCCGTTGATCGTCCAGTGATCTTTGGCCTATATACCCGTCCTGAATGGGTGGAGACTGAGCCTGTTTGGGGGGGGGGGGGGGGGGGGGGACACACAGGAGGTCAAAGTGTCCCTGAGCGAGAGACTTAAACCCTGTCCGAGCAGCCGTCAGATGGGTGAAACTGTAACTGAACATCCCAACACTTAAGAAAGATCTCCCCACTGATGATGCTGGCACAGTCACACGTGACGTCTCAGATAAAGTTATTTATCTCCCGATTTATCGGTCTGAAAAAATACCACCCTTTATGCTCGGAAATGTTTGGGATTGTGTTGGCTTTGTGAAGTATGGGTCCGATGTTTACTTTAGTGACTGTGCGGTGAAATGATATTCAGACGCTATATATAGTGGCCAATTGTCCTTGAGCGTGGATAGACTCGAGACCTGCTACAGGTGGGGGCGGGGAACCCACTTCACTTCACGGGAAATGAGTTGAGGTTTAAGAGTCTTTGTTAGGACACTGTCTTGGTTCTACTCCCCATTGGAGAGCATGGCAATTAACCATGCCACGTTGCTGGAGCAGCTTAATCGCTAATGGAATTAAAGGGAAATATGTCACTGGTTCAGTGCTTTTGAACCTAAAATCGCATTGTTATAAGATGCGGGGGGGGGGGAGATCCCAATGAGCTCGGTCACTCACAATGCGTCCACATCTGTGCTCCTGTGAGCTTGTAGATATTTTGAAAATGTGATTAGATTATTTGATTGGTTTCATGAAATTGTTACACCCCCTATACTGTCTTTGGGCATAGAGAGGTGTCATTTTGGACGGGAACCCCTTTTGGTGTTAGCACTATGTTATGCTTTAGCTGTTGAAAAATAGCAGATCTACAAGCTCGTAGCGCGCCACCGAGTGGCGCGCTACGAGCTTGTAGGTCTGCTATTTTTTGAAAAACCCGAAGAACGACTGACATGGAAACATAGGCTTTTTCAGAAAACTGTCAGGATGTAGAAGACATTTTTTAGAATCTGATCTCAGGTCAGAATGGGTTAGAAGAAGAAACTCCACCCGGGCCTGTCATCCACATGGACTATACACAGCAAGTCAAGCGCACCCGTTCAGAATGATCAGACATGCGGAGGGAAAAAAAAGTGTTCCATAATTTCAAACTGAAACACCTTTGAAATACAAAGTGAAATCTGACCTGTGACCTTTCAGTCAAGTTTGCTCTGATCATTCTGAAAGCCACTGGCTTTTTTTTCTTGTCTTTAAAAAAAAAAAAAGAAAAAAATCACCAACATTAACGATCACCTTACTAACCAATCAGAATGAAGCTTTGAACTAAAAATCAACAACAACAAACCCCGCCGTCTTGTGTCTCAATGTGTGATTATATGGCTTTTACGTTATACGCTTTATAACCGAAGCAAATGTTTGTTTGTTTTATTCAACAGCGCACTAAAAATCACTTGTTGGCTTTGAGTCCAAATACACATGAAAGCAGCATGAAAAGCCACCGGGCTGATTTTGTACTTTTGCCAGTTGAGTTTTTAATTAAAAAAAAACCTACAGCAAGTGAACTTGTGTGTGTGTGTGTGTGTGCGTATGCGTGTGTGTGTGTGCGTGTGTGTGTGTGTGCGTGTGTGTGTGTGTGTGTGCGTGCGTGTGTGTTTCCAGCTGCAGTCTCGGTTGGAGCAGACGGCCGACCACCTCCAGACGGAGCAGGAGACGAGAGAGAAGCTGAACACTGACTTTGAACAGGTTGGGATCAAACTTAAACCCATTCTTCTGACCTGAGATCAGATTCATACGAGGTTTCCACTGGACACGCTACTGGTCTGATTATAACCCATTCTGACCTGAGATCAGATTCAAAAAAATGTCAGTCGCTTTTCTATTTTTCAAAAAATATAGCAGATCTACAAGCTCATAGCGCGCCACCGAGTGGCGCGCTACGAGCTTGTAGGTCTGCTATTTTTGAAAAATCGAAGAGCGACTGACATAGAAGACATTTTTAGAATCTGATCTCAGGTCAGAATGAAAACTGTCAGGATGTAGAAGATATTTTTTAGAATCTGATCTCAGGTCAGAATGTTGTCAGCTGTAATGATGTCATGTTGTTGTGGCTTGTGATTGTGATTGTGACCCACCCCCTCCAGGCCCAGCAGTGTGTCTCTGAGCTACAGTCCCAGCTGGACGAGATCAAGACGGAAGAATGTTCGTCTACAGAGCTGAAGGTTCATATAACTTGTCTCTTATATTAATGTCCTATAATGCCAACTGTCTCTAATGTCTTAACCCATTCTGACCTGAGATCAGATTCATACGAGGTTTCCACTGGACACACACTGGTCTGATTAACCCATTCTGACCTAAGATCAGATTCTAAAAAATGTCAGTCGTTCTTCGATTTAAAAAAGAATAGCAGAGCTACAAGCTCGTAGCGCGCCACTCGGTGGCGCGCTACGAGCTTGTAGCTCTGCTATTTTTCAATAGCTAAAGCATAACATGATGCGAACACCAAAAGGGGTTCCCGTTCAGAATGGGTTAATGTAAACCGCAACACTCCATCTCTAACGTCGTAATGTCAACTACAACTGGGGGTCGCCAAATTATTTGTATTATTATTATTATTATTATTTTTTCCTTTTGCAACTGAATGGCTAGAAATGGAAATGAAGAGTTTTCATAGTACGTGGTGGTGCATGCATATAACCTTTCCTTAAAGGTAGAGTAAGTGATTTCACTAAAAAAAACCGTAGGTTTCGTTTTTGGCTGTGGGACCTAAGCCTTCGTCCAATCAGGATAGAGAGTCAAAAACGAAACCTAAGGTTTTTTGACCCCCAGGGGTTAACTGGGGACAGGGAGGAACTCCTTATATGGTCAGCACACTCTATAGTAGAGAGGATTATCACAAAAAAATAAGTGATATTTGAATTAAGTGAAATCACTTAATGATTCTATCTGGTTTCAGTATTAATTTATGATATATTTTCTCTTATGTGTGTGTGTGTGTGTGTGTGTGTGTGTGTGCGTGTGCGTTGCCGCAGGAGAAGCTGGACAAGGAGAAGAAGCTGACCAAAGACCTGGGCGCGGCCGCCACCAAGCTGCAGCAGCTCCTGAAGGGCACGCAGGAGCAGCTGAGCCGGGAGAAGGACGCCGTGAAGGCTCTGCAGGAGCAGATCCTGACCCAGGTACACACACACAGAGAGAGAACTATACAGCCATAGTGTGGTTACAGTACAGCCACTATACCATTTGATCCAATCGGGAGAGAGAAAACTCTCTCACGGTATATACAGATTAATTAAAACCCATTTTGGGCGTGACATTCATGTCATTGCTTTGGGCTATTGAGAAATAGCAGATCTACAAGCTCATAGCGCAAATCACCAGAAAAAAGCGACGGGTGTTTTTGATCAATCTATCATGGTTAAAATGGAGTTATAGAAGTTACAATGGGTTTGTATAGGCAGCTAAAATGAATGTCAAAATATCTAAATACTGAATCGAGTAACTTAAAAAAAACTGTCTGGGTTGTTCATGTTCACATAAGACTGAGTAGACGATGAAACGTTTTTTTTTTGGAAAGTGAAATGTCCCTTTAACTTTTTATTGTTTAACAAAACAACAAAAGCATGATATCACTTACACTACCTTTTTAAATGTTTGTTTTTAAAGATAAAAATAGCAAGTCAGAGACATAAAGCCAGGAAGTAATTTTAAGTGTGAGTATACGAACACAGCCGTCGAGGGTGGAACTGGCTGCAATGCTGGAACCAGGGTCAGGCAACAAAGTGATATGTGGCCAATTATGTGATCAGACATCCCAAATGTTTACAATATATGTTGGCTGTTTTTTGAATAGCCAACATATAAATGGATACATTGGTTGGTTGCAAAGATTGTGATGCTACATGTATGTTAACCCATTCTGAACGGGAACCCATTTTGGTGTTGGCATCATGTTATGCTTTGGCTATTGAAAAATAGCAGATCTACAAGCTCATCACAGATCTACGAGCTTGTAGGTCTGCTATTTTTGAAAAATCGAAGAACGACTGTGACATTTTTAGAATCTGATCTCAGGTCAGAATGGGTTAATCAGACCAGTGTGTGTCCTAGTGGAAACCTCGTATGAATCTGATCTCAGGTCAGAATGGGTTAACTATACTTTTGCTGCCCAACTGCCCAAATCAGGAGCCAATCAGAAAGGATGAATAAAGTTATGTTCTTAGTGATGATTATTCTATCGATAACTGTTTTTGAATCAATCGGATAATCAATAACCCCATTGTTTTTAAGTCAATCAACAAATCAAAATAAAATCGAATAGTTTATTTTTTATTTTTTATAACTGACCGAATCAATTAGTCTGATTAATCACATAAAGCCCTGTTATACTTTGTTCACATTATGATTTTTTTGTTTTTTCAGATTTTTTTTTTTTCTAAAGAAAATGAGCAACACACATATACTGCCCCCAAATTGATTATTGTATTACATTGTTTTTACAAGATTTCTTTCCTTTTTTTTTTAAATCAATTATTTTTGTTTTGCACACACTACAATCGATATGATTTTAAATCTAAAATACCATTGTTCTGATTTGAGGAGATCAATACATAATCTACAATGAAATGTCTGGGAAAACAGAAGAGCCCCAATTTGTGGCACCTCACCCACAACTGCTCCCCGGACACTGCCCCCATAAAGTTCTTAAATAGTTAGGATGTTTTAACCCATTTTGGGGCGGGAACCCCTTTTGGTGTAAGCATTATGCTTTATAGCTATTGAAAAATAGCAGATCTACAAGCTCATAGCGCGCCACCGAGTGGCGCGCTATGAGCTTTTAGGTCTGCTATTATTGAAAAATCGAAGAACGACTGACATAGCTTTTTCAGAAAACTGTCAGGATTTAGAAGACATTTATAGAATCGTTCCCGGGTCAAAAATACAGATTCACATTTTGTGCAACTATACATGCTAAAATTCCCCCTATAAAGTCTGCTTGATCTTTATGAGATTGTGATCATAATCATAAGAGTCTGTAATGTAACATGCTTGTTGCACACAGATTATTCTGTAGTATCCCACGAGCACAGTCACATGCGCGCCAAGTTCAGTGCAATTTCTTCTCAATAAATGTCTTCTCCCTGCTCAAATCTTGAGTATAGGGAGTCTGACTGACTGAACGCCAACTGTTCTTATAGCTGAACGGCTCAGCCGTCTCTTTTGTGTTTGTGTGAATTTATATTTATAAAAAAAAAAGAATGAGTTAAAGAGTGTTGTGTGCTTTGTCTCCTCTAGGAACAGACTGAGCAGCCCAAGGAAGGAACTTCAGTCTGATCTCTCGCACACCGGGGCGGCCATCTTGGCACCGGCTGCAGCGACCGATATGTGTTGGTCATCTTGACGCCAACCATGTCTTCCAACACATTCCACTCAAAACATTCCTCCGTTTACTTAGTAGTCTTGAGAGTGTAGAGTTTATACGTTTAACACACAATGTTTTCATGAGCAAAGATGCAATTCAAAAACCAGATGCAATCATTTTTTAATTAAAAGAATCACGTCAATTGAATCGCGGGGGGAAAAAAATCGCGTCTCTGGTGTGAACACAACTGTAGTTTATCCTATTTATTATAATATATGATCCATAAAAAAAAAGTCATCGCATGTCAGGTGGAAACATTGCAAGTATACCGTTCCTTTTTTTATTACTGTTAAAAAAAAGAAAAGTAATAGTCGATCTACATACAAGCTCACAGCGCTTGTGAGCTTGTACACATCGGCTGTTTTCACGACTTTTGTGCGACACTCTTGTAAGATGAAGTTGGGCATTACATTACAAAGAAAACCCCCTGAAAGTTGAAATAAGGAGACGCAAGGTTTTCTGCCTGACGGTGAAAATATATTATTATTATTATTATTATTATTATTATTACTATCCATTAAACCAGTCATTCAAAGTCCTATATATATTATTATTATTATAATACATTAACAACATGAACCCTAGCGTACCTATTCTGGGAGTCGAACATTCCCCAAAAACATATTCCGCAAAGAGATTAGGTGTAGAAGGGAAAACAAGGAGCGGACCTTAGGTGTAGAGGGAAAACAAGGAGCGGACCAAGTACAGAGACCTGGGGGACCCTGGGCAACAAAGTATATATCACCCATTCTTGAGATAAGGGACAAAACTTTTTTCAAACTGGATTTTTTTTTTTTTTAAGATACATTCAAATCAAATAGATGTATTTGTAGACACAGGTCTCAACTACCAATCTTGAGAAGGAACAGGTTTTTCGCATAACATTTCTTTCTAAAATGGGACATTTATGCACTTAATACCTGATTCATGTCAACTCCGTCAGACACACTAAAATCCCTTTTAATTGAATTTTATCATTTCAACAATAATATAAAGTCCTCAGTTATCTTATAATGGCTTTCAGTAATCAAGTTAAGTAATACAAATCTTTTAATATTATTTTGTTCCAATATCACACTATTATGAAATATCCAATTTCTCAAAACTGTCATTTCAACCTTTATTTTCAATATTATAACATGAAAACCATGTAAAAAAAAAAAAAATCATCATTACGTATCATTTCAGTTGGTGTTTCAATACATAAGCACAAAAGATTTGACAGCGAATTTTCTATTTCTTTGGAAATTAACAAAAACATCACGGGACGAACGTCTGACGGAGTTGACGAACATCTGACGGAGTTGACAAGTTTAACTGATTTAGGTTCTAGACCACCTAGGATCTTGATTCTGGTGACTAATCCCACATTTTCAAGGATGAGGAATACAGTGGTACTATTTAGATTTGCCCTGTGAACATGGCAGCCATTTTTCAAAATGGCCGCCAACTTTCTGTTATTTCCCAATAACTCAAGTTCTACACCACCTAGGATCTTGATTCTGGTGACTAATCATACATTTTCAAGGATGTGGGATACATTGGTACTATTTAGATTTGTCCTGTGACCATGGTAGACATTTTTCAAAATGGCCGCCAACTTTCTGTTATTTCCCAATAACTCAAGTTCTACACCACCTAGGATCTTGATTCTGGTGACTAATCATACATTTTCAAGGGTGAGGAATACAGTTGTACTATTTAGATTTATCCTGTGACCATGGATGGTAGACATTTTCAAAAATGGTGGACCTGCTATTATTTTACCAATTTACTCAGGGAATATTATCAGAATAATATAAAATCTGTGAATACATTTCTTACCAAGAATTTTCTTCACCAATGTTTGTAAAGGTGTCTACTAACATATCCCACATTGGTTTCTATTTGACCACCCTAGGGGCATGTTTGACAGCTGCTGAAAGTTGGTTACCATCAACAACCAATATAAGGCTAAATGTTCTAAATTTCATTATGCTTTAAGTAGCATGTGGCATGTCAAACTAGGGGCTTTTCATGATTCTGGATCCATTCCAAGCATTAGTTTTGCACAAAAAACACTACGTTGGCTAAAAACGGCCATAGCCATCATCACAGATGTGATGAGGTCAGCACATGTCGGCACATTTGGGCAAGTGGCTATGGCCAAACTAGGGGGTCTATGGCCAAACTAGGGGTCAAACTCCTTGGGCTAAATTCGGTGAGGTGAACAGTGAGCAGTGAACAGTGAGCGAAAGACTGAAGACAGAAGATTTGGCTTCAGGACCATCAGGCAGGATGTGCAGACACTGAAGGCATCAGTGTCTTTCTCTGTGTCCCCAGCATGTCAACCAAAGCAATGTTACCAAATCAAAGGAGCCTTCACCTCATGTCACCTGGGGCTGGGTGAGCAATCGTATCCTGTATCTAAACTCACAACTAAATACAGACACTTGGCCAGACTGCCGTTTGAAAGGGTCAAACCCCTCATCCTGATTGGGGAAGACCACCCCACCTAATCACACCAACCGAACAAGTGAGGTTGGGGCCTCCAGGTGGGCCAGCAGCCATCTGCACAAGACTGGGCTGGACCCTGCAGGAAAGCAATCTCCAGCCAAGACAATGTAAGTTGACTATAACAGAGCCCCAGAACACAGAGCTCAGGAGAAGGATGGAGAAACACTGGCAGGAGGCCACCAAGATACAATGCCCCAGAGACCCAGAGTGTGCCACCACTGGCAGTAAGGAGATCAACTGCTGCAGCAAAGATGTCGTGAAAGGCAAGTCTCCACCAAAAAAAACCCTGAACCTAATCGGGGTGTCAAGAGACCAAAGTTTCTCCCCCACAGTTCCCTGCAGTGGCCAGTGAAGTCAAACTGTGCATCTGTACCTGAAAGGGGCAAGTCAAAGGCCAGAAAGCCCACCTCCTTTTAATGTCCTGTCAGTAGAAACTCAACCTGCACCTGAAATAAGCCCTTACCTCTCCCAGAGAAAGTTCATCCTTGAAAATGTAATGATTAGTCGCCAGAATCAAGATCCTTGGTGGTCTAAAACTTGAGTTATTGGTAAAATAACAGCAGGTTGGTGGTCATTTTGAAAAACAATGGCTGCCATGGTAACAGGACAAATCTAAATAGTACCACTGTATTTCTCATCTTTTAAAATGTATGATTAGTCGCCAAAATCAAGATCCTAGGTGGTCTAAAACTTGAGTTATTGTAAAATAACAGCAGGTGGCGGCCATTTTGAAAAAAAAATGGCTGCCATGGTCACAGGACAAATCTAAATATTACCAATGTACCCCACATCCTTGAAAATGTATAATTAGTCACCAGAATCAAGATCCTAGGTGGTGTAGAACTTGAGTTATTGTACAATAACAGCAGGTGGCGGCCATTTTGAAAAATGGCTGCCATGGTCACAGGGAAAGTCTAAATTGTACCACTGTATCCCTCATCCTTGAAAATGAGGTCTTAGTCACCAGAATCAAGATCCTAGGTGGTGTAGAACTTGAGTTATTGTAAAATAACATCAGGTGGCGGCTCTTTTGTAATATGGCTGCCATGGTCACCACGAGACAAATCTGTGATGGCCCCATAGCCAAAAATGTTCCTTAAGGCATGCTCTAACTGTGTGCCAAATTAGAATACTGCCCATTATTCAAAAACAATAATTTTATTGTTTTAGGAACACTTTTGTCAACTCCGTCAGATACACGTCAACTCCGTCAGACACAAAATCTGACGGAGTTGACGTCTGACGGAGTTGACAAAATGGCATTTGTTTTCATCTTAACCCTCTTTAGTACAATGTAGCCATTTTGTTTTTGCTTAATTTTGTTAGCTAAACCTAACCCCTAAACTAAAATAATAAACATTATTTTGGAATTCTTAACAAAGATCATAATAATGTCCTGACGGAGTTGACATGTAAAAGCTGTGACCACATTGTTATCAACATTGTTTGTTTAAAATATCAAACAATTGAATGCTTGTCAGACCAGGTACTCCACTGTTGCAACAAATATAAATGGGACTTGGAAAAGGAGTCTTCAGGCTAAATCTGTCGACAATATTTTCTGATTAATTTAAGACTTTTAAAAAAACCTGACGGAGTTGACGGAGACGTGGGACGAACATTTGATATGAGATATTTAATAGAAAATATAAATTAAAATTAACTGTGTATATTATTTGCTATGTTGTTGACAATCTACTTTAATTTAGTATGTATATTTATGTGATTGTGACAGTATTAGACACTTTTTTGGCAGTTTGAAATTGTGGCCACTTGCTGGGGACAGGCTAAATACAGGCCTTTTTGGGTACAGGGCCTGCTTTTAACTAATTCAGATGGAATATGAAAACAATTATAATGAAATTAAGGGCATAATAATACACAACTGTATTACACTTAACTTTGCAAGTGCTTTTTTTTTTATGAATTAATTTATTTTTTACATAAAATAAGGCTCTTATGTGTGGGACATGTTTTTTCCACTTTTGTCCCTCATCTCAAGAATGAGTGATATATATATATATATAGGCTTTAAAATGGTTAAAGCCAGTCATCCAAAAATCCTATGTGACCTGAAAGGTTGTCCCTTTTTGACTATAATGATTTAAAATGGCTCCAAATGATTCTGCGTGGGAGATTGAGAAAGATGTTGGGGGGGGGAAATCCTTTTTATGAATCGAACATTTCTTCTTTTTTTGTGTGTGTGTGTCATTTTTAAATCAAACCAAGCTGTTATGCTGGAGGTATTATTATTAGTATAATGTGCCTTCTTATACGAGGACATACAGTACAGTCAAATGTGATTTTAAGAGTGTTTTTTATTAATGCTCCGTATTACATTATGTGTCAGACAACTGTTTCCCGCAGCCTTCATGAAATGCATTCATTGACATTGTCGTTTGAATCCAAGCGAAGGCTAGTGAGTCTTATGTCTGCGCTCACCAAAAAGGGTGGAGAAAAAAAGTGTCATTTTTCCATAACTGGGTTTTTAGTTATAGATTATAGTCATTTTTTAACCCAATTGATCATGTCAACGTAAATGATAAAAGATGATAACATTTTAATTGGCCATGACATAATATTTCAACAACACTACGATCAATACACTACAGACACTGCCGTTGTTTATGATTTAGGTGAGAAGTGCTTTGAGAAGCTTTATTGAAAACACTCGACGGTCGGTTCAAGTGTTCTACGCTTCGTTTATGCTCCGTCGTGCGACGTTAAATAGTACGACGCGTGTCGCATCGTAGATGGCCCGCATGACACCGCCGCGCGGCGACGTCTAAATCGGGGCTTTATCGAGAGAGAAAGAAAAGAAAAGGGAAAATCTGCATGGTGAAAACATGCATACTATGGTGCAATGACTCGTGCCTGTAACGTATAGACTCTTGTCGTATACGACCGTGGTTGCGTCGCAAAGAAACGGCAGTCGTACAAGCTCACAACTATATATAGCTTGTATTATGTATGGTGTTTTTGCCGCGCCACACCGTCTACGATGAAGTATATACACCAGGCTTTTACCTCCCCTCCTCCTGTTTAAACCTTTGTATCCAGAAAAAGGAAGGGTTGTTATTATTATTTTTGGGGTGTTTCATTTGTTTCATGGTATACACACACACACACACGGATACGAAACCAATAAGTGCCTTAACGCCTCTGTTGCCTCCTCCCCTGATACCAAAATGTGACTTTGTACCAAATAAACGTATTTAGAAAAATATATCGTTTTTGTCAGAGCAGTGATTAATCTCATCTTGACTTTTTTGGGGGGGAGCCAGTTTCTTTAAAACATTATTTTCTTGTCTGTTTCTTTCAGTTTTTCCAGTTGTTTTCTTTCAAATGTTTTCCCATTTTCGTTCTTTTTCACTACCTTCGTATTTTCTTTATTTGCTGAGACAGGTGGTAGGGAAAAGATGAGAGGGAGTTAGTGCGTATGATTGTATCATTAAAAAGGTTAAACATCTATATCCAGATCATTGTTATAGACTCGGTGTTTGTTCAGTAACGGGGATCTCCCTGACTTGTCTCTCCAGCTCAAGTAAACTAAAAAAGTAAAATATTTCTTTAATTGTTAAATGTATCAATTGTTAAAATGTGTGTATCAATTTGTGACCTGACAATTCTGTTTACTAGATGAGAGGTTATTGAACACGCACTCTATATCAACGACAATGATTGCTATAAGAAATATAGATATATCAGAAATATCACTTACATACAGTACACCACCACCTTTAATTGCTAACATTAAAACTATACTGAATTAGAAAGAAAATACTGGATGTAAGTATGTTGATCCTACCCCACCCCGTCCTTCCTGTTCTGACATTCCATATGTTGATCTGACCTCATCAAACCCTGTACTCTCAAGACACGCTCCATATATGGCCAGTACAGAATTCATTCCATATGTTGATCTGACCCCCCCCATGCCAAAGAGCATATATACCTTATATATAAGATCAATAAACTGGCATTTTAAATGGCCAGTGAGTGATTCACACACTGGCTTTTTGATGTTTTAAGAAAATACACATCTGAGTGTAAAGATTAAATGAACACTATACATTTAACAACAAACTTGACAGAATGAGTCTCTTAAATTATTGCTACAAATAGGCCTATACCAGACACCCACTAAAAAGTGACACATCTATAGGCTAAAGTGATTTACTGAATGAAGAAAGAAGTCCGCACACAGGCTCTGCTCCAGTGGTGTTTGGTTTTATTTAAAACGCCATTAGTTTCTTCATTCTTCATCCAGCCAGGAACTGGATGTGCGCAAGCCACCTGCTTTTTAAAGTAATTTACTGCAAATAATTCAATGGATATGGATATCATTATGCAAAACAATAAAGCTAGAGGTTAAGAGGTTATATATATTCCAATTACCCTTTGATGTGGTTGCACAAAAAGGACCCTGGTCACAGGTCTGTAACTCTTAAATTCTCATTTGTCGTCCATACTCTCTCTGAGTTATGATGAGGGTGAGGGTCCTTGAAATAAGTGAAGTAAATGAAATTGATCAAATTAAGGGATGAGTGATGTCATTATAATCTCTCTCTCACACGCACACGCACACACACACACACACACACACACACACACACACACACACACACACACACACACACTATTCATTTAGAGAGTTGGTTTGCATGACTGACAAATTCACAATATAAACTATAAAGCACATTTAAAAACTGGTTAAATTAAATTGGTTTCAAGTTTGCTTTTTGAAAAAGGCTCAGGTTTGTATTTCATAGGTGAGGCCTTGCCTCTTGTCAGAAGATAACGATTAGATGATTAGAATGATTAGAAGGCTCAATCGAGATTATAGAAGATAATCTGATCACGGCTGCGACTTTTACTCTGAACGAAAAAACACTTCATTGCCACCTAGCGTCGGCACAGGGAACCTACCGTCGGCCTTCAGTACCAGCATAGGGTATATTCGTGCCTTAAAACAGACGCGAGGTTTAATACAGCCATAAAATCAACTACGCAAGTATCTAATATTATATAAAGTTCTTTGTTTAACATATTTTCAGCATAACCTAGATTTATTTAGTTCCATTAGTTGTGACATCGTTAGTTGTGACTCTCCAATCAATCTCCATGAATTCAAGGCTTCATGGGGTGTGCAACTGATAGAAAATAAGTCATTTATTGTTGGGTGAACTACTCCTTTAAGCTTTGTTGGCTGGGCAGTATCATCAATATGAAATATGAAATATGTATGGCAATATGACACTTGACATTGATCTTCTTGGGATATTGACATTGTGACATGGCATAAGAGTTGTATTACACTGCTTTTGTACACTGACTGGTTAAAGGAGAATTCCATACTAAAAGGCTTTCTTACCTTTCTTTGTAGTTGTTACGTCCCCATCAAAGAGGTCCAGGTGTTATTTTGTGCAAAAGCTCCTTATTGGCCATTTCCCCTACCATAAGCCCTAAATGAATTGCATTGAATTGAATGGGATGTATGGGGTGTTGTGCTAATTTGCTTATTTCAAAAGCTAAAAAAGAAAAAAAAAAATTATATATCCTCTCTTCATAATGTAAATAATAACCCAAGCGGCACACTTTACTACTTATTTCGATGGAAATAAGCGAATTAGCACAACACCCCATACATCCCATTCAATTTAATGCAATTCATTTAGGGCTTATGGTAGGGGAAATAGCCAATAAGGAGCTTTTGCACAAAATAACACCTGGACCTCTTTGATGGGGACGTAACAACTACAAAGAAAGGTAAGAAAGCCTTTTAGTATGGAATTCTCCTTTAAGGCTTCTTCTGGTCTTATTTTATTATTATTCATTATTATTATTATTATTATTATTATTTCAAACAAAAAAACGAACAAAAAATAAACATTGATTATTTTTCTTGACCTCCTGACTGAGAGTCTGAGACAGAAGAGGTGCTTCAGCCAGCACCAGCCACGGCAAAAGTTCCTACCCTACGCATCCCCGGACCTGTACCAGCCGCCGCCGGCCGTGTGTTGCTATTCCCGGAGCGTCTGAGTACTGTCTTCGTCCATTTTCGCACAACAGCCGTTTAGCGTCTCCCTCCCCTCCGACAGACTACAGACTGACTGAGACTCAGACACGGCGTGTTGTTGAGCCACCTGGAGGTCGGTCGGTACCGAACATGCCAGCTGACCCACCGGGCTCACCTTGAAGAACCGAACCGCCGCATATTATGTGCGTGAATCCTTGCGGGGGCCAGCGTAATTTTCCTACCTATATCCCTCGCTCTCCACACGGCCGATGGCCTGGCACCCAGGAGCCTGTTGTAGTGCTGAACTAGTGGATTATTTGTGACTCGTGAGGATTTATTTATCTTGCTCTGCTGGGCTTTGCTTTGGGTTGGGGGGGGGGCATTGCCTTGCATAGCATTGCCCTGCATTGCATTGCATTGCATTGCATTGCTGCCACAGGGCCGGTTTGGCTGGACAGCGACAGAAAACGACGCGAAATCCTGCTCGGATTGACAGGTTGGTTGGTGCACACACACACACACACACACACACACACAACGTGGTGGTGGGGTTGCGGGTTTGAGTCCCATAGTCCCAGACGGGACAGCGTGTGTTTATTATTATGTTGTTAGAATTAGACATTTAGAATAGAATTGGTGCAGACAGTCAGACCTAAAAACGCAGCCCTGCAGTCAGATATTGTGGTTGTGGCATTGACTGTATAACGACATTGATTATAACGTTTATAGTTATACATTCCCGTGACCCGTCATGTTGTGTTCTGTTCGATTATATAATGATCACACCAGCGTAACCGGCACGCCTATTGGAGAGATCTGATGTGTTTTGAACAACCCTTGAAACATGATTCCCCCCCCTCCCCTCCTCTTTATGTGTGTTTTATTCGGACTCGTGGTCTTATATTATTTCTAGTGGCAGCGCTTCAAGTGCGTCAGAGAATAAGAACAGGCTCACGTACACACTCAGCGACACAGACTAGACTAGAGCATGCAGCAGCATATGTCTCGTTGCTCGAGTCGGGACAATTTGTTTTTAAGTATATAACACCAGAACACGATGGTTTGTTTTGGTTTTTAATGACTTTGTCTATTAGAGATTTAGACTTGGGGAGCGTTTGAAACGGTCAGAATCGATCAAATACATCTACGAGAGTCTAAATCTTAAACTGTATAGTATAGGCCAATGCAATTTGACAAAATAATGTCACCAACCATGCTGTGTGCGCGCGCGTGTGTGTCCCTCTCGGTGACAGACTGGGCTGGCACGGGCTGTGAACAGAGAACGCCCTGATCCGCACCAGGCCGACTGCCAGTGGCTGGCTGCTCATGGCACATAATAATAATAATAATAATAATAATAATAATAATGCACAATCTAAAAACCAATATTTAATACCATACTGTCTTTTTAAAATGTACATTATAATGCATTTAAATATGTTCGAATATTGTAGCCTGCTATTTCATCGCACCGTCGTGTTATGGAGTCTATGGAGGGGCGCTGCATAGCAGATTTGGTCGAAACAATGCAATGTTATGACTGAGCGTGGCTGGCACGGATTCAGGCGCGCGTATTATATAATAATATATATATGCATTCATAATATGCATATATATATATATATATATATATATATATATATAGGCTACATATACATTTCTGTGCAAATGTTGGGTTTTATTGCATTCATTGCGTGGGGAGTGAGTTGGGACAGACAAGACGAGAGAGCACAGTGCATGCGTGTCTGATGATGTTGTTTTGACCGATAAGAGACTAGAAACGAGGTCATTCGTGACGTGGACATCTCCATCATAACGTGATGAAGTGCACCTGTCCTGGAGTCCTAGTGCAGTATAGGTGGGATGGATGGTTGGACACTCATCTTTCTGTTCTTAAACATTTTTCATCGTGTCAAGGATAGGTTTTTTTGTCACCGTTCATTTTATTCGATTTATCAATTGTCATAGAAACAATTGCGATTAACAAAAAACTTGACTGACGTCGACGACCGATGCCAATAATCAAAATAAAGAATGCATTATGGCCAAAGTATTATGTGTTGCAAAATAGTGGGAATTAGCTGATATATACATCTAACTTGCAGAGCACCGTGTTTTTAAGTGTTTCAAACATGTATATGGAACATGTAAAGTTTAGACATGCTACTCCTGTATGTTTGTTTACCTGGCTGGCATCCTATATTTTCAAATGTCCAGCATGCTATTTAAATAGCATGTTGTTTAAACAATTGCTATAGGTTCGTTGTTTACCTGCTTTCCTAGTTTATTTGTGGCACTACATTGTACTTTCTGCACTCTACTTTATCTTGTAGTTTATTGGCCTTATAGTTCATTAATGTTTACTCTGCTTATTCTGATCACACTTGTAAGTCGTTCTGGATGGGACTGTCTGCTAAATATCTTAATGATAATCGTGACATCCCTGTCAAACAGATCTATGAGATCTGAAATGTTTTACTTATATTGCAATATATATCAATATTGCAATATAGAAAATACTCTGTTTTTGTAAAAGTCCATGGTCAAGTCAACAAACATTGATGAGATAATTGCCTACATTTGGTGAGATAGCTTCGAAAGCCTCTCATCAATATGCTCTGTAAAATGAATACATGGTCAGAGAACATGATGAAGGGACAGAGGTCCTGTTATGCAACACAATTTTATACAATCTACATATATGTCCGTGCTTCGTCTCTCTCTCTCTCTCTCTCTCTCTTCTCTCTCTCTCTCTCTCTCTCTCTCTCTCTCTCTCTCAGCTATGGGGTTCTTAGTCTGAGAAATGGTGTAGACGTGTCTATATTGTCGGTTAAGCATGAAACTCTGATAAATAAATAAAACTCATTGCAGTACGTTCTCTGAACAATGCAATGATGTGGTGATGTTTTTTGTGGTTTAAACTTAAGTATATTACTACAGTATATTAACAGTAATGCTTGCTAGAGTTTGTTCCATATAACAGGGTGTCTCCCAAGAGAAAAGCTGTAGTTTAGCTTTGGATACCCATCGATGATGTCATCGGTAGGAGGTTCTGATTCTGAACGGTCCATGGTGGTGCCAGTGCCATCTCTCTATAATGAGCATTACTGAGGACCAGTTCTACGGAGATAAGGTTGAAAATGGGTTTAATTGTATACGTATAGGTTAGACCAGTGGCATCTTTGTGAGCCATTGTCAGTCTACTGGAATCTGTCTCTGGCTTTTCTCCACCAGTGTGTGACATGTGGGAGGAACACACACACGCACACACACACACACACACACACACGCACACACACACACGCACAGTCACACACACACACACACACACGCACACGCACACGCACACACACACGCCCGTTGCAGAATCACACTTTCCACTGTGATCTAATGTTGTTTGTCCTTCCAGAGGACTTGTTTGGAAATATCAAGCTTGCGTTGCTTTGCGGTCAGCTGTCAGCAGCAAGGTTGTCACAAACATGATGCATCTTTAGTTGACGATTGTCATACAAATAGAAAGGGCTCCGGTGAAGTAGCTGGCTGCCCACCACCGCTGAGGCTAGGGGCTCGAATCCGGCTTTGTCAAGCGACTATACGAAGACTATTGGCCCCGTGTTCGGGAGAGGGATCAAATAACAACAATGTGGGAACACAACCTGGCAGAAATTGAAAAGGGGTCACATTAGTCTGCCTATATACTTACCCTAGAAGGTTGATTTAAAAATAATGATCAATGCTTATTATACCAAGCACTGAAGTCACTTTACATACGAGCATATTCTATCCCCAATGCGGAGATGCAGGTGCCACACCCGCATGACAGCAGCCAGTCAGAATGAAACAGAGGACAGGGGTATTAAGCTAGTATAGGCTACTGCTAAAAGCAAGTGTCAAGAGCCTGTATAATGCATAGAGCATTCATTTGAATACGCTGCGTGCAGAGAGATCTCGTACGGTAAAGTATCAAGCAGACTAAAATGTCCCTTTCTGATTTCTGTCAGGTTGTGTTCCCACATTATTATTGACTGACACGGATCGCTCAAAACAAATTAAATGACAAAACAGGACGTGATGCCTGGAATTCATGCAAGGCCTCATATGGGACACTGGGGAAACTTTTGGATGGCTTGAACTGCAGTGTGTACGACACAGCCTATACAGTAACAGTACAGTACACACTACAAACTAAGCAACTTCTTGAAGTGGAATTAATTAACCCAGCCCATCAGTTTCCCCCATCCTGTATCTGTGGGTTTTTGCATAACGCCCCACAGGCAGCTCCTCCAAAAAGGGATCGATGGAGCACTGAAGTTACTTTTGGTGTGGAGAAATGCTTCCATTTCATTCAGTTCCCAAGTGCTTCAAAAGTGTCTGTTGACTGTCTGTTGTTCCATCAGAGAGTCTGGGCTTTTTAGACAAGGTTTATATTATATATCGTCTCCGTTGTGGTGGGAGAAACCTTCATATGTGTCCAAGACGGTTACTTTTCAAGATTCTGATTCAGTCACATCTCCCCAAGTTTCGAGCTTGTAGATCTGCTAGACTTTTGATCGTGATGCTTTTGTGTGACACTGTATTTTGGGATAAAGTAGGGCGTTCATTTATGAAAAAGGTCAAAAACACAAAATGTTAAAATAATGGAGATAAGAGGTTTCTGCCCGACACACTAACCCTAACAACGCAGCAAACACCTGGCTCTATTTTTTTCATATAAGCTCCCATGAGATTTCAGGAAAGGGAATAGGGGGAAAAACTATAATAATAATAATAATAATAACAGCCATGTTATTGAGTTCCGCTGTCATTATTAAAAAAAGAACAGACCGATGAATTCATGGATTGACCAATCGGAATCGCGCATTCAACCAAGCCGCGTAATAATAAACAGTATATGTGTACATGCAACATACTGTAAGCAAATGCAACAATAGAACAGTAATGGATCTTAGAACATGATATATCTCTGAACCAATTATCTCTGTATTTTAAGTAACTTTATTTTTAATGCCCTGCCTAAAGTATAGCAAAAAAAAATAGCAGATCTACAAGCTCAAAACGCGTCGCACTGCTTCACGTTTTGAGCTTGTAGATCTGCTATTTCTCCTATGAAGCTATACTAATATAGACGGAAGTATAATGAAAGCGGGTCACGGCGTGCATGTTTGGAATTGGAACAGCTGAAATCAATGATATAATCGGTATTCGTGAATCAACCCGCGGGCCGCGTTAATTAAGTGAAGGTTGCCCATGTATGATATACGCTCACATGCAGCCAGGTGAGGCGTGATAATGTACAGTAGCATCACACTACAGTGGCAGTTTGAATACAGCAGCGTCATCACAGGCTCGGCGTCATTTTGAGGATGGAAAACCCGTGTCTTCCTTGAAATGAATGAAGTTTGTATAGTGAGGTGTCTTGACGTCAGGGAGAATATATGCACCATGTCGTCTGGGGTGGGATTAACCTCATATGCCCGAAATTGTTACTTTGTTTCAGGATTCAAGTAAGAAATGACAAAAGTAGTATGATCAAGTAAGGCATTAATAAAGAAAAGTTACAGTTACAGTATATGGAGATCAGTTACTGTATCAGTTACTGTAGCTGCTTCTACAGGACAAACTGAACCATATAACAACTTAACAAGTGTACCAAATACCATAAAGTAGTACTATAAGTGACGGTAAAATATAAAGGTTATATAATGCAACCTTATCAATTTAGTGTAAGGAATAATTCGTATCTACTGGAATTGTAAAGGCAATGGAATTGACCAGTGGCACTTTTCAACATGTGCTGATGAAGGCATAGTTAGGCAACGGTTAGCTAGCGTGACGGGATGTATTGATTACCAACACAACTAATAATAAGCTAAATGAAGCATTATTGATTCATTGTGATTTATTGGTTACCCACATATACCTGATTATAACCAGGCAGCTAATAAGTGCCTTTGACTAGTAGTGAGTGTGAAGTATTAGCCGCTACTCCTGGGAACAGCTTAGAATGAATTGGTATTTGAGTGTATGCCAGTCTATGCAAATCAGACACCATGTAATGTATCATAATAATGATATGTAATTTACAGCGAGTAAACAATGATTTGGCGTTTGGAATGCTTCAGTTTGACTGACTGACTGAATACTTATCGTTACCCCTAATTACATTATTATAAGCTTTTATTCACATTTCACTAACATTTATTTATTCCTAGATCAGTGGCGCTTGTACGTCTGCTATTTTTTGAAAAATCGCGAAAATATTTATTTCAGAAAACTGGAGGATTTTTAGAAGATTATTTTTTAACTCCGAGGTCAGGCCTATTATAAATGGCTCTTAAACATTTTAATTTCAAGGAACCTCCATAACTCAGAGAGTGGACCCGCAAATATTTGGTTTCAACAATTATTGTGTACTCTCTCTGAGTTACAAGTGTCCATTTAGAAGAACCCCCCAAAAAGTCCCTGGACCCCACTTTGAGAACCGCTGACTGAACCCACTAAATGACACACTGTGTACACATGTGGCGATCGGTAGTCTGGATCGATCAATATGCAAGTTATGGCCGGGTATTGGAATCTGTAACTTTTATTGGTATATCTCTCTACTACAGTACTGATCGGTAGCAGGTGACTTAATTCTGACACAGTCACATTGTTTGTTTTTCTCCAGCTTGTCTTACACTCTGACTGCTGAGGGTGTTATTCAGTTAATGTTGTTTAGACAGATGCAGCAGTAGATGTTTAACCTGGTATCCTGGTGACTTTTTAGCACCTCATTGCTTCTCTTTGCACCCATTTGTGACCGCTCCCAGTTGATTTCAACCACAAGTCGGCAGTAATGAAATTTCACAATAGTCCAAACTTTTTGTTTGTTTGTGGTGGTTTTCGTTTTTGGAAACAGTTGGAATGTTAAAGAATGTTTTTATTCCATCAGAAAGTCGTTTTAGTGTCATTAAGTCGTTTATAGTCGATTATACGTTGCAAAAATGTCTCTATAATTACAAATTATTTTGCGTATTTTGGGGCAAACAAGCAAAGTTCTTTGTTTATCAATGCCAACTAGAAATACAGCTTCCCTGCTAAAGTATGCAAATTCCGCTAACTGGCTAACAGAAATGGAAATAGCAGAGAAAGATCAAAGTATTAACAACCGTATTTTGTAAAAAAGTGTGTTTATTTTCGGTCCTCCTATAAAGCTAATTCATGCTAATGTTCCTGCTAGGGGCACTGTCCTGTCATTTGTTTACTAGGTTCAATGCCATCTGTAAGTCGCTCTTGGATGACTATAGAGTATGTTAAAATCAGTGGTTCTTCAAAGTGGGGTCCGGGGAGGGGGGGAGGGGGTGTTAGTTGTAGCATTAAACTGTTTTTAAACCACTTGAATCCGATATGCATCCGCTATTTTATAATAGCAGATCTACAAGCTATACAAGCTAAATTCTTTAACCCATTTTGAGCCGCGGGAAACCATTTTTGGTGGTTACACATATACATTATGTTATAATTTAGCTATTGAAAAAATAGCAGATCTACAAGCTCATAGCGCGCCACTCGAACTTGTAGGTCTGCTATTTTTGGAAAAATCGTACAAATGTGCCTTTTCAGAAAATGGTCATGATTTAGAAAACTTTTTTTTATTTATTTTTAATTTCGACGTCAGGCCTAAAGACACAGCGACACAAATCTTGTATGGGGGTCCCCCTGGCACATAATATGTTCAGATGGTGGTCCGTGGACTAATTAATATGACTGTGGGGGCCCTTGACATGAAACAAGTGTGAACCAGCTGTGCTAAATGATTAAATTGTTACATTGTTGTAATTGATTGAGTGCATGCACTTTAGGGACCATGGTTTGAAAGCTGTAATTAAGCCCCCGAGAACTTTATTTACTGTCTCTGTCATTGAGGCTGTGAGATAGAATGTGAAGTTATCTCCTAAAAAAAAACATATATATATATATATATATGGTTTGTTAGATAAGATAATTTTTAGTGATATCCGTTTTGTTAAATTAAGTGTTAAATAATATTTATATTATAATATGCATTATCATTGCTGTCGACCAAGAGTTTGTCGAAAAACACATTTTCATCTGGGGATACCAATTTCATACAATCGGCAGAGAGAACTTGCACAGCAGGATAAGTGAAAATTGAAGTGACGAAAGAAACACACAAATCAATGCGCTATGCAGATCTTTGCATGAGGGGCTCTCTCTCTCTCTTGATTGGATGAAATATGTAACCCACTTGAAAATGTACTGAACAAACACTATAGCGGTCACTTCTGTCGCAATACAGAGCTTGAAGTTTTGAACCTTAAAAAAAAAAAAAATTCTTCTTGTTTTTATTCCCCAAACATTCACTTACACTACCTTTTTTAAAGCTGCTGTTGAGCTGTGTGACGGTGTCAGTTGTCTGACCTGATAAGTCCTCATGACTGACTGGCGGCTGTGTGTGTGTGTGTGTGTGTGTGTGTGTGTGTGTGTGTGTGTGTGTTTGAGACTGATACGACCTCTGACACACACACACATGCACCACAACTCGGAACATTCTTTATCAACGGGAAACAGAGCGAGTCAACAACAAACAACATGTCATGTACACGCTACAGAAGTAGTAGTTATTATATAAGTTATATGTTTGTTAAAGTGAAAATTGTCATTTTAACTGTCCAGTCGATTATAAAAAAGGTAAATTTTTTTCGATATGATCTTCCAACTGTCATATATTATATTCACGATAGCCATGCTATACATAAATGTGTTGTATAACCGCATGACCACTTCTTAATGCTATTTGACTATTTTTAGTTGCTCATATCTGTCGGTGTCTCCCCCCCTTTTAATCGCCAGCTCCTGCATTACAAACGGGAGGGGCGAGGAAACCCCCCCCCCCCCTGCACTCACAGGCAGTGTTGAGCAGAAATTGACTATAGTGACGTCACGTGCTACCTGTATCATACCGTGACTTTTTCCAGTAATATAATGAATTACAAGTTCAATGACTGTACTTTAAAGTTTTCAATAAAAATATTACAGTTACACATTCCCCAAAGTAACTAGAATGTTTACGAGCCCTCAGCCCTTGGTGGAATCATGGGTTTGAGCCATATTTTGTGTGATTAGCGTCAACAGCGCGTTGTCATCGTTTTTTGTAGAATAATCTGCGTTGCAGTGACCGAGAGAGGCGTTACGACAAGACCTCAGGCAGCACAGCACAGTGCAGTTCAGGACAGCCTTAACTCCACCTCCCTTCCTTAGGCAAGGAATAAGAGTTACCTTGTTTAACTCATTCTGACCTGAGATCAGATTCATACGAGGTTTCCCACTGGACACACACTGGTCTGATTAACCCATTCTGACCTGAGATCAGATTAAAAAAATGTCAGTCGTTCTTCGATTTTTCAAAAAATAGCAGACCTACAAGCTCGTAGCGCGCCACTCGGTGGCGCGCTATGAGCTTGTAGATCTGCTATTTTTCAATAGCTAAAGCATAACATGATGCTAACACCAATGGGTTCCCTTTCAGAATGGGTTAAACTCCATACATACTGTATGAATATGAATGAGACTGTTCAACCCCAATTCCATTGTCATGCCACGGCAGCTTTCGGCCTTATGTATGTGGTTAGACTTGATTGCGTGCTTGCTGTCGCACACCGAATATAGCTGATCTACAAAAGCTACAATCCTATACATCAGCTGCGCAATCCATTCCATTTGAGGAAGCTTTTGTTTATCAGCAAATGTATAGGCAGCTGAAGAAGACGGTCCATCTAAAAAATGATTTCGGCAGCTCAAGTTCATCAACGTGTATAGCCAGTATTGCCTATTGCTTGTCTAGATTCTAGAAGAGATAGCTTTACAAATGATTTGTTTAACTTTTTTCCTGGGCTGGGCATTGTAAGTTGAATACAATTCTCATGCCAGAAACCTACTTTGAATTGAATGCACAGTAAAAGTGTGTAACTATTTAAGATGCTGTAATGACCACATAGCTACCAGCAAAATGTAACGATACATAGTATTACTATATTATTAATAAAAATAACTCGTACGTATAGAGCTAATGATTTCACTTTTTCCAGCATTTGTCTGGTTTCCAGGTTTTTGTGTGACTGACAGACAGACAGACATATGTGAGGATCTATTTCTATGTGCATAATTATTTCATATTGACTGACTGTGTGTTATTGGGGGCACGATGCGTATCTTCAATAGCCGCTCTGATATTGGATCAGAAATGTGATGGGCCGTGATATGACACGCTTTGGCAGTCAATGTGTTTTAACCCATTCCGACCTGAGATCAGATTCATACGAGGTTTCCACTGGACACACACTGGTCTGATTAACCCATTCTGACCTGAGATCAGATTCTAAAAATGTCAGTCGTTCTTCGATTTTTCAAAAATAGCAGACCTACAAGCTTGTAGCGCGCCACTTGGTGGCGCGCTATGAGCTTGTAGATCTGCTATTTTTCAATAGCTAAAGCATAACATGATTCCAACACCAAAATGGGTTCCCGTTCAGAATGGGTTAAATGTCCGAACACCATACATCCATTTTTAGACTCCGTTAACTGTAGTCGAATTTCACCGTTCTCAATGTTTGAGAATGGGCCTGTGAAATCTATCTTTGACGTCTGAATTATTCTTTTTACAAACAAAAGGTCTTAAAGATGACTCATGACTTTTATAGGAACCCAAAATATGTCGATAATCTTGTAACAGTATAGTTGTCTTTTAGAGGATCTGTGTTTTATGTGTTGTAATGAAACACTGATGCTTCCCATAAGCCCTATAACCACACCAGCTTGCAACTCCTTTGCAAATTGCAACCAATTTCCCCAACTGGTGTCAGCTGGTGTGGTTTGGGCCTTATGTTCAGACTGCAACTATAATTATCTTTATAGTAAAACAAAAACGGCACCTAGGTTGTACGCGTGTTGTGCAGTTATAGGTCATAGTTTTAACAGTATAGGGTAAGTGATATTCAAGTTATAAACACATTCCTATAGTGTATACTATAGCTCTATGTCGTAAGTTAGCGCTACTGTGCTAGCAACCATTGCTGTAGTGTTTGTTCAGTGTCCGACTCCCTGTCTCTCCAGCTCTTTAGTAACAGCATAGACAATGTTTTTTTTTATTCAATCAGGAGAGTGAACATACAGGATAAACAAGTGAAAATGTTTGATTTATTAAAGAGCTGCAGACATTGTTACTGAAACTAACACATAGTTTTGTTTCAACCACTACCTATAATTAAAGTCAGTACATGGTGTGTACTTTAAGTTCCATACTTGAAGACAGAACAAGATGTGTACTTATACTACTTTCCACTATAGTTCAAGTCAGTATAGGGTTGTTGTTTGATGTGTTGTTGCATTGTGTGTGTTAATAATAATTGAACCTATTTCATCCCACGGGGGAAATTCAGTGTTCAGCTGAGTGCGTCTGTCTCTATAGGGAGCACTGTGGGCAGCTAGGGGTTAACCAGCACCATTGGTATTGTGGGGGAACACTGGAAAGCTTTCCCCACAATAACGGAATGGAAAATACACTAGTATAGAGCCCTGAGGGACTCCGGTCAACCATAGGGGGTTAGTGTGTTGCTCAGGAACACCTTGACACATTGCCGGGGGCTCGAATAGCTGGGGCCTGCCTGTGTCTAAACCACAGCTATGCGATTATGGGGTGTTTTAGACCTATTATTTAAACCTATTATGCCAATAGTACAATATAATAGTGTCCAAGTTGCTCCTTTACACCTGACAGGGGAGGAGTTTCCCTGGTTGGACGTATAGCGCGTGGAGGGAACACGTTATTCCAACCAGTTCCTTTCCCCCTCCATCAGGCGCCCCCGGCTGGCCAGGGGGATGATATGGATATAATACTGATGCCCTGCCCAATGCACAGACAGGCCTAAAGTAATTACCCTATGTTACGGCCTATGTTGACCATCTCAGTGGCCTTGTGGTTAGAGTGTCCGCCCTGAGACTGGGAGGATGGGGTTCGATCCCCGGCCGGGTCATACCAAAGACTGTAAAAATGGGACCCAGTGCCCTCCCTGCTTGACACTCAGCATCAAGGGTTGGATTGGGGGTGTAAGTCCCTGCGATATACTAGCGTCATGTCCAGGGGGTGTACTTGTACATCAAGCTGCCTCACGCTACAGAAACAGGAGATAGGCTCCTGTCCCCTATGGGCCTCATGGCTACAGAAACAGGAGATAGGCTCCTGCCCCTATGGGCCTCATGGCTACAGAAACAGGAGATAGGCTCCTGCCCCCTATGGGCCTCATGGCTACAGAAACAGGAGATAGGCTCCTGTCCCTATGGGCCTCATGGCTACAGAAACAGGAGATAGGCTCCTGTCCCTATGGGCCTCATGGCTACAGAAACAGGAGATAGGCTCCTGCCCCCTATGGGCCTCATGGCCCGGCAAGGCTTACTTACTTACTTACCCTATGTTGACCAATCGTCATCATTATGATGACCGTCATGCCCTGTGGAAGCCACTTTCTCTTTCTCATGTGGAATGTGTTTCACGTCTGGGTCAGTTTACATGACGGGTTCTTTTGGATTACCGTACATTATACGTAACGTGGTTATAACTACTAACTCACCCACTGAAAACATGCGGTAACATAATGGCGTTACTGAATGGGGAAAATGTAAAGGGTTTACGGCACGAGTTATCGATGTCACTCGCACTATACTACCGTACCGGTGTGTTCGATTTCAGCCTACAGTACACCGAGTCTCCATCTTCACCAATTAGCAAACCCTCGAGTGTAATATTGCAAGTATATAACAAGTATTTTCAATCTGTCCTAATGAAAACTGATATACTCATGGCATAATTATACTGTATCAGGGGGAAAGATTTACATATTGTGTACCGTTAATAATATGACATAAGGTGCTATATTATACAGATTATTTATATGTTGTGATGTACTGTATGTGATGCTATAGGTTCACGGTTTACCTGCGATCCTAGATTCCTGAGGCAGCTCTCTCGGTAATCTCTGCGTTTGATTCATTGTGTTTATTTATTTAGCGTTAATGTCCTGGTGTTGGCATCATGTTATGCTTTTAGCTATTGAGAAATAGCAGATCTACAAGCTCATAGCGCGCCGCCGAGTGGCGCGCCACGAGCTCGTAGGTCTGCTATTTTTGAAAAATCGAAGAGCGACTGACATTTTTCGAATCTGATCTCAGGTCAGATTCTAGAGGTTGGTGGTGGTGGTTTCAGGGAACCTGTTGGTTGCAGGGTCTGACACCATGGTGTTTGTTTTGGACCTATCCTTGCACTATACCCATTCAATGTTTCCAAGCTTATTGGATATATGGTGAATTAAGTCAGCTGGTATATATTTTTTCCCCTTCATGATTTGTCACAACTCGAGTTGGCTTTGTCCGCCGTGTATTTAAACGTCTTTAAATAAATAATACTGTCTGAAAAGTCTCTGAGGAAAATTAACGGGGATTTTTTTTTCTTCCGGGTCTCTCGAGTTCCGGGGCGGGACTTCTAGTCTCCGTCTTCTAGTTCCGACGCTCTTCTAGTCAATTGTATACTTGTGTGGTGTTTTGCCGTGCGTGTCGCGTCGCGTTGCGTTGCCTTGGGTTGTTGTGTTATGTGTGCTATGTGTGTATGGTGGTTACTGGTTACAGTCTTTGTCCTCTGATGACTCATGGGTTTCCTCTGCACGCTGTCAAATCAACACTGATCCCAGTACAGTGAAACTGTACGCACGCACACGCACAGAAGAGGCGAGGGAAAGAGATGAGAGAGGGGGGGGGGGGGTGATAGAAAGATGAGAAAGACAAAAGGAGACGGAGAGACAGAGGAAGGGATCAAGGACACAGGAAAGGGTGGAGAGAGAGAGAGAGAGATGACAAGGCAGTATATAGGAGATGGAAAAGGAAACAGATGGACAGACGGAATGATGGTCATGACAGAGAGAGAGAGAGAGAGAGAGGAAGATAACACTGTTCTCAGCAAATGTGTGTATGTTTTGTAATGTATAGCCTATATATCATGTAATATGCACGCTTCTTCTCTGTTTGCCCTTTGCAATATATTTTAACCCATTCTGAACGGGAACCCGTTTTGGTGTTATAGCATCATGTCATGCTTTAGTTATTGAAAAATAGAAGATCTACAAGCTCGTAGCGCGCCACTTAGGTCTGGCTATTTTTGAAAAATCGAAGAGCGACTGACTGTAGAAGACTTTTTTTTTAAAATCTGATCTCAGGTCAGAATGGAAAACTGTCGGGATGTATAGAAGACATTTTTAGAATCTGATCTCAGGTCAGAATGGAAAACTGTCAGGATGTATAAAGACATTTTTAGAATCTGATCTCAGGTCAGCATGGGTTAAGTGACATCCTGGAGCATGGTGACCTGGGCCCGTCTGTTCTCTTGCGTCGTTCATTTCAAGGACGGACGGACGCTCTGAATCAGGGGCTCCCAAACGTCACAGCTCTCTAGAGGGAAAAGATACAATGTGGTGTCTTTATTGTGAATTATAACCGCTCTCTGGGGGGGAAACTGTCGCGGAAAATAGCCGATCTACGCTTGTAGATCAGCTATACTTTCAGCGAAGATATTTAATTTTAAGTGGTTAACCGACTTAACCACTTGAAGGACAACTTTAGTTTTTTTTTTTTTCAACCAAGGTTCATGTTTTAGGTTGTTATTAGAGAAAGTAAAAGAGGAGTGTTGATTTTTGTTCATTTGCTGCTTTCTTTCGTTTTAAGGATTTTAGCTGTTTTTGACAGGGGGGGGGGGGGGGGTGGCATTTTGAGCATGGGGCTAAATATGTATTTTATATATTTACAACGTTTTATAGCGATTTCTTTTTTTGTATTATTTACTATACTCCTACTAGACCCCAAGACATTACATCTGGCCACAAAAGATCAGCATCTACTGAATGTGAAGGTAGCCTACTGGCCGATTCCGATTCCGGTGAGCCACCCCGCCGTCCGAAACGGTTGAGAAATTACAGAGTTACCGTGCGGGGTGGGGGTCCCTCTACTGTACCCTCTACTGTACTGTACTGTCACTGTACTGTAGGCTACTGTACTGGCACACCCGAAATCACCATATATACGGTTAATATGTGCGTGTGTGTGTGTTTGTGTGCGTGTGTGCTCAGACGCACCCACCCACCCACACACACACACACATAGCTCCGTAAGGAGTGGTTGCACCACTAAAAAAAAAACAACTAAAGTTGTCCTTTAACCCTGCATTCTGACCGGGAACCCATTTTGGTGTTAGCATCATGTTATGCTTTAGCTATTGAATAGCAGATCTACAAGCTCATAGCGCGCCACCGAGTGGCGCGCTACGAGCTTGTAGGTCTGCTATTTTTAGAAAAATCGAAGAACGACTGACATTTTTTAGAATCTGATCTCAGGTCAGAATGGGTTAATCATGACCAGTGTGTGTCCAGTGGAAACCTCGTATGAATCTGATCTCAGGTCAGAATGGGTTAAAGGAGCCAGAAAGGATCCCAGAACCCTGGTGACAGGCATGGTGTTCAGGGCGTGTTCAACAGTGGTGAAACTAAAACTATATAGTATAGTTGATTGACTGACACTTCATTGCGTCATTGCAGCGCTGAGAAACGTTGAAACCAGTTCAACTTTACTTCGTTTTGTATAGCGTGGTGTCACGCATAAACGTACGAGAGGCCATCGTCACAGTTTGTGTCTTCTATTGGCGGTGCTAATTTCCACATTTAATTTTGTTTTTTATCATATAGTCTTGTAACCCATTTAGGCCTGACGTCAACATTCCCGTCAACATTCCCCCCCCCCCCCCGGAAGCAAAGATTTGAGTTAAAAACGTTCGCTGTAATCCTGGTCTCTGAACGAAAGGAACTGGTTGGAATAACGTGTTCCTTCCACGCGCTATACGTCCGACCAGGGAAACTCCCCCCCCCTGTCAGGTGTAAAAGGAGCAACTTGGACACTCAGGCATGAAGGAAGCATGAGTTCAAGTGCGTTGCTCTCCCCAGGTTGGCGGAGGGTGTGTATAGAGCCCCAGGATCACATTAGATAATTGACACAGGGGTGAAAAATGGGTTACAAAATCGTGGGATAAAAATTATGAGAGATTTCTTTTTTTTTTTAAACGTTCGCTGTGAAAGAATATATATATTCAAAGATTTGCGCCACATTTTCATGATTTTAGCTGACAAAATACTCTATGATTAACTAAATCTATGGTCTACACTAGTATCTATAGCTGACTAAAGTTTATTTTGGCAGGCTTTGATGGTGTACGTTGTAATTAATGCCTGATTTGTAGGACTGGCTATTTTCAGACCACAACACCCAATCTTAATTCTACTGGATCTACTCTCCACTAGCTTTTATTTTTTGACAAAATTGTCAATATAGTTTTAGTCGACTAAATTAACTGTGGCCCCTAGTGTAAGCACAGTAACACACAGTTGATCCGAGCAGTTATCGGGGCTGTTTGGGGATAGATAAGTAAACTAGTCTTGAACAAGTTTCGAGCCTTTTTTTAATACTTTTTGTATGACGCTGTGTAGTATGATCAAGTATAGGGAATTAACTTACGGGAAAATAACACAAAGTTAAAACAATTGAGATTAGGTTTCTTGCACAACAGTAACAGATTTATTTACGATTTCCCTCTGGGTAGAAAGAAGTGTCCTCTGAACTTGACCCATCCGGAACAGCAACTGAGCAGCCAAAAAAAACTGTGCCGCGCTCGCCCTGGGGAACAACTACAACTGCTCTGTTTTCACTAATAATAGGGGTTTATGTGGTTAATGAGACACTATGCAAGGGCACGGTGGCACAGTCGGTATAGTGCTGTCGCCTCACACAGCTAGAAGGTCCTGGGTTCGATTCCCGCTGGGGACCATGGGGGCGTATTCTCTCCTCCGCGTCATCCCGAAGGCGGGGGTTGGCGAAAGGGCCTTTCTGTGTTGGAGTTTGCAGGTTCTCCCCGTGTCCCCTATAGGGTAGGTATACCCTCACAAAAAACATGCAGTAATCCTGGTCTCTATACTGCCTCCCCCTGGCCAGCCAGGGGCGCCTGATGGAGGGGAAAGGAAAGTATGTCAATGCGACATAACTGATTATATTTAGTCTCTCCGTGCCTCTTCTACTGAGACATTTAGATCCTGTGTCTATAGGTGAGACATGATGACCTTTGACGCCATCCTGTTTTTGGTTTGACACAGATCTAAAATTAGAGGAGAGCGCAGGGTTCAAATCCGAGATAGAAGAAGAAGGGTTAGGGTTTCTGAAGTGTCCCACATAGCCTCAATAATACTCACTATAAGCTGACGACAGGTTGGAAATGGTTGAAGTGGTCCTTTAAGTATACAGTGTATTTATGGGCTGTTCGGTAATGATGCAATGTTTGTTTACAAATCATCAATGGCAACTTATATGTATGAGACAGTCTACTGAAATGTCATGATAGTGAGTGACAGCCCCTACTGGTGCGAGAGGCCACACACACGCACACACACACACACACACACACACGCACACGCACACGCACACACGCACACACGCACACGCACACGCGCACACGCACGCGCACACACACAGACAGGACTTGCATGGACTCCACACAGTGCTAACGGCACAGCAATAGCTATAGGTCACTCAGTGGTTCTCAAACTTTTCAAGCCGCGGCGACCCTGACAAAAGCCACCCTGACAAGTTCAACTTGTAATTGTAAGACTTGAGACATTAACTACACTCGTACCAGCAGTGTCGTATCGGTGAATCCTGTCATGTCATGCTTTAGCTATTGAAAAATAGCAGATCTACAAGCTCATAGCGCGCCACCGAGTGGCGCGCTACGAGCTTGTAGGTCTGCTATTTTTTGAAAAATCAAAGAGCGACTGACATAGAAGACATTTTTTAGAATCTGATCTCAGGTCAGAATGGAAAACTGTCAGGATGTAGAAGACATGTTTAGAATCTGATCTCAGGTCAGAATGGGTTAACACCTACACTAAGGTCACACACATGACAATGGGTTTGATTGATATGCATCTATAGGCTCATTCCTGTGTTAAAACCTCTTGAGCAACGGGGCTGTCCACCTCATGAGCAGCTCTCAGCGGGTCAATGGAGACCCAATCCGGTCTCCCCTGGGGTTTAAGTAAGAGGTTCTTTTTTTAAAGATATTTTATTGCGGCTTACGCCTTTTTATTGGTTTTTTTGAAGGGACAGACAGACAGTCAGTAGGCTGACAGGAAACGGTAGAGAGATGGGGGGGGGGAAGACATGCAGTAAAGGCCGTGTCGGGCTTCGGGAGTCGAACCCGCGGCCACACTGCGACTGGATTACCAGTCGGGGTGCCCAGACGGTTACGCCACCTGGGCAGCTGCTGCTACCTTTTATTAAACAGATCTTGTTCATCTATACTATAAAAATAGTCCTGACCATGAAATGCTGCTATTTGTCCAAAAGTGACAATTGCAATTGCTATACTATTTATACGTTCCCCATTTTCAACTGTCTTTATTATATCGTGACACTTGCTTTGACAATGTAAACGTATGTTGTTTTTCTCATGCCAATTAAGCTCCTTTGAATTGATACAGCATTTTGTAAACGGAGCCATAATGTCACATTGTGTTGTTGTTGTATATACATGTTGTACGGGGTATATAAAGCTTTTTTGAAACAAATAGCAGCGATTATTTTGCAGTCACTTTGTAGGCTATTATACAGTAGCAGCATTTTCTTCTCAAAACCTCCGATTTACGATGTGTTTAAAGTAGTGATGCACCGAATATTCGGCCGCAGAAAATATTCGGCAGAAAATGGCTAAAAAATGCATTTTCGGCCTATTCGGTTTCGGCCCCGAATAGGCAGAAAATATATCACCGAATAGTGTATGGAATTAATGTCTTCAAAAGAGCTGAATACATGTTTTATGGACCCATAATAGTGATTAATATTTTAATAAGTTAAGTGTTTGCCATATAACCATTTATTTTGCCATAAATCAGGTAGCTTTAAGGTACGGCCGTGACAGCAATGGTATAGGAAAAAAGATGTATGATATTAATCATATTCGGATATTCGGTATTCGGTTTTCGGGCCAACTGTTTCCTATATTCGTTTTCGGGCCAAGAATTTCCCTTTCGGTGAATCCCTAGTTTAAAGGTAACGGCTCTGCAGTATAGGTCTAGTGGTAATCAATGCATGTGTGACGCGTGTGCTCCTGTCTGTCTGTCCGTCCGTTCGTCACGCAATATTTCAACAGAGTAATTGTAATAGTCGGTCAGGCGGTCGGTCACGCTGTATCTCCACGGAATAACTTCAATAATAAACTACAATGTATATCCGTTGGAATGCCTTTAAGGTTCTCCTTTTCCCCATAATCTCCTGAAAAGTATAAGCGTGTCTGTTGGAGACGATACGAGGTCTCCACTCGGACAGCGCGCTGCGCACAGCGGTGCAAGCACGTATATAAATATACCGTATCCCAGCCAGCAGCCAAAAAATCAAAGCACTTCATTAGATGGGGGAAAAAAGGCTTTTAACTCCATTCTGACCTGAGATCAGATTCATACGAGGTTTCCCACTGGACACACACTGGGTCTGATGGACCCATTCTGACCTGAGATCAGATTAAAAAAAAATGTCAGTCGTTCTTCGATAAAAAAAAAAAAATAGCAGACCTACAATCTCGGCGTGCTATGAGCTTGTAGATCTGCTATTTTTCAATAGCTAAAGCATAACATGACGCCAACACCAAAATGGGTTCCCGTTCAGAATGGGTTAACATACATGTAGCATTCACAATCTTTGTAACCGATATACTTCCGACTGTCGCACTCGTGAAATGCGAGGTCGGGTTGGGGATTGCCTCGTCATAGGATCGGAATGCACTATACGTGTGCTGTCATTTCAAAAGCGACGGCACATTCCGGCAATCGCTAATGACGTGACACACACATAGCTTGATCACTGGAACCTGAGTCGTGGAAGACAATGTATATACATGCATGCATAGAATAATATGCAGACGTGTATAGATACTGTACAAGGGCACCTGCTCTAGACCGCAAGGATATATCTGTGATGTGAATTCCTGCTCAGTCATGATATGATACTGAATGGAATGCTATTGATTTGTGTCAATGTAATGTAATTTAACCCATTCTGAACGGGAACCCATTTTGGTGTTAGCATCATGTCATGCTTTAGCTATTGAAAAATAGCAGATCTACAAGCTCACAGCGCGCCACTCGAGCTTGTACATAGGTCTGCTATTTTTGAAAAATCAAAGAACGACTGACATTTTTAGCATCTGATCTCAGGTCAGAATGGGTTAATCAGACCAGTGTGTGTCCAGTGGAAACCTCGTATGAATCTGATCTCAGGTCAGAATGGGTTAAACCACTGAAGGTTGGTTGACAAACGGAACTCACTCCGATTGTCTGTCTGTCTGTCGGTAGGAGCTTTTTTTGACGTTTTTTTTGACAGTCACTCAGGGGTATAGAGTGGCCGGGGTGCATACTTAGTTTAGACTAGTCATTGGTTAGACATGGGTTAAGGTTATAGGTTTAGGTGTGCTGCCCTGTGGGAGGTTATAGGTTTAGGTGTGCTGCCCCGTGGGAGGTTATAGGTTTATAGGGTGAGGGTTTGAGATAGGTTGTAGTTGTATATAGGACTAATGACTGGTTCAACCAATGACTAGTCTAAACAAAAACACTGTCTAAACTAAGTACTGCACCCAGAGTGGTCGCTTAATTGGCAAACTGAAGGTTCCCGGTTCGATCCCTGTGGGAGTTAGTGTCGAAGTGTTCTTGGGCAAAATGCTGAACCCCAAATTGCTCCCCATGAGCAAGTTGGTGCCTTGCATGGTTTCCGCCGCCATCGGTGTGTGAATGGGTGAATGAATGTAATGCACAATCTATGTAAAGCGCCGTGGATAAAAGCACTGAGATAAATGCACCATTTGCCATTTATTTGAATAATGGTACAAATGGGACATTTGAGAATGTATAGCCCCTGAGTTTGATTCTACAAATGCCCTCTGAATCAGACAATCGGTACTTTACTTCTCAGACGTTCCAGATTCTTCAAAAATGTTCAAAAATAGCAGAAGCACAAGAATAGAAATAGCTAAACGCTAAAATCTTAACATGGGGTGAAAAGACGGGGAAAGATCAGGGTGCGTGTTCTTGCATTCACTATACTTGTGAGGACCAATTGTCCTGTTGATCTTTTTGATTGATCGAATGCTTTTATTATAGTCACAACATGTAAACGGCACAGAGGTATACGTAGTAAAACATCTTAAGCTATAATAAGTAAGGGATAACGTTAAAAACAAATGTCCTGTGTGAGGCCTGTTTCCATTCTTGTCCTGTATGTACCGGCATTCAATTCATCAACGGCGCATGAAATATTAACACATTGAGTAAAGTCAACAAATGTAGTAAAGTGTGTATATGTGGAGATCCTATATCATTTCAATGGGAATATCTTTCTCCCAGGCCAGTTTTGTAAGGATGTTTTGGATGATGATGATGTCAGGGAATTCCACATTACGGTGGCAGAGTTTTGGTCTGTGTGTGTGTGTGTGTCGAGGAAAGTGTTAGTACAGTAAGTACAGTAGTTGTAATAACTGCGTTCACCGTGCAGTGTATCCAGTGTGTAGTTAATTTGGTGAAATAAACTTGAGTCTAGAGTGACCTTTGACCTATAGAGTGACCTCTGACCTACAGGCTATAGCTGCCAATGTGTTCCTGTCAATACAGCTAGCGAACAAGAGTTATACATTCATGTATAGCAGTTGAACGTAACGTAAGTACATGTTCTGCACTTTAGGAACTTTAACACATTTTGGGGGGGGGAACCCCTTTTGGTGTTTTAAACATAGTTATAATTTAGCTATTGAAGATCTACAAGCTCGTAGCGCGCCACCGAGTGGTGCGCTACGAGCTTGTATAGGTCTGCTATTTTTATTTTATTTTTATCGTGAAAATATTTATTTCAGAAAACTGGAGGATTTAGAAGATTTTTTTTTTTTTAATTTCGAGGTCAGGCCTAAAAAGTATTTTTTTTTATACCAATACTTTTGTACTTTTACTCAAGTAAACTTTGAATACCAGCCTTTTTTTGCTCGTAACAGAGTATTTCTACATTGCAGTATTGATACCTTTACTTAAGTAAAAAAAAAAAAGCTAGTTCCTTTCCCATCACTGTCTGTGATATAGCTTTTGTGACCAAAACATTGACGTATAAGAATGTTGTCTGGGTCTATAAGCTGTAGTATAGGTCAGACGGGAAATGCTTTGGTTCAGACGGGATGTTCCATTACAGTCGGGTTTAGTGTATTGCATTGTACAGTTATGTGTGCAACTGTAAATACAGCTCATTCTTTAGGGTTAGGAATTGTCGTGTAATATGAGTTTTGCTGCAACGCCCGTAGGCCTTTATTCGTCGACTTGGTTTCACCGGCTCTCAGGAATGTCATTCTTTATACCATATCCATGTTAAAAACCCATTCTGGGCGGGAACCCCTTTTGGTGTTATTGCATTATGTTATGCTTTAGCTATTGAAAAATAGCAGATCTACAAGCTCATAGCGCGCCACAGAGTGGCGCGCTACGAGCTTGTAGGTCTGGCTATTTTTGGAAAAAATCGAAGAGCGACTGACATAGAAGACATTTTTTAGAATCTGATCTCGGGTCAGAATGGAAAACTGTCAGGATGTAGAAGACATTTTTTTAGAATCTGATCTCGGGTCAGAATGGAAAACTGTCAGGATGTAGAAGACATTTTTTAGAATCTGATCTCGGGTCAGAATGGAAAACTGTCAGGATGTAGAAGACATTTTTTTAGAATCTGATCTCGGGTCAGAATGGAAAACTGTCAGGATGTAGAAGACATTTTTTATAATCTGATCTCCGGTCAGAATGTCCTCACATTCCCGTGTATGGGTGATACTACCAACTACATGTGGGGTGCAGCAGGCTAAACCACTATTGATGTATTGATTGAAGTATGTATTAACCGATTGGAGAAGTGTACAGTATACATTTCAAGTACAACTCGATTTTAAACTGTGGACGACACCATGAAGCGTTATACACTTGTTTACAATAGGGTCCACCATGTTCAATTCATCATAACATTTAGAGACGTACAAATATACACTTCTGCATAGCCAAAAACAGGAAACCATCATAGAGGTAAAACAGGTTGGTGGACGACGTTCAGAATTGTTGACTATAGAGCTGTCAACGATGAAATTGTACTTCTGCATTTTCTGTCGTTGAACTTTGGAACCGTGTGTGTGTGTGTGTGTGTGTGTGTGTGTGTGTGTGCGTGTGTGCGTGTGTGCGTGTGTGCGTGTGTGTGTGTGTGTGTGTGTGTGTGTGTGCGTGTGTGTGTGTGTGTGTGTGTGTGTGTGTGTGTGTGTGTGTGTGTGTGTGTGTGTGTGTGTGTGTGTGTGTGTGTGTGTGTGTGTGTGTGCGTGTGTGTGTGTGTGTGTGTGTGTGTGTGTGTGTGTGTGTGTGTGTGTGTGTGTGTGTGTGTGTGTGCGTGTGTGTGTGTGTGTGTGTGTGTGTCTGTCTGAGACGGTTGAGGAGTTGAAGGTTAATTGGTCACACCAGAGGATTGATGAATGTCACTACAATAATTAGCATTGGTGACACCAGCGGTGACACAGACGTGTGCGTGCGCACGTGCGTGCGTGCGTGTGTGTGTGTGCGTGCGTGCATGCGCGCAAATCTGACTGAGTTATACTTGTATTTAGTCAAGGTTTCCCAATCCTCCATCGACAGACACACATGCAGGAAATGAGCAAGCCAGCGGCGAATAGAAAAGTCCTTCAGCTTTGATGTTAACCCATTCTGAACGGGAACGCATTTTGGTGTCGGCATCATGTCGTGCTTTAGCTATTGAAAAATAGCAGATCTACAAGCTCGTAGCGCGCCACCGAGTGGCGCGCTACGAGCTTGTAGGTCTGCTATTTTTGGAAAAACCGAAGAACGACTGACATTTTTAGAATCTGATCTCAGGTCAGAATGGGTTCATCAGACCAGTGTGTGTGTGTGTCCAGTGGAAACCTCGTATGAATCTGATCTCAGGTCAGAATGGGTTAAAAGGGTGAAGTATTAGCATCGGAACACCAAAAGTACAATTACCCATTATGCAGAATGTCCCATTCTGCATTTTTAATCATTTTAATAATTAAAGCCTGAAAAAGTATATGTCGTGATCCCGAAGGCTAGTTCGGTGTTTTCTGGGGTATAGCTTTCAAAGGGGGGTCAGCAAGTTGGAAAATCTTTTAAATAAAGATACCACACCACATATACAAGCTGTTTCTGTCGGGATATGGGCCTACATTTCAATAGCGCCGGTGCATCCCTATATAGCTCTGAATGGACAAAATGATTATAGTACTTTCTTTAATACAGAATGAGATCATATTAGACATCGGTTTATATACTGTATAGGTTATCGGACAGCAATTCATTACGATCGGATATCGGTCCGAAATGTCATATCGCCCATCCATAGTACAGTACGTATAATCATGATTGTTTCTCTCCCTATAGTTGTACCAATAAAAAAAATCCATTCAATTAACCCATTGTGGGCGGGGAACCCCTTTTGGTGTTAGCATTATGTCACGCTTTAGCTATTGAAAAATAGCAATACAAGCTATACGAGCTTGTAGGTCTGCTAATTTTGAAAAACCGTGAAGATGTGCCTCAAATCTTTCAATATATATTATTACATTTTAACTCAAATCTTTGCTTGTGGAGGGTCCCTGGAAGAACATATTTTCAGATAGGTGGCGGAGGAGAATTATATATACATTTCTGGGGTCCTTGACATGAAATATTGAGCACCACTGATACAGAAACTTGAACGGTTTTTTAAAAAAACTGTCAGGATTTAGAAGACTTTTTTTTTTTTTTTTTCGACGTCGGGCCCAAATGGGTCAACCCATTTTAGGCGGAAACCCCTTTTGGTGTTAGCATTATGTTACGCTTTAGCTATTGAAAAACAGCAGATCTACAAGCTCGTAGCTACGAGCTTGTAGGTCTGGCTATTTTTCAAAAAAATCCAAGAACGACTGACACATAAAAACACAGCTTTTTCAGAAAAGCGTCAGGATTTGGAAGACAATTTTTATAGAAACTGATCCCAGGTCAGAATGGGTCAATATATCCGCATCCTTATCGCCCACCATGACTGATCCTCCCGTTGTCCTTCCTTCCTTCCTCCTTCCTCCTCCTCCTCCTCCTGCAGGTTGTTCCAGGACGCTATAAGGATGTCGTGGCACTAAGCGTGTCGTGGTGGTGGTGGTGGTGATTTTAATAAACCATGGTGATATTTGTGGGCGGGCCGTCCTGCGTGGGCAACAACTGCACCGGCAATGAGTCCAAGGACTACTGCTACTCGGCCCGCATCCGCAGCACGGTTCTCCAGGGCCTGCCCTTCGGCGGAGTGCCCACCGTGCTGGCGCTCGACTTCATGTGCTTCCTGGTAAGTCCCCTTTTCTGTCGTGGATGTAGTAGAGAGACGGTCGAACCCGCAAGTGCAGAGTATAGTAACGACAAACAAGAATAGTATTTAAGTGTTTAATTAAGCAATATTATACACGAGAGGGTGTTGTTTAACGTGATTATTGCCACGACAGTGATGCGGTATAAGGGGAACGAGACGAAGTCGAGTTCCGCAAGCATCACTGAAGTCACTACGAGCTACAAGCTCGTAGTTGTATGATAAAGGGGGAGGGGTTAGGGGAGGGGCTGATAGTGTGGTGTCACTAATATATTACTGTTTACTTCATTGGCCCGTTTGACTGTCAAGGGTTCAGCCTCCAGGAAGAAACCCTAAATACAAAGTTAACACGCCGTTGCACATAAAAACGACTCCAGGGTGTCTAATGAAGTACTGTCACCTCATAGACACATGAGAAACTGGAAAAATACAAACATTGTGGCACTCAAAATATGTTGCTAGAAGCACTATAGGGTCTCTAAATCCAGCACTCGGTTTTTCTCTCTTGTATGTATTGCCAAGTATGCCAAGACTTGACTTTTACGCGAGGAAATGTTTAATAACAGACTTTTTACTCTTTAACAGCATTTCTACATTGCAGTATTGATACTTTTGCTCCGTCACTGCGGGCTGTGGCTTACATGAAGGCTGCATTTTGTTAGGTTTGAAGGTTACGTGCTGCTGCCATCGTCGATATGGACGAGGCTAATCGATGGAATAATCCATTGTGTTTAAAAGGAACAATGGATTGACCCACCAGGGTGTGTGCGCGTGCGTGCGCGCGTGTGCGTGCGACACACGTCCATAGCACAGAATGTGATGATTTGATTGGCTGATGTATGAGGATAAGAGCGCCCCTCACTTCACAGGTATAGGACTATTAAAAAGGTCTTAAATGGTCACTTCACTACCATCTCGGGAGTTAAAAGTCAGTACCCCCCAAAAAAATCATGTCTCTCCTGTGTGTGTGTGTGTGTGTGTGTGTGTGTGTGTGCGTGTGCGTGTGTGTGTGTGCGTGCGTGTGTGCAGGTACTTCTTTTCGTGTTCTCCATCCTGCGGAAGGTGGCGTGGGACTACGGTCGCCTGGCACTGGTCACCGATGCCGACAGGTAGGAGGAGCCTAACACACACACACACACACACGCACACACACACACACACACACACACACACACACACGCACACACGCTGTGTCTCGTTGGACAATTGTTGTCGTTTTGAAGTTCGGTGTACGTTATTCTTCAAACCATTCAAGGTCCATCCTGGATACACACATACTGCTTTCTGTCGCTAATGTCATTTATGTATGTTTGACTTGCTCCTTTCTATTTCTATTGATTATTGTATTGCTATCTATCTTCATATCATTTCATGTTTGGTTTTTGGTGTTGTTTTTCCCCAGGAGGGTCAGTGAGGACTCGGCTTGTGGTTGGCTGAGACGGGGGTGTGTGTGTGTGGGGGGGGGGGGGGGGGGGGGGGGAGAACTTCACCCAGTTGATGGCTGCTCAGGTGGCTTTGATGAGAGCAAGTTTATAGTTTAGTTTATTTAGGAATTAGGATCCCCATTAGCTGTTACACCTGGCAACAGCTATTCTTCCGGGGGTCCTCACACAGAATAATATACATATACAAAGAAAGAGAGCGAAATTTTAAATAAAAACAACATTACAGATATCACAAAATAAAAGGGGGAAAAAAAAGAAATACATTAAAGCATAAGCATACGGTTAGTGCGTTCACTCTAGATTACATGAACTGGTTTATTGACATATAAACACTAAACAGAATTACAATCAAAGAGGGGGAGGGGCACCCTAGGCTTGCTTTCTGAGGAAAGAACCCTCGAGGAAGTTGCATAATGAATAAATTGGGGAGAAAAAGGGTTGAAAAGAAAAGAGTTGCCATTCGGGACCAGTCTAGGAGGTTAAACATTAAAATACTATACTTGGTACGTTGGCACGATATTATGAAAACATGCCGTATGCCATAACAGTGTGGAATATCGCAGGATGATACAGTATGACTCATGATGAGTTAATATTGAGTTTGAATATCTTTGTGTCTTTTAATAGGCTTCCTGCTAAAATAGAACCCAGCCAATGAATAGCTTAATAGGAAGAAGAAAGACTGAAACTGAAACTCAAAGAATATATATTCAAAGATTTTTCACGATTTTTCAAAAATAGCCAGACCTACAAGCTCGTAGCGCGCCACTCGGTGGCGCGCTATGAGCTTGTAGGTCTGCTATTTTTCAATAGCTAAAGCATAGCATAATGCTAACACCAAAAGGGGTTCCCCGGCCCAAAATGGGTTAAACCATTTTTGTTCTAATCTAAACAAAAACATAATTTATACCTGGTTAAAGGGAGGCTCAGGCTGAATAGGACAGAATATAATGTATAGCCTATAGGTTCATCGCTTGATTGGTAAATCTGTCAACACCTGTGACAAACACGTTTGTCCTCCTACCTGGATTGTTCAAAGTAATACAAACCGGAATAACAACTTCGCTCCTGCAATATGTACAGTATGTTGCGCATGCTGATACATTTTCTATAATAATAGACAATATTGTGCAGCCCTACTACATGGTGAAACAAACATGGTAACTGTAAATGTTTGATTATATTGTGCAGTGCCTCCCACTGCCCAGTCAATTCCAAGATGGCTTCTCTACCCACTCAGCTCAGGCTCAGCTATGTTTATTTATTGTTATTGTCTCCACCAAACTTTGCACACACACACACACACACACACACACACACACACACACACACACACACACACACTCCCTGGATGCCAATGATGAACCTCTGCCCCACATTTTCCAGAACGGCCTGTTATAGCGTCACCAGGAGGCCGACTTTTGTAAAACATTTCTTCTTTCCTACTAGGCTGGGGAATATATCCCAGCCTTTTCACATTGGCCTGTTATACCACCATATACACCAACAGGTGGATTTTTGCAAGACACATTCTTTAGAACAAAATGCCTCAAATCATCGAATTGCCATCAAAAGGCGTATAAGAACAAATGGCACCATTTTCACACTGGCCTATTATAGCGCCACCAGGAGGCCACAGCCTGACCTGCCCTGGTGGAGACTCTGTGCCCACGAGGCAGGGGCACTTTTTCTAGTTGGCTTTGATTTGATATAATTTCATTTTTTTTTTTCAATAAAATGTGTCATTAGGATAATAGGGATCCAGGTGTCGGAGGCAACACAGGATTAACAGAAATTGAGGAATGACTGAATGAAATTCCCTCGTTCAGTAAGCTGACCAAAAATAAAGAAAAACATCCATGTCGTGCACGATGAATGTCAGAGGACAGTGTCAGCTCTCTCTCTCTCTCTCTCTCTCTCTCTCTCTCTCTCTCTCAGTCTCTCTCTCTCTCTCTCTCTCTCTCTCTTTCGGTCTAACAACTCAGCGAGCAGCTAGGGACATTACCCAGAATCCCACAGTTGACAGTAGGGAAGGGAACAGAGCCATGGTGACGATAGAGAGACAGACTCTCTGGTGACTGTTTTGTGTGCGTGCGTGCGTGCGTGCGTGCGTGCGTGCGTGCGTGCGTGCGTGCGTGCGTGCGTGTCCAAGGACGGGGCGGGCCGCGGGGGGTTGTTGGCTGTTTGCCTGCTGACTCAGAGAAGTCACTGCTGGCAAACCTATACAGTGGCATTAGCATATTTCGCGGCTGTATAGGGTGGAAACCTTCTAAATCCATTGCTTTCATGCATAATATATAGGCATAAGAAAAGGAGAACCTGTGTCCCACTGGATCCAATATATAGTTATCATTTAGTCACAAGCTCCATTGGTTCAATATTCACTATAGTAGCCCCAGTGAACTGAACAGAACTGACACAGAGCATCTGTCATTTTAGATTTCAGCTACGGTATGTACACTATACATATATTACATGTTGGTTCTCAAAGTGTGGCTGTACTCAAAAATGTGTGCAAATATTTTAATAATATATATTAATTTTGAACGCGAACAATTTTAACTCAAATCTTTGTCCCTGGAACTAAATATTTTTTAGATGGTGGTCGGCGGCCAAATACATATCATTTTAGGCGTCCTCGACACAAAACAATTTGAGAACAACTGATGTAATTATAGCAACATAATGTTTGTCAGGAAACTCTTTAGAAGCCAGTTTAGAACGGGCCTCAGGGTCTTATAATCTCTGTGTACACAGTGTTGAACAGAACACAGTATACTCTGACGTGTTCGTATCATATGTAGTATTTACCCAGGGATGTACTCTCACAGTTAACCGGAAGGCTCGCCCCAAAACACGCTTGCCCCGTTTTTTTTTTTTCAACCCGCACTTGCCCCCAGTGCTTCTTGTATTCTTGTCCGTTTTACTGGTTAGAAATAAGTTAGAAATATAAGGCTTAGGGGCCGTGGCTCAGCGGTCCAGGCACCTTGGCCGGTATATCGCGCCAGTTCAGTCTCTTATCCTTTTAAATACTCTATTTGCTGCTATTTTTGAAAAATTGCAGAACGACTGACATTTTTAGAATCTGATCTCAGGTCAGAATGTGTTAATCAGACCAGTGTGTGTCCAGTGGAAACCTCGTATGAATCTGATCTCAGGTCAGAATGGGTTAAGGAATTAATTGATACATATTTGGCGTGTGCGTTGACAGGGGAGTGCACGGAAGTAGCCTTCCACGAGGATGAGATACTGTACTACTGTCTGTGGCAGGGCTGCTGTCTGTCTCTCTGTCTCGTTACAGTACATGAGCAGTAGGTTGTGGTTCCATTGAGACATTTTAGACCCTGATGATGTCTGGTATATAGGACACCTACTGGTTGACGAGTAGTACTGCCTGTATATGGGTCTATTGACGCAGATATTTATTTCATTTGAAAACGCAAACCGTTTTGGGACATACGAGGTTTCCAACCCGATGGCATACCGATGATGACGCATTTAACCCATTCTGACCTGAGATCAGATTCATACGAGGTTTCCACGGGACACACACTGGTCTGATTAACCCATTCTGACCCGAGATCAGATTCTAAAAATGTCACAGTCGTTCTTCGATTTTTCAAAAATAGCAGACCTACAAGCTCGTAGCGTGCCACTCGGTGGCGCGCTATGAGCTTGTAGATCTGCTATTTTTAAATAGCTAAAGCATAACATGGTGCTTACACCAAAACGGGTTCCCGTACAGAATGGGTTAAAGTTCCACCAAGGAGGAGCGGGCGCTCATGCGCTGTGTTAATTATACATTTCATTTTGCATGGTATTTTTTAAAAGACAACGCTACAGTACTACTTATAGTGACATGACGGCCGGAAAATTACACACGTTTAAATGTATTCATCCCCACCAGGTGAGGGATTATGTTTTCACTCCTGTGAGTCTGTATGTACGTACGTAACGTAACGTCCGTCCGTCCGTCTGTCGCACACAGACAGTTGGGTTTGTGTGGTATATGACAGTCTTCATTGTGCGTGTGTGTGCGTTGGGCTGAGAAGTCGACCTCCACTGCCATAATAGCTAAATGGTGAGAGAGGTCATTTGGGAAGCAGGCTCGCCCATGTGTCCTTGAGCAAGACACTTATAAGCACCCAACTGCACCCCAAACCACCACACACCACTCCTCATCATAATAATAATAATAATATCTCAAACTTATATAGCGCTTTTCTGAGTACCCAAAGACGCTTTACATGGGGGGGCTTTACAGAGGTAACAACAAATTAAAAACGACTTTAATAGAAAAAGGAAAAATAACACTAAAAGCTAAAGAACATTAAAAGACATTTTGAAAAGGGTTAGCTATAGGGAAGGCAATTTTGAAGAGATGGGTTTTGAGGGTGGATTTGAAGGTTTGAAGGGTGGGGGGCATCTCTGAGTGCCTTATAGGGAGGGCATTCCACAGGGTTGGGGCAGCAAAGGCGAAAGCTCTGTCCCCCCCCCACGTACGGAGTTTGGTTTTGGGGACGGCGAGGAGGTTTGCATCACCACTAGACCTGAGGGAGCGAGAGGGGGCATGGCGTTTGAGGAGGTCACGCAGAGGTATGGGGGAGCCAGGTTGTTTAGTGCTTTGTAGGTGGTCAGGAGTGTTTTGAAGTGGATTCTTTAAATGACCATGACCATCTGAGCAGCCATCAAGCTGGGTGACGCTGAAACAGAATATAACGGAGCTCTCCCTTTCCCAGATAACAGCTGACACCCGATATTCGGAGGGCTATGCATTAACCAATGACATGGTTTTTTGTTTCATTTTGAACGCCCCCCTCCCCTCCCCCGCCTATATGATTTCAACCCTGTTGTCAACCCTTCTCCTTCTGTTTTCTTTGTCCTTTTGTTTTGTTTTGTTTGTTTGTGTGTTTGTGTTAGAATGAAGAACAGATTCAGCCACATGGATAATCAGGAATAGTATGTTGATGTTTAATTTCCCTGTTCTGGTCTTCTTCCTGGGGGTTGACTCCTCATTTTTCCTTTCCTCCTGTTTGTTTTCACTAACTTGCGATTTCACTCAACACTTCCTTTTTTATCTCTGTTCAGACGTTCTTTTTTGCAGGGTGTGTGTGTTGTGTGTGTTGTGTGTTGTGTGTGTGTGTGTGCGTGTGTGTGTCTGTGTGTGCCCGCCCGTGTGCGCCTGCCAATGTGTGCTGCATGTGTATGTGTGTGTATATAGGGCCATGTAATGCATGCACGCATTCAGGTGGACTCACATGTGTACATGCTAATGAGTGCACCTGTGTCTGTGTGCGTGCGTGTGCTAACATTTTCCCAGCCTGCGCAGGTGGAAGCTATCTTCTGTCATAATTGGTGAAGGTCCATTGGTTCCACGTGACATTTGATGTTTTTCTCTCTTGCTATGTTCTATCAAATCAATGTTGGCTTTTCCACTGCGTGCGTGCTACACAAGCTCAGCTCCACTTGACTTGGCTTTTTTCAATTTTCAAAAGTTTTTGTCACCTCAGTTGAGGTCCCTTAATATGCTTAAACCTTTTTTTTTTTTTTATTTACCATTTTGAAAAACATTTTTTAACCCATTTTGGGTGGGAGGACCGTGGGAACCTCTTTTGGTGTTTTAAACATTATGTTATAATTTAGCTATTGAAAAATAGCAGATCTACAAGCTCATAGTGCGCCACTGAAAGGAAAAAAATGTCTGTCAGGATTTAGAAGACTTTTTTTTTTTAATTTCGACGTCAGGCCTAAATGGGTTAAAGTAGTGAAAATAGCCGACATCTACATCGACACGTTGTGAGCTTGTATATCGGCTCTTTGAACTTGTACATAATGTAGTATAATGCCCTTTTTCTTCAGTATTCCAGTCCCACTGATCTTTGAAGCACCAGTCTACTTCACTTTTACACTTTTATTGCACCTCCATCGAGCACCTGGTTGATTTCACATCACTATATCATGGCCAAACAAACAGCCACTGTTTGCAGTGGGAAACCAAGTACGTCGAGTGGAGTGGAGTGGATCTGGTGTGCCTTCAGTGGAAAAGCCTCTCTAGGTCGTCTCTCTCTCTCTCCTGGTGTGTGTGTGTGTGTGTGTGTGTGTGTGTGTGTGTTATAACAAGCTCTCTAACCCTGCCCTGTTTGTTTTGCTTGTTTTCACATTAACATTAACACAGCCGAAGACGAGACACGGTGAGAAGGTAAACCGGTGGTATAGTGGTGTTACTTGTGACGTGAACCCAGTTTGGTGCTATACTTGATTTAGACCTAGTTGGACCACTAGCGTATTCCTACAATCCTCAAGGACCACCCGCGCACCTGCCCCACCACAACGATGCATCAAACTTTTTCATGGTCAAGGTCCCCAAATTGATATTCCTTTTGGCGGGCAGACTGAATATCCGATATCTAAATACTGAAACAAGCACATTTTAAACTATCTGGGGTGCACACAAAAGCCAAGTTTGCACGTGAAATATCGCTTTATGCCTGGTGCTCAAGTACTTTGTTACTGTAAACCCCTGCTGATAAAACTGAGCATATAGCTTTTCTGTATAGACCGATTCAGAAACGGGTCTCATGGTCGCAGCCTATACGTATTTCCCGTAGGCGGAGACGACATATCTGCGGTTTCCCCGCACCTCCTTCTACTACAGTGAATGGAAAAGTGACTGATGTTAGTCTGCCTCAAACGTTACTCTTTTACCTGCTTTTTACTAACACTAACATTACAAAGATGCCCAGAACATCGCGATGAACCTGTGTAGTTTATGGTAGATATTTTGACATGTTGACACTACTGTTGGAGCAGCCATAAACTACACAGGTTCATCCCGATGTTCTGGGCATCTTTGTCATGTTAGTGTTAGTAAAAAAGAAGGTAAAACTTAGTAACGTTATTGATGTGCTGAGACCCACACTTTTACACTGCAGTATTGCAGTGTTTTTTTTTTATGTCAAGGACCCTCACAGTATTTGGGCCCCCGTGTCTGAAAATGTGTTTCGAAAATATATTCATTTTCAGTTTGAGTGACTTCTCTTAGCTTATAGCAGCAGTTATTGCTAATTAAAAGCAGCTTTGGATCGGGGGACAAGCAGTAGATGTGGTGGGATAAGTGTCCTATAATTGTCTCAGGGCTATAATCTAATCTCATAATCATCTAACCATATAGAATCAGATTATGATCATAACCAGGGTGCCATATCATCACCACAGACATCAATGTCAAACACGAGCCTGGGTCACAAACAATATACAACGACATTGTGAGCTTGTAATATGTTTTCCGCGTGTTCCACCATCGCAGAACAAATTATAACACATCCTTAACCCATTCTGACCTGAGATCAGATTCATACGAGGTTTCCACTGGACACACACACTGGTCTGATTAACCCATTCTGACCTGAGATCAGATTCTAAAAAAATGTCAGTCGTTCTTCGATTTTTCAAAAATAGCAGACCTACAAGCTCGTATGAGCTTGTAGATCTGCTATTTTTCAATAGCTAAAGCATAACATGATGCTAAACACCAAAATGGGTTCCCGGTCAGAATGGGTTAAATGTTTAATCAGACTAATGAATTGTCATATTATTATCTATCTATTTATCTGTCCCATTCTTGTGTCGATTTGTTGATATGCAAGACGTTTTACTTCAAGGGAGTATAGTTCACCGCAAAAATGTCACTCTATCACTATTTGTTTTGTTTTTGTCAGCCGAGTTTCTCTCCAGTCTTTTACTGAGTGACTCCTATATACTGACGGAGTGACTCCTACATCACATGTTTGGAATGCAAAAGATTCCAGGCTTCATGGGTTGCGTAATTGATAGAAAATAAGCCCCTTTTTTTATGGATGGGAACTACTCCTTTTTAAGCTATAGATTAATTCAAGTTATTGCCGGTTCAAAATGTCAGTTTCGAATATAGGTTTTTATTAATTGCCCAGCCTTTAAAGTCTATCCCCGCTCAATGTTATAAGATCTGACTATAGAGACAATATTCCTTATAATGTGTAGCTCTTATAGATTATGCTTCTTGATTGTTGAATGTGTTTCGTGCTTATAGCATCCTTGGAATTAATAATAATAATAATAGTAAATGCTACTAATGTGGTATTAGTGATGTATTACGTGACATTATTTTGTAAATAAAATGTAATCTTTGCTCTAGACTAGATTGTTTGGTCAGTACTTTGGTCAGTACTTTGGTCAGTACTTTGGTCAGTACTTTGGTCAGTACTTTGGTCAGTACTAGTCTCCCGGTCTCTCCAGCTCTTTAGTAAACGTAAAATGCATGTTCAGCAAAGGATACCAATTTCATCCAATCGGGAGAGAGACATGACTCGGGTTAAAGGATAAACGGGTGAAATTGGAACTGATGAAACAACAAGACACAAATGTAAACGGAACACTTGTGAAATTGAAGCTGATAAAATGATCTCTGTGAGGTTCTCCTCCACGTTAGATGACTATGTGGTATCCCGATCTGAACCTTTATTTACGTTTTCTTTTTATTGAAGAGTTATATAGAGAGAGAGGTTTGCCGGAAACAAACGACACTGTATAGCAATGATTACTATCAGAATATAGAACTTTAGCTTTTTAACGTATCACTTACATATACCCACTTTAATGTATGTAACACTATAGACACTATACTCATAACTGTTTCTTTTTTTAAATGTATGGAGAAAAAGATGAAATGTGGAGAGGAGATGCAAGGTTTCTGGGCCAACACAACAGCGATGATATATACTGTATATATGCACAAAGCTGTAAGCCTGTGACATATTGATGGCGGTGTATATAGACCTTCACCACAACCAAAAAAGTAGTTTTTCCGGTGTATTCGATGTATTTAGATATTGGAGCAGAATTATTCTTTAACCGTGTGTGTGCGTGTGTGCGCGTGTGTGCGTGTGCGTGTGTGCGTGTGCGTGCGTGCGTGTGTGTGTGCGTATGTGTGTGTGTGTGTGTGCGCATGCAGGCTATAACATCCTAACATATTCTGTTTCTTCCTGCTTTGGGGGCTGTCATATATTTTTCCTTCCTTCTGATGAATTGTGTGGTTTTCTTTTCTGTCTTGTGTCTTGTTTTGTTTTTCTTCCTTCGTTTCGTGTGTGTTCTCTCGCTCTACCTCAGCGTCGCCTCGGCCATGCACTCTGAGACGCCGGACCGGTACGAACGCCTGACGTCGGTCTCCAGCTCCGTCGACTTCGACCAACGAGACAACGTAAGCCACGACCCAGTGTTGTTTTTGGCAGCAAATTAATTTTTTTGTTTAGTCATAGTCTTTGGACTGAAACTTAATTTAGTTATAGTCACATTTTAGTCACCTGGAATGTCTTAGTGTTAGTCTAGTTTTAGTCGACTAAATGTCATAAGATTTTAGTCGACTAAATCTACAGTTGATTTAGTCGACTAAAATGTATTTTGGTGGGTCTTGATGCCGTCGTAATGACTGTCTTTACTCTTGCTGAAAATAGCCGATCTACAAGCTCACAACGTGTTGCAGCGCGACGCGTTGTGAGCTTGTAGATCGGCTATTTTCAGCATGCAACCAAGTGTAAAATGACTTATAGTGGATCTCTTGTCCACTAGTCCCTTCCTAACATTCTAGTCTAGTTTTTATTTGTTGACGAAATTGTCAGTATATTTAGTCTTAGTTTTAGTCGTCATAGCTTAGTTTTCATTTAGTTTCCATTTGTTTTTGTCAGTGAAAAAAGGTAGTCGACGAACATTTTTCGTCTTAGTTTTAGTCGACGAAAACAACACAGCCACGACCGAACCCTAATATGCTGCATGTCTGCCGCGGTTGGTTCTCAACCTTTTTCAGGGCGCAACCCCCCCCCCCCCCGAGTGTATAGAGTCAAACACACCCATTTATTATGATTGGAGTGTTAATTATTTCGCAACCAGCAGGAGTGGAAATTGGAAAACACCTTTTTAACCCATTTTGACCTGACGTCGAAAAAAGAAAAAAAAACGCTCTGAAAGAATATAATATTCAAAGATTTGTGCCGCATTTGTACGATTAAAAAAATAAATAGCAGACCTACGTACAAGTTCATAGCTGTGAGCTTGTAGATCTGCTATTTTTCAATAGCTAAAGTATAACATATATGCTTAGTTAAAAACACCAAAAGGGGTTCCTGCCACAAAATGGGCAGTAGTGGTTCCCCAAACGTTTTAGCTCAAAAGACCCAAAAGGGAAATGAGACCGGTTTGCCCCCAGGGGACCAGAATAAACTAGTGAAAATGGCAGATCTACAAGCTCATAATGCGTTGCGAGCTTGTATAGATAGGCTATATCTTCTCACTATACTTCTTAACCCATTCTGAACGGGAACCCATTTTGGTGTTAGCATTATGCTTTAGCAGCTATTGAAAAATAGCAGATCTACAAGCTCGTAGCGCGCCACCGAGTGGCGCGCTACGAGCTTGTAGGTCTGCTATTTTTGAAAAATCGAAGAACGACTGACATTTCTAGAATCTGATCTCGGGTCAGAATGGGTTAATCAGACCAGTGTGTGTCCTGCAGTGGAAACCTCGTATGAATCTGATCTCAGGTCAGAATGGGTTTAAAGCATTTCCCATGCAAGTGTTTGGGAACCGGTGTTCTATACTAAGCCGTTGCTTCCTCGTTCGGATCCTTTTGCCTCGCCTATACACAGCAGACGTTACAACTCCACCGGCGTGTCATCATGCGTTTAACCCTTGACCCTAACCCTTGTGACCAAACGCGTCATCCCCCCCCCCCTCTCTCTCTCCGTCTCCCCATTGCATTGCCCCGCCCACGGCAGGCCCCTTTTAGCTCCTCTTATTGGCTGAGCTCCTCCTTAAACCCATGTTAACCCATTGCTGGGTCAGACCAAAGGGAGCGGCGTGGTGCCGGAGGTAGGGAGGGGAGGGGTGTGTGGGTACTGTCCACGCACGTGTGTGTGTGTGTGTGTGTGTGTGTGTGTATGAGAGACAGAGGGAGAGAGAGAGAGGGGGGGGGGGGGGGGGGGGTAGAGAGATAAATGGGGTAGAGAGCGTGTGTGTGAGAGAGAGATGTAGGCAAGGGACAGAGAGAGGACAGAGAGAGAGAGAGACGTCTTACTCGCTTTGACACAGATTTGCACTTAAGGAATTTCTTCAGACGTGCCGTGCGGCGTTCCGTCGGGTTTTTGTATTTCATACAGACCTGCTAACTCTACATCATTTATCACAAGTAATATTTATTAACAGTTTTCCAGAGTCACAGTATATACACGTCAAGCACAAACCCGCAATACAAAGACTGTTATAACTGCGAGCGGACGACCCCATTTAAGCATTATACGCTTGTTTCACGAGAGGGTTCCACCTTGTTCAATTCATCAAAAAGGAACACGACGTCATAGACAAGTGGGTTTTAGACCCCCCGTCGTTGAGATACAGTCACACGACCAGAGTCGGGTCGAAACACGACTGGTAAAAACGAGTCCCCGTTTAAAACGATCATTTAGCCTCGGTGCCCGGGCTTCGTTGACTTGTTCATGCTATACTATTACTGCCGTTTTACTTCCGACCCCTGTTCAAGTATCACTGTGCTTGTACTCTCAATGTGCTTGTCTAGAGAGAGTTGGGGGGCGAGGACGAGCAAGCTATAACTGTATCTGTACATGTCTGTATTGTCTATTTGTGTAACTGCGCTGTACTGTGTGTAATGTATTTTTCTCTGTATACGGGACCCCCCCCTATGCTGCATCTCAAGGGCCTATCCTTTCAATACATCTCTGAGCAAATCCTTTTATTTTCGTTCACATTCGGCTCAAAAATGAAAGCTTCCACCGCCTGTTTTCGGAGCTTGTAGGTCTGCTATTTTTGAAAAAATCGTAAAAATGCGGCAGAAATCTTTGAATATATATTAGTTTTTTTTTAAATTCGACGTCAGGCCTAAATGTGTTAAAAACTAATTAAATTATTTATTTTAATAATGAAGTAGAAATAAAAGAAAAAAATATATATTTTTTCTTCCTTTTTGTCGAGGACAGCCCTGTAGGCCGCTATATGTTACGATTCAGAATGCTCCCACACACTCCTCCTGAGTCATACTACAGTACTGACAGTGCCGGGGCGGAGGCGAGTACACTAGGCCAATTAGCTCAGGTGCTAATCTCTGCAGGTTCTAGTCGCCGCTAATCCACTTTGTGCTCCGTGTGTCTCCGTGCTGTTTCCGAGTCTTAACCACTTGAAACCCCAGCTGTTATCCTCGACTGTCTTAGCTACATAATTAGCCAAAACAATTGCAGATCTAACAAAAGCACAAGTGCGACGCATTGGTATATAGATTGGCCGTGTAGATCTAGGCTATTATTTTTTTGGGGGGGGGGGGGGGGGGGGGGGGGGCGAAGAGATTCAGCACGGACGGGGAAAAAGTCGCAGTTGTAAACTAGAGAGTCTGGTTCTCTTATGAGACCGACGCGGGAGTTTAAGTGGTTAAGAGGTCAGTGTGACTTCTCGGCGTGGTGTGTCTCTCCCACCACCCGCTGGCCTGTGTGGCAGGGGGGGGGGGTGAGGGGGGGACAGGGGTCAGGGGTCAAGAGGACAGCGCTGTCGAGTCTTGTCGACACACCGTTGAGCTCCACGCCGTGTTCAAAAGCGTCCTCCTCTGTCACTATAGTCTATAGGCCTGTCACAATTCTTGTCTCCACCATAGCCGAACGCATGCGGGGAGAGTATGTTTTGCACTCCGTCCGTCCGTCCGTGTGTCCGTCCGTCTGTTCTACCAGCTAATCTCCGGCACAATTGCGTGCACCTGGAATTGCCAAGGACGAACCTCTACCCCAATTCTTCCACCATGTTGGCCTGTTATAGCGCCGCCATGAGGCCGATTTTTTTGAACGACACATCTATTTTAACATTTGTCAAGTTGGTCACGTGGCCAAAAGCGGTGGACAGAAACTGGTCTACATGTTCTGTTGCCCCAACAGGGGCAGAAACAAGGCCTTTTAACCAGGCTACTTGCACACACTACAACTCGCTTACAATTCGCAAACCTGGCAACACTGCTCTGTGTTCTCATAGGCCCACCAGGCCCGCCCCCACACTACTTCTTTCAGTCTCACAATCAGCCATCTTGCTTTTTAGGGCCCTCGCAGGATAACAGAAAGAAGGAAGGGGAGAAATTATTGCCTCACTATTTTGCTTATCACTTCTAAATCCCTGTATTTACAAAATAAAACACTCAGCGAATCCCTTAGTTAAATCAACATTGTTCATTGTCACTACTTGGATTGTGCCGAAATATTTACATTACACGTATAGCTTTTGCTATTTTCGCCTGCCAGCCAATGCCGACTACACACGCCTGCACACACACACACACACACACACACACACACACACAGGAATGGCTATACGCCGGCGAGACAGCAGTGCAGCACGTTCTAATTTTCAGTTTCATTAAATAACTGTCTTTCTCAGCGTGCGCACGTGCGCACACAACATTATTCAAGTGAAATGCGTCACGCCAATATTGGGCTCAACTACGTTCACTTAATGGGGCCAGTCCTTCACAGTGACACACGCGTTAGATGAACCACGCGACCGGGATGGTTTCTACCCCTCAATGTCGTGCATTTGCTGCGCCCTTCTAATGCTGCGCCACGCCTACTCTATACTGCTCCATGCGACTCGAACAGCGTCAGCAGCAGCAGCTCCGAGCCTCCGTCAGAAAGGCTGCCCACACCACTGCACAGCCCCACACCCAAATTAATCGAATGAATGAATAAGGCGCTTATATCGCTTTTGCTCAGTGGATGGGACATTTACATTAAAAGCAATCGGATGGACGCGTGGATAACGGCATGGTTTTGTGCAATCGGAGGGAAAGCTTCCATAATCCATATAGCTTCCATGCTAGCTGCTTCAGACACAGGGGAGGGGAGGGAGAAATAGTGCGAAATAGCGCTTATGCAACAATTACCCTTAAAACAAACACCTCAACTCGATGTCATTGTGAATAAGAATTTCGAGCGAAAAAAAGTGTGCGTGTGTGTGTGTGTGTGTGTGTGTGTGTGTGTGTGGGGGGGGGGGGGGTGTGTGTGTCGCGTCGCCCTCCAGCTGCATTTGCGAGTGTGCGCTGTGTGCACGGCACACTACTGAGTTTAAAAACACAGCTGAAACATGAAGTGGAGTCTGTCCAACGACGTCGAGTCGGTGGGGGCTATATGAAGAATTAAATAGCCCCTTTTAGCCCCCATGAGGATTTTCGTGGACATTTTATATTAACATTACAGATTTTCTGGGAATTATTGACACTCTGTGACTCTGTCACAGACTGCATACTAGCGTATTTACACATGCTCTGGAATTCCGCCGGCTGTTCAGAGGTGTTAAAAGTACTCAAATGCTAATCGGGTTTCTTTTGTTTTCACCTAGCCAGGTATTATATGCCTACAGTACAGTGCCCATAGGCGGCGGGTGTGTAAGGCAGCAACACTGACACTTTCAGCGGAGTGACTCGAGAAAAGACCCATATCGTCCAAAATAGGCTAATCAGCCGTTGTCTGTGTATAGGCTAATTCATTGGTAAAAGTATGCTAAATAACTCAATTTTAGACCATTTGGGAAATAAATAAATCCGCGGCGGAAGGTACAATGTGCATGCACACAATATGTAAATCAATAAATGTGTTACATTTTCTTGCATAAACACAAAGAGCTGTTTCCATAACTGCACAAATTATTGCACATAACATGAGTAGCTGTTATAATAACATAACATGAGTAGCTCTTTGCCTGCCTGCCTGTCTGTCTGTCCATGAGTAGTTATTTGTCTGTCTGTCAATGAGTAGCTGTCTTACTGTCTGCCTGTCTATGAGTAGCTGTCTGCCTGCCTGTCTATGAGTAGCTGTCTGCCTGCCTGCCTGTCTGTCCAATTGTCCATGAGTAGCTGTCTGTCTGCCTGTCTGAGTAGCTGTCTGCCTGCCTGCCTAATTGTCCATGAGTAGCTGTCTGTCTGCCTGTCTATGAGTAGCTGTCTGCCTGCCTGCCTGCCTAATTGTCCATGAGTAGCTGTCTGTCTGCCTGTCTATGAGTAGCTGTCTGCCTTCCTGCCTGTCCAATTGTCCATGAGTAGCTGTCTGTCTGTCTATGAGTAGCTGTCTGCCTGCCTGCCTGTCCAATTGTCCATGAGTAGCTGTCTGTCTGTCTATGAGTAGCTGTCTGCCTTCCTGCCTGTCCAATTGTCCATGAGTAGCTGTCTGTCTGTCTATGAGTAGCTGTCTGCCTTCATGCCTGCCTGTCCAATTGTCCATGAGTAGCTGTCTGTCTGCCTGTCTATGAGTAGCTGTCTGCCTGCCTGCCTGTCCAATTCTCCATGAGTAGCTGTCTGTCTGCCTGTCTATGAGTAGCTGTCTGCCTGCCTGCCTGTCCAATTCTCCATGAGTAGCTGTCTGTCTGCCTGTCTATGAGTAGCTGTCTGCCTGCCTGTCCAATTCTCCATGAGTAGCTGTCTGTCTGCCTGTCTATGAGTAGCTGTCTGACTGCCTGCCTGTCCAATTATCCATGAGTAGCTGTCTGTCTGCCTGTCTATGAGTAGCTGTCTGCCTGCCTGCCAGCCAGCAAGTTGGTTAACAGAAAATAAATTGTTATGGCTGAGTAAAATAAAATACAATAAACACAATTTGCCTGAAAATAGATTACCCAGCTATGACCTTTTTCATGAAAAAAATGTAGTAGTGATATGGCTGACTGAGTAAAATAAAACAATCTACCTGAAAATAGATAGCTATAAGTGAAGAACTATTAATGGCAGCTGGGTTTCATCATTCAAATAAAATAGAATTCTGTCCGTTTAGCTATAAAATTATGTCAGGGAATAGGGATACACAGTATATGTCTTTCATTTGCAGTGCATCTCCCCCCCCCCCCCCCCCCCCCCGCCCCAAACTTTTATTTTCGTTCGAGTAATAGTACAACTCTAATAGTATTACTTATAATAATGTAATTAAAGAGAACTTCATTCAGATTTATTTATTTTTATTTAATTTTCCAGAATTTTTTTTTCTTTTTTTTAGATTTTCATTGGTGGGCCAGTCATAATGGTCCCGTGTGTGGGCCTGAGGTTGAGTATCACTGCTGTAGCCTACCCAAAGTACCAGTGAAAACATCAACTTATTTTTTTCCACCGCTGTGTGGGGGGGGGGGGGGGGGGGCCTGCGGGGAGGCGGGGCTGCGGGTAGCCCCCATGAGGATCATCAGAACTATTCGGTTCTGAGTCTGTCAACTCCCGCAATTTCCTTCTTCCCATATTGCGCTGCAACGACACTAGGATTGAGCCCCCCGAAGGGGGGCGAAATTCTAGTTTCTTTACATTACTCGTACACATTTTGTCCATACGTCACGCAAATCGGTATATACACTGTCTCCATATAGTCACGTGACCAACACGGACCTGTCCGCTTCCCCTTAATTCATTCTGAACGGGAACCCATTCTGGTGTTAGCGTCATGTTATGCTTTAGCTATTGAAAAATAGCAGATCTACAAGCTCATAGCACGCCACCGAGTGGCGCGCTACGAGCTTGTAGGTCTGCTATTTTTGAAAAATCGAAGAGCGACTGACATTTTTAGAATCTGATCTCGGGTCAGAATGGGTTAATCAGACCAGTGTGTGTCCAGTGGAAACCTCGTATGAATCTGATCTCGGGTCAGAATGGGTTAATTCCATCCCCTTTGGGATTGCTTTTCAAAGTTTGCAAGATTTGGTCCATTTTGAACAAGTTGCCTCAAATCCTGAACACTGCGTGCAATTTCCGTGAAATTATGCACACACATTCCCACTATAGGCGGAGGAAGAAATGCCATGCACTTAACCCCTGCATTTTTCCACATTTAGCCTGTTATAGCGCCATCATGAGGCCATTTTTGCTAAACATTTCTCTCGTACAGATTCTATCCATACATCACACCAAATCGTTATACACTATTCAACACAGATCTGTTTTATTTTTCATATATTATTACTCCTACACATTTTGTTCAAACATCACAAACGCTATCCTCCTGGTGGAGACTTGTGCCCTGAGGGGCACTTTTTCTAGTTACATAATCGCCTTATCACAATTATCTGAGATAATCATAATAGTTTTTTTGCGTAATCGTCATCATGTCATGTCAAATTTTTGCCCGTGTTTTTTTTTGTCATCAAAGTTTTTTAATGATTTTTCAATAAAGCATACAAAATTCACATGACTTACGCAAAAGAAAAAGACAAGAAAAAAAAAAACACAACTAGCAGTAAAAAAAGGAAAACCCCTGGACAACACCCCCTTTTCTTTCTTTTTTTTGTAGGCTATAAGGTTATTAAATCATAACATAATACTGTAATGGTATGGGACCATGCTGTTTCCCATGCCAATGAAGCCACATTGAATTGAACTGAATTGAATTGAGTGTGATGATCTTTCCTCCACAGGGCTTCTGTTCCTGGCTCACGGCTATCTTCAGGATAAAGTAAGTATATATACACTTCTGTTGGTTGGTTCATTCATTGGTTTGTAATGATTTCTAAATTAATATTTTGTAGCCAATGTCGACCAAGATAACTTCACCGGCTGAAATATAGTATGCAACCAAACCATTTTCAGAGAATAAAATGGCCAAGTTTGGTATTAACCCATTTTGGGGAGGGAACCCCTTTTGGTTGTTTTAAACATTATGTTATAATTTAGCTATTGAAAAATAGCAGATCTACAAGCTCATAGCGCGCCACTGAGTTGGAACTTTCAGGTTAACCCATTCTGAACGGGAACCCATTTTGGTGTTAGCATCATGTTATGCTTTAGCTATTGAAAAATAGCAGATCTACAAGCTCATAGCGCGCCACCGAGTGGCGCGCTACGAGCTTGTAGGTCTGCTATTTTTTTTTTTATCAAAGAACGACTGACGTAGAAGACATTTTTAGAATCTGATCTCAGGTCAGAATGGAAAACTGTCAGAATGCAGAAAACATTTTTTAGGATCTGATCTCAGGTCAGAATGGGATATTAAGAAACGAGGGCCATTGTTTTCTCTGCAGGGACGAGGAGATCAGGGAGAAGTGTGGAGAAGACGCCGTCCACTACCTCTCCTTCCAGAGACACATCATTGGTCTGCTGGTGGTGGTGGGCGTGCTCTCCGTGGGCATCGTCCTGCCGGTCAACTTCTCTGGAGACCTGCTGGGTAAGAGAATATTATGGCACCCGGCCTCACCAGTGGTGGAAAAGAACTATATAGTTACTAGTGTAGCCTCGGCCGGGAGGCGAACCCGGGTTCCCCATTCCAATGGCACGTACGTTAACCAGTCGACTTAAGAGTCATGACCCGATAGCCAAGTATAGCAAACGATCCCCGAGCCTATACACTAGTTCCTTTGATTACTATTACAAAACATACATTAAACACTTCAGCCCCGGGGGCACGGTGGCACAGTTGGTATAGTGCTGTGAAGCCTGGGTTCGATTCCCGCTCGGGGTGCTGTGGGTGCTGGCGGCGTGTTTCCTCCTCCGCGTCATCAGTGCCCATATACCCGAGGCGGGGGTTGGCGAAAGGGCCTTTCTGTGTTGGAGTTTGCATGTTCTCCCCGTGTCCCCTATAGGGTAGGTACCCTCACAAAAAACATGCAGTCTCTAAACTGCCTCCCCCTGGCCAGCCGGGGAACCTGATGGAGGGGAAAGGAACTGGTTGGAATAACGTGTTCCTTCCACGTGCTATACGTCCAACCAGGGAAACTCCCCCCCTGTCAGGTGTAAAGGAGCAACTTGGACACTCAGGCATGAAGGTAGCATGAGTTCAAGTCCGTTGCTCTCCCCTTGTCCCCCATATATGGGGACTAGGTTGGCGGAGGGTGTGTATAGAGCCCAGGATCACATTAGATAATTGACACAGGGGTGGAAAAATTGAAAAAATTAGTACAAACACTTCAGCCCTATATACATTTCGGCCATTTGAAAATAGCCGATCTGCAAAGCATTGTGAGCTTGTAGATCTGCTATTTTCAAAGTAACTTAGGCTCGGGTGGGCGGCCAGCCATCTGCCTTTACCATGTTGGGGAGACGAGAGAGAGAGAGAGAGAGAGAGAGAGAGAGATCGTGTGTTATCTCGTCTGATCTGATATCGTCTCATCTCCTCATACAGTACCTCATTTACATACTGTATAATCTGTCAAAAAAAAGAAACGATCCTTGTGTGCCCAAATTAGAGCTGGCATACTTGGTCTGCATATTGAGACGGGTAGATATGTAGGCACGGTGGAGGAGGATAGACTATGTAGTCTGTGTGATCTAAAGCAAATCGAAAATGAAATGCATTTTGTTTTAGGGAGAGACTTTTTAATAAGATAGACCCAAACTAAATTTGTATGGTTGGAGGACTTCGAGAGACTGAAGTGCCTGTTTCAAAAGTACACCTTTTCATTTGCCTCATTCCTTGAAAAGGGCCTGGTCAATGAGGAGGAGGGCCATTCACATGTAAAACGGCCTTATGTTTATTTTGGTTTTGTTTCGTTTTTTTGTTCGAATAATGTGCAAAATATGTATGAACAGGAAGGACTGTACAGTGTCAGTTGTATTCAATGTACTAATAATGTCATACTAATCCCATATGGGATGGGCCAAAGTGGCATGACACAAAAATAAATATTTCATTCATTCATTCATTCATACACTGTTTGAGAGGTGTGACAGTGAGGTTCATTCTAATGCCATACATACAGTAGCATTGCATATATATATAGTATCGTGCTGGTTCTCAAAGTGAGGACCCGGGACCCTCTGGGTTACTTATGGACCCTTGACAGGTCTCTAACTCTCAGAGTTATGGTGGTCCTTGAAACAACAACAAAAAGGTTTGAGAACCACTAGTGTTGCAATTGTATCGGCAGCCGTCTCACGTCTTGCTATTCCACATAAGTCCACATACATAAGCACTCCGACAGTGTGTGACTTAAATGTGATGGAACTATTTCTGGTTACTCAAAATGTCGGATCCGGTTGCTCCGGTTTTCCAGATGCCAACCTCAGATCAGAAGAGATCAGAGGAGGTGACAGCTCTTGTAATGCCGTACTGACACATTTTACTGTATGCACAGTACTGATGGAGCCAAATAGTTGTAGAAGACAAATACTCCCACTGTGTTGTTCATTTTCGATTGCATTTGAATTGGATGAAAGTGGGTTGTTGTTGCAGTTTGCAAGGAGACAAAGAATGGATACAAACAGACGAAGATAAGAATAGAGTTGAACCCATTCAGGACGGGAACCTCTTTTGGTGTTTTTTTAAGAAGTATTGTTATAAATGGCAGCTCTACAAGCTCATAGCGTGGCACTCGGTGCCGCGCTATAATGAGCTTGTAGATCTGCTAATTTTTTTGAGAAATCGTGAAAATGTGGAGCAACATTTTCAAAAGGGGGTCGGCTAGCTGCTGTTAGCTTTTCCACGTTGGAGGAGAAGGACGCTGTGTCGTGTAACACACACTAATTAGTGTATAATAATATGCAGACATGTGAATATGTGGTTTTATTTGTTATTTTTTTTTAGTCAGAATTATCACGATAGACGGATTCCTATGGCGGGAACCGACAGGACCTCCGTCAAAATCAGGTAACATGGCGGTCTAGACTGGTTTAGACCGGCCTAGCTGTAGATTGGTTGTCGTGCAGTGGTTAGACAAAGTACTAAAACCCCCAGTACTGCTATTCTCCGGACATTTCTGTATTGAAAATAGCTATTTTCACTCTATTTGAAATAGGGCTTAAGTGGTTATTATTAATAATAATAATAATAATGTACCTTTTCCCCCTTCTTTTAAGCGAAACAGTGGAAGCTAGGTGAGGATACTGGTAGATGTGTGTGTACAGTAGATGTAGATGGTGTGGTGTCAGCTGACAGCTGCTCCACATTAAAGTCACCCTGGAGAACTCCTATAGACTGCCGGTTCGATTCCCTGCACTGGCACTATAAGTTGGTTGTCCCTGAGCAAGGCACTTGAACCAGTGACACCAGTACAAAAGTAGAAGATGGGTTGTACTGGTCAGCTCCCAGTACAACAGTAGAAGATGGGTTGTACTGGTCAGCTCCCAGTACAACGTGCAGTGGCAGCGGTGGCCGAACGGTTTGCGGAGCGGTCTTGATATCGGAACGTCGCTAGTTCGTATCCCCGGACCGGCACGTTAAAATTACCACCGCTGAAGTGCCCTTTGGACAAGGCATTGAACCTCTACCATGAAATGTTCTATGAGCAGGGCCTGGCTGTAAACAAGTTCTTGAGCTTAGTCCAGTTACCCTGGGTAAACATAGTACCTTTCCTTTTTCTACAGTAGAAGATGGGTTGTACTGGTCAGCTCCCAGTACAACAGTAGAAGATGGGTTGTACTGGTCAGCTCCCAGTACAACAGTAGAAGATTGTGATTGTACTGGTCAGCTCCCAGTACAACCGTAGAAGATGGGTTGTACTGGTCAGCTCCCAGTACAACAGTAGAAGATGGGTTGTACTGGCCAGCTCCCAGTACAACCGTAGAAGATGGGTTGTACTGGCCAGCTCCCAGTACAACCGTAGAAGACTGTGTGGTTGTACTGGTCAGTGGTCAGCTCCCAGTACAACAGTAGAAGTGTGTGTGTGTGTGTGTGTGTGTGTGTGTGTGTGTGTGTGTGTGTGTGTGTGTGTGTGTGTGTGTGTGTGTGTGTGTGTGTGTGTGTGTGTGTGTGTGTGTGTGTGTGTGTGTGTGTGTGTGTGTGTGTGTGTGTGTGTGTGTGTGTGTGTGTGTGTGTGTGTGTGGACGTGTGTGTGTGCGTGTGCACTGCCGTACTTGTCGGAAGTTGCAAAGTTCGATTCAGTCGACTCTGCACCATCCGAGTTATGTGCCGAATCTAGGCACGGAATCATAAATCATGTTTAGGGACGAGCGTTTGCCCCAACTGCCACTCAAAAAATGACTACTGGCCAATCACAGCACGTCTCTCCCAACTCCAGTCCAGTCCAGTATAGATTGTTTTCAGAATTCGCTATACAGTAATGGTCCAAGAGCTCTAAAAGGGTGTACTACAGTATGACAGCTTGTGTTTCCCTGTGCTTACGTGCTACTGTCACTTTAAATGAGTTTCACTGTCGGTTCACCTAGGCTTTTTTTTTTTGTAGTGGCACAAGCTGTGATTGGTCTGTTTTTGCGGTGACAGATGAATCCTCTGCTGTAGACAGCTGGTACCCTCATCGAGCTCTGTGCGTGGCGTGCGTGCATGGCGTGCGTCCTGGCTAACGATGTTAACGTTCTCCACTCTCTTCCCCTCCAGAAAACAACGCCTACAGCTTTGGACGAACCACGATAGCCAACCTCAAGTCTGGGTGAGTCGTTGTGTATATCACCTGGAAGTAAACTCGCTGCGTGCACTCATATATATGGGCCAGGGGTGGCACCTGTCTGTCTGTCTGTCAGGAACACCTCAGTATCTGGACCCGTATATGCAGAATAATCCAGGCCAACAACGTCTTGCACTCAAGCACTTTTATTTTAACTCAGAAAACCCTCCCAGGGCATATACATAACATAAAGTCCCACTCTTTGGGGGAAACACAGTGTTATAATAGAGCAACCCATAACCAATAACACAGAGTCCCTTAATATACCTCCATGCTCGTTAACCTAAAGTCTCTTCAGCTTAGAAGCGCAGGTGGACACAGTCTCACAATCAGCCAGGGGACACTGTCAGTGGGGAATGTTGAACGGGGGAGGAGTAGAGGGGGCGGAGGCTCCGTTCTCCCGCTGGGGGCTCCTGCACTTCACCCTAATATGGATATTCACTTCACTTTATGCTCATTACAATAATGGTATAGAGCGTTAATCGGGGTCTAATAACCCATTTTGAACGGGGAACCCCTTTTGGTGTTTTAAACATTATGTTAGAATTTTGCTATTGAAAAATATCAGATCTACAAGCTCGTAGCGCGCCACCGAGTGGCGCTCTACGAGCTTGTAGGTCTGCTATTTTAGGAAAATCGTGAAAATATTTATTTCAGAAAACTGGAGGATTTAGAAGATTTCATTTCGAGGTCAGGCCTGAATGGGATAATTCGAGTCCGACCAGGGTGTTTTAGAAAAGTCTAAAACCCTGCCATTCCGAAACATGGAAAGTGAACCTTCGGAATGGTGGGGTTTCGGAATGGAGGGGTGTACCCACCCGGCCCAACCCAACAAAAGTCAGCCTCGAACTAAGCCCGTAAAAATGTTTGAACAAACCGTCTGTTTTGACAAAAGCCTGTTTACGGCGGCGTGTTGGTCCGACTCGCCCCATTACTAACCCTGACCCATTACTAACCCTAACCCTAACCCATTACTAACCCTAACCCATTACTAACCCTAACCCTAACCCATTACTAACCCTAACCCATTACTAACCCTAACCCTAACCCATTACTAACCCTAACCCATTACTAACCCTAACCCCTATATTCCCCAACCCTAATTGCACACGAAGCCACATGAGCAATGAAGGCTGTTAACTTTATCTACTGTATAGCTTTAAACACTTTGGGATGTATTTTGCGTGTCTTAAGTCCCAGGTCTTATTACCTAACTTGAGTAAACTAAAGACCTGGAGGCGTGATCAATGGCATTTGGCTATTCTGAGTGGCCAAAGAGCATTGATCACGCCTCCAGGTCTTTAGTTTACTCAAGTTAGGTAATAAGACCTGGTACTTAAGACACGCAAAATACAGCCCAACTTGTCTCATCTCTTCAGTTGCTCATGGGTCCTATAGTGCCATAGGCTGCACTGCTATTATAATTGTAGCCTATATAAATGTTCAGCCCGGGGCCCATGACCCAGTGACAAATTTGACTCGACCCCAATTCTTAAGCTCTAATATGGTACCATTTTTGTCTACTCTGTGTCTGTGTCTCAGAGAAGGGCCGTGGACAATTCAGAAACCCGCCTATACCGCTGCCTGACATCATCGCGGTAGGCAGGTTTATAGTCATGTCAAACCAATTATATATTAAGCAATGGCTTCTATTTGCATGCTAAATGTCCCAAGAACAGAAAGCCCGCTGTTTTCTATTACCTTGGACTCCCCATCGATGATGTCACTGGTATAGGCAGGTTTCTGAACTGTCCATAATAGCTCTCCTTTCCAAGACACGGACCGAGTAGAAATAAATGATACCATATTACTGTCATATGTGACCAAATTTGACTGAGGGACTGCCATTGGAATCATAGCTTCAAATTGACATAATTGGTTGTTCAGTTTGACCCACCAGTTTTGGAGATAATGGCTTATGGAGTAATGTCTTGCAGAAAACAGCGAGTTGAGAAAACGGGCTTGAAAGGTTCACTTCTGTGGTCTCTAACATTACATTATGTTTAAGCATTTATTTCATATTTACATGTCGATTTCAGCTCTGACACTTATTTCAGACATGCTCTAGTTGTATGTGAAGAGTCTGCCTGTGCTATTAACTCATAAGAAAATTAAGAACAAAAAAAAAATACAGTACGTACGCATAGGATTGAGGTGCGGGAACCCCTTTTGGTGTTAGCATCATGTCATGCTTTAGCTATTGAAAAATAGCAGATCTACAAGCTCGTAGCGCGCCACTCGGTGGCGCGCTACGAGCTTGTAGATCTGCTATTTTTTTTTAAAATCGACTTGACATTTTTAGAATCTGATCTCAGGTCAGAATGGGTTAATCAGACCAGTGTGTGTGTGTCCAGTGGAAACCTCGTATGAATCTGATCTCAGGTCAGAATGGGTTTAAAGTAACATCATTTGTTGTCGTCGTTGTTTGTTCACCCTTTCAGGACCAACCTGCTGTGGCTGCACACGACGTTCGCCTTCATGTACCTGCTGCTGACCGTCTACAGCATGAGAAGACACACCTCCAAGATGCACTACAAGGAAGACGACCTGGTCAGGAACTATATAATCATTCACCGTTCCGTTTAATTTGGTCTGGTCAGGAGGAGTATAGCCGGACAACATCCATCCACTGTTCTGTTGATAGGGGAACCTATCAACATATTTCATGTCAAGGACCCCCAAAGATATATGAAATTGGCCGCTGACCCCCCCATCTGAAAATGTGTTGTTTCAGGGACCTCCTCCCAGAAGCAAAGTTTTCAGGGGTCCCCAAGCTAGGTGATTTCACTAAATCACCACCCGACTACTTCTTATCTTATAGGACAGCCCGGGATGTTGTTGCATGTTGTCGGGCAGAAACCCCTTATCTCCCCCTGGCCAGCCGGGGGCGCCTGATGGAGGGGAAAAGGAACTGGTTGGAATAACGTGTTCCTTCCACGCGCTATACGTCCAACCAGGGAAACTCCCCCCCCCCTGTCAGGTGTAAAAGGAGCAACTTGGACACTCAGGCATGAAGGAAGCATGAGTTCAAGTCCGTTGCTCTCCCCAGGTTGGCGGAGGGTGTGTAGAGAGCCCCAGGATCACATTAGATGATTGACACAGGGGTCAAAAATGGGTTACAAAATTGTGGGATAAAAAAATATATTAGAAAAAAAGAAACCCCTTTATCTCCATATTCCAACTTTTTGTGTTTTTCCGTAAATCAACACCCTACTTGATCATATACTTACAGAGGATTCCACCGACAGAATATACTGTATTTTTTAACCCATATTTTTTAACCCAGATTCATACGAGGTTTCCACTGGACACACACTGGGGTCTGATCAACCCATTCTGACCTGAGATCAGATAAAAAAAAAATGTCAGTCGTACAAAAATAGCAGACCTACAAGCTCGTAGCGCGCCACTCGGTGGCGCGCTATGAGCTTGTAGGTCTGCTATTTTTTCAATAGCTAAAGCGCGACATGACGTCATCTATACCAGCATTCACATGTAGTGACCTTCTCTCTCCACCAGGTGAAGCGCACGCTGTTCATCAACGGCATTTCCAAGTACGCCGAGGAGAGTCACATCAAGCAACACTTTGAGTGAGTCTCTCGTGTGTGTGTGTGTGTGTGTGTGTGTGTGTGTGTGTGTGTGTGTGTTCAGCCCAGGAATTATCCTTAATTACGCCCACGTGAGATCTTCTTTCAGACCAATCCTAGCGTACATATAGAGGGCCCTATCATGCGCCATCCCCTTACCCCTTATTCCTATAAACTTATTTGCCACGTTTTACTGTTTAGAAAAAACATTTTAAATTGTTCAACTATAGCCGAGCTACATTGTTGACGCTGTGAGCTTGTAGATCGGCTGTTTTCCTCAATGTACGTCGACGTTTAGAGGGTATAGGTTCAGTGGTTAATAGGGTTAGATTCATGCCTCGTTTATATTTAGTTGCGTGCCGGTATCGCACGCCATGAATAGCAGATCTACAAGGTGCACAACGCGGGGCAGTGCCGGCACGAGTGTTGGTTTTCTGGTGTGTAGAGATCGTGCGTGTGACTTATGATGTGTGAGTGTGCGTGCGAGCGTGCGCCCGCACGTGCGCGAGAGTGCAGTGTACGTGTGTGTTGGTATAAAACTGAGAACGGATTGATTTTTGTGTGTTTCCACAGACAGGCGTATGAGAACTGCATCGTTCTGGAGGCCAGGGTCTGCTACAACGTGGCCAAGCTCATGTCCCTCAACGCAGAGAGGTACAGTATAAGACCCTTGGAGTTTTGGTTTTATTTATTCGCACAATAATAAAAACGGTACAAAAAGGTAACATCGTTAACCCATTTTGGACTGAGGTCGATTAAAAATAAAGGCTTCAAAATCCTTCAAAATCCGGTTCCATTGGTGTGTCTAAAAAAAATCATTTATTTCCCTGAAAAACCCATGTTTCTATGTCTGTGGTGCTCAACCTTTTACATGTCAAGGACATCTCAAAATATGTACGGTAGTTTCAGAGACCCCCCCCAGAAGCAAATATTTTAGTTTAAAATGTTGGCTCTGAAATATATATTCAATGATTTGCGCCACATTTTAACTTTAACTTTAAAAGAAAATACAAGATCTACAAGCTCGTAGCGCGCCACTCGGTGGCGCGCTACGAGCTTGTAGATCTGCTATTTTTCAATAGCTAAAGCACGACATAATGCTTAAAACACCAACCCAAAATGGGTTAAAGGGAAAGAAAAATGAGTGCAGGTGAGGAAAGAAACCCATAAAGGGCTGCCTTTATACGTGGTTCTCACAAAAAAATAAGAAACAAATAGTAAGTTTAGACAAAGTAATCAATTTTGTATCCATTTTTAACTAATGAAAAGTATTAGCGAAAAAGAGCTCGAGACTAAATAATATCTACATTGGATCCTTTGTACATTTTTATGTTTAATTTCCGTGAATAGTTACAGTTTCGGAGATCTGTTGCTGTCGGGTGGAAAGCGTGCTTGGTGCAGAAACAGCAAAACTTTTGCTGTTTACTTATTTTTTTGAGTGGTGCAACCACTCCCTTACGGAGCTGTGTGTGTGTGTGTGTGTGTGTGTGTGGGTGGGTGGCTGCCTGCCTGCCTGCCTGCCTGGCCGGGTCTGAGCACGAAAACAGCATGGTTGTTTTTCACCACCCGTGCGCAACCTCACGAACACACACACAAACGCACACGCACGTTATTAACTCTGGCGTTCAATTTACGAAAACACAGAAAAAGTCGTTATACTGTATGGAGATAAGAGGTTTCTTCCCCGACAGCAACCATATAGAGTGTGCCATGTAGAGAGAGTACAGTAATACAGTATATGTGTACATAAATGTGTGTGTGTGTGTCTGTCTACAGGAAGAAGACGGAGCGCAGTAAGAAGTTCTTCACAGACCTGATGGCCAAGGAACACATGCCCACCATGATCAACCCCAAGCCCTGTGGGCACCTGTGCTGCTGTGCTATAACCGGATGCGAAGAGGTATACCGATCATACTAGGATTCTGACCTGAGATCAGATTCATACGAGGTTTCCCACTGGACGTGGACACACACTGGTCTGATTATTAACCCATTCTGACCTGAGATCAGATTCTAAAAAAATGTCAAGTCGTTCTTCGATTTTTCAAAAAATAGCCAGACCTACAAGCTCGTAGCGCGCCACCGAGTGGCGCGCTACGAGCTTGTAGATCTGCTATTTTTCATTAGCTAAAGCATAACATGATGCTGACACCAAAAATGGGTTCCCGTTCAGAATGGGCTAATACAATAGAGCACCGAAGTCTGACGTCAATATCGGTAGAGGGCGCAAATCCACAGGTTCATGTACTTTTTATTTGCATTGTAATCCCCATAGGGGGGATTTTAGATCGCCTCATATAAGAACTGTGTTTGAAAAATATACATGTCACCCCGGCCGCTTCACTCATATGGATATGAAGAATCAACTGACAAAACGCTAATGTCACTGCTACTGAATTAGTTACATTTTCGCTAGAAACATGACTGTATCATTATATGAGTGGCTGACTGTCGCAAACGATACAGAGACAACCTCCCTGACAATAACGCCGAGACAGCTTGTTTATTTTTTGGACCACAACGCTTATATGAAAGGATTTTAAGATGAGCCCCATGTTATTCTCCATGGAAAAATTACTTCCGCGAACCAGGGGGAATCGAAGGGATGAGCGAGTTACGTCAGGACTTCGGTGCTCTATGACTGCTAGCATTATAACGCTATTGTAGTGAGGGACCATTACCAAAAAAAAAATCTACATTACTTCCTTGTGTTTGTAAACGGTTTTGGTGTTTTAACTAAGCATTATTTAGCAATTTAAAAATAGCAGATCTACAAGCTCCTGCTATTATTATTTTTTATCGTAAAAAATGCGGCACAAATCTTTGAATATATATTATTTCAGAGCGAACGTATTATTATTATTTTTTGACGTCATTTTTTGACGTCAAGCCTAAATAGACACAAAAGAAGTTGAAGTTCAACACCCCTATAGGGGAACACAGCTGCTGAAAGTTGGGGGGGGGGCGGGGGGGGGGGGGTCTAACCAGCGTGGTGCTTTTAGCAGTGGGTCTCTAAAACCCCCAACCATGTCGAGGAAAGCTTTAGCATTGTGAGGGGGTCAAACAAACTCAAACTAACTATCGGGGTTGTTTTTTTTTCCTGAATGATTCTCTCAATCAGCCATGTGTTGTTGATGTGTTGTTCCTGTTGTTGTCCTGTAGGAGGAGGCGGTGAGCTACTACACGAAGAGAGAAGCCAAGCTGAAGGAGGAGTACAGGAAGGAGAAGGAGAAGGTCAACACCAAACCTCTGGGAATGGCCTTCGTCACGTTCCAGAACGAAGCCATGACCGCAATGTGAGACTCAGACACCACCCGCTCCCTCTCCCTCTCCCTCTCTCTCTCTCTCTCTCTCTCTCTCTCTCTCTCTCTCTCTGTGTGTGTGCGTGCACGTGCGTGCGCGCGTGCGTAAAGTGTTACATTCGTTCTACCGCTGTGCCACCAAAATGTGGAATGCCCCTAATAACAGTCATACAAAAGTGTGACTCCTCGTACTCTCCTTCAAAACCGCTCTAAAAAGAGAACTTGCAGGGATGGCTGCCTGCAATTCACAACTGGGCTGGCCCCTGTAAAAAGTCTTATAAGCTTATTCCCAGAACTGTTTACTGTGCATATTATTTATAATATTTTTTACTACTCGTTTATATGATGCGTTTGCATATCTTGTACCTTTTTATTGTTTGTCTCGATGAATTCAATACGCGTTAGCATCATGTTATGCTTTAGCTATTGAAAAATAGCCAGATCTACAAGCTTGTAGGTCTGGCTATTTTTTTTTAAATCGAAGAACGACTGACATAGAAACATATAGCTTTTTCGGAAAACTGTCAGGGTGTACACTGTAGAAGACATTTTTTTTAATCTGATCTCAGGTCAAAATGGGATAAAACTGTTATAGCCACTGACTGTCAGTCAGTCAGTCAGTCAGTCAATCAATCAATCAATCAATCAATAAATCAATCAACCAATCAATCAATCAATCAATCAATCAATCAATCAATCAATCAATCAATCAATGAATCCATCCCCCTGTCCCTGCAGCATTCTGAAGGACTTTAACGCGTGCCAGGTCCAAGGCTGCCACTGTCACCAGGAGCCCAAGTCCTCTCACTTCAGCGAGTCTCTGCACGTCTACAACTGGACCGTCACGTACGCCCCCGACCCGCAGAACGTACGATGGTAAGAGTCAAACGTGTCGACTGAAACCGTGAATGAATGAATGAATGAATAGTTCATTTCGATCTTTCAGAGGGAGACAATACACAAAAACATTTTTTTTTTTTTTTATAGGTGATCGAAAAGGCATAGGCAGAAGCTTAAAGCTTATTTAGTGCCTGTCCTTATCTCAATGTATTCCAAAATACAATTGAAGATATGCATAACAATCAACATATAACAAAACAAACAAATGGCATTTATAGAATTATTAAGAAATTAAGAAAATTAAACAAACGAAAAACAAAAACGAGAAACAAAGAGGAAAAAAAGACAAAAACAGACATAGCTACGATCTTAGTCCAACACTACATAGCATAACATAACTCAGCTCCCCACTCGTTCCAGGTTATATCTATACAACGAGTAAGACGCGCAAACGCGGGAAGCGAACGCAGCTCGTACATATTTGGGTTTTAGACGTATAGCTGCTTTGGGGACTCCTTATATGGTTATGGCTGAGTCATGGTGACGTAACAGCGGGACAGACACTTGCATCAATCACAAACAAATCACTCAGCTCCATATATGGGCACAAAAGCGGGTCAGACACACACACAGACAGACAGACATGATCTGCTAGGTCTCATAGTAAGTGCTCACTGAGTTCGCAATAATTCCTGTTTGAGCCTCTTGACTATACCCTTTTTTCCACTGACGAAAACTAAACAAAAACTACTAAAGCTCTGATAACTATGACTATATAAATACACTGACAATTTCGACCCCAGCAAATCAAAACTAGATGAAAAGGACTATTGGGAGAAGAGATCCATTGAGACAAGTCCTTTTATGCCTTGCTGCGTGTGCGTGTGTGCGCGTGTGCGCGCGTGTGTGTGTGTGTGCGCGTGTGTGTGTGTGTGCGTGAACATGCAGTAGTACTGTGAGTGCAGCTGGTGGTGAGAACAGAGGAAGCGGTGGGGGGTTTTCATTGCTATATCTAATTAGACCAACGTCTTTCATTTTAAATCGATATACGGTTGTTGATGGTTCCACCGGGGCCAGTTTGTTATACCGTACTCTGTATTAAATCATCCTTTAACATGCAGCCTGGGACAACCGACTTCTTATCATATTATGTAGACCTTCAGTAAGCCACTCAATACCCCGGAGAAATAGTCTGTAATAAAGCAATAAACCATAAGAGTATATGTGTTTTTACCAGGCTAAGAGGTACAGTCACCCCTCTAGCAGTTGTACAGTTGCAGTAAACCACATAACTTATTGCTTTTACCAAAACGGTTAGCATAATTATGACAACATGAAAATCATAGCCATGTCCCATTTAAAACTGTTAATCACAAAACAAAATATAAATTAAATGTATAATGTGGATAAATGATCGCGATTGTAATTTGCTACATTATTATGTCTGCTATTCAAATAACAGATCTGCAAGCTTGCATAGGCCTACACATCGGCTAATTTTGAAGATTTTCCGACGAAATTGTTCAAAAACCTTTTAATACACAAATCTTCTCTTCCGAGGGTCCCCGGCTGGCACAAACGTTTTCAGATGGAGGTCTGCAGCCAACGCCTGCGCGTTCAGCTCTCCGAGCCGCCCATAGACTCTAGGGGAATATACCCTATTATACCCCCGAGACAATTTAATAAGCACTTCTGAGTGAGTGTGAGCACTGGGAATATCTAGATACTGACAGCCCCAGTATAGCTCAAGAGGTAGAGTAGTAGTATAGTAGCCGCCTTGGAATCGAAAAAGAATCCCCGGGTTTCCTCCTGGCTGCTTATGCGAAAAGTGCCCTTGAGCAAGACACTGAACTCATAATAATGCCTGAGTTATGGCCTCTTGGACCATACAGTATAAAAAGCTCACAGTTGTTGTGAGCCGGCTGTCTTCGGAGTGTTTTAAAGGTATATTCAGTGATTTCACTTAATTCAAATATCACTTATTTTTTTGTTTTGTTTTGTTGTGATAATCCTCTCTACTATAGGGTGTGGCTGCTGACCATATAAGGAGTTCCTCCCTGTCCCATGCAGTTAACCCCTGGGGGGGGGTCAAAAAAAACCCGTAGGTTTCGTTTTGGACTCTCTATCCTGATTGGACGAAATAATGCTTTGGGTCCCAGCCAAAAACGAAACCTAAGGTTTTTTTTTTAGTGAAATCACTGAATATACCTTTAAAGAATTGACTAAAGAGCTTGTTTATAGTCTCGAATTGACTCCGAGTGTGTGTGTGTGTGTGTGTGTGTGTGTGTGTGCGTGTGTGTGTGTGTGCGCGTGTGCGTGTGTGTGTGTGTGTGTGTGTGTGTGTGTGTGTGTGTGTGTGTGTGTGTGTGTGTGTGTGCGCGTGCGTGTGTGTGTGCGTGTGTGTGCGTGTGTGTGTGTGTGTGTGCGTGTGCGGTCTGTTTCCCCCCACAGGGAGCACCTGTCCCTGGGAGGAATCTCGTGGTGGATCCGGTGCTTCATCATCAACTGCATCCTCTTCCTCCTGCTGTTCTTCCTCACCACGCCGGCCATCATCATCTCCACCATGGACAAGTTCAACGTCACCAAGCCTGTGGAGTACCTCAACGTACGTGATAGACCATATTCTGACCCGAGATCAGATTCATACGAGGTTTTCCCACTGGACATACACACTGGTCTGATTATAACCCATTCTGACCCGAGATCAGATTCTAAGAAAATGTCAGTTGTTCTTCGATTCTTCAAAAAATAGCAGACCTATACAAGCTCGTAGCGCGCCACTCGGTGGCGCGCTACGAGCTTGTATGTCGGGAAGCCCTTTTTGGTGTTTTTGATTTATAGCTATTGGAAAAATAGCAGATCTACAAGCTCGTAGCGCGCCACTCGGTGGCGTGCTACGAGCTTGTAGATCTGTAGGTCTGCTATTTTTTGAAAAGTCGTGTGAAAATGCGTGAATATATTTCAGAGCGAACATTTTTAACTAAAATATTGGCTTCTCGGAGGTGGGGGGGGGTCCCTGGAACTATACATATTTTGAGATGGGGGTCCGTGGCCCAATAGAGATAATTCTGGGGGTCCTTGACATGAAAAAGGTTGAGCACCACTGACACACGTAGAAACATGTTTTTTTTCAGATTTGTCTTTTGGATTTAGAAGCCTTTTTTTTCTCCATCGACCTCAGTCCAAAATGGGTTAAAAGTCCACAGTTTCTACAGTACTTTCTATACATTAACTTACTGAGATCGGTGCTTTGTCGTGGGCCTTGTTGTCTGTCTCACACACACCGCGTTTGAGATACCAATACTGGGTTTTTAATAATATATAGTAAAACATATACATTTTGATCCTGTGTGTGGACTCTATTCTATTGTAACAGTTGGGTCATAGAGCATCAGACTGTAACATACGTGTGTGTGTGTGTGTGTGTGTGTGTGTGTGTGTGTGTGTGTGTGTGTGTGTGTGTGTGTGTGTGTGTGTGTGTGTGTGTGTGTTTTTGTCCTTCAGAACCCCATCGTGACCCAGTTCTTCCCCACACTGTTGCTGTGGGCCTTCTCGTCTCTGCTGCCCACCATCGTCTACTACTCTGCTTTCTTCGAAGCCCACTGGACCAGGTTGGTCTGCGGTCTCTCAAACGTCTTCATGTCAAGGACCCCCAAAATGACATGTATATTATATGGCCGAGGAGGAGCCCCATTTTGGAAAGATTTTGTTTTTTTGTTTTTTTTCAAAAATATTGAAATATTTTTGTTCAAAAATATTGAAATAAACACCTGAAACATTCGTTTAGTAGCCATAAACGTCAAGACGTCTAATTGCCTATTAATAAGTAATGGATGCCACAGGCGTCAAGACGTCTCTCCCTTGGGATTCTTTTTTTTTTCTTTTCTTAAAAAAAATATCATCCATATTTTGAAAATTCCTCTAATCCGGTGTACAGGTGATGACATGCACATTACATAATTATGCATAATATAATCACAAATTCTTTCTTTCTTTATAATGGGAGAATTGGCACTCAAAGACATTACTGGTGACCACCAGGTGGCGCTGAAGGAGTTTTAAACATGAATTGTTTTAAACTGTTTCTAATTTTGCCGGGGAACTAAAATTGTTTAGTTCCTCATTCCCATGATGGTATGGAAATATAAATCAACAGAAGGACAGGAATCGTTACATTTTTATTGTTCAGTGTAAATGGTTGAAACTAGTACCTTTATTGAAAGGATAACCCCTTGAGAATCGTATCATCTCGTTTTCGAGGTTTTTGATTGATTGATTGAAATATTTATTAACAGTTTGTAGAATTACAGTATACATTTTAAGCACAAACTCAATACAGAGACTGTCAACTGTGAGTGGACGACCCAATTAAGCATTACACTTGTTTACAACAGGGTCCACATTGTTCAATTCATCAAAACATTTAGAGACATACAAATATGTATTCAAAGAACAGAACAGGAATTCATCATGTAGGAAGCAAAAAGGGAAAGGATACATATACAGTGAGGGGAAAATATCACAATATCACAAGAATACAGAGAGTACAATAGACGCCGGAAAACAATACAACAAACGCATCCATGCATACATAAACGAGGACAAACTTGATAAAATCAAGGAAGAAAATCTCTCCTGAAACTGGCCGCTCCCCCCCCCCCCCCCCCCCCCCCAACTGTTTTTTTTTAATTGATTGATTGATTACTTTATTGAAAAATACATTTCAAAAGGATGGAGTCACAAGAAAGCCGTTAGGCTTGTTTCCGTTGTTGGGGGGGGGGGGGGGAAGGGGAAGGGGAGCGACGGTACAATACAGACAAAAACTAAAATACCTTTTTGTATTTTTGCCAGGAGACAAAAAAACTAACATGAAAGCAAAAAACAGGACAAATTCGTCACCCACAGAATAACAGGCTTCATGTATAATGTACCCATGTGAAGCTAAACGGACAAAAACAAGAGCAAATCATCTGGCTTTGATCTTGAACTGACCTTACAATGTACCGTGTGTGTGTGTGTGTGTGTGTGTGTGTGTGTGTGTGTGTGTGTGTGTGTGTGTGTGTGTGTGTGTGTGTGTGTGTGTGTGTGTGTGTGTGTGTGTGTGTGTGTGTGTGTGTGTGTGTGTGTGTGTGTGTGTGTGTGTGTGTGTGTGTGTGTGTGTGTGTGTGTGTGTGCGTGCGTGCGTGCGTGCGTGCGTGCGTGCGTGCGTGCGTGCGCGTGCGTGCGCGCGCTTCACGTGGCAGGTCGGGGGAGAACAGGACAACGATGCACAAGTGCTACACCTTCCTAATCTTCATGGTGTTGCTGCTGCCCTCTCTTGGCCTCAGCAGGTACGACACTCGAAGAATTCCCTGCTCTTTCCTTCTCCTTTTTGTTGACCACTTTTTTAGGATCACAGGAATATTCTCCGTCAAACTACGTCTCTGGACATTGATTGTACAGCTCGCCTCATTGTAAAAGTTGATGAACTATAAGAATTAAAACTGTTTTAAATAGGGGTGTCAAAAAAATTAGAATCGCGATTCCCGTTATGAACGATTCAAAATCGATTCATCATTTCCAAAAGTCGATTTATTTTTCTGGTTACAGTTACAGGAGTTTTCACTACATGGTGTTTGTGCTATGAGATGTAAGCGTACCCTAATATAATCACAGTAAACATCACGTCTTCAGTCATTTTCAAGTAACCGTAGTATAGTCACTTCAGTTGGCTGGAGTAGATTGTGATGAATGATGTATTGAATCGAGAATCATTTTGCACAGAGAACCGTTTTGAATCTGGAGAAAAATGCTTTTGAATAAAATAATAAAAAAAAACGTTTTTGGATTGAGAATCGAGTTGAATCGAATCGTTACCCCAATAATCGGAATAGAATCGAATCGTCACCCCAATAATCGGAATAGAATCGAATCGTCGGACACCCAAAGATTCACAGCCCTAGTTTTAAAGCTACAATAACAAGTTTGATGTCCATTTAGATATGGGATAAAAAAAAAAACATTTTCATCCTTCCATTGGCCTCACAGATCACACATTATGTCTTGATTGATTGATATCCCAGCCTAACATCTGTGTGTCACCACTGGAAGAATACAAACAAGGAAAAAAAGCGGATTTATTTCCGAGCGCGACATTTTTTTAATCGTTGAATGACAATTGAATGACAAGCGCTCCCAGACGTTGTGGTTTCATGTAAACGTGATTTTGGAGGAAAACTGTGTCTTACCTGTGATGATGTAATGACTTTTGGAACGTGTGTTTCTCTCTCCACAGTCTGGATGTGTTTTTCCGTTGGCTGTTTGACAAGAAGTTCCTGGCTCACGCCACCGTCAGATTTGAGTACGTTTCTTTTTTTCTTCCATTTGCTGTTGTTGAGACAAGCTGATAGCTGATCTTTGTTTCCCCGATGATGATTGACAGGTATAGGTGCATGGCTAATGCAGGGTTTGAGATGAGGTCAGTGTCGTGACCATATATGGAGATCCATGAGTTGTACCAACGCATGGTTCATTTGCAAGCGTGACTCGCGTCGCGGCAAACCACACTGGTCATCAAGAGACTGTCACGATATGGCCATATATTGACATTCCTGGGGGCTTAAAGGGATTGTGACATTAAAAAAAAAGGTTTTGGAATTGTTCTTATTTTTTTTTAGGTTTTCTAATCTCAATTGCACCCAAAAAAACATGAACTTTTAACATTCAGTAGATTTTCTGTGATCTGGGGGTTTTCTGGCTCAAACAGGTGCTCTGATTTGCCGGCAGTTTGTGATGTAAGAGCCTGCCAAATCCCATATATGTGAATGGGATTTGCCAGCAGATGTCACTGTTTTTCACTGTGTTGCCTGTTTTCGTTGTAGCTCAAAAGGCTTCCAAACCCCAAAGAAAACTTCAGACCACAGAAAATCCACTGAATGTTCAAAGTTCAGGTTTTTTTGGGTGTAATTGAGGTCATAAAACCTAAAAGAAAAAAAAAATGAAAATGAATGTCATAACACCTTTAATATTGACGACATCAGGGATCTCCATATATGGGGCATTTCAGGCCTGAAACAACAACAGAGCTTCTTACAGTAACAGCTTGACTCCATAAAACGCGTAACCCGCATTTTAATCAAACATTCTACGCTGCCGAGATTGTTTTATTACCTTTTAGAGAGCGTATACGCTGAATTATTTGGGATTTTGATCCGTGAAAATCCGGCGGAGAAAAAAAAGGTTCCTCCGTTTGTTGTGAACGATCGCACCGCACCCGCCATCTTGGTGCGCCGCAAGACCGCAAGGACAAGACCCGCCTCCATGAGGCGTTGTTGTACCCTGTTCATTTGCATTGGCCTCAATTTCCCAGAAGCCCTAGCAACCCACATAACACAGCATGTGTTGATTTCCGGTTTCGTCGTCAAAACGAAAACCATCTCGTCTCCAGCTCGGCGGCAAAGACGGAGTTTCTTTTTAATCGTTACAATACGGCGGATTAAACACATAAAAAAAAAGTCGGGAATGTCGTATAAAGCGCCATCGAACCCTGGATTAAACAATCGGCCAAACTGTTAATAATATGGCACAGTTGAGAAGCACGAGTTAAACTATATTAATCTGGTGTCGGTGAAGGTCGGATGTCAGAGTTGCTGGCCGGCTCCATACATGCGGATGTATAGGTGACGATCCAGTCCTCTCCATGTATGGCTATCCAGGGTTTGATGAGGTACAGTGTTGTGATCTTCATATATGGAGATGCAGGTGATGACGGTCAGCTCCACATATGGAGATCCATGCGTTGTTCCAACGTTGTCCATTTGCAAGTCGCGTCTCGGCAACCACACTGGTTGGACCGACAACCATATATGGAGATCTAAGGGCCTCTATGATGTCACATCATGTCACGAGGCATGACCATATATGGGGGCGAAGCCTGTATATCATTAGTCATTTTGGTTTACAACAAGGCGTGACCATTATATGGAGGCATGGGTGACGCAACGAACGAACAGGAAATGCAGCTACATACTAATTGTGTTTATAACCACGCCCCCGGGCAATTTGAGTTAAGTTTACGTGCGTGTCGGACTGCCACAACAGCTTCGGTCGCTTCCCGCGTTTACGCGTCTTACTTGTTTTCTTGAGGTTAGGTTTAGGTATAGTTTTACTGAGTGTTAAGGTTTGGGGGTTAGGGTTAGGTTTAGGTTTAGGTATAGCTTTACCGAGTGTTAAGGTTGGGGGTTAGGGTTAGGTTTAGGTTTAGGTATAGTTTTACCGAGTGTTAAGGTTGGGGGTTAGGGTTAGGTTTAGGTTTAGGTATAGCTTTACCGAGTGTTAAGGTTGGGGGTTAGGGTTAGGTTTAGGTTTAGGTATAGCTTTACCGAGTGTTAAGGTTGGGGGTTAGGGTTAGGTTTAGGTTTAGGTATAGCTTTACCGAGTGTTAAGGTTGGGGGTTAGGGTTAGGTTTAGGTTTAGGTATAGCTTTACCGAGTGTTAAGGTTGGGGGTTAGGGTTAGGTTTAGGTTTAGGTATAGTTTTACCGAGTGTTAAGGTTGGCGGTTAGGGTTAGGTTTAGGTTTAGGTATATAGCTTTACCGAGTGTTAAGGTTGGGGGTTATAGGGTTAGGTTTAGGCTGTCAATCACAGCGACTGGCCAATCACGGCGCGTCGACTGCACGACCCGTGTAGGCGTCGCGGCAGTGCAACGTTACATAAACTGACATTATCTACAACATCTTGGAGATGACGCAACACCAGGCCGCCTACCAGAAATTATCTCCATATCTGCATCTAACACCGTGGTGAAAGTAATCGAAGAATAACCCATTCTGACCTGAGATCAGATTCATACGAGGTTTCCACTGGACACACACTGGTCTGATTAACCCATTCTGACCTGAGATCAGATTCTAAAAATGTCAGTCGTTCTTTGACTTTAAAAGAAAAAGAAAAGACCTACAAGCTCATAGCGCGCCACTCGGTGGCGCGCTATGAGCTTGTAGATCTGCTATTTTTCAATAGCTAAAGCATAACATGATGCTAACACCAAAATGGGTTCCCGTTCAGAATGGGATAAACATCCTAGGGGCAAAACAGGAAGAACAGAAGCAATATAATTTATATGACCTTTTTTTTCCACTTCTACTTGAGTTAGGACTTTTTGTGCCTCCAGGTGTTGGTTCAAGGTTGTACTTTATTGTTATGTCGTGTGTACAGTTACGTAAGAGTGAAACTTATTTTTTTGGTCAGCTTCCTTTTACAAGTAAAGACAAAAAAACCGAAACAAGCCTAAAACAGTCAGTGGATTTATTTTTAACAATTTTATAAACGGACCAAGATATCTTCCATGCGTACCTTCTATAATACAGAACAGTTTAGTCAAACGTATTAAGACTCGACCGCTTCTACAAATGTGACCAGATTTGACTGGTTGCAAATTCCAGCTTTTCACCAGAGGAGAAAAACTATTTTTTAATTTTTCCCCCCCAAAATGAGTTAATAGCACAGGCAGACTCTTCACATACGAGCATGTCTGAAATAAGTGTCAGAGCTGAAATCGACATGTAAACATGAAATAAATGCTTAAACATAAGTAGCTATAGGTGTAATGTTAGAGACCACAGAAGTGAACGTTTCAAGCCTGTTTTCTGCAAGACATTACTCTATAAGCCATATATCTCCAAAACTGGTGGGCCAAACTGAACAACCAATATGTCAATTTGAAGCTATGATTCAGCTATGATGAAACGAAAATTTTAAAAAAAATCCAATGGCAGTCCCTCTGTCAAATTTAGTCACAAATGTCTTCTAAATCAGTAGTTCTCAAAACCTTTTTGTGTCAAGGGCCACCATCTGGATATGTTTTGTGCAAGGAACCCCCAGAAGATAAGATTTGCGTTAAAGACACTTTCAAACAAATAAAAGTGGTCGAAAATAGCAGGTGTACAAGCTCACAGCGCCTGCTGTGAGCTTGTAGATCTGCTATTTTGAGAACCACTGTTTTATACGTTTCTACATACTGTATAGCTACGAATGACACGAACGCTTTCCCGGTTTTTGATTGATTCATTGAATGATTGATTCAATACTCAACAGCAGGTGATACAGTCAGACTTCTAGGCTAAAATGATAACACAAACAATTTCCATTGTAGCACTAATTGGTTAACCCATTCTGAACGGGAACCCATTTTGGTGTTAGCATCATGTTATGCTTTAGCTATTGAAAAATAGCAGATCTACAAGCTCATAGAGCGCCACCGAGTGTCGCGCTACGAGCTTGTAGGTCTGCTATTTTTTTTTAATCGAAGAACGACTGACATTTTTAGAATCTGATCTCAGGTCAAGAATGGGGTTAATCAGACCAGTGTGTTGTCCAGTGGAAACCTCGTATGAATCTGATCTCAGGTCAGAATGGGTTATTAAAGTGCAGATTCTGATCCGTGTCTTTTTCTGTCGCTTAAAAACAGGTGTGTGTTCCTGCCGGACAACGGGGCGTTCTTCGTGAACTACGTCATCGCCTCGGCGTTCATCGGGAACGCCATGGACCTGCTGCGGATCCCCGGTCTCCTCATGTACATGATCAGACTGTGTCTGGCCCGCTCCGTGGCCGAGAGGCGCAACGTCAAGCGGGTACGTATAACCGGACTGGACCGGTTCAGACAGGCACATGGCAGAGACAGTGTGTTGATTTTACGTCGACTGAAACTATAATAATAATAATAATAATAAACTTTATTTGTATAGCACCTTTCATACATAAATGTAGCTCAAAGTGCTTCACAGGGCACAAATAGAATACAATAAAACATAGTTAAAATGATAAAACAATGGCAAAGAACAAAATTGAATATAAGAACATAAAATAAATAAAAATAAATAAAAAACAAATAAAAACACCACAAGCAGCAAATCAGTCAGGGCAGGGTAGGAACGTGCATATTAAAACTCAATTAAAAGCAATGTTGTAGTAGAAGTGGGTCTTGAGCTGAGCTTTAAAAATGTCTACAGAGGCTGCCTGACGAAGGTACAGTGGGAGTTTGTTCCATGCCGACGGCCCGTAGAAGCAAAAAGCTGCTTCCCCGTATTTTTTGGTTGCCATTTTTTTTGGCAAAGCGAGCAGGCCGGCAGTGGAAGACCTTAGGGGGCGGTTTGGGACATATTTAGGCAGGCAGTCATGTAGGTAGGAAGGTGCGAGACCATTGAGACGAAAAATGTTCGTCGACTGCCTTTTTTTCACCGACTTAAAAACTTAAATGGAAACTAAATGAAAGCTAAGCTATATGATGACTAAAACTATGACTAAAATATATTGACAATTTCGTCAACAAAAATTTAAAACTAGTGTAGGTATACCCTCACACAAAAAACATAAACGTAAAAGGAGCAACTTGGACACTCATGCATAGAAGGAAGCACGAGTTCAAGTGCGTTGCTCTCCCCAGGTTGGCGGAGGGTGTGTATAGAGCCCCAGGATCACATTAGATGATTGACACGGGGGTGAAAAATGGGTTGCAAAATCGTGGGATAAAAAAAATATTAAAAAATATTTTTTTTTAAAACAAAAACTAGACTAAAATGTTAGGGAGGGACTAGTGGACAACAGATCCAGTTTTATGCTGAGTTGCATGCTGAAAATAGCAGATGTAAGCTTGTAGATCTGCTATTTTCAGCATGCAACCAAAGTGTAAAATCGGCCATTACAATGACATCAAGGCCTGTCAAAACGATTTAGTCGACTAAATAAACTGTAGATTTCGTCGACTAAAATCTTATGACACTTAGTCGACTAAAACTAGACTAATACTACAACATTGCAGGTGACTAAAATGTTACTAAAACTAAATGAAACTTATTCAAAAGACTATATGACTAAAACTAAAATAAAAGTTTGCTGTAAAAAAAAACAGTGACGCAGAGGGGATATTAGAGGGGCTGAAATTCCCTATAATTGCGGAAATGGAAAATCTATAATAAGCTCACAGCATGTTGCGCTGAGAGTTTGTAGATCAGCTTTTTTGGGGGCGCGACCACACTTTTTTTTAACAAAATGTATTCAAAGAGTAAGCATGACATTGTATACAGTACCATTTTTACAGATATGATGCAACCCTCTGTTTTTATATTTTCTCCCAACTCCCTTCCACCCACCATTCCCCACGAGGCCAGTCATAAAAACAACAGTATATATACATGTATAAAACTATAAATCCAATATGTTGGGTGACTTTTTAGCTATACTGAATATGCAGCGCACGACATGGGTTTTCTAAACGGAGGACAAAATATTTCAACGCAAAATGCTGTGTTGGATAATATAATAGTAATAATAATAATAATAGCTTAAATTTATATAGAGCTTTTCCAAATAATTCCCAAAGCGCTTTACATATAGGAACAGTAGGAACAGACTTTATTAAGAAGGAAAAAAACAAAGCAAAACATAACGGGTACAACAACAGTACAGGGTTAAAAAGATGAAAGGATAAACGAGGGAAGGGGGGGGGGGGTTTTTCAAAAATAGCAGACCTACAAGCTCGTAGCGCGCCACCGAGTGGCGCGCTACGAGCTTGTATGTCTGCTGTTTTTGAAAAATCGTGAAAATGTGGCACAAATCTTTGAATATATTCTTTCAGAAGACTTTTTTTTCGTTTCGACGTCGGGCCTAAATGGGCTAAAAATGCATTCGTTCACTCTCTCTCTCTCTCTCTCTCTCTCTCTCTCTCTCTCTCTATCTCTCTCTCTCTCCCCCCCCCAGCACCAGGCCTATGAGTTCCAGTTCGGCGTGGCGTACGCCTGGATGATGAACGTGTTCACGGTGGTCATGGCCTACAGCATCACCTGTCCCATCATTGTACCGTTTGGTGAGAACGCACGCACACACACACACACACACACACACACACACACACACACGCACGCACGCACGCACGCACGCGCACACACACACACACACACACACACACGCACACACACACACACACACACACACACACGCACGCACGTTTATATTAATTAGTATACTATCACTAATACTGAGGACATTAACATTTTAGGACGACCGTTTTAGGAATGACATTTTTACATTTTTTTGCAATGTCTTTACCATAAGCCTAAAAAAACAGATCTACAAGTGTGAATGAATTTTGAATGAATGAATGAATTAATTAATTTTTATTTTCGTGTCTTGTCAATTAAGACCCATCCCTTACGGGATTATAAGACACCAACAACATAAATAAACAATGTCACGTTCACTTCCCACACAGAAGTTACACAATTGATCAAAACAAAAACAGAAATAAACATTATCATAAAATAAAATAATACATCACATATAAGTTTTCTTTGTCCTTATGTCCCAAGCTTTCTCTATATATTCTGCTAATGCAAATATCTTTTGTTCGAAAATCCATCTCAGTCGCTCTGCATCACTTAACCACATCAAATCTATATTTTTACATCTGTTAAATAACTTTTGACGTAGCTCATGATACAACGGGCAATAGAAAAGAAAATGGAACTCATTCTCAATATCATTTATATCACAGTAGGTGCAAATACGTTCTTCTTCTGTAACTCCTCTATACCTCCCAGTCTCAAGGTGCAAGTGTGTGTGTGTGTGTGTGTGTGTGTGCGTGTGCGTGTGCGTGTGTGTGTGTGTGTGTGTGTGTGCGTGCGTGTGTGTGTGTGTGTCTGTGTCTGTGTGTGTCCGTGTGTCCTGTCAGGCCTGATGTACATGCTGCTCAAGCACCTGGTGGACCGCTACAACATGTACTACGCCTACCTGCCCTCCAAGCTGGACAAGAAGATCCACTCGTCGGCCGTGACGCAGGTGGTGGCCGCGCCCATCCTCTGCCTCTTCTGGCTGCTCTTCTTCTCCACCATGCGCACGGGTACGTTCCTCACTCGCGGCCATCAGTGCCATCTAGTGGCTGGAAAACGACCCCGCACACGCCAACAATGTAAAGTGAACGGCCGTCTTATTTTGAAAGCCATTCGCTCGGAAACTTGAATACCAAGAGTCAAGAATCTCTCTTATGTATCAACGTGTCCCCGCGAATGTTATTTAATTCACACAAAACATCTGCCATGTTATACCACCCCCGGTAAATAATCATCCCACTTTTTTTTTAAAGACAACATCTGTGACTCAAAATCTTTGCTTCTGGGGGGGTCCCTGCTGGAACAAAATATTCTGAGATGGGGTCCAACTGACGGCCAGTCTGGGGGGTGGCCACCTGAGGGCGGGACCCATTTAAATTGAAACCGGTACACTGCTCCTAGGAAGGGTAAAACCATAGATATCACAATATGAACAAAAAAGAAATCACACCTGTGTGAAGTGAGGGGCGCTCTCCTATGACATAAATTCTCCATTAATTGTCGATGGGAATTTAATCTTTGTGTAGGATGAAAATAGCCGATTTGAGGCGATAGCGGTCCTCAAATTGGCCCCTGCAGTTCATTGGAGTGACGTGCACCGAGCAGAGGGGGCGGAAGTGCGAAAGGCACGCTTTTCTGGGACTTGTCAGACCCCGAAACGTCCGCTCTGTGACGCACGCGGAAGCTTCTGTGAAGCAATAGTCTTTTGAAAAATGGTGAGAGGCAACAGTCGTGCCCTCACTTTTGCACGAGAGCTAAAGGAGGCGTCTAATGGGGTTAAATTAGTTAGAAACCAGTGGCTCACTGCTACTTCCTGGCTGTTTTTTTTTTTTTAGGTATGGCCAATCAGGCCAGGTGTGTCTCACCGCTACGTCCATGTGTGTGTGTGTTTTGCAGGTTTCGTGACGCCCACGTCAATGTTCACGCTGGTGGTTCTGATCGTCACTATTGTGGTGTGTCTGTCTCACGTCTGCTTTGGACACTTCAAGTACCTCAGCGCTCACAACTACAAGGTACGAATGCATGAGTATGAACCCATACTCTCTGACGAAGAGAGAATGCATGAGTATGAACCCATACTCTCTGACGAAGAGAGAATGCATGAGTATGAACCCATACTCTCTGACGAAGAGAGAATGAATGAGTATGAACCCATACTCTCTGACGAAGAGAGAATGAATGAGTATGAACCCATACTCTCTGACGAAGAGCCGAGGGGCTCGAAGCGGCATGCCCGCTATGGCGTAAGGAACCTTTTTATGAATACCCTTTTCTTTTTAAAAGCTTTTTTGGAGCATTGTCCAGTGTTGCAGACCTTACCTTTTTCTATCTTTACGAATGAATGAGTGACTTCATCGATGAAGGTGTGAATGCATGAGTGTCTTTATTGATACAGGTATGAATGAATGAATGATTGATTGATTGATTTATTGATTGAGCTATTACGGAAGTTACGAATGAATTACTTTATGAAGCTATTAAGGAAAAAATTATGAATGCATGCATGAATTAATTCACAAAGTATGAATGTAATCCTCCTGATCAGTTTGAAAACAGATGTTTGTATCGTTTATTTATACCGCCTCTCTTTCTCTCTCTCTCTCTCTCTCTCTCTCTCTCTCTCTCTCTCTCTCTCTCTCTCTCCTCATAGATTGACACTAAGGACGGTGATGTGGAGGCGGTGCAGAATGGACGCCCGGCTCGCCCCACCTCCTCTCCCAAAGTTCAGGTTCGTAATCGTTCCGACACCTGGCGGTGTCTGTCCTGCACAGGTCCTAGTGCAGACCTTAATTACAAAATGAGGCACAGCTGGAGCAAACAAACATGGAACCAAGAAACCTAAACCAGGGAACGACACGTAGAAATACAAGACCTAGACTGTACAATGAAATGACAAAAGCCTGTGACTGTGACAATGAGAGTGCTCAAACACCAAGTATTCCATTGCTAGCATGCTGTAATATTACTCTCCATTTCACTGATAAAACGTATAGTCAAATGAATAATGAAAATCCATATCCAATCCATACATGACTGTTTGAGTCAGGCAGTCCAGACAGTCCGTGACCTCCAAAGGAGCGAAGTTCTCCAGGCAAGATCCCCAGATTATTTGTTCGCGTACAATAACTTTTTAGTTCTACTGGAGCTCTTAGTTTTAGTCATATATATGACTAGTCATATATTAAGCATACACTCAACTCACAATATGAGGTTCACGATACTATTTTTCACGATATTTTCAACACAATTATTTTCCAGACAAATGACCGAATTTTTTTTTAATGATTTATCTTACCCCCAAGCTTTTTTCACAATTTTTATTTACCGGTAACTACATTGCAAAAGTAGCATTACTTTTCATGTAAAATTACTTAATTTCTGTGCAACAACTGTAAACATGCTTACATGTTTAAACCTATAGCTCGAGTTAACATGTAAAGAAAGTTTTCTTTGATGGCAACTTAGGATAGATGTATTGTAGACATATTTGACAGTGCAGAAACATACTTGCTTTCCTTGATGTATTAATGAGCATCAACGACCATCACCTGGGCACAGACACATGCAGCCGACTGCATGGAGTCTGTCTCATTTCTCTCCAAAAGCGCGTGAATGTGATTACAGCTCACATGTCATATCACACACTAGCCGCCCTAAAATAAAATAGAAAAAAAAGTTTTAATCTTTTTTTAAATCGTTAAAGGTAGAGTAAGTGATTTCACTCAAAAAACCTTAGGTTTCGTTTTTGGCTGTGGGACCTAAGCCTTCGTCCAATCAGGATAGAGAGTCAAAAACGAAACCTAAGGTTTTTTGACCCCCAGGGGTTAACTGGGGACAGGGAGGAACTCCTTATATGGTCAGCACACTCTATAGTAGAGAGGATTATCACAACAAAACAAAAAAATACGTGATATTTGAATTAACTGAAATCACTTACTCTACCTTTAATGTTTTCGTGAAACACTTTCCGGTCGTACTAGTTTTTAGTGGACAAAAGTAATGCCGTTCCCCCTCCTCTCCCCCCCCCCCCGTGCAGCCTCAGCAGCAGCAGAGCTACATCGCCCAGGTGCTCCAGGACCCCAACTCCGACGAGCCGGGAGGAGGAGGAGGAGGAGGAGGAGGAGGAGGCGGAGGCGGAGGCGGAGGAGGAGGAGGAGGTGGAGGAGGAGGAGGAGGAGGAGGAGGCGGAGGAGGAGGCGCGGCCAGCAGCGAGGAGGACCGCGGCTCCTCCCAGGACGAGGAGATGCTCAACGGGTTAGGGAACAGTCTGAACGAGGGGGACTTCCAGTCCGGCGAGGACAGCCTGATCGCCAACGAAGTGCACCAGAGCCACAGAAACTGCTGAGGGAGAGGAGAGGACAGGAGAGGAGAGAGAGGACAGGAGAGGAGAGAGAGGACAGGAGAGGAGAGAGGACAGGAGAGGAGAGAGGACAGGAGAGGAGAGAGGACAGGAGAGGAGAGAGGACAGGAGAGGAGAGAGGAGAGGACAGGAGAGGAGAGGAGAGAGGACAGGAGAGGAGAGAGGACAAGGAGAGGAGAGATTGAGATGAGAGAACCGTGTTCAATGTGGAGGAGAGGAGGTTCCCGTGCTCATTGTGGATCTATCGTCGTCTGCGCCAACATCGGCATCTTAAACACACGACTTGTACACAGACGCACGCACGCACGCACGCACGCACGCACGCACGCACGCACGCACGCGCACACACATAGTCTGGTTCATTCTCTTCGTTGCAAAGCGATGTCGCACACCCAAAAGAGCAGGCTGATAAGCTCGCGCACATGTTTTTGGCACTCAACATTGTTGTGTGTAACAGAGCATACAGTAAGTTGGGCTTGAGACTACTTCATGCAAGACACTCACATGCTCACACACGCACACGCACACGCACACACACACACACACCTGCAACGAGGCTTTGGGTGGTGACGGATGAGCCGTGCCTGGGTGTCTGACGAGTGTCTTCGTTCCGTGCCCGCTTCGTTTCGTCCTGTTCCTCGCAGATGTTGGACAAATGGCTGGTACCACAGTGACCCCTACAGGGGGAAGAAGACATCACCCTCCAAGCCAAGCTATCAGACTTCGATATTCACACACCGCGCGAGCTCTGAGTTCACCAGCCACTTAGGTGTCTTAGTGTAGAAGTCCTCTCTCTCTCTCTCTCTCTCTCTCACTCTCCACACTCTCCTATCTAAAGCATAAAATGCCAAAAGAGAGGAAAAAAAGGAATTATAATCTTAAAAGAAAAGAGAATTAAGAGTCTCTCTCCCCGTTTGCTTTGAAGACTTTCTGTCCAATGGAAGCCAAGGTTTCCGTGGGTGGGGGAGACGGGATACCAAATGGACTCAACCTTTGCTTCTCATCATCTCTTTGTTTAAAAAAAAAAACATCACCCCGATTCGGCCATTGCGTCGACGCGTCGACAGCCAATGAACATTGCTAATTCTGCCCCCCTCCCCCTCCTAGTTTGGGTCATAATGACCCGCCTCGGCAGCACGTCTCTTACCCGATAGGACGACGACAGCTGCCAGTCTTTTATCGCCCCGCCCCTTTGGACTGCGTCCCTCTTCAAGCCCCTCCCCCATTTCAAGTGGACCGCTCCTCCTTTTAGCCGAGCCGTCTGACGTGAAGAGGTTCTTATACTTTTGTTATCTCGTTTTCTTTTCACCTTTGTTACCTTAAGACACCAGAGAAAAAAGGGAAACTGGAGTGTGTGTGTGTGTTTGTGTGTGTGTGCTTGTGTGCGTGTACGCACGTGTGCGTGCGTGTGTGTGCGTGTGTGTGTGTGTGTGTGTGTGTGTGTGTGTGTGTGTGTGTGTGTGTGTCTAAGTACCTTAGTGTACAAACAGGCTTCAGAAGTGATCACGTGACAGAAAGCTGCAGCAGCCCGGTCGTATAACTTTCTACTTCAATCCGTCTGGACCGTACAGTCAGTCCCGGTCCAAATTAAGAGACTTAACCACTACTAAAACAAACTAGTTTTAAGCTTTTTTCTTTTGTTTTTGTCCCACATCGCAAATGTATAGCTATTATAAAAAAAGAAATGTCTTTCTTTTTGGGTTTTTTTAATATATTGTGTGACTGTCGTGTCGCTTGGTCTGTTCGTTCGTCCCCGTCCCCCCCCACACCAAAGGATTCTGATTGGTTTCCAGAAGACAGGTGGAACTTGTCTGACCAATAAGCACAAGCTTGTTGCGCGAAATGACCTCCAGTGGTGCTTAATACAGCACCAGCGTTGTTACGGCCTGTTGTGGTGTGGTACACCGAAGCAGAGCGAGGGTCTTCGGGGGGGAAAGCGTCTATTCTATACTGCTGCGATGTAGGGAAATGGGAGAGGTGAGAAGACTGTAGAGCAGAGGTATGCAGAAGAAGAGAAGGAATCCAGATACTGGGAGTAGTGGAGGGAGAGACGCTGTGATGAAGGAAGTATCTTAACATTGCCTCAATGTGTGATTTAAAAAACCTTTCAATGGAATCAACAGAAACGCTAACCTTTTACGTGTGTACTCCTCAACTGGCTTTCTCTCTTTGTTGGTTTATTGAAGAAAGTCTGACTTTTGAATCTCTCTGTTGCCTTTTAAGCCTCCATTGCACGTGTACGCTTGTCAATGACATGTATGTTGTACGTGTAACATGAGTGGGAGACCGTACAGTCGGGAATCACACAGTCCCAGTTTGATGCTTTTTTAGTGGGTCAGTGAAAAGGGCTTTCAAAGGCTTCATTGAGCCTCAACAGTCAGACTGTGATTGTATACAGAACAATATGTAGCCTTGTTAGAAACCTGGAAGATCATACATTAGATATAATGCACCCAGAACTAGAGAAATAGTCTGACAATTTTGTCACTAGCCTCTTACTGTACATAATATGAAAGGGGAGGGAGGGTTAGTTAGGCTTACGTAGTTGTAGTCGGCGGAGATACAGTGGAAATGCAATCAAACAGGTCAGGGGTCTATTCGGTTAGAAGGACGCGTCAAGGGCTTCGGATAACTTGGTTTAGCACTTTTTTTGCATAACGAAAGTGGAATTTGGGTCGGCCTGGTTCCATTTCTGGTTCCCGTGGGTCGAGACCCCCACCGGCTCCCCACATTTGGGGGGTGGGCCGGGTCCCCAGTGTCGATTTAAGGACTTTTAAGACCTTTTTTTAATACAAAAAAGCAGACAATTTACTGCATCAAAAGTAATGAACACACTATGTAAAAACGGGTCAAACATTGGCCAAATTGCCAAATAATTTAAGAAAGAGGCAAACATCGGTAATCTGTTATACCTGCTTTTTTTTCTCGCAACATTTATCTGTGGAACCGAGTCAAACAAAATAGAATGCTTTTAAACTCAATTCCAAATGCTTATCAAGTTGGGGCGGTCCCAGTTCAAATATGATTAGGTTGAGAACCACTGGAATAATATGGTTAGACGAGGAAGGAAGCTGGGAAGGAAACTGCCAAACACATGTATAGCTGGTCAATGAACTGACTGCCAACCACTTAGCCTGCCAAACAACCATCGAACTTAGGTGGTCGTCGTCTTCTCTAAAAAAAAATCCTTGCTGGGTGGTGGCATTGCATTGTGACTATAGGGCTGCAGAATTTGAGGGCTACAGTGGCTCGTAGACAAAAACCTAACTCAGAAGCCAAACCAATCATAATTTGCTGGCCCAATCTAGCCAAATGAATGATTAATAAACAATGACCCATTAAGAGCTGAGGCCGTGGGAAGGGAGGAACCTATATAGGGAAAGGAAATGCACTGAGCCCAACTCTATACCTGTGTGTATGTTTTAAAATACTTAGATGTTGTTTTTTGGGCGTGAGAGAGGGTTTGCAAGGTCAGAATAACAAAGGGATTTTGAAGCAAGCTGCGTCAGGAGGATCCAATCAGTAAATCACTTTTAGCAAACCGCCAATATATCATTTTAGCACAGCGACGTGAGGATGCAAAAAAAAAAAAAGGAGTAGGCGTCTCAGGTCTTGTGTGTGTGTGTGTGTGTGTGTGTGTGTGTGTGTGTGTGTGTGTGTGTGTGTCCCACCCCCTAAAATATGACATGTTTACATGGAGTTTTGTTTCATTTTTATGTCTATGTTGTATTAGTTATTTGACACTGGAGCGTTGGCGTTTTGACACAAAGCTAGACTATATGAAAGCGGTAGCCGCTAGGAACACACATGTACACACTCGTATCAAAAACAGCATTTTGTGTTTAGGAGATATAATGCAGTCGTTGTGGCACTTGGTATAAAATATAAATAATGCTTCTGAGAAGCAACTGCAGGTGTCCCCAAAGATTGGTGCCACGTGGGTTTGAATGCTGTGGCTACACGCTGGAGAACCTGTAGCATTTCTGTGTCAACCGCTTTTTTTTTTTTTTCTTTTTCTTTTGAGTTCTTTTAAAATGTTTCCTGGCCGCTTCCAGTGGGGGGGGGGGGGGGGGGGGTCTCTCGGCGGGCGTTTCCATTCATGATTGTATGCACATAGTGTAGTCCACACTGACTGCGGAGTGTGGACAACAAGTGACTCTGACGCATCACAACACTGCGTCATCAGAGCAAGACAGACTTCAGGCAAAAGCAAACGATCCCTGAGCCTACAATAGCAAACGGGAGAAAACAAAAGGAATTTGGGTTTGGGAGTCTGTTTTCCTCTCGTAAAGCTTCGGTGGGAGATGCGATCAGGCGACCGTCTCTCTTGTTGTGAAGTGGATGGAACGGGTCTCATTTTGTTCTCCGAGATATTTTTGTAAATTGCAAAAAAGGAAGAAAAAAATAAGAACTTTGTTCGGCCGGATATAGCCTAACTCGAAGCTCTTGAAGTATTTGATACTGAAAATGTATTTAAGAAAAGAGAACAAAAAAGACAAAAAAAAAAGTGGATAGCTGTGACAATGCCGTTTGGAATTTTTAATAATGTCAACTGACATTTTGCTTTTTTTCTTAGTTTTTTGTTTTTCTTCTTTTTTTTTAATCGTTGCTAAATATTATTTAAGTTATTTTAAAAAAAAAAGAATAAAAGAAGAGGAATGTGATGTGAGATGAATTTGTGTGAAGTGTTCAACCCTCGTGAATACAGCTAGTGAATGATTGGTTGGCTAAACACTAAACTGCAGGATGTGTATACAAGGAGTGTAAATATAGACATCAAGTTGCATCTTCCTCAGTTGTCGGGTGACCTTCCTACATCGGTGGTACTCAAAAACGTTACATTCCAAGGACCCCCATAGCTCTGAGAGCGTACATTTGGTTCCATTTCTATACGCTCTCAGAGTTACAGACCTGTAAGAGCCCATTTGGAACTCCCTCAAGGACCCCTGAGGGTCCCTGGAACGCACTTTGAGAACCAGTGTCCTACATGACTTTAAAAAAAAAACACACACACACACACAATTCCGTTACAGTCTAAGAAGACTTCTGGGGAACGCCTACTTTGTTCCATTATACAGAATTAATTTGTTGCTGTGTAAATCTACATATTTATTTCCACCACTGGTTTCCAGGTTCGTGTACAGTAGGTACAGTGAAGCATTTTTTTGTCATACTTCAGTTCCTTTGTTCAATAAAAGTTGGCATTCATCATTCAACGTTTGAGAGAGTTGTGTCCTCGTCTGGTTTTTTTTTTAAATAAAAAGGTGACGGTATTGGTTGGCATGATGGACACGATGTCTTCATTGTGGAATTTCATCTTAAATTAACCACTATTAGTATGTCGGTTCTCATGATTTTCATCCTTTTTTTTTAATTGTTGAAAATCATGAAAAACGACACACAGTACTATACTGACTATAAGAGTGTCGCACAACAGTTGTGAAAATATAATAGCCGATCTACAAGCTCCCAACGCATTGCGTGATGTGACGTGGTGTGAGCTTATAGATCGGCTATTTTCAACAATCTTAAAAAAAACCCGACAGCGAGAATTCTTATTCAAAACTTATCCAGGACCCTTGAGGGACATCACAGGTTTCACAGTGTCTTCAGATCATGGTTCCCAAACCATTTTTCATGTCAAGGACCCCCAAAATGCAGGCACTATAATGAGAAGATATGCCAGGGACCCCCATAAGAGAAGATCCTTACGGCTCTAGCAGTGATTCTCAACCCGTTTAATGTTGACATATACAGACACCCATGTAATTACCTCATTCAGTGCCATATGGTGCCAAAAAAGGCCATTGTGACAAAAAATAAATAAATAATGATAATAACTAATAACTAATATACATCAAATTAAAAGGAGTCATCAGGCGTCAGTGGCAACGTGAGCCATACGGGAAAGGGCTAAGGCGGGACCCCCAATTTATATTGTATAAGATCAATGTTAATTTAACTCGTTTTTTTTCCTCCGCAACACTCCGCAATTTAAAAAAAATCAAAAAAACGATGGGCTATAACCCATCGTTTTTTTTTCAATTTTTTTTCTCCCACCGAAACACTCCGCAATTTGATCCGCAACACTCCGCAATTCTTTTTTTTTTTTTTTTAAATGATTGGCTATCGGTTGGCTATCGGTTGGCTATCGGTTTTTTTTCCCCTCCGCAACACTCCGCAATTTGCTCCGCAACACTCCGCAATTTAAAAGAAAATCAAAAAAACGATGGGCTATAACCCATCGTTTTTTTTTTTCAAAAATAATTTTCCTCCGCAACACTCCGCAATTTGCTCCGCAACACTCCGCAATTTAAAAAAAAATAAAAAAAACGATGGGCTATAACCCATCGTTTTCTTTTTCCTCCGCAACACTCCGGAATTTGCTCCGCAACACTCCGCAATTCAAAAAAACGATGGGCTATAACCCATCGTTTTTTTTTTTCAATTTTGTTTTTCCTCCGCAACACTCCGCAATTTGCTAATGTTTCTCATCCTCCACAACACTCCGCAATTTTCTAATGTTTCTCATCCTCCGCAACACTCCACGATTTTCACCTTTTTTTAAATCCTCAAAAATGATGAAGACTATAGCGATGACCTCTGAGACCATGGACCAATGAACCATGTAAATACAACAAATTGAGCAGGGCACTGCAGGGAGTTGCACCCCGTTCCGGTAAACCAGAAGTACGACACCAGTGCCTTAGTTTTTGTGTTGTCATTTACAGGTCCTTTCGTTGAAATGTAAATTTTACATTTCAACAGTAAAGTAATATATAAAGAAGAGAAACACAAAAATAACATTTTCGAATTACCTGTATTTATGTGCTATAGTATGCCGTACGATATGGGCTATAGCCCATATCGTACGGCAGGGATACTAAAATAGATTTAGCCTACCTGTGGGCCACATTACAAAAATGGCAAGGGGCCAGGGGCCAGTAGATAAAATTAAGACATTAATGATACTTGATAACTTCTCTCTTTCAATTGCTTTATTTTCGCAAAATGTATCAAAGTACAATGTGCATGCACACAATATGTAAATAAATAAATGTGTTACATTTTCTTGCATAAACACAAAGAGCTGTTTCCATAACTGCACAGATTATTGCACATAACATGAGTAGCTGTTATAATAACATAATAACATAACATGAGTAGCTCTTTGCCTGCCTGCCTGTCTGTCTGTCTGTCCATGAGTAGTTATTTGTCTGTCTGTCAATGAGTAGCTGTCTTACTGTCTGCCTGTCTATGAGTAGCTGTCTGCCTGCCTGTCTATGAGTAGCTGTCTGTCTGCCTGCCTGCCTGTCCAATTGTCCATGAGTAGCTGTCTGTCTGCCTGTCTGAGTAGCTGTCTGCCTGCCTGCCTAATTGTCCATGAGTAGCTGTCTGTCTGCCTGTCTATGAGTAGCTGTCTGCCTGCCTGCCTAATTGTCCATGAGTAGCTGTCTGTCTGCCTGTCTATGAGTAGCTGTCTGCCTTCCTGCCTGTCCAATTGTCCATGAGTAGCTGTCTGTCTGTCTATGAGTAGCTGTCTGTCTGCCTGCCTGCCCAATTGTCTATGAGTAGCTGTATGTCTGTCTATGAGTAGCTGTCTGCCTTCCTGCCTGTCCAATTGTCCATGAGTAGCTGTCTGTCTGTCTATGAGTAGCTGTCTGCCTTCCTGCCTGACCAATTGTCCATGAGTAGCTGTCTGCCTGCCTGTCCAATTCTCCATGAGTAGCTGTCTGTCTGCCTGTCTATGAGTAGCTGTCTGACTGCCTGCCTGACCAATTGTCCATGAGTAGCTGTCTGCCTGCCTGTCCAATTCTCCATGAGTAGCTGTCTGTCTGCCTGTCTATGAGTAGCTGTCTGACTGCCTGCCTGTCCAATTCTCCATGAGTAGCTGTCTGTCTGTCTGCCTGTCTATGAGTAGCTGTCTGCCTGCCTGCCAGCCAGCAAGTTGGTTAACAGAAAATAAATTGTTATGGCTGAGTAAAATAAAATACAATAAACACAATTTGCCTGAAAATAGATTACCCAGCTATGACCTTTTTCATGAAAAAAAATGAGTAGTGATATGGCTGACTGAGTAAAATAAAACAATCTACCTGAAAATAGATAGCTATAAGTGAAGAGCAATTTCCGCAATTACCATTTCCGCAATTTGTTGAGTATCACTGTCGTACGGCATACTATAGCACGCCCATGGTCCAAAATGATGAGAAACGAGGATAACTTTTTTTTTCAAAAATTCAAAAAACATGGGCTATAACCCACCGTATTTTTCATTTTTTCCAAATCCTCAAAAATGATGAAAAACGGCGCGCTATAGTATGCCGCACTATATGGGTTATAGCACATGGTCCAAAATGATGAGAAACGAGGATAACTTTTCTTTTCAAAATTCAAAAAACATGGGCTATAACCCATCGTATTTTTCATTTTTTTCAAATCCTCAAAAATGATGAAAAACGGCGTGCTATAGTATGCCGTACGATATGGGCTATAGCCCATGGTCCAAAATGATGAGAAACGAGGATAACTCTTTTTTTTGACCATCGAGAGGTGGTTAGTCTGTCCGTGAGCTCCTCGGGCCGGCACAGCCGCGGTTAGCGATATGCTATGTTATCATTTTGGACTTTGTCTCAGATTGAATAAATGGTCAACTCTACAGTACTTCAGTTCATCTCTCTGCCTGTGCTTCTTCATCTGATCGTCTGATACTTTGGCAAGGGTTTTCACTACAGTGGCCTACAGTCTGCAGTTTGCTATTTAGTTTAGAGAAACTCTTTCAGCCTTTTTGTCTCTAGTAATTTAATGAGTTAAATGTGGAGTGTTAAAATACACCACAGCACCAAGCCACTAAGGCTAGACTACAGTGGTGAGTCGGTTATGAACCTCAATGCAGCATGAAACAAGGGGTCAAGTTGAGGAGCTAGCAAAATGGTAGACAGTATGGCCTTTTTGCGAGAAGCATTACAAAAGCAGGACTTCATTCTGTAGAAGAAACTAAGCTTGAACTTTAGCTTTTTTTTTTGCTAAGGCATCGATGTGGTGTTTGAAGTTTAACTTATCGTCCAATCAAATTCCAAGACATTTATAAAACTCATTCCATTCAATGGTTACGCCATCAAGAGTGACGTTTGAGGAGACATTGACTAGGCCATTTGGAGAAAATAGCATGGCCTTGGTTTTATGGCCATTTAGTAGCAGTTTGCTTTTTAGCAATTCATGCTGCAATGAAACAAAGTCTGAGGCTGAGTTCTAATTCACTAGTAGGCCATGTACAGATAGCAGATATGTTCTGAAGTCCCTCATTCTTTTGTAGATTAAGGGCCGATTCATACTCTTATTTTAGAGCCGAATAAAAGTCGGTTCAGCTCTGTAGAGCCTACAATGTGACGTCATTTGAGGTTCGGGGGGGCGGGTACCGTCCTAAAGTCAGCTCTTCGGTGCTACTGAAAATGTCTGACGAGCCAAAATCATTTTGGCACTACAGCGCCAAAATAGGAGTACGAATCAGCCCCAAGATTAACAATCTGGAGAATACTAAATTGGCAGTTTAATGATCATTCGAGATTAACAATTTCAGAACATTTTTTATTAAACTTGTTCATTCTGAAATACAATATAAAATACAATTCAACAATATAAAACAGTAAATTACAACAAAAAAAAGAAAATACAGCCTTTTTAAAAGTGCAAAATATTCAATCCTCACTTCAACCCCATCTTCATATTCCTCATTTTCAAATAAAAATTCTCATTAATGTTAATCAAAGATAGTACAATTTTCATCCACTTGCTCCGTGTCTCAGAGGTGGGCTGTGGACACTTCAGAAACCCGTCTACCAATGAAATCATCGTCTCGAATGGAACATTTGTGTTATTTGAAATAACCGACAATTTTATCACTGGTAGGCAGGTTTGTGAGCTGTCCACGGCCCACCTCCGAGACACAGAGCAAGACGGTAATGCCTTACAACAATGAGCACTAGCGAAGCCCGACTATATACAGTATGAAGACGTGGTTGAAAATGGGAAGTCCGATGTCCCACTATTTTCGCAGCACCAACATAAAATCTCTCCCACTGCACCCTTCCAATACTCCACAGGAGACTGGGAGATACAATGTGGGTAACCCTTTTCTTATGTGGCCACCGTGAACAGGCAGGTAGTACAGGCAGGTGACGTGTCTCTCACTGTACCATCAGGGACCGACACTTCCAGGAATAAAGGAACCAACCATCGATCTATGGACAAAACAGACAAATATTTTCATATATCATCGTAAGCCACGTCATCACAAGTCTAACAGTAATGTAATCAGGGTTGGTAGCTTCGGCTTTTGTTTTGACACACCCACCACCCAATTAAATGGAATACACCGTGCACACAAGGTATCAGTGATTTGTAATAGTCGGGCAGCCAGGTGGGGTGGGAAATGTGGTATACAGCTCCATCTCAATGAATTAGTGTAAAAGTTCATTTTCTTCTTGGGGCGTGGCATGAAGGTGATCAGCCTTTGTCACTATTGAGGTGTTATGGAAGCCCAGGTTTGCTTTGATAACAGCGTGGCAAGGCTACTTACTGCCAGACTATAAATGGATACACTCACTTACCAGTGTGTCATGTTTATGTTGACAGACAGTGATGGGTAATAGTAACTCAGGGGATGAGGCCTAAGGGAACAACATCACGATTATTAGATTATATTTCACTTTTGGGACATTTGAGTCATTTTAATGTCTACTCTGGCTTTTGTGAGCATCTCAGACAGTTTAAGTTGTTGATTCAGTGCAGTTCAGTGTTAACCATCATAGAATCATAAAAAAACCAAAACCCCCCCAGGGTAGGTACCCTCACAAAAAACATTAGCACAGCAGTAATCCTGGTCTCTAAACTGCCTCCCCCTGGCCAGCCTGATGGAGGGGAAAGGAACTGGTTGGAATAACGTGTTCCTTCCACGCGCTACTCCAATCCAATCATCACATTCCGTGATACAAACCCACAAGCTGGGCATAGGAGGGGCTAGTGGCCCTAAATAAAATGGCTTTAAAAAAAGGTTGAAATAACATCGGTGAGCAGATTTCTGAACTGTTCACAGCCTTCCTCTGAGAAACTGGATTAGAACACTGCCATTGTTTTGATTTACTCAACCTCAAATAGAAGGCTTTATTTGTCGGGTGTGGCATGTTTGTGCCTTAAATTAGTTTTATCGATGTTCTGTTGGTCAGCTGCATGGGAACCTTATTGGACAGATCAATGAAAACAAGACAGATAAATTAATTAGTGGTCGACAAGCTGAGGGACTTACAGGAGCCACTGGGACGAGGCGTTCGCAGCGGAGGTCTGTGCGGAGGTCTGTGCTGCTGTGACATTGCCGTCTACAAGGAAAAGTACATGATTATTGTAGAGAAAAAAAAATAAAGCGAAAAACGACATCATGACAAACGATACAATATAAAATTACACTTTTATCAACCACTTGAACCCCCCCAGCAGTAGATCTGCTCCGTATTTTGGTGAATCAATTAGTGTAGTGAAATCAGAGCGTTCCAAATGCACACTTCAAGTCCGTTTTATCAGTGGTAATGAATTCGCAGCTCAACAAAAGCAAATTGATCCTAGTGTATGACAGAGGACAATTTCACGATACATTAAAATCTCTACGATTGTGAGCAGTTTTTATCTCTAGGATTGTGGGCAGTTTTTAACCAGGATCAACGATAACAGCTATTATTGGCCAGACTAGTAGATTTCTCAACCATTTCCACCTGGTTAGCATCGGACTCACTTTGCTTGCCAAACCTTTTATCTAGAGACATTGATGGGACCCAAACAAGTGAAAATAACCCACAAGCTGTGAGCGTGCATTTCCTCAGGAAACTACAAATAATGGTCTGATGCTGCGTTCACACGGGCAGATGTTTGTATCTTTTGTAGCAGGTGCAAACGCCAGATTTGCTTTGTAGCTTCACTTCGCTGGCTTCCATTGACAATGAATGGTGGACTGCATCTTTGTATCTGCCCGTGTGAACGCAGCAGACGTGGACAATCACTGCAAAGCTTGTCATGTCCAAAACTGTTACTTTTCAGGAAGGGGGAAAAAAAAAAACCTGAGTTTCAATGGATTTAGTCACAAGCTATTTAAAATAGAAATAATGATAAAGTAGGGCAGTACAGAGTGAAAACTCGCCCTCGCTGTGAGGTTGCAGCCAATAGCAGTCGTTTCCGGTTGCTTTTCGGGACCGGAAGTTGGAATATGGCGGATTTGAATTCTCGCCGAAAAAGGGGCTTCAAAAGGGGGTCTGTAGAAACCAATGGGTCACGTCAGCGTTCCCATTGTCCATATTTTTTGATATACACACACACAGGTTTAATGTTAGTCTTTAGTTCAATATTTGTTTTGTAAACTCCATTGACAAAGGGAAACGTTACGTCATATTCTCTTTATTGTTAATGGCATTTATCGTTTGTGTTGGCACCGTTTGTTTTACATCAATTCACCATCACATCACCTAATCAACATGAGTTAGACTTTAATATATTAGCGCCCCTCACTTCACACGGGTGTGATTTATTTTACAGTCTACTCTACACCTTTAGGCCAGAAGTCGCCGCTCTCATCTCTTCCTGCGTTATGTGCGTGTCGCCATAAACTGTCCGGCACAGCATCAGCCACCAGCTCAGTTCTGCCTTTTTGCTCCGTAAATATTATGTTAAATTAAATTTCCTAATAAACTCACGTACGTGTCAATGCATCCAATAATCAATTAATCTTCCCACCTTTACATCCTGTCCAGCGCTGGTGGATCCGTAGCCCATTGATGTTTTTGCAGATCTTGCCGCAAGAACATACATGCAGGTCTGTCGGGGGGGAAATAAATTCAAAGGCATTAATGCTAAAACAATACCCTCTTCTGTCTAAGTACAGTAGTCTTGAGTAGCCAGACATCAATCGGCGAATGCTATATAGCGTCAGGAGCCAACCATCCCAAATCTCCGAGAACGGAAGCTGTCCACTGTTCGCCATTAGTGTTCACGAAAATATATTTTTAGCATATCTTCAAATTTAATTTTAGAATTTCCATTTCTAATAAGCAGCAAGCTATGTATGCTTAAGATTGTTTTGATTTATATCAGGACAAATTTGCACAACGGAAGTACATGAAACAGTCTGGCCACGCGAGACTACACTCCCAAGTAATTAAACAGTGATTTGGGTGATGCTTCCGATCTTCCAATTTTATCTTCCGGTCAATTTCAAGACAGGGGTGGGGAGTTCCAGACACAAAGGAACGCACCCAGGGGGCCGGGCTGGTTCCGGCGTGCCGCCCCGCGTCCGAAACGGTTGAGAAATGACATTTACCGTGTGGCGGTCCTTCTACTGTACCCTCTACTGTACTGACACACCCGAAAGCATCACATATACAGTTAATACGTGCGTGTGTGCTCGTTAGGTTTCGCACAGGTGGTGAAAAACAACCATGCTGTTATCGTGCCTCTCTAGGGCCAAATGAAGACACACCTGCAGCAGCTGCAGCGGTGGGGATGGAGGCGCTCTGCAGCTCCTGGAGGAGGCCCTTCATGAAGGACAGGTAGACGTCAGGGGAGTAGGACGTCAGGCTGTCACACAGCCACTGGAAGGCCCACTCGTTGTCCTGCAAGCCGGGTGGGAGAGAAAACCAGGGATATTATAGTTCAGACAGTGGTTCTGAAACCTTGTCGTGCCAAGGACCCCCAAATTGATGTGTATTGCTGTTAACTACTTAGAGCTGGGGAGTGGGGACTCCACCGAACCCCGGCGCTTTTTGAGTTGTGCAGCCACTCCAATGCACAGCAATGTGTGTCCCTATGTCCGTCTGGGGTACCGACAAGTGACTTGAGCTTAACACTAATTGTGTGCGCGTGTGTGTGTTCACCGTGTTGGGAATCAATTGAGCTGATCTACCACAACTGAACTGGCTCAACACTAATTGTGCGTGCTGATCTGTCAGTGTTTTGTGCAGGCAGTAACTAGTGGGAGCCAATAGAAGGGGCGGAGACATGTGAATACTCTGGGTGGTTGAAGACCAAGCGTGTTGTGGCATTCTGGTTCATTTGGAGAGGCCGCCAGTAAGGACTGAGTTACAGTAGTCACGTTTTAATATGACCGCTACCTTGAAGGTGTTGATAACAGGGATTGCTGGCACCACCAATCCATGCTGGATACGCATGGCCAGAGCCTCGGTCATCATCAGCAGCAAGCCTTGGTGTGGATACGTGGCCTGTGACAGAATTTCAGTCAACACTTTACATTATGATACATATAACGAATACAAAATACATTTAGTAAATAAAAACGAAAAAATAACTGAAAAACAAGTCAAAACCCATGTGTACAATGTACATACCACGAGGGCTACTGGGACGCAGACGTTGTCCATGAGCAGCCCCTTACTCAGTTCGTGCCTGGCTATCATCCTCGCATCCTAAACACCAGGGTTGGAGAAAAATATATAATACGTGTTAAACAATGATGCATGATTATGTATTATTTAACGTGGGAATGGACAATTAATCGAAGATGCATCTAAATATATTTTAGAACCAATAACACTTTTAACCGAATAAGAGAAGCAAGGTCTTTCTATAAATGTATTTTCTCTTATACAATCAATTGAATCATAAAACGTCAACCAAAATGGTCATAATCATGAAAAACCCCTAGTTTGACCCTTCCTATTTGCAGGAAAAATGTGAACATTTTCATTCTGCTTAAATTAGTGTGTTGTTAACCCATTCTGACCTGAGATCAGATTCATACGAGGTTTCCACTGGACGCACACTGGTCTGATGAACCCATTCTGACCTGAGATCAGATTCTAAAAATGTCAGTCGTTCTTCGATTTTTCAAAAATAGCAGACCTACAAGCTCGTAGCGCGCCACTCGGTGGCGCGCTATGAGCTTGTAGATCTGCTATTTTTCAATAGCTAAAGCATAACATGATGCCAACACCAAAATGGGTGCCCGGTCAGAATGGGTTAATGGTACCCCAACTTTCAGCAGCTGTCACAAAGTGAAGAAAGTTAAGTGTAAGCATTTATTTTGCAGATTTACCACAAATTCCGCTAACATTCCCTAATTCTTTGGAATGATGCAAGTTGGGAACAATGCCTGTTAAGCAAGTGGCAGGTGTGGGGAATTTGCCTATCTGACTGACTTCGACGGCAGGCACTGCACTCCCTCAGGTCGTCTGTCATGCATGACAAATGTGTAGTCGGGCAGTTGAGCGGTTCTCGAGATACGTACATGCAAAAGATACATAGGTTTGTACAGAGATAAGATGTACCTGTAGGTACTGGGGGGTGGGTTTCTCCAGGGGGACAGGTGTGTCACGGGGCGTGTTCAGCATGCTGAGTAGAGCCTCCCAACAGCTGGACTGGAAGATCAAATGAAAAACACATTAGCAGCAAGATTACACACATGTAAGCAATGATGACATTTATCATAACATAAATTTTTAAGAAAACGGTTTTAGAAGACATTTTGTGGCAAAAGTCTGATGCACACCTCAGAAGGCTAGTGACAGGTGCGTAGGGCAAAAGAGCCCTAGTGTGCGGGACCCCCTTTGTTTTTCAAAGATACCCTTTTTAAAGAAGACTTTGTCTTTAACTCATGACTCATGTATAGTATTGTATATGTCATTTCAAACCAACACACAGACCACCATGTGGCGTTTTCAGTTATACGATAGAGGACACTCTTCCACAACCCGTGACTTTCTAAGAAACGTACAATAGGATTAATAAAAACTTCTGCTTTCCGTTCCCAGACAGCATCCACTGCAAATCACAAAAACGGAAACATTGGTGGTGACAATGTTTTTCTGCAGATGAAAGTAGTCTTTCTTTGAGACATTTGGCGTTTACATCGTTGTAGAACAAAATATTCTGTGGGTTCTTTAAAGATTTGTTTTTTTAAGCTCAATAACACTGGCAGTAAAATGATTCAATAGACTCACATCACTGTATATGGCCTTTTGGATCTTCATGACCCTGAGGGAAAGCCCCACCAAGCGGGTATGCAGCCGCGGCATCGCACCTAGGGAAGAGTGACGGAAGTCAGTGTGCTTCTCAAAGTGGGCTCTGGGGACCCCTCCAGGGGTCCTTGAGGGGTTTCCTGCAGGGGGTCGCCAGCAAACTTCATACACGGCATAGGCTTATAGTGTCTAAAGGCCTATTCATAGTCTGGATTTTCAGTGGTAAGGTGACCACCGCTCCGGTGGTGAGCTGACCACCTGGAGCTGAAATAACGTTGAGCGGTGGTGAGTAAAAACAGAGAGAAGGGCTGGGGCGGTGGTTTGCTCTTCACCGCGGCTCGTGACGTCATGTTGTAGTTCGGTGGTCACCCCAACACCGAAAATCCAGACTATGCACGAGCCTTAAATCAATTACCATTTGTCCCATTTGAAAATGACACGTCTACAAATTCGCAACACGCCGTGACATTGTGAGCTTGTAGATTTGTGCCAAAGCAATTCGTTTTATTTTAACAAATCTTAATCTGGCACAAAATATTTTGTCAGGATTCACCACAAACATGGGGATGGATTCACTATACCATTATGCCACCAAAATGTGGAAATCCCTACCACCACCCATCGAAAACTGACTCCCTACGCTCCTTCAAAACCACCATAAAAGAGCATCCGAATGCAGAGCCCTGGCAAAAACCATCACAAAGGAGTTGGGCTCGCGGCCCCTAGTGGCCGGTTTACAATTAATCCAATAAAACTGGGTCAGTAATGTATATTATGGTTGAAACCCCAAATAATTGATTTAACAATCGATTGCTCATTGGATTCTGTTACTATTGGGTAAGCTAAATAAAATAAAAAAGTTCTGGAAAGACTTTCAAAATGAGGTCCACGATGGCTAAAAATGCCTAGGGAATATATATATATATATCTAGAAAAGGTTTGAGAACCACTTGTGTAGGTCCATTTAGCTTGAAAAGACAGTCCATTACTGTGGTGGACTGGTGGTGGTGTACGTTTTTTTTTAATGACTTTGTTTAAGAGTCTGACCTATAATTTTCTCCCACTTGGCAGTGGCCAGGGTGGCCTGTGTGGGCAGCTCTGCGGTCAGCACGGGTGCAGTGCCGGTCTCCAGGATGTGAAGGTACAGCCGGAAGAAAAACGGCGAGAGGCGGAGGGTGGGGCATCTCCGCGAACTCGTGGAGAACTGGTTTATTGCCTCCGCAAATTCACCGGTCCAGCACATGTACAACGGGATGAGGTCTGTCACTTGCTGAAATCTGCACAACAAGTAGTAAGAAGGCTTTACTTTGACGGGGCAATGCACATCAACATGTCATGTAAACATGACTGGTTGAGCAGCAGCTCATTTTACATCCGTAGTCCCCACACATAGAAACACCACTGTAACGTGACAAAAACAGAGAACATAAAAACACCACTGTAGCAACGTGACAAAAGCAGAGAACATACAACTAGGGATCGCAGAGATTATCATTTATTGTGAAATTGTCCTAAGTTATACAATAGGATGAATTAGCTTTTGTTGAGCTCCAAATTCAGTACCACTTAAACCCCTCTATACATGATCAAACTGACCTCTAAAGACCACATATGTATTTGGTACGCTCTTAATTGCACTCTACATAAAATTGACCGGCAAAATTGGCAGATCTGATCGGCTATTTTTGATGAACGCTATTCTCTGTTTGATATTATCAGTGAACCAAGTGAGGTCCAGGGACCCCTACTTTTGTATCAGCAAAAGTAGTTAATATATGACTTAATATAAGTTTGCCATTCAAAAATAGCAGAGCTACAAGCAGATACACGCAGCACAAAGTGGCTTAGTCAACAGCAGATTTTCTGCAACAGACATCCTATCCCCTTCCCATATCACCCTTTGCTAAAATAGTTTTAAATTAGATGTAAATGTAAAACCTTGTTATCTCCTCCGTGGATGCACCAGCACACAACACGACTCGCAGGTAACGATACAACTCCCGGTACCTGAGGACACGCATATAACAACTGTTATACAGGCATTCAGCATTAACAGCACACATCATAATTATACAACTGTTAGATTTACAGTCACACACAGATAAGGTTAAAGCAGCACTATGTGGTTTGGGGCCATCAGTGGCCACTTTGGACACAAACAACATGGCAGCCAATGAAGTAATTAAGTCTTTTGACTTCATTACCCAAGTCTCTTTAAGCATTTCCAGCAAGGATGCGCTGTGATTGGCCTTCACTTTGACTAGTCAAGCCCCAATCTACCCAAGCCTATACCGTCTCCCCTATACATAGTAATACAGTCAAGCCCCAACCTACGTACCCAAGCCTATACCGTCTCCCCTATACATAGTAATACAGTCAAGCCCCAACCTACCCAAGTCTATACATTTATGGAAGGATTGTTTTCTTTATTGCTTAAGCCATTTGACTTAAGTCATCCCAGGGACTACAGATGAAATTTAGCTTCGGCTAACTCTGGCCCATTTACATTGATGTGAAAACTGACATGTTGATTAATGAGCTTTGTCCCCGTCAAATAAATAAAATAATAATTTGACTGCCATTTTGGGTGTTTGCCAAACTCTGAGAAATCATAAAATATTCTTCTCCTCAAATGATCCACCCACCGAACACTTTGAAAGACGCCATCTACTTAAGGTCCCTGATGGCATAGTGCCAGTCACTTGTTTGTAATGTGTAGAATCCACACATGTGAGGCTCTCTTATGGCACTCCATGTATGGATTCATGTCTTGCCTGGATGAGTCCCGGAAACGGAATTATTGAAGATAGTCAAACCTAGGAAGAGCAGTCTCCGGTACTCGTCCAGGCTGCGTAAAGCACGTTTTTATTTTTAAAGATATGATGATTTGTATATACTCTATGGAGCTAGCCAGGCTACAATGAACCTGGAATAAAGTTTGAAATGAATAGACTATACCTGTGCTGTGCACGCACGGTCTGTATATACCTGTGGTGTTTCTGCAGGTGCTGTACTCTCAGTAGGATCACAGGCAACTGTTCGTACAGGGTGTCCTTCTTGCCAGATTTGACCTTGTTGACCCCCGACACATTCTGGCCCCTCAGCACAGACACAAGGAGCGGGTCGTTCCAATAACGCATCTTCAACCTACAGCATGCAAGCACACACGCATTACTATATAGACCCGTCGGAAAGAATGAGATTATGCAATCTTATATTATAATTTATTGCATAATCAGCCAAATGGTGCAGATTATGTAGGGATTATTATTATAATTTTTTGACATATCCACAGCAATAATCGTATCGGGCATATTTTGCAACTTTCCACATATTTCATTGCGAAATCAAAGATTTTAGCCGGTACTTTTCTTGTGGCTCCAACTACTTGAGTCTGTCAACAGACATGCACATGCAGAGGATTTAGAAATGCCATTTCTTTTCTAATGCGCACTGAATGAAACAATGAACCCACCTCCACATCAGTGCAGGAGGGAGACCGATTTGGACAGTGTAGAAAATATTCAGTTTTCCACTGAATTCATGGCCAAAGTCAGCCAGGACCATCTGTTCGTGGACGGCCGTTATGACCCTGGGAACGCACAACACAAAAGACAAGAGCGTTAACGACCAATAAAACCATCAGAAGAACAAGAACCCAGTCAGATCAAACAGTTTTCAGTGTGCTCTAGGGTCTCTAGAGCAAAAAACGAATGAAAGTGAAAGTTTTTAAGCCGTCTCTGAGATTATGGTCCGTTTGGTGGAAACCTTGTTATGTCCAAAATGGTTACTTCAAAGATAAAAAAATAAAAAAAAGGAAATGTAGCAGATCTACACGCTTCGTGTTTCAAAGTTGTTGATGCTTGTGTTACGCTTTAGCATGCTCAAGTAGGGTGTTAATTTACAGAGAAAGACAACGTATACTAAAAAAAAAAAAAAGGTTTCTGCATGACAGCAACGCTTTGTGGAACAGTGCAGTGTTTCCTAAACAATTGACACAACATGCAGAATTATGTTTCAGGTATTATCATTCTAATGTTCATACAGCCGACCCGATGAAGAAATTGCAGATTGAGGCCAATTAGAAATACAAAACGCCCTGGGCTTTATCTTAAGGATTAGAATTTTAAGTATGATGATAACGTGCGCGTGTACCTTTCAATCAGCAGTGCTTTGGCTGTAGTTGCACTAGCCTTTGGACAGTTTGAGATCGCCGGCCTGCAGAAAGGGAAGGAGAGAGACAGGTAATTACAATATTATCTATTATTAGGGGTCTTGAACTGGGGGTCCGAGACACCTAAGGGGTCTTCAGTTACTATACAGTTGATCTTTGTGTTATAGGAACTTTTCCTTTTTACATTAAGCACTTGAACCATAGCATCCCTTTTCTAAGGTAGGTGAACATTAGCCGAAAATAGCCGATCTACAAGCCGGAAATCTACAAGGCAGATCACTACTTAATCAGGCGATGTAGTAGCCACAGGATAATCTAAGCGGTGGATATTGTTCATGTCTTTATGTATGTAAATTGTCTTGTTCTTTGTGTTTGTATATGTGTTTCTGCATACTTGGCTGCTGTGTCGCAAGACAAATTTCAGTGTGAACTGACAATAAAGTACTACATCATATCATATCATATATATCTTCGCCCCTTTGGGCTTGAACCATAATAAAAGGGACCCATAAAAATGTGACAGCGACTCACAAATGGGTCCTGTGTGTGTACGTGTATGAGTGTTTGTACCCCGCAGGTTGAGTGTGTGCCATGAAATGCTTGGCCGCTCCCAGCCTCATGACAGCAGCTGCCTTGTCTTCCTGGCCGTCAGCTTTATTCAGGAAGGTCCAAACACACTCGTACACCGGCGTGTAACTGCAAAAATAAACGACACCATGATTCAAATCCACTGGTGTACTCATTTTAGCTTGTGAGAGGAGCCGTTTTGGAATAGCGAACTAAATCTAAGGTTTCTGAAAACCTTCCAATAGTCGCAATTATAACTCACGATTACAACTTTTAAATTCAAAATTGCAATTCATGACAGCCCTATTATGCAAACAATGCTTGCCATGTCAGATTTTTTTTTTAAAGCATACTCACTCATAGATGGTACATGGCGTAGATGGCGTGACAGATTCATGTCTCATGAAGAAGGAGTACTTTTTTGCCAGTTCTACAGTGAAGGTGCCCAACATCACCTCTACACAAACCAGGGAATAAAGCACAACATGTGCTATAAACACAAACTATTAAAATGATTTAAGTCCCATTATAATTATACATTATAATAATATGTGATTCCCAAATGACTGAAATCAGTCATGGCGATTGAGATTTTATTCCAGGGTTTCTCAAAGTGGGTGCCGTGACACAAGAATACTTTAATATGTATTCCGTTATCCATCCACATAAATGCACATAAATCCACATGATAACAGATACCATTACCATCAATAGCAATAATGCAGAGACACTTTGGTAGTAGTATTTGATAGCTCTGGTGCGCTCCTGGGCGTCAGGTCTTACCGGGTCGGAGCTCCGGACAGTCCCGGCCCACTTTCACCCCTGGTTGCACGGCTGTACAGCTTGAAAATAAGCCAAGAAAAACCCTACGGTTGTGCCATTTTGTGAAACTAGCTGTAAATCTGAAATCCCCTATTGTAACTTAACCCATTTTAGGCGCGAACCCCTTTTGGTGTTAGCATTACGTTATGCTTTAGCTATTTTTGACTGACTGACATGGAATCATAGCTTTTTATGAAAACTGTCATTTTCAAACAGACATTTTTAGAATCTGATCTCAGGTCGGAATGGGTTAAGTAAGCTAAAAGAGAGACCCAAAAATACTTTACACGCAACTCCTCCCTGGCCTGTCTGTTAGACTGTACAACAGTGACACTTGGTGGTGAACAAACGCTATAATGCTGATGTACCGACCTGCTTCTCGGAGGCGAGTGTCCATCTCACACGGGGTGATGCCGAAGTCTCTCAGGAATCCCAGGAGTCTGGCGTCTCTGAGTCCCTTCCAGTAGACGCTCTTCTTGTGACTGTTGCAGTGACCTCCCCTAGTGACCTGCCACATTTCACACTGGAAACACAGACACAAGTGTTCATTTTGACAGCAAAGTTTGTTTAGTCTAGTCAAAGGTTTTGGTCTAGTTTCACTATATCTACAGTTGATTTTGGCGGCTTTGATGGCGTCCTAATGTCTGATTTCACACATTTGCAGAGTCTTGGAACCCCCTCAAGGTAACCAGAGAGTCCCTGGGGCCTTTCTGGGTACCGAATGGGGCCTGAATCTAAAAATGTCTTCTACATCCTGACAGTTTTCTTAAAAAAAACTTCTATGTCAGTCGTTTTTCGTTTTTTTTTTTAAATAGCAGACCTACAAGATCGTAGCGCGCAACTCGGTGCGCTATGAGCTTGTAGATCTGCTCTTTTTCAATAGCTAAAGCATAACACAATGCTAACACCAAAAGGGAACATCTCCAGTTTCCACCCACCTGTGAAGCGAGCTTGTCACAGATATAACAGTAGCATTGCTCGCATCTGAGGAAATTTTCCTCGTTAGGCCTGAGGACACAAATGTCATGGAAGAGAACGGTTACTCAAGGGTGAGGAGGAGCCAAAGAATGCTGACCTAAGTATTCACGTTAAGCATTATGTTAAATGATTTATAAAACCTATGGAACCCCTGGTACTGTATTCTGTTTTACCTAGGGCTGTCAAGATAACAAATTTAAGTTGACGAACGATTGCCAAACAAATAATTGAGATTAACGATTGAATTGTGTTTTTGGCATTGAACACTGGAACATATGAATACAAATTAAATTTCTGTTTGGTTTTTAGGGTTCATAATCACACATCGCACAGGGCGGACATGAAAAATAAATAGTTATCTGATCTAAATAGTTAGCTGATCTTCAAGCTTTACAACTCGTCACGAAAGCTTGTAGATGTGCCAACTGCTATTTGGGGAAAATGTATTTTCAAACTTATGATTATGACTTGCAAAATAATTAGAATAATCTAAAATAATTGCAGATTATGTAACAATTGTGACAGGACTAGCCTAGAGCACCAGGGTTGAGTCTACGCACTGGACGCATGGGGCAGCACTTCAATAATTAAAAATGAAAATAATAATACTCACTGGAAGGGGTAAACGGGACAGTCGTAGCGAGCATGGGGCAGTACTTTAGCACGTTGGGAGAAGGTTATCGTCAGGTCTTCATCCACTACCTTTGGACACTGCTCTGGGACTACACACAGTTACACAGTCATCTCAATGTCTTCTACGCATTTTTCTCCCCTAACTTAGCAGTTATATCATCGATGCTGCTATTGTGCATGTTGAAATAACAAGCTTGGAACAGAGCCTTAATTAGTAACATCTGTGAAGGAACACATTTTTCTATGTATAAATTAATTAATTAACTAACTAACAACCACAGGGCAGAAAGGTTACCGTTTTCCTTCTCCACATCCACGTCCACGATGTAGACCGACTGGTCGCCGTAGTTCGTCTCGTCTTCCGAGTCACTGTTTATGACGATCGGCTCTTGTAATTGCTGAACCCGCAGCAACCGCTTTGGTATCGGCTGATTGTTCTGCGCTTGTGGAAGAATCGGCCTTGGTGCCAGCGGCGTCTTCGACTTTGGTGGGTTCGACAGAATAAAAAACACACGGCAAGGTAAATAATGCGGCCACATAACCATTTTAAAGTCACCAATCCGCTGTCACATTATTTCACATGGAGTGCTTCCCTGGGTGGTTTATATGTCACATAGAGTGCTACCCTAGGTGGTTGTTGTTGCCACAGATGAGGGGTCCTTGACATGACAAAGTGTGAGAACCACTGATATAGCAACAATGCAAAATACATTTTTCATAACTGTTAGGATTTAGAAGACATTTGTTGAATGGGGCCCTTCAGGACGGATGGACACTCGCAGACGAGGGTGAGGGATTATACAAAGGGAGATACCCATGAAATCACGAGTAGCACCGAATCAGATGGCCTGTTGTGAGACTACTGTACATAAAAACCCAATTCAGGCAAGGGGTCGACAATATAACTGGCCCGGATGTACTTTTTTAATGCGCCGGGCCTCCACTAATGCACCAAGCACTGGCCTCTATCTGTGACATATTAGTCAGCGGATTAGTGACTTTAAATGGAAGAGATCAGCTGTCAACAGACAGACAATCTCCACCAGGCCAAAGATAATTAGTATAATTTGATAACACCTGTGAGATATATATATATTTGTACATCTCTAAATGTTATTCTGAATTGAAAACGGTGGACCCTCTTGTAAACAAGTGTAATGCTTTATGGTGTCATCCACACACATGCAGTTAACAGTTTTGTTATCGAGTTGTGTTAGGAATGTACTGTTTTCTACAAACTGCTAATAAATACTTCAATCAACGAAGAAAGGAAGGTTTTAGGTAGAAATTGTAGAAATATTAGGCCATGCAGTTTAACATCGCAGACTCAAGCCATAACAATGCACGTTACATTTACAGCTTCAAAACCGGTTTGCTATAATGGAAGGGCGCAAAGACGACAACGTCTGAGAACTTGAATAGAAGTTAAAGTTTATGTAACGTGTAACGTCCGTTTACGTTGTGTCTAAATATTTAGGCTATGTGTAACCTTACGGTCAGAAATAGCCATGGTTCACAACTTCACATGACGCGTCATGGCTTATTTGTTATGCCTTTAATTAAACAACGCGGAATGCAGCAGTGCTAATCGTTGTACCAGCCCATTTCTAACACCCGTGGCCCACGTGTTGAATACTTTATATTTTAAATCTGAATGTTTATATACACGTTTTCACTGTAAATGTAGCGATCGCGACGCGTAAATCTGGCTTCAGTTGTGACAGTCATGTTTCAGGGCTATAGGTCAGAAACAAACTAAACAAAACTATAAACGGGTAAAAAAAGTCACTTAAACATCCCTGCAACGGTCTGATGTCTACTGTGTAGCACTGCACTGCAACGACACGCATCCTTGTGCATTAACGTGACAGAATGTCTCGGATTATGAGCATAAATTAAACATTAATAATATAAGTATTTACCATGTTCATTTCGGGTTGTTGTTGTTGGCTCATGTTTAGCGCCAGGCAAGCAAAGAGGGATCCGGAAGACGGAAGTGACGTTTTTTTATTCTTCTTCTTCTTCTTCTCTGCGTTTTATGGCGGATCGCAACCAACATAAAGGTGCATACCTCCACCTACTGTACAAGATTGTGCAACATCATGTCAATTTTCTAGTGCTAGTTATTTCCTATACTCAGGTTTGTAGTGTATAGAAATGTAAACAGTGCCTTCCTCACCATAGCTACACTACACCCTTTCCCTCTGCTCCTAGAATCCCTGACAAATCCCATTCTGTCCTGCATCATTAACTTTGTCCTTCAGTTGTGCTCTTTCCTCTATGTACCTTTCACAGTTCAGTAAAACATGCTCAACATTTTCTATTTCCCCACAACTTCCACATTTGTTGCTCTCTGCCTTACCCATGGTAAAAAGGGTGCTGTTTAACCCAGTGTGGCCCACCCTTAGCCTTGTAATGAATTGTTTTTCACTTCTATTCTTTTCATTATAGCCTTGAGTGGTGATGTATATATTTTACCATACAGGAGAGAATTGTGCACACAGACGATGTAACATTGTATAATTATGGTATCCCATGCATATTCTTCAGTGGCTACTGTCTTTTGTACCTTGTAGTACACGCAGTTTCTACAGGAACTGCTTTCTAGTTTAAAATAGTAGGCATGCCTATACACAAAAGCAGCAGTTTCAACCTCTTATAGTAGACAAATATATATTCCACAGTTTCAATATATTATTTCCGTTCCCCCCTGCTCTCTCTCTCTCACACACACACACACACACACCATCAGTGGCGTGCACAGACATTTAGAGGGGCAGGTGCTCAAGTGAAAAAATGGCACTTTGTGGTTTTTTTTTATCAAGAATTGATCAATGTCACCATGGTCCACATACTGTACAGTGGAACCAGCATTGCAAAATGTTGTGCATATTAACTAATACATGTATAATGTAATGATATAAAGGGTATTTGTGTATGTTGCACTTTGTACTCTTTTGCTACTGTACTTGTTTGAAGGAGACATTTTTTTATAAAACAAAATGATTTCACTGTATTCTAGTACTTGTCTCAGAAGTTAACTCTGGCAAATGGGTTCTAACAACACTCTGCCAGATGGGGGCGGTGTTGATTCACAAGTTCAAACAATATGCTGAAACCTTATACAGTCTACAGTACGGCACAGTCTATGGCTGAAGCCTGAAACCAAACCAACGTGATTGTGTTTCTCTTCCATCAGCCTGAAATGTGTTCCCCACAATATGCAGATTTACCAGTGCAGTGAGTGGACCAGATCATTACCCCGTTTGACCAGTTTACTTTAAACGGGCTTTGTTGTTGCTTTGATATCGGTATAGCCGCCTATGCAGTGTTGTAGTGGTACTTTTAGAAGTTGGTGGACGCCCGATAAACTCTGACCATGCACAGACAACAAGGTAAGACTTTATGAATGATGCAGGAAGCTATACATGTATAACATATTGCTCGTTTGAAGTTTTGTCAGTAAAATCGGCTTTATGTGGGTGTTTACTGTTTAGTCAAGTGTGTGACTCCGACTGAGCAATATAGAGGGTATGCGCATGCATACAGTGAATGGCAAATCAAGTGTCAAAGTGATCCATGATCGAGTGACATACCGGGATACATGCAATCAAATATAAACTTTCTGTTTGGATGTATGGGTTAAGGCCAGAAAGTTGTTGTTTTTGCCACTCCGTAGTATCTTAGTAAGAGAGTGGCGACACTAGCGTTGACTCCCAACAATGGAATGCGGAAGTGCTCATTCTATCTCAATGGCTGGGATAGTTCCACAGGATAGTTAGATCAAAGCGTGTCGCTACTCTAAACCAGTAGTTTGTAGTATTAACAAACATAATTTGCTAATCTGAATACCACGGTTATCTTACCCCCTCATGCCGGGAACCCATATTTTGGTTCTGTACAGTATGTACAATATTCAAAAATGTATTTTTTTTGATGCTGCTATATAAATATTTGAAGTTTTTCAGAAACCTTAGGTCAGGATTTAGAGGCGTTTTTAGAATCGGCCTTAGGCCTAAATGGGTTAAATGTATTCATTTTAATTATCCACAGTATCTGAAACAGTTTATGATACCATACACTTCTACACATCAACTTAGACATTACTCACAGGTTTACTTTAATATACCCACATCATTTGGCAAAAAATCATTTATGTTCAAAGCTCCTTGTGACTGGAACAATCTACCTGTCCATATTCGTTCAATAACATCTTTCCATTTGTTTAAAACTGTGCTGTCCTCTCATCTTGAGACTACCTGTTCATGTTTTCACTAATTATCACTGTAGCAGATCCATGATGCAATGATTATGTCTACGTTATGTCCATGTTATGTGAAATGTTGTATTGTTTTGTCTTGTTTTGTCTGGTTGAATTGTTTGTAAAAAAAAAGTGTCTATGTATGAAGTGAATTGTGGACCCCCTTGAAAACGAGATGGTTCATCTCAAGGGATTGTTCCTAATAAAGAAATTTCAGACTTGCCGTAGAGGGGAAAAGGAGTTGACCCTGGTCAACTAAATATATACAGTAGTGTGAAGTGTATAAAGTTGGGTCTGAACTTGAAGGCAGATTGATGCACGAATCCAGCTCTTATCAGATCTATGTTTTCTACCTCAGATACCTGTCCAGACCAGGACCTACCTAAACCAAGATGCTGCTGTGACCAGTGTGGAAGAGGCTTCACTTCAGTTTACAATCTCAAAATCCACCAAAGAATTCACACTGGAGAGAGGCCTTACAGCTGTGATCAATGTGGGTCAAAGTTCACTCAACTGTCTCAACTCAAGACACACATGAGAACGCACACTGCAGAGAGGCCTTACAGCTGTGATCAATGTGGGAAAAGCTTTGCTGTAATGTCTAACCTGAAGAGACACAACAGAATGCACACTGGAGAGAGGCCTTACAGCTGTGATCAATGTGGGAAAAGCTTCACACGACTGAATGACCTTGTGACACACAAGAGAATTCACACTGGAGAGAGGCCTTACAGCTGTGACCAATGTGGGAAAAGCTTTGCTGAAATGGGTGCCCTCAAGACACACAAGAGAATTCACACTGGAGAGAGGCCTTACAGCTGTGATCAATGTGGGTCAAAGTTCACTCAACTGTCTCAACTCAAGACACACAAGAGAATTCACACTGGAGAGAGGCCTTACAGCTGTGATCAATGTGGGAAAAGCTTTGCTGTAATGTCTAACCTGAAGACACACAAGAGAATGCACACTGGAGAGAGGCCTTACAGCTGTGACCAATGTGGGAAAAGCTTTGCTGAAATGGGTTCCCTCAAGACACACAAGATAATTCACACTGGAGAGAGGCCTTACATCTGTGACCAATGTGGGAAAAGCTTCACACAACTGAAAGACCTTGTGACACACAAGAGAATTCACACTGGAGAGAGGCCTTACAGCTGTGACCAATGTGGTAAAAGCTTTGCTGTAATGTCTAACCTGAAGACACACAAGAGAATGCACACTGGAGAGAGGCCTTACAGCTGTGACCAATGTGGGAAAGGCTTTGCTGAAATGTCTGCCCTGAAGAGACACAAGATAATGCACACTGGAGAGAGGCCTTACAGCTGTGACCAATGTGGGACAAAGTTCACTCAAATGTCTGCCCTGAAGACACACAAGAGAATGCACACTGGAGAGAGGCCTTACAGCTGTGACCAATGTGGGACAAAGTTCACTAAAATGTCTGCCCTGAAGACACACAAGAGAATTCACACTGGAGAGAGGCCTTACAGCTGTGATCAATGTGGGAAAAGCTTTGCTGGCTTGTCTACCCTGAAGACACACAAGAGAATGCACACTGGAGAGAGGCCTTACATCTGTGACCAATGTGGGACAAAGTTCACTCAAATGTCTGCCCTGAAGACACACAAGAGAATGCACACTGGAGAGAGGCCTTACAGCTGTGACCAATGTGGGAAAAGCTTTGCTAACATGTCTACCCTGAAGACACACAAGAGAATGCACACTGGAGAGAGGCCTTACAGCTGTGACCAATGTGGGAAAAGCTTTGCTAACATGTCTAACCTGCAGACACACAAGAGAATGCACACTGGAGAGAGGCCTTACAGCTGTGACCAATGTGGGAAAAACTTTGCTAACATGTCTACCCTGAAGACACACAAGAGAATGCACACTGGAGAGAGGCCTTACAGCTGTGACCAATGTGGGAAAAGCTTTGCTGTAATGTCTAACCTGAAGACACACAAGAGAATGCACACTGGAGAGAGGCCTTACAGCTGTGACCAATGTGGGAAAAGCTTTTCTAACATGTCTCACCTGCAGACACACAAGAGAATGCACACTGGAGAGAGGCCTTACAGCTGTGACCAATGTGGGAAAAGCTTTGCCTACATGTCTAACCTGCAGACACACAAGATAATGCACACTGGAGAGAGGCCTTACAGCTGTGACCAATGTGGGACAAAGTTCACTCAAATGTCTTCCCTGAAGACACACGAGATAATTCACAGAGGAGAGAAGCCTTTTGGGTGTGATGAATGTGGAAAGTTTTTTACTCGGTATAGAACATTAAAAACTCATCGGTGCATCCATGCTGGAGAGTGAAGCTTTTCCTACTGTGACCAATCCAAGAATCCGCCTCCATTCAAAACTTGAAGACCACCTTTTACTTCAGTACGTTTTTTCTAATCGTTTTCTTTAACTCAGATCCAAGCTGCCAATAGTTTCATAGTAATTTGCTTAACTGACCAAATTTAAAAGATCCTCTGTTATTTCTACCTTTCTTCACCCCCCCTACCCCCCAACACATGCACGAGCACACACACACACACACACACACACACACACACACACACACACACACACACACACACACACACACACACACACACACACACACTTTCTGAAATTTGAGCTGTAAAGGACAGTCTGAACTCACAGAAGAAATCACACCCATGTGAAGTTGATGGGCGCTCTTATCATTATACATCTCATGAACAACAGAATTTATGTGATTGGTTAGCCGATTTCCTCGTCTACATATGACGTAAATTATGTCAATTATTGTCAATTGGCATTTAATGTTCGTGTTGCCACAAATTTACGCCATATTTGGTGGACATTTGACCTAATTTCTCCTTTCATTGTCCATGGCAAATATTGAGACGTGTGAGGACAAAAGCTGTATATAGAAATAGGATAGTGATTTGATGCTTGTTGTTATGACACTTCGTATCATTCTTAAAGTGCATTTAGATTTGTGCTGTATAATACTCTATAAAGGGACACACACTGCAACGTAGCTTAATTTCACTTCACTTGACCAAAAGAGAGAAATGAGTGTGGAAAATATTGTTTGCACAATTTAGGAAATTGTTTGCCCTCTACATCCACTCCTCTGACACTTTTTCTTTGTTTGTTTGTGATCCTAAGATCCTAAGATTTTCGAAATCATTCAAAAGACCGTTATGAGTGTTTCAGGGTACTGTATAGGTATATATTCTGTAAGTAAAACTTAGTTTGTGATGTCTCTGAAATGGTGCATCTTGTCAGGTATCAATACCAAGTGTTTGGTGAGGTTTGTATTAACGGCTATATTTGATTTGCAAGCTATTGCCTCGAAATGTACCCACATTTTAAACGGCTTCATGCTGCCCGCTGTACTACATTTATATGGGCAATATTTACATGCAAAGGAGTTTGTTTAGTATTGTCTTGAGCAGTGATGGCTTAGTGGGCAATGATGACCCAAATGAAATGCATGAGGATAACGTAATAGGCTGACAAACGCAATTGATCATACATGTTTAGGAGATGCAACATTTCATCAGGCTTTTTCATGTAGTTGAGGACTTTCTTAGCATTCCCATTAACCCACGCACCGTGATTTAGCACTAAACTACACTGAGTGACACAAGCCATAGGCTAACTGTCTAGTATTTGCTGCAACGTAAATTCTGATAAAAATATCTTGTTTACTCTACATCTGCTTGATTGATCTTTGTCTATTAACATAAATATCATTGATAGATTGCATAGATTAGTGTCTGTGTATCTTGGCCTTATAACTCAGTCCTGAATGATGTCTGTTGATTTGAATAAAGCAAAAGTTCATGTTCAATGGTGTATTAACTTTGCATTTAGGTTAGGGTTTCTTCCTGGAGGCTGAGCCCTTGACAGTCAAACAGGCCAATGAAATAAACAGTAATATAGTGACACCACACTATCAGCCCCTCCCCTAACCCCTCCCCCTGTATCATACAACTACAGCTGTGGGTGCGGCTTCAGTTCAGGTGGATCACCACCCATCACCACCCACCAGGCAAACCATGCATACTATGAACTGGTGGGCGTGCCCACATAAAAACATTTTAACAAATACTGTACACTATTTTGAAAAAAAAATGATGCCTCCTTATATAACAATAAGACCTAATGATCATGTTTTAGGGTAGAAAAAAATCACGGCACTCCATCTTTAATTAACTTACATTTTTTATCCCACGATTTTGTAACCCAGTTTTTCTTTTTCACCCAGTGCCAATTATCTAATGTAATCCTGGGCGCTACACTTCCTCTGCCAACCTGGGGGGGGGGGGGGGGGGGGGGGCAGCGGACTGACCTCATGCCTCCTTCTATGCATGAGGAGTCCAAGCTGCTTCTTTTCACCTGACAGAGGGGAATTTCCCCGGCCGGACGTAGCTCGTGGAAGGGACGCGTTATTCCGACCAGTTCCTTCCCCCTCCATCAGGCGCCCCGGCTGGCCAGGGGGAGGTAGTTTTAGAGACCAGGATTATGGCATGTTTTTGTGAGGGTATCTACCCTAGGGGACACGGGGAGAACATGCAAACTCCACACAGAGGGGCCCTATCGCCAACCCCCGCCTCGGGTATGGGCACTGATGACGCGGAGGAGGGAACACGCCGCCAGTGCCCACAGCGTCCCCAGCGGGAATCGAACCCAGGACCTTCTAGCTGTGAGGCGACAGCAAGTGTGCCACCGTGCCCCCTCGGCACTCCATCTTTAAGGTTCTGTATGATCTGACATGAGATGTACGATAAAAACACTGTTTGCTTGCTATTTGCTCTGCATTATTCCAGCATAAGTAGGCTATGTCATTTTTATTAACTGGGAAGTTGGGAAACACCAGAGGGAGTTCAACAAACCATTTTCAACCCAGATTCGGCACAAACAAGGAACTAAATTATTTTCGCTCCCATGACACCAAAATGTGGAACACCCTACCAACAGCCATTAGGACATGCGAATGCCTTGACTCCTTCAAAACCGCTCTCAAAAGGCACTTACGGACGGCTGTAATTCAAAACTGGCCCCTGTCAAATCTGAATACCCCCCCGTCCCCTTTCCCCTTACTGTACGTTTCCTTTCCCTTTTTACCACCTTACATGATTTCCTGTGTTTTATATAGAAATGTATTTGTTCTGATGAATTGAAATTTTCAACCAGTAGGTGGCGCAGAAGAATCTCGGAAACCAACCGAGAAGCGCGATGGTTAGATCCCATCCATGCATTGCGAATGGGTAGTTGATCTCCTTGGCAACCGACTCTGAGAGCCAATCGCGGCTCCAAGCGGCCGTCCGTCCGGACCATGGGATAAAGAAAGACATGTTGCCTGATTCGTTGAGCCCGTCCTGCGTCGAAATTTGCCGATCTACAAGTTCACAACGCTCCGCGCCGCAACGCGTTGTGGGTTTTTATATCTGCCATTTTCGGCGATATACTTCCCTCTCTCTCTTTCGCGGCCAGTGGCGGGACGATTCAAAACAACATGGAGGTTATCAGGGCGCTGGAGTTTCTGAAGTTGCGAGAGCTGCCAGAAGGTACTAAAATTAAATACAACAACGACTCGTGTTGTTCTCTACGGTCGACGTTTATACAAATGTAATGCCGCTCGAGGCATTTATTCCTCGTTATTTTTCGGGTCTTGTCATTCTTGGTAATGTTTTCCTTTAGCATTAGCACAATAGCACTGCGGGTTAGCTTTTATTTAATACGTTGATTTAATCACTTATTACAGTTTTTACAAGACACATTTTATGAAACGCGAATTCTTTTCAAAACTGGATTGGACTTGTAATGTGCATCAGTTACAACAAGTTATTACAAGCTGTCATAAAAACATGTACGGACAAGCTCACAACGCCCCTCTCGGAACCCTACGTAAAGTTAGTGTAAACAAACTGTACGTATAGGGACGGGTTCCGAGAGGGGCTAGGACTGAGGGAACGTATTGGGGAGGCTATCATAAACATAGCCCCACAAGCAGAACCCAATGGTAGTAAAGTTTCTGTTCCGAGAGGGGCTATCATAAACACTACTATTGTTCCACACTGAGGAGATTAATTCAAAACACTGATACCAGAATGTATAGAGGTTTACATGCAACCCTTTGACTCTGACTTTGCCGTTTGTTTTTCCAGTACAGGTTGAAAACGAGCTCGTATACTTGACAGTCACCACGATTCAATTCTTCAGGGCTAGTTAAAAACATGACGGGATAACATGATAACACAGCTGCAGTTAATCACATTATTAAGCCGCTCTAAATGATATATTTTGGTTGAAAGAGTAAAATAGATTCCATAGTAATAATTATTGCTATAGTGTTTTTTTTCCTCCAGCGCTATCACTGTTGTGATGAATTGAATATGATAATAATAATAATAATAATTGTCAAATCAGAATAAAAACAGTTTTTAAGAAAACGGGGAAAGTATGTACAGTTGCAGGAGCAGCATTGTATTAAACCGAGCTATGTCGCATTGCGTTACTTGTTATACATGTTATCTATCTATCTCTTTCTCTCTACAAATTACAGGAGCAATCCTTTGCAGTCACTTTTGGGATAATTGGCACTAGAATAATCTTTTCCTCTAAACTAACCGTTTGGTTTCCATTTGTACACTGACTGTAATTATCAGTTATGCATGGTAGGCCGGGGCTAGCCCTGGTCCAATGCTTACAGCGAGTGTCTCTCTCTGACGCCTTGTGGAAGTACCTTCCACAGCCCACTGGTCATATTTCCACTCCCGTGCGCTGTTTTTTTAATACCAGCAAATAACCAAAACGACGTAACCACTTACCGAAATAAAGCCTGCTAGACCTTGGTAAAAGTCTATTCTCGAACCTGGGAAGCCTCTCAGGTCCCCAGTTTCTCTCTAAAATGCACTATTTGAATCATTAAATCAGAGAGAGACACTCGCTGTAAGCATTGGACCAGGGCTAGTAGGGGGCAGGGCAGTTTTGTGCTGTTCAGGCGACTGCTGCTGCTGACGATGATGATTTGTGTCTGGTGTGTTGTTCCAGTGTGGGTGGACACTCTGTGGGACCTGGACTTCACAGAGTCGGCCACTCTGGACGCAGGCCTGGAGGAGGACATTGTGGCCAGTGGACTGCCCGCATTTCGAAGCCTCTACAAGGCTTTACTGGCCCAGGTTGCTGATGAAGAAGGCAGCACTGCAGCTGCTGCTGCTGCCGCTGATGATGCTGCCCAGGTTGGTCTCATGACATGGATCACAATTTTTACATACATTAATAACACATTTTTACAACATGTCACATGCAACGCAGCGCGGTGTGAGCTTGTAGATTGTCCATTTTCAGTTTTCCACTATTGTGTGTGTGTGTGTGTGTGTGTGTGTGTGTGTGTGTGTGTATGAGATAATAAAGTTATTAAATATGTCGGCCATTAAGTTTGTATATTTAGTTTGTCATATGTCCTGTGCTACTTCAACACCTACACTTCTTATTACATTCATGTACGGTTTTCTTTGGTCTTAACTACCTGTGCACAAAGCCAAACGGAAATGCAATTTGTATTCACAGTTCACAGTGTTCCAGACAGTGTTCAAAGACAAAAAGACAATGAAATCGTTAATCACACATTTTTGAGTGACGATCGTCATGTGAAATGTGTGACAGCCTGTAATACAACGGGATGCACACGGATGTGTCGCTTCCGCGCTTGCGGTTAGGTCTCTGGTTTAAGGGTTAGGTTAGCGTTTGAGGTAGGTTGTCGGTCTAATGACGGTTGGACCAATAGTATGTCTAATTAACCCAGGGTAGTAGCTGAGCATGTGCTCATTTTCACACAGACACACACACACACACGCGCACACACACTGGGTCGAACTCCACCTTAGCGCACAGCCGCGGACAGAAGAAGCTGCGTTTGACATCATTTCCGAGGTGGTGGATTGGAAAAGAAGCTCCACCTCCGCGGCTGACTGACGCGACGGACAGATTCCCGGAAACGCTCTCCTCCGCGTCAGTCAGCCGCGGAAGATGGAGCTTCTTTTCCATCCACCAGCTGTCTTAAAAACTCGGAAATTACGTCAAACGCAGCTTCTTCTGTCCGCGGCTGTGCGCCAAGGTCTGCCCAGGGGGGACACACAAACACAAACCTGGTGAATAAATCTATAATATTCGAGGACTCTCTATGCCATCGCGAGCTCTAATCAATGAATCATTGACTACATTGCGTTGCAGACCAGTATGTGGGTGTTGTTCGGGGAGAACGGCGTCTCCGTCAAGTCGTTGGTAGCGGTCCTGGGCTACCTGGTCCTGGGAGCGAAGGGGAAGAACGCCAGCGTCCAGCAGAGGCGCTTGGCGCTCCATGCCGCCTCCCACTACCTGCTGCTGCTGGCTGTTCACGGTGAGTGGCGACTATAGGCCTGTCGCAATTATCGATCGCCTAGTTATTTTTTTGACATGATAATCTACATTGGTTTCACGTTAAAAAAATCATTTCATATATTCATATGTTTTCAAAAGTGGTGGATCTACAAGCTCAAACTTGTTGAGCTTGTAGATCAGCTATTTCCACTATTCATGCCCCCCCAAACCCCAAGTATAAACTATACAGTTATTACATTTATGCAATTATTTGTCATATCTGCCCCGTGCACCTTTTTGTTTGCGAAGCCAAACAACATAAATGTAATTTCTATTTATAATGTTCAACAACAGAAATGCAATTACATCTTTTATCGCAATTATTATTTGTGTGACAAGTAAAGGCTCATTTCTGGTGGTTGGGGTGACCACCGAACTACAACATGACGTCACGAGCCGCGGCGAAAGAGAAAACCGTTCCAGCCCTTCTCTCTGTTTTTTACTCACCACCGCTCAACGTTATTTCAGCTCACCAGCGGAGCGGTGGTCACCTCACCACCGGAAATCCAGACTATGAATAGGCCTTAATAGTGATGACAGCCCTATAGTGTGAATGCAGTGTTCTGGTCTACGCTGCCAGGTACCCAGCCATCATTCACAGCTGCATTCACTGAACCCCAAATTGCTCCCGCGATGTGCTGGTTGGTACATTGCATGGCTTCCACCGCAATCGGTGAATGAATGTGTGTGTGACTGGGTGAATGTAATGCACCAATCTATCTAAAGCGCCTTGGATAAAGGCGCTATATAAATATAAATGCACCATTTACAGCTCCTGGTTTATTTTATGATTCCCGTTTGATGGAAAATGGTGCGACTGTGGCTGTTGGCATGGATTACAATTCTAAGTCGCCGTCATGGCAGTCATTTTGTATAAGATAAAAGAGTATTTGACTGGGTGTGAACTAGGATACATTTTCAAAAGCATCTTCTTACACAAAACCCCCAGTGGTCTGAGATATTTCACAAAAGCAAAGCCTCAACCAGCAAGTTATAAAAAATATCCAGTCTACAAGCTCGCAACGCAGCACTTTGTAGCGTGTTTTGAGCGTGCGACACAACTAAGACACCGATGGGGGTGCATACTTAGTCTAGACTAGTAGACATGGGTTAAGGTTAGGTTTAGGTGTGTTGCCCCGTGGGAGGTTAGGTTTAGACTAGTCATTGGTTAGACATGTGTTAAGGTTAGGTTTAGGTGAGGGTTTGAGATAGGTTGTAGTTGTATAGGACTAATTGACTGGTCTAACCAATGACTACCGTGGTCTAAACCAAAAACTGTCTAAACTAAGTACTGCGCCCCACCGATGCACAATGAATTACTTGTCTTCTTACAGTACTGTATAACTCAACCTGTATAGTAATGCATACATTGTGTGGGTTGGCAGGGAGCATCGCCAACAAGGCCTTCCACCAGGTGCTGTTTGATACCTGTGCAGACATCTGGTCTCACTGCTGGCCTCAGGACTCCACCAAGAAACGCAAGAAAGAAGCGCTGAAGAGCTCCCAGTCGGCGCCCAGTCAACGACACAAGGCTACCAGGAGAGACCAGGAAGAGGTCGGTACATGGTATATTAACCCATTCTGACCTGAGATCAGATTCTAGAAATGTCTTCTACATCCTGACAGTTTTCATTCTGACCTGAGATCAAGATTCTAGAAATGTCTTCTGCGTCAGTCGCTCTTCGATTTTTTCAAAAATAGCAGACCTACAAGCTCGTAGCGCGCCACTCGGTGGCGCGCTACGAGCTTGTAGATCTGCCATTTTTAAATAGCTAAAGCACGACATGGTGCTAACGCCAATATGGGTTCCTGCCCAAAATGGGTTAAAATAAAATGCAAATACTTATACTGTATATATTGTATGTATCACCCAGTTTGAGTTATTTATACTTTGTGTGTAAACTTCTTGTCATGTGATACTATAGTGTTTGAATACTTGTGTGTATTGATTGAATACTTTATTAGACACTGTAACGTACGGCGAGGTACAGTCAGACATTTGAGCTGAAAGGATAGGGCACTGGTTTCCATTGTTCCCAACCAAAGGGTGAATTAATGTGTATTTATTTTTAAATTGGGATTAGAAGAACATTACATTTAACCCATTCTGACCTGAGATCAGATTCACACAAGGTTTCCACTGGACACACACTGGTCTGATTAGCCCATTCTGACCTGAGATCCGATTCTAAAAATGTCAGTCGTTCTTCGATTTTTCAAAAATAGCAGACCTAGGCGCGCGATGAGCTTGTAGATCTGCTATTTTTCAATAGCTAAAGCATAACATGATGCTAACACCAAAATGGGTTCCCGTTCAGAATGGGTTAAAAGCAATAACTTGACAGGGGAACAAAACATAACATAAAACAAGAAAACTAAACGTAGATAAAAAGAGTAAAATTACTGGTAATAATGAGGGAACATTTGCATAGTGCTCAATTAAAACAGGTACAGTTGATATTTACCAGCGTTGATATGTCAAGTTGAAAGCGATATAGAGAAGTAAGAGAGCTGTATTTTAGAGAAGTCTGTAAGGTGTTCCAAGTGTGTGGGGCAGCACACTGGAAGGCAGACTTTCCAGATGTAGTGAAGGCATGTATGGTCTCAAGCATCAAATATTCTTGAGAGCGTGTATGATAAGAAGTGGTTTTCCATTTTAAAAGATAATTTAAATAAGAAGGTAAGTTCCCAATTTGATGTAGAAGACATTTTTTAGAATCTGATCTCAGGTCAGAAATGGGTTAATGTGTGTTGTGTGTGTGTGTGTGTGTCCATGCAGGCGGACGAGGAGGAGGACGAGGAGCAGGAGGAGGAGGAGGTGCACATCTCCGTCCAGGAGCTGGTGAAGATCAGGGACGGCGTGGTCCTCCTCATGCAGAGCCTCCTCAGACTGCTGCACAGGTTCTCCCTCAAAGACCGAGTGCAGAGCGCCATCCACTGTACACAGGTATATGACTGCTCTCTCACTATAAATGACCCATTCTGACCTGAGATCAGGTTCTAAAAAAAATGTCTTCTACATCCTGACAGTTTTCTGAAAAACCCTATGTTTCTATGTCAGGTGGTTCTCAACCTTTTTCATGGCAAGGACCCCAAAAATCTGTATTTGGTCGCCGACCCCCCCCATCTGAAAATATGTTGTTTCGGGGACCCTCCCAGAAGCAAAGATTTGAGTTAAAAACGTCGGGAAAGAAATATATTCCAATTTTGCGACACGTTTTTTCTTTTTTTTCCCTAAAATAGCCAGACCTACAAGTTCGTAGCGCGCCACTCGGTGGCGCGCTATGAGCTTGTAGATCTGCTATTTTTCAATAGCTAAATTATAACATAATGTTTAAAACACCAAGAGGGGTTCTCGCCCAAAATGGGATAATAATGCATGCATCTAATCCAATTTTATTAGTTACAGACTTGCTTTTTGAAAAAACCTATAGACATTCAGGTCTGAAACGGTGTTGTTTTTGGCAGCAAATTTATATTTTAGTTTAGTGTTTGGTCTGAAACTTCATTTAGTTTTAGTCACATTTTAGTCACCTGGAATGTCTTAGTGTTAGTCTAGTTTTAGTCGACTGAATGTCATAAGATTTTAGTCGACTAAATCTACAGTTAATTTAGTCGACTAAAATGTATTTTGGCGGGCCTTGATGTCCGTCGTAATGAGTGTTTTACACTTGCTGAAAATAGCCGATCTACAAGCTCACAACGCGTCGCAACGCGATGTGAGCTTGTAGATCATCTATTTTCAGCATGCAACCAAGTGTAAAATGACTTATACTGGATCTCTTGTCCACTAGTCCCTTCTTAACATTTTAGTCTAGTTTTTATTTGTCGATGAAATTGTCAGTATATTTAGTCTTAGGCCTCTTTTAGACGGCGACCATCTCCATGTAACACGTCAAAGTCCCGTTGCGTTCTCATTTTTTTGGACCATTTACATGAGAACGCACACTTGAATGAAAACGCTACAAAGTGCATGCATATATATGCCAGGTCGCTAGGTGGCGCGTGTCCTTGTGGGGTCCGTGTGACGCAGCGCATATATAAACCATAGACATAAGTCACGCATGCGTAGAACTACTTCCGTTCTTCTTCTACACAGAAAGTAAACCAACGTCGCGTCCTCATCACACCTCCAGCAAACCGGACTATCCGACATGGTTGTTGTTGTTCGTTTCCCCTAGCAACTGACGCATGCCTATGACACCATGTAAAAACGTAGGACACGGGTGAGCCCACCAGAGCTGACGTAAGACATGATGTCACAATTTTTGCGTATCCACCGTTTTGCCTGTTTATATGGAGACCATAGGAAACGGCGTTCTAAAAGATTTCCACTCTGAAAGGTGGTTTCACTTCGTTGCGTTTTCACCTCCTGTGAACACGGTTCTCGTCTAAATGACGGCAGCAAACGATACTTTATTTTGCCGTTTTTTATGAACACCATCCTCGTGTAAAGAGCACCTAAGTTATCGTAGCTTAGTTTTCATTTAGTTTCCATTTGTTTTTGTCAGTGAAAATAGGTAGTCGACGAAAACAACACTGGTCTGAAAGGAGCATTGTCATGCAATGGGTACCGTTTGAGCTTCAGATTGTAATGTATTACTTGGTTTTTCTTTGGTGTGATTTGTCTTCAGATCTTCATTAAGCTCATTTACTTTGAGCCTGTACTTGGAGAAGTCCGCTTTTCTGCTAAAAGGTAAGTCGACTCGCAAACGACCTCTCTGCTTTTTGCTTGTGGTGAAAGCTAACAAAGTCCTGATATGACGGATTATATTTTAATAACATTAAAACGGTATAAAATATAAAAATCCAATGTGGCATCATATAGTCTGAACACTGTAATGACGTTGTCTAGCGATGGAACCATATGAATGACTAATTAATATGAATCACAATATGTTAACAATATTAATGCTATAATCATGTGCTTTAACTCTTAGAATTACACTTTTATTAACCACTTTCATCCATATTTTGTGATGAACATTAGCCAAAAAATAGCTCTGGAAGCTCGTACACAATATAGAAGAGATTTGGTGTAGAGGGAAAAAAAGTGCATACCAAGAGCGCTCTTTACAGGAGCGTCGCAGTCCCGCCCCCTTTCATGACGACGCCAGGCCCAGGAAATGAAACCCAATGCATTTTCCCCATAGACATTTCAAAAAGTATTTATTTAAAGACCTTTTAAGCGTCGTACGAAGCCAACTCGAGTCATGACAAATCATGTGAATTTTTATTTTGGACCAAACAAATAATTACAAAGAAGAAAAGCAACAAAAAGTGTTGTAAGCTGTCGTTTCTTTTCTACTTTCTAATTCTTTGTTTGGCCCAAAACATTGTGTTTGTTGTCATGATTTGTCACGGCAAGAGTTGGCTTTGCCTTCGGCCTGGTGGAGACAAAAACAATCTTATCGCGATAAACGAACCATTATCATCCCATCCCTAACGGTGTGTGTGTGTGTGTGTGTGTGTGTGTGTGTATGGGGGGTTTCGACAGGGACATCGACAGTCTGAGATCCGTTCCGGAGTTGGCCTTCCATGGTCTGTCACTGCTCTGCACCCCCAGCCATGGAGACCAGAAGGAGGTACAGTACACAGTGTGTATGGTCCAGTTAGACCCCTGGTTGGTCTACCTTGAATCCTAAAGGTTTTTACAGGCCCTTTTTTTCCATGCGACTAATAGACTCTTAACCCATTTAGGCCTGACCTCGAAATAAAAAAAATAATCTTCTAAATCCTCCAGGTTTCTGAAATGAATATTTTCACGATTTTTCCAAAAATAGCAGATCTACAAGCTCGTAGCGCGCCACCGAGTGGCGCGCTATGAGCTTGTAGGTCTGCTATTTTGTCAATAGCTAAATCATAATGATGTTTAAAACGCCAAAAAGGGGTTCCCGTCCAGAATGGGTTTTAAAGTCGACGCAAGCTTCCACATCAGCGACAAACTTCTACGGAAGCAGATCTTTTTTTCTCGCTCTGCTGTTGAAATTCTGCGGAAATTTGCTGCCAAACTTCTGCACCTCTGACCAATCAAAATAAATGCATGTTGTTGTTGGTCATCCCATGACGGGACAAAATGTTAAAGGGACACTTCACCCTTTTTGCAAAAAGATATATGTTAATGACGTTTAGAAGCTTTAGATCACTTTCCTGGGGGTATTTATGTGTGTAATATGTGGTGTTAGATATTTTAGATTGTAGCAGTGAGCCTGTTGTCTCTGATGTCATGGACACTGGTCTCACTACCTTCCTGGACTACAATTCCCATAATTCTTTGGTGCACTGCTCCTCCTTGTGGATAGGGGGGAGAGCTGTCTTACTGAGACAACATGTAGTCCAGGAAGGAAGTGAGCCCAGTGTCCATGACATCAGAGACAACAGGCTCACTGCTACAATCTAAAATATCTAAAACCACATATTACACACATAAAGACCCCCAGGAAAGTGATCTAAAGCTTCTAAACGTCATTAACATATATTTTTTAGCAAAAAGGGTGAAGTGTCCCTTTAAGGTGAATCCGACCTGTACTACTAATGAATGAATAGATAATTTGCGTGCCTATAGTAGTACTCTCAACCGATACGAAATAAAGGGTCCCGGTGATCGACCCATTGTTTTGGAAACGCTACAATACCGGATAGTAATTTGAGTTTAGTGTGTTTGCTGGGGTTTTTGCATATACGTCATCATAATCTGTGTGTGTGTGTGTGTGTGTTCTGTATAGTCTATCCGCAGGGTGTTCCACAGACTGCTGTACGTCATCGTCATGATGAGTAAAGCCGGTTCGGGGAGGCCCTCTCTTCTGCTGCCCGGTCAGATCGTCCTCTCTGCCAGAGAGCTCGCCATCAGCTTTGTCTGGTAAGGCAAAAAACCTTCATAGTGTGTTTTACACAGTGGTGCGTGTGTGAAGCAACGTAAGCTTGTATATCAGTTATTTTCTTTAATAGTAAAAAGTATAAATTCAAAGTGGTTTAAGCTGTTTGTCCTTTTGCTGGAAATACCCAAACCCCAGGGCATCCCTGCTTTTGTGCAGAGCCACTGCTGTAGTATAGCTGCACTTTACTGAGTTACATTCACACACTAAAGCTGAGACAATGGAACTAAATGATAAGGAATACAATTACATTAGAATAGCTGGTTTTCCATCATATAGGCCTATTGCATAAGTATTTCAACTAGCACGAGCTGAGTGGCGTATGTGCACATGCATGCGCGTGCACGTGACGTCATTATTAAAATATTAGCCCTACTAGTTAGAAAATCCACAGCACACACCGCTGGTGGGGAACGACGTATACACATTCTGAATGCCCCCCTGCCGACAGATTCAGTAGCATAGCTCAGAATCAGTTTTTTTTTTTTAGAGATTGGTATAGCAGAGACTGTAGAAAAGCTGACAGAGATGGACTGAAATGTCGGGCCGGAACATCCGTCGGATGTATTTCCCCCCCCCGGATACGATATTTTTTACCTTTTCATACACGGAGAACGTAAACGGATTTGTAAAAGCATCGACGTTAATTTCCTTGAGCGGTATACTTCCGCGAAAAATCCCACTACTTCCGCCAAATTCCAGCAATGCCTTGAACCTTCAGCGTAGGTATCTTTCCACAGGTTGTGTTGAAAGTTTCAGGTTTATTGGAGGTTCTGGGTTTTACCCGTGGCAGTCAAAAGGAGCCATTTGTACTGTTGTGTTGGGTTGTTCTAACATGGGATGTTTTGTTTGTCCCTACAGTCAAGCGGTGGACGAGTTGAAGGAACTGGCTCTACCCTTCCTCTCCATTCTCATCCAACATATCTGCTTCCAGGTCGGTCCGTCATGAATCATGATGGTTGAGCGGTGTGTGTGTGTGTGTGCATTAACCCTGTAAGACCCGGATATAGTTCTACTTGCAAAAAAGAGATTTCAACCTTACTACTACTTTGTACTACTATGACTTATGTTAAAAAAATATGTAAAAGGTTTGATGAAAACTTTATGCACATTTATAATAATTATATAATGGAGCACCGAAGTCTGACGTCCCTTTCAGTAGAGGGCGTCAGTCCCCAGGTTCATGTATTTGTTTAGTTGCATTGAAATCCCCATTGAGGCGATTTTAGATCGCCTCATATAACAACTGTGTTTGAAAAATAAACATGTCACCCCGGCCGCTTCACTCATATGGATATGAAGAATCAACTGACTGAGAGAAAACGCTAATGTTACTGCTGCTGAATTAGTTAGATTTTCGCTAGAAGCAGACTGTATCATATATGAGTGACTGACTGTTGCAAACGATACAGAGACAACCTCCCTGACCATAACGCAGAGACAGCTTGTTTATTTTTGGACCACAACGCTTATAGTAGACGATATTAAAATCACCCCATGTTATTCTCCATAGAGAAATTACTTCCGCGAACCAGGGGAATCGTCGGGATGAGCGAGTTACGTCAGGACTTCGGTGCTCTATAATATAATAAATTAATAATTTACATTTGTGGGATATCTTTCACAATAATGAATAAAACATGTTCTAGACATTCTAATGATAACAAAGAAACATATATTACAATTATTTTACTTACCGGTACTTTTATTAGGGTTAAAGGTCAAATGACATAGGTTAAAAGTCCAGAAATTTTTAATTTGTGTGAATTTCAGCCTCTGTGGGGGGTATTTATATGCAAATATCATGACCAATGGAATTGCAATGAACATCAATGATGACGTTTAGGTGAAAAAAGAACAGTTTTTTTTTTTTAAATAAGTAATTAATTAAAATAAAGATGTTACCGAATAGCAACGCTGGGTCTTACAGGGTTAAAGGTGCTGAAAGTAAAAACACCACTATTTATTTCTGATAATTGTCCTTGCTGTTGTGTATAGAGTGTTTGCTCAGTAACGGGAGTCTTTCCAGCTCTTTACAGAAAATACATTTTCAGGGGGAGAGAAACGCACTCTTGAGATTGCCTTTTAGATCCGTTATTTTTGGGGAAAAATTTAATATGTCCCTCAAATCGAGTATTTAAATAAAAACAAGATCTACTTGTGTGTGTGTGTGTGTGTGTGCGCAGATGGTGGAGAAGAGCGACTATCGTAACCATGGCTCCCAGGCTGTGGGGATCCTTGTGGGCTATCTGCCTTGTTCAGAGTATGCAGCCTTCATCAAGTGGCTGCATGACTACTCTCAAAATGCCAAGGTACAGTAACGCCAAACCGGGGACCACAACACCATTATGTATTTTACTGTAGCTCAAATAACGTGAAGGATTGTAATTGTGCTTCCGTCGTTGAAAAATGGAACTTTATGAACAAAAAAATAATTTGTTTTTCGCTTTTAGGCTTCGTAAACAGAAGGTGCACAGAGGCAGATTATGCTTATATATTTTTTAAACTTTATACTTGGTTGTGAAAATGGCAGATCTACACGCTCAAAACGTCTCGCATGGTGACGCATTTTGAGCTTGTAGATCTGCTATTTCCACTATTTGTGACAATGTTTGAAATGGTGTTAATTTGATTATGACGATTTATACAAAACGTAATTGCCATTATCTCAAATGAATGCGATCATGTGATAATTGTGACGGGCCTAAAAATACGCCACGGATGACTTTGTTGAACCGATTCCAACCATGAGGATCTAGTACGAAGGTACTTGTAGGATAGTCACTAGAGATGTCCCGATACTGTATCGGTAATGGTATCGGCCCTTGTTTGTCATATTGGGTCATATCTTTATCTGCGACTATGCCGATCCGACACAAGGGTAAGGGGGTTGACAGTGACACTATGGCAGGCAAATACAATGTCGGGGCATGTGGAGTTTGCTTTCGAGTTGCCAAAACTGCAATTTGCTCATTTGAGTCTGCTATCAACACTATACAGTATATATTGTGGTATGAGTGTATCAGGGACATCCCTAATAGTCACAGACTACAAGTACTATAATAATGGGGCATGCATTCCCAGCAATGCAAAAGACAAAGAGACTTGGTTGGATTGTGAAATTGACCGGCAGTGTTGTTTTTGGCAGAAACTTTCTATTTTAGTTTTAGTCATATGGTCTCTTGAATAGGTTTCATTTAGTTTTAGTCACATTTTAGTCGCCTGGAATGTCTTGGTGTTAGTCTAGTTTTAGTCGACTAAATATCATAAGATTTTAGTCGACTAAATCTACAGTTGATTTAGTAAAATGTATTTTGGCGGGCCTTGATGCTGTCGTAATGCCTGATTTTACACTTCTGCCGATCTACAAGCTCACGAGCTTGTGAGCTTGTGAGCTTGTAGATCAGCTATTTTCAGCATGCAACTAATTGTAAAATGACTTATACTGGATCTATTGTCCACTAGTCCCTTCATAACATTTAGTTTTTATTTGTTGACGAAATTGTCAGTCTATTTAGTCTTAGTTTTAGTCATCGTGGCCTTAGTTTTCATTTCCTTTTCCATTTAGTTTTCATCAGTGGAAAAAGGTAGTCGACGAACATTTTTCGTCATATAGCTTTAAGGCCTATTCATAGTCTGGACTTTCGGTGGTGAGGTGACCACCGCTCCGGTGGTGAGATGACCACCGGAGCTGAAATAACGTTGAGCGTGGTGGTGAGTAAAAAACAGAGAGAAGGGCTGGAGCGGCGGCGGCGGTGGTTTGCTCTTCACCCCGGCTCGTGACGTCATGTTGTAGTTCGGTGGTCACCTCAGTGACGTCATGTTGTAGTTCGGTGGTCACCTCAGTGACGTCATGTTGTAGTTCGGTGGTCACCTCAGTGACGTCATGTTGTAGTTCGGTGGTCACCTCAGCGACGTCATGTTGTAGTTCGGTGGTCACCTCAGTGACGTCATGTTGTAGTTCGGTGGTCACCTCAGTGACGTCATGTTGTAGTTCGGTGGTCACCTCAGTGACGTCATGTTGTAGTTCGGTGGTCACCTCAGTGACGTCATGTTGTAGTTCGGTGGTCACCTCAGCGACGTCATGTTGTAGTTCGGTGGTCATCACCCCACCACCGAAAATCCAGACTATGTAATGAGCCTTTAGTCGACGAAAACAACACCGCCTGACGGCCAGTGTGTTTGTGGACAGATGGTGTATCGCCTCTTCTCCATCGACGTGGTGATGGTGTTGCTGGAGCAGCCGGAGAGGACGACGGCGCCGACGGCGGAGGAGGAGGACGCGACAGCGGCGTCTTTGTCCCCGGAGACGTCCTCCTTCCTCGCCCACAAGTTCCTCATCCACGGCCTGCTGTTCGGGCGCCGCAAGGACGCCTCCCCCACGGTGCGGAGCCACGCCCTCGTGTGCCTGGCGCGCTGCCTGGAGCTGCCCTCCTTCAACGTCACGCACGCCGTCCACAGCCTGTTTCACAGTGAGCGTGCCGTGTGCGCACGCACACACACACACACACGCACTCGCTGCAAACCTCTTATCTCCGTATTTTATTAATTTGACCTGAGATCAGATAAAAAAAAAATGTCTTCTAAATCCTGACGGTTTTCTGAAAAAGCCATGTTTCTATGTCAGTCGTTCTTCGATTTTCCAAAAATAGAAAGACCTACGAGCTTGTAGATCTGCTATTTTTCAATAGCTAAAGCATAACATAATGCTACCACCAAAAGGGGTTCCCGCCCCAAAATGGGTTAAATTATTATTATTATTTATTTATTTTCGTAAACGAATGCCCTACATCACACAAGGTATGAAAAGTATAGCACATCTACAAGCTCGAAAAGGTTTCCGCCCAACAGAGCTGATCTTTGCCATACATTGTACTTGTAATGTAAATACAATGTACAGTGATGCACACTCGCTCACGTGTAACATGTATTTTCACATGCAGTTACTTTAATACACAGTGGTTTAATGGACTCGTGATCTGTATTTGTTCAAATATGTTAGTTAACTGCTGTGTGTGTGTGTCTCTCTCTCTCTCTCTCTCTCTCTCTCTCTCTCTCTCTCTCTCTCTCTAGGTGGGAGCCAGACAGAATTGGAGGAAGCTAGTTCTGAAGGTGACCGTCTTCTTATTCACTATACATTACGGTTGAGAAACTGTGTGCACTCACCGTATAATAAACGAGTGTAATTGCATGTCTGTTCCAGGGTTCAACGCTTGCACCTCCATCCCAGGGTCCACCTCCGACCGAGCTTCAACCCAAAGCCTCCATCAGACTCAGAAAACCTACAGGACTCTGCCATTCAGAACCATTGAAATGACCGCTGCCGACTCTACCGCCAGTGCTGAGGGTATAAGACGACTCCTGTTCTTCATGCCATGTTTCATTACAGAAGTTATTAATTAAGTTATTAAAATAAGTGATACATCCATGTTTAACTCCAAGAGACCTAAAAAGAATCAGAATCTCAGAAGTCATTTAACCTTAAAGGACCACTTCACCACTTTTCAACCTATCTTCATATAATAGGTCCTCACTAATAATCATGATAAAATTGCATACTTTTTTTCTACTCAGTCTGTGTCTCATAGGAGGGCTGTGGGCAGTTCAGAAACCGTCCTCCAGTGACATCATATTTCATTATTTTTAAACAAGACTTTCTTTACAAAAATGTTTAGATTTTTATCACCGTGAGAACGATGGCATCCATTTCCCCATTGCAACTCTTCAGGACTAGAAAGCCCTGCAGTTTCTATTAGCTTGTATTTCCCCATCGATGATGACGCTGGAGGACGGTTTCTGAACTGCCCACAGCCCTCCTATGAGGCACAACAGCACCCCTACTGGTACTCATAGTCATATACTGGTGCTCATGGCCACATAGGTGAACACATAGGTGAACACGGACATTGCTGTTCCTTGGAGTGGTTGCACCACTCAAAAAAACAAGCGCTTTCTGTGTGAACACGTGGCTTACAGACATTCTGTAAAGCTCGTCCCACAGTGGTTAATTATCAACAGACGCATAATAAAGGACTGACAATAACCGTAACGATGACTATATATACACACCATCTACTTGAGTTAGAATGATTATTACAAATGTTTAGTCCACAGTCCACACCCCCCAAAATACAAACTACTGTATATGGTTCAGAGCGATTTCATAATTTGTGTTTTTTTTTGTTTTTGGCAGCTAAAGAGAACGTGGCTCTGCTCATGAGACGTATCGCTGACCCCAAGACCAACGTGAGGAAGTCGGCACTGCAGGTATTCTCTTAAATTACACGCGTGCGGTTTGTTATGGAGGAAAAATATCGGATAAAGACTAAGCTTCTCAAAGAGGTACAGCATACTGTATCATTGTATCGTCTACTCAGGCTTTTGGGAGAACCCCGGACAGTTTTGAAGTTGCTTGATTCAGCATTTATATTTGATATTGATTTTTATCAGACCCTTCCGATACAAACCCATTGTCACTCCAAACTCCATTTAATTCATACTGCTCTCCTAATAGTGAGGGGGCATGTTTTTTCAATTCCTCTTTTCATTTTATGTAATCATGTTTTTAAATTAAATGCAAAAAAACAACAATAAAAGGAATGAAAAAGGCAATCTAATAAACAACATGCCCCGCTCACGTATTAAGAGGGCAGTATGAGTCACTAGAAAGAATGGGTGTTTTTTAATCCAACATGGTTCAAATGGAGTTTGAAGTTACAAGTTAGGTTTGTATAGGAAGGGGGAGTGTCTGATAAAACAAATTATCAAATATCTAAATACTTAATCGAGCAACTTTAAAAAACTGTCTGGGGTATTCACATAAGAGTAGACTATAAAATGACATGAATGAGTGACATATCGCTTATAGAATCTTCTCTCCTGGGGGGTTCCCTGTACACACATACACATTTTCAGATGGGTGTCTTGGGGCCAAATGTATATCAATTTGGGGGCATGAGAACTACTGGTTTTAGAAGGCATGTGTAGAGTCAAAACGGCTTGTTGTGTGCAGTGTTGTTTTTGGCAGCAGATTTTAGTTTTAGCCATAGTCTTTTGAGTAGTTTTCATTTAGTTTTAGTCACATTTTAGTCACCTGGAATGTGTTAGTTTTAGTCGACTAAATGTCATGAGATTTTAGTTGACTAAATCTACAGTCGATTTTGTCGACTAAAATGTCGACACAACGCGATCGGCTATTTTCAGCATGCAACCAAGTGTAAAATGACTTATACTGGATCTCTTGTCCACTAAGTCCCTTCCTAAAATTTTAGTCTAGTTTTTATTTGTTGACGAAATCGTCAGTATATTTAGTCTTAGTCACCATAGCACAGTTTTCATTTAGTTTCCATTTAGTTTTCTTCGGTGGAAAAAGGTAGTCGACGAACATCTTTCGTCTTGGTTTTAGTCGACGAAAACAACACTGGTTGTGTGTCGTTTTTTGCAGGCCTTCGTGGGTCTACTGAAACACGGCGTGATCCCGCTGACGTCGGAGCACCTGCGCGAGGTGTCCGACCGCTGCAGAGACCCCGCCGTGTCGGTCAAGAAGAAGGCCCTGCAGTGTCTGGCCGAGCTGGTCGCCGTGAGTCTCTCTCTCTCTCTCTCTCTGTTTCTGGCACAACAGCGCCCCTACTGGTACTAATAGTCATAGCTACTGGTGCTCACACAGTCACATAGGTGCATGGGTGTGGGTTAACGTAAGATATAGGCGGACACGGACATTGCTGTTCTTTGGAGGGGTTGCAGCACTCAAAAAATCACAAGGCCCCTAAAACTACTCTACAAGCTCACAGTCACAACGTGTCGATGTAGTGTTTTTCTAAATGGTAAGAATAAGCAAAGTATTTTAGGGATAAAGGGGTTTAACACGGATGAAAATAGAGCCCCGTGGGCTCCATCTTGCCCCTTTTTTCCATACTTTGGGGATTTTAGCATTGTGTGACAGCTGTGACCCCGTAACATTTGCCATCTTGTGCCACAGCCGAAGTCCCTAAAACACCTCCACGATGCGCCGTGGCACAAATCTATTAACTAGACAATTATACACAATAAGCACCAGGAATTGACACACTGCTGATTTATACAGTCGACCTTGAGGCTTAATCAGGAGTTGTAGTAGCCACAGGATCTAATCTAAGCGGTGGATATTGCTCATGTCTTTATGTATGTAAAGTGTCCTGTTCTTTGTGTTTGTATATGTGTTCTGCATACTTGGCTGCTGTGTCGCAAGACAAATTTCAGTGTGAACTGACAATAAAGTACTATATCATATCATATCATATCATATCATACAGTAGTAAAATTCCAATCGCAGAGATTTGTGGAGAATTATGACGGAACGAGACCTCCGAGCCGTGAATGTTGTGCAACATGACTCAAGCCGAGGCAGCTCCGACTCAGGTCTCACCGTCTCAGAGTCAGGACTCAGGAGCACGTTCTTTTATCAAACAGAATTCGGCAATTCACATTACGGGGTGGTTTGAGGAGGCCACTTTCCGTTGTCCTAAACCTGTGTGCATAACTGCATGAGATAGCAAATATAGGGAAAGCGCATCAACACGCCTACAGTCACCCGCAACTATTCAGTATTTAAGTCCGACGTCATTTTGTAGTGCTGCGTTACGTCCTGGGTCCAAGTGGCACCAGCTCCCGTGCGCGTCTCATTGTAAATAGAATATCTAAACGCGTGAATCTTTTTACAATGACGTTATTGTCATCTAGTTTGCATTAATGAGGATTTAGTTGACGCAATAAAATAAAATGGCGACAGTATTCCGTGTGGGGCAGACGGCCTGTCGCAGCCAGATTTGGGAGAGCAGCGCAGCTTTGTTGTTGCGAGGAAAGCGGTAAAATGAGACTTTCGTGGTTGTTTTCGTCTCAGATTTAGTCCGACGGAGCGTCACAGTATAACTCTATGGGGACACAAAAGCAACACAAAAGTAGGACCCGGAAGTATCTCCGGAGGGGGCGCTCACGTCACGGCTAAAATACTGAATAGGAGTCGGCTAAGTGGGTTGTGTGGCCGCAAGATAACGTTTACGCATAGTGGACGCTCCCGAATGCATAATTCACGGAAAATGTCTTGCGGATAAAGCATGGCATAAGATAAGATGGAGCCCTATATGTCTATTTGCTCAGACACCGATGTAAAATTCTCCATTCATTGTCAAAGGGAATTTAATGTTTATGTAGGACAAAGTTGTGGACCGACACCAAAAGCTGGATAATATGATGGGGATGGGCTAGCGCCCCTCAAAAAGTAAAAGCAAATATATATTCTAAACATGCTATAAATAAAATCACACCCGTGTGAACGGAGTGGTGCAACCCCCCCCCCCCCCCACCTCTCTCTCTCTCTCTCTCTCTCTCTCTCTCTCTCTCTCTCTCACATTAGCAGGCAACAGTGCAGCACTCTCTCTGTGTTTCTGGCACAACAGCGCCCCCTACTGGTACTCATAGTCATATACTGGTGCTCATTAACCAACACATAGGCAGCCACATAGGTGAACAACACGGACATTGCTGTTCCTTGGAGTGGTTGCACCTGAAATCCATAGTACTCCGTTAGCTAAAAGTGCTCTAAAAACAAACGTGAAAAGTCTACAGACTCGGCTGCCATATGACGTCATTTTTGCTAGCTATAGGCTAGTGGCGGCACCTCAAAAACACAAAAAGGTAAAGCATGGAGGTTTCCGACTCTCGGTTATACCGTTTTTTTTTGGTTTTGTGCCGCGTTCCTTTTCCAGGCACAGCCACACAGCAAGCTGGTCCAGACGGCGGCTCTGAGGGGCATGGTCCCGGCCGCCATGGACCCGGAGAGCTCGGTCCAGGAGAAGGCTCTGGAGCAACTGGACGAGCTGATCCTCAGCCAGGTGAAGCAGCACCACCCCGCCGGCGGCCACCTGGACTCCGCCCAGAGCCTCGCCTGGGACCTGCTGGGCCTGCTCTGCACCGAGTGTCGGGACCTCAGGTCAGATCTGCGAGTCTATACGTCATCCCCACGAAAGGATATCGACCCATTCCCTGACCTGAGATCAGATTCTAAAAATGTCTTCTATACATCCTGACAGTTTTCTGAAAAAAAGCTATGTTTCTGTGTCAGTCGCTCTTCGAGTTTTCAAAAATAGCAGACCTACAAGCTCGTAGCGCTACGAGCGCTACGAGCTTGTAGGTCTGCTATTTTTCAACGGCTAAAGCATAACGTAATGCTATAACACCAAAAGGGGTTCCCACACAGAATGGGTTAAAGGGAAAGTCGGGGCATACTGTATATCAAATAACACGATAACGTTCTCGTTAATCAATTGATTTAACAACTTCAATTGATTATTTAAAAAAAAAATCACTGGTTAGGTGGTGAGTAGTACTCCCTGCTGACAGGTGCCGCCGCCCCCAGCCTGCAGGAATACCTGCAGTGTCCAATATCACCCTTACTATTTATTTTAAGTTTTAAATATTGACCTACGAGCTTAACGTGTCACATTGTGACAAGCATGTGCATTGGCCAAAAAAAAAAAAAGAGTAGGACTTAAGTTTTTAAACGTTCAGTTCATAGTTTTCTATTTGCTTGTTCGTTTCGTCATATTCCCGAACTATCAAACAGAATAGAAACTTTAATAAAATCTAAATCTGTTTTTCAAGATGAGAGAAGAGAAGAACATTGTTGCTACTCTCCATATTAATTGTACGGACCCCCCCGTTTGATACCATTGTGATCTCACTGGGACTCCCAATAAATCTACACTAGTGTTATATTAACTATAAGGGACCCCCCCCCCCATCCACCTTTCTTTTATGGACCCACAAATATGGCATCGGTCGGGCCTCCATTACTAATTTGCGCGTGTGTGTGTGTGTGTGTGTGTGTGTGTGCGTGCGCGTGCGCGTGTGTATATATATAGACGTTACTTCAGCCGCGCCTTCAGCGTGTGGTCCAAGCAGAACAAGTTCACGCCGGCCTTCCTGAAAAAGCTGCTGTCTCACACGGAGGCGGAGCACGCCGCCGGAGCCTGGCTGCTGCTGGCCCAGGTGGCCGGCTCCGCCCACGGCCACATCTCCTACGGACAGATCCTCGACTGCTGGGACCAACTCATCAGGTCAGCCCACCCCCCCCCCCCCCACACCAGTGTTGTTTTTGGCAGCAAATTTCGATTTTAGTTTAGTCATATATATATATAGTCCTTGGACTGAAACTTCATTTAGTTTTAGTCACATTTTAGTCACCCGGAATGTCTTAGTGTTAGTCTAGTTTTAGTCGACTAAATCTACAGTTGATTCAGTCGACTAAAATGTATTTTGGTGGGCCTCGATGCCGTCGTAATGACAGTTTTTTTTTTCACTTGCTGAAAATAGTAGATCTACAAGCTCACAACGTGTCGCAGCGCAACGCATTGTGAGCTTGTAGATCTGCTATTTTCAGCATGCAACCAAGTGTAAGATGACTTATACTGGATCTCTTGTCCACTAGTCCCTTCCTAACATTTTAGTCTAGTTTTTATTTGTCTACGAAATTGTCAGTATATTTAGTCTTAGTTTCAGTCGTCGTAGCTTAGTTTTCATTTAGTTTCCATTCGTTTTTTGTCAGTGGAAAAAGGTAGTCTACGAACATTTTTCGTCTTAGTTTTAGTCGACGAAAACAACACTGCCCCCCCCACACCCATCTAGGAACCCAAAACCAGAAGGACAGCGCCCTCTGCTGTTTCTTTCCTTGAATTTGCATTAGGGGGGACTTCTCAAGTATTCGGCGGGTCGATTTGTCGAGGCCATTTTAACTGACGCGTCCTCGGTTGTCTCGACAGCGCAAAGGACTTCAACGTGACGACATGCTGTCACATCCTGTCGGTCTTGGGAGACATCGCCGGCAGCCTCAACGAAGACACCAAGTTCAGGGTGGTGGGTGAGTGTCCAGCTCTGACTGATCCCCCCCCCCCCCCCCCCCCCAAGGTCAAATGACTTCTCTGCCGTTGACCACAGCAGTGGCTTTTACTCACCACAGCGGTGGCTTTACTCGGAGTGAGTGCGTGGGGCTGTAATTATACAATCTGGCGAGAACCCATCGGCGAAAATATTTCTTCTTCCCCCTTTGAATTTGCACAATTCCCCCGTGTAGAGACCATGGGGTGCATACTTAGTTTAGACTAGTCATTGGATAGACATGGGTTAAGGTTATAGGTTTAGGTGTGCTGCCCCGTGGGAGGTTAGGTTTATAGGGTGAGGGTGTGAGATAGGTTGTAGTTGTAGGACTAATGACTAGCCTAAACCAAAAACTTGTCTAAACTAAGTACTGCACCCGAGACCGGATGTCGGGCTTGTTTACTCTCCTCCAGCCCTCCTCTTCCGGTGGTGCTCCTTTGTTATCATTCCCAATAACAACTCTATATATTGTAATGGGAGAGTTGCCGGCAGACCCCAAACATGTTTTGAAAGTGAAATATCCCAAATCCCAAAAAAAAATAATCATGAGAATTCCCATACATTTGAAAAGAAACAAGAGTTCTCACTGAACTTCGCTTCTTTACGAGGTTTGTCACTCATGACTTCAGATATGCCCATTTTATATTGCAGCCCACGAAATGTCCAAAACTATGGATGTTCGCACAAAGGTCCTGTTGTGGATTTGGGTATAACGGCTGGCTCTTAACCCATTTAGGGCGGGGACACCCTTTTGGTGTTTTAACTAAGCGTTATCCTATACTTTAGCTATTGAAAAATGGCAGACCTACCAAGCTACGAGCTTGTAAGTCTGCTATTTTTGAAAAAATCGTGAAAATGCGGCACAAATCTTTGAATATATATATATATATATATATATATTCTTTCAGAAGACGTTTTTTTTTTTTTTTTCGACGTCGGGTTAAAGTCTTAATGCTTGCTCATCATTTTGTCTATTTTCTGTTTTGTCTCTTTGTTTCCCCCTCCTCCTCTCAATCTCTGTCTGTCTGTCTGTCTGTCTGTCTGTCCAGAGGACATCATGTCCTGGTTGAAGGCTTTTGACAAGCCATTGGAGGTGATCTCAGCCAGCCTGGAGACTCTGTTCCAGCTGGGGCGTTGTGAAGACGTCAGAGACACGCAGGTTGGTATACAAAAGCTGGCCTAGAGCGAGGTATAGAGCCCCAAGGGTTCCCAGACGTTTCAGGCCCTGTTGTTGCACATAATTAAGCACTATAATCTGGCCCAGATTATAGTGCTTAATTAACAGGTCCCAGATTATCTGGGGACGTCCCCAAAATAATTTGGGAACTACTGGTCATCCTTTTGAGAGGGGAAGGTTGTCTGTTTTGTATGAAACACCTGTTTGCTGTTACAAATGCACTTGCTTTGCCTTGTTGAATTACTCTTGGTGTAATAACATGATCCCCAAGCGTGTGTGTGTGTGTGTGTGTGTGTGTGTGTGTGTGTGTGTGTGTGTGTGCGCGTGTGCAGAAACCTCTTATATCCATATAAAATGCCTTGATCATACTGTAACTACAGTGTCGCACAAACACATAGCAAAGGTACTATAGCAGATCCACAAGCTCGTTTTTGAGTTTATAGATCTGCTACCGTTGCTATATTTTTTTAATTAGAATCCTGAGAAGTAACCTTTTGGGACATGCAGTATGAGGTTCATTCCACCCGATGGAGAGGGTTAACCCATTCTGAACGGGAACCCATTGTGGTGTCGGCATCATGTCATGCTTTAGCTATTTAAAAAATAGCAGACCTACAAGCTCGTAGCGCGCCACCGAGTGGCGCGCTACGAGCTTGTAGGTCTGCTATTTTTGAAAAATCGAAAGAACGAGATTTAAAAAAAAATCTGATCTCAGGTCAGAATGGGTTCATCAGACCAGTGTGTGTGTGTCCAGTGGAAAACCTCGTATGAATCTGATCTCAGGTCAGAATGGGTTAAAAAACTGTTTGTCGTCAACCCCCCCAGGCCTTCCTGAACCAGCACTGTGGAGAACTGGCGTCACTGAGCGAGGCTTATTTATCCAGCGTCATCCTGAGTGAGAATGGAACCGACAACCTCAACGTGGACCTGATGGTAGGAGACCCGCTGGAACTCATTAAAGGGACACTTCACCCTTTTTGCCAAAACATAGATGTTAATGACGTTTAGGAGCTCTAGAACACTTTCCTGGGGGTCTTTATGTGTGTAATAATATGTGGTTTTAGATATTTTAGATTGTAGCAGTGAGCCCCGGTGTCTCTGATGTCATGGACACTGGGCTCACTCAGAGGCGGAAAGTTCTTATAACGGCAGGGGGTTCAAGCAGCCACGCCCCCCCCCCCCAGCGGTGGAAAAAAAACGAGTTTTGTTTTTTTATCCGACATTTGTACTCTCTACCTGGCAGCAGAACAAAAGCCACCTTATTAGCATTTGAATGCGGCATGTAAGTAACCCCTCGTAAAGGTATGTGACTACGTGCATGACAACATGACCACTGGGGAGGGGACATTTCAGTGGACAGTCAGTGGGTGCATAATTTACTGCTTTCAGTCGCGCCTTTGCCAAAATGCCAGGGGGTTCAATCGCGCCTCTGAACCCACGGAGTTTCCGCCACATGTGGTCTCAGTAAGACAGCCCTCCCCCTATCCACAAGGAGGAGCAGTGCCCCCCCCAAAGCATTATGGGAATTGTAGTCCAGGAAGTGAGTGAGCCCAGTGTCCATGACATCAGTGACACTGGGCTCACTGCTGAAATCTAAAATATCTAAAACCACATATTACACACATAAAGACCCCCAGGAAAGTGTTCTGAATCTTCTAAATGTCATTAACATATAGTTTTATGCAAAAAGGGTGAAATGTCCCTTTTAATGTCAAACTAGTCTAACTATTCATATTTTTCAGGGGCGCTAGCCCCTCCTATATTTAGCTATAGTGTAGATTTGCGTCTCTTACCCAACCATTACATTCCCATTGACAATGAATGGAGAATGTACGGCCTATGTTGGACGAGCAAATCATCTTATTTTTGCCTGGCGCAAATATTGTATAGGCCACTGTTTGTTGTGTTGCGGTGGGAGCAGAGGAAGCTTGACAGTGCGGTAACACAGAGAACAGTGGCCTGTGATGCGAGTGTCGCTAGGGGGGCGGAGGTGTGAGGTTGTGCGTCTTTCCAATTTTAATTCACTAATAAAGTAATTATTAATTTATAATTTGTTAAATGGGGGCGAAAAAGGGCTTCGTTACGACCTCCATATTATTATGGTCAATGCCTGTGTGAAAAGTGGCAGTGATTGGTGCAGGCCGGTGAGGAGCTACGGCAGTGTTTCTGACACATTCAGACAGACATTTGGTTAATTATAGTATGATGAGCAAATCTGCTTTTTTTTTTTTTTGTCGTACACACAGATTAAATTCCCATTGACTATGAAGGGATGATGTACGATGATAAGAGTGCCCCTCACATTCAGTCACATGGGTGTGATTTCTTTTTTTTAACACACTGCTTGACAAATCTAACATTGGGACTTGGCCATAAAAAAAACATAAAAAAAATCAGTTGAGATTTAATTTGCCTTTAATCCACAGACATAGGCGCCAGTCCACAGATTCGTGTACTTTTTATTTGCATTGTAATCCCCATATAGGGGGATTTCAGATCTCTTCATCTAAGAACAGTTTGAAAAATAATCCCGGCCTTTCCACTCGTATGGATATGAAGCATCGACTGAAGGTGGAAATGTACAAATATACCCAAAGAGTAACACAATAAGCGCTAGAAACGAGTCCAACAACCCAGAGACTACATTTCTGGGTAGGCGGGGTTGCTCCAGCTGCCCGTCGCACAACAGAAACTGATATGTTAATTTTAATTTTAATTAAAAAAAAAATATTGATATTTTATATTTCGTGTTACTACGAGTCGAGTCACTGCCAGCTGAGCTTACGTCAACGAGGAATCTCAGGGACGCAATGTGTCGACAGCTGGGCGCGACGTATATTAGCAGCGACATTGCCTTCATATGTAGTTTCAAGGCTTTTGCGGCCACATTAATTCCATTTTCTCCCGAATCATCAATCATTAACCACGACGCACAGCGGAAAGGCCGGTGATGATCGGTTTATTTTTCAACCACAGTTCTTTATATGAAGCGGCCTAAAATCGCCCTATGGGGATTTCAATGCAAAATTAAAAAAATGCATGAACCGGTGTACGTTGCGCCCTCTACTGAAAGTGAGATCTCCGCAAAGATAGTGGATCGTTAAAGATTTCTAACATAACAGGAACACGTCACAAGTCAAAGGAAGCAAATGAAAAGCGAGACAAAATGGAGTGCCGATTGTTGTTCGTTTTCCACAGGTGAAGCACCTCCATACGCTGGGCGTAGCTTCTCTTCACTGTCCCTCCAGGACCAACAAGAAGATGGTTCTCCTGGTAGAGTCCATCGTCAGCACCCGCAATAACTCACAGCCAGGTAGGGATAAGGGCTCCTTTCTTATCTTTTTTTTTTTTTTACAATTGTTTAATTGTTTTTATTTTGGTTTTATTGTTCAGCCCTGGTTTTTGTTGTTGTTGTTGATGATGATGATGTTGTGTTGTCAGGCTTCGAAGATTCCGCCTTGAACTTCAATCCAAAGTGTCTTCCTACAAAGGTCCGAGCTCATGGAGTCATCACTCTAGGTACAATACATCTGTGTCTGCCTGTCCGTCCGTCTCTACGTTGGTCTATCTCTACCTGTCTCTCTGCATTATTTCTATTAGAGTGACTTGTCGTTTTTGAGGGGCGCTAGCCATAGACAACAAAGATAAATCTAATGTTAAACAAACATCAGCACCCGTTGCTTGAGCAAACATTATGTTGTAATTGATGCTGTAAAGGATGATAAGAGCGCCCCTCACTTCACACGGGCGTGATTGTTTTCTTTTATCCGTCTATTTCCGTGTCATTTTAAGTAAATTATATATAATATAACATGATACGGCGGTGGCAGTTGAAAAAGAATGACCGAGAGCCTGTTTAAAACGCCTATACAATTGCATATTTTCACATGTTGAGGGTTGGTGAAGGAAGGAAGACATGAGGTTCTCAAATCAAACGCAATTCACGCGCGCTCAAGTCGACGTGCAGATTGCGTGCAACCGTGTGAGAATAAACGGGGCTTCAAAATAAAAGCAATGCGGTTTTTTTAGTCCCACACCCATGAGGTATAATTCGAAAGTATATTATTTTCAAATTATCAAGTAATCCTTCGTGCAAGGGGGGGGCCTGGTCAGAGTCAGCGGCCCGTGTGTGTGTGTGGCTAAAATGCCACGGATGCTTTCCCGGTTTCAATGGGTCAATCGATGAACTCCTCCCAACCTCCCCTCTCAGGTAAGTTCTGCCTCCAGAACGAGGAGCTGACCCGGAGGCACCTCCCGGCGTTCAGCATGGAGCTGGAGAAGGGCGAGGACGTGTGCGTGCGGAACAACGTCCTGGTGGTCCTCGGCGACCTGTGCGTCCGCTACACCAACATGGTGGACCGCTACGTCCCCAACATCTCCGCCAGCATCCGAGACCCCGAGCCCATCGTCCGAGAGCACAGTCTCACCATGCTCACCAGCCTGCTGCAGGTACACGCGTCGCACGCACGCACACACACACACACACACTGTGAAATCCATCCCAGGAAATAACTATAGTTTATCCCATTTTGACCTGAGATCAGATTCTAAAAAAAATTCTTCTACATCCTGACGGTTTTCTGAAAAAGCTACGTTTCTATACGTCAGTGGTTCTTCGATTTTTCAAAAATAAATAGCAGATCTACAAGCTCGTGGCTCGCCACTCGGTGGCGTGCTACGAGCTTGTAGATCTGCTATTTTTTAGCTAAAGTATAACATAATGCTTAGTTAAAAGGCCAAAAGGGGTTCATCTCTCTATCATGAAAGTAACCCTAGTTTTTATAACTACAAGCGAGATGGCTCACTACAGGGGGTCCGTGACATCCATGCTTCTTCGGTAAGCACGGAATGCACACGTTTCGCTAGAAGACTGTATACGTAGGTGGTTATCAAGACTTAAAACGCGGCATTCGTGCCCAAGAACCACCTGGCCACCTGTGTCCCGGTGGAATTGGTGGCTTTCTGTCCGCCCCCCCTTTTGCCTCTGAGGAGGAGGACAGTAGGAGGCATAACCTGTGCCCGGTATGAGGGTCCTGAGGGTGTATAATATGGACAAGACACAAGACGACTCAAGTTGTTTGTCTCGTGGAGCCCCCAGGACTTTAACGGAAGTCTATATCGAAGACACGCGACTCCCAATGGATAGTGGAGGCCATAGAAGGGTCTGCACGTAGAGGGCTATCTAAGATGTTTAATAAACATACAGTTGCATAGTACACTTCATTGGGTGAACAATTGATTAGAAAATAAGTCATTGTTAGGCTGAACTACTACTCCTTTTTAACTCGGAAGAGTGTACTAATGGAACCAAATGGAACCGTGGTGTGTTTTACAGGAGGAGTACATCAAGTGGAAAGGCTCGCTGTTCTTTCGTTTCATGGTGGCGTTGGTGGATCCTGTACCAACCATCTCAAGGTGACCGTTACTAATTAATATACAATCAAACACTCATTGAAATGGATGTTGTGAGACTGATTTAAGCAGTCACACCTGGCCTGAGTCAAACTAGAACTGTGTGGCTGCGCACCTGTTGTGCATCATGGACTTGATCAGGCGCCAAATGCGCACGGGCACGGAAGGACACAACACAGGGCAGCTTTCTTAAGGTTTATTCCTCTCCGTTCAAGGTATAATACAACAAGTGTACACAGGAGAGCAGATGGCTCTCCACTGTCCGGACAGCGGCTCTCTCTTGACTGATTTAACCTCTTGTGCCTTGATCAAGTCCATGCACATCAGGTGCGCAGCCACACCCAGCTCTGAGTCCAGTTCTAGTTTGACTCAGGCCAGGTGTGACTGCTTAAATCAGTCATCCTCCATCTCGCAGATGTATTATATCGTTGTCGGGCAGAAACCTTATCTCCATATTCCAACTGTAAATGAATGCTCTACTTGATCATACCCACAGCGTCAAAGCATCAAAAGTAGCCGCATTTCGTGGTTAAGGCGCCTTCTTCTGTATAATAGTCTCTAATGTAGCCTGACAGTGAGTTGTGGGTTCAATTCCCGAGCCTGGCGGTCTTTGCCGTGTGTCACTCCCCATCTCTCTCGTCTCCCCTGTTCCTGTTGTGTTGTTTTCGTCGACTAAAACTATGACGAGAAATGTTCGTCGACTACCTTTTTTCACTGACAAAAACGACATAAAAACTAAATTAAAAACTAAGCCATGATGACTAAAACTATGACTAAATATACTGACAATTTCGTCAACAAATAAAAACTAGACTAAAATGTTAGGAAGGGACTAGTGGACAAGAGATCCAGTGTAGGTCATTTTACACTTGGTTGCGTGCTGAACATAGCCGGTCTACAAACTCGAGTGTAAAAACAGCCATTTTGACGGCATCAACGCCCACCAAAACATTTTAGTCGACTAAATCAACCGTAGATTTAGTCGACTAAAATATCAAGACATTTAGTCGACTGAAACTAGACTAAAACACTTTGGTTGTCTTGTCTTCCCAGTCTGTGCGAGTACTGTCTGCTCCACCGGCTCCTGAAGAAGTGTCCGGTCATGTTCTCCCAGCATTTCATCGAGTGCGTCTTCCACTTCAACTCTTACAGCAAACACAAGACCTACAACAAGTTCTACCAAACTGAACGGTAGGTAACATGACACCTCCTTATAGCAAACACAAGACCTACAACAAGTTCTACCAAACTGAACGGTAGGTAATATGACACCTCTTACAGCAAACACAAGACCTACAACAAGTTCTACCAAACTGAACGGTAGGTAATATGACACCTCTTACAGCAAACACAAGACCTACAACAAGTTCTACCAAACTGAACGGTAGGTAATATGACACCTCTTACAGCAAACACAAGACCTACAACAAGTTCTACCAAACTGAACGGTAGGTAACATGACACCTCCTTATAGCAAACACAAGACCTACAACAAGTTCTACCAAACTGAACGGTAGGTAACATGACACCTCCTTATAGCAAACACAAGACCTACAACAAGTTCTACCAAACTGAACGGTAGGTAATATGACACCTCTTACAGCAAACACAAGACCTACAACAAGTTCTACCAAACTGAACGGTAGGTAATATGACACCTCCTTATAGCAAACACAAGACCTACAACAAGTTCTACCAAACTGAACGGTAGGTAATATGACACCTCTTACAGCAAACACAAGACCTACAACAAGTTCTACCAAACTGAACGGTAGGTAATATGACACCTCCTTATAGCAAACACAAGACCTACAACAAGTTCTACCAAACTGAACGGTAGGTAATATGACACCTCTTACAGCAAACACAAGACCTACAACAAGTTCTACCAAACTGAACGGTAGGTAATATGACACCTCTTACAGCAAACACAAGACCTACAACAAGTTCTACCAAACTGAACGGTAGGTAATATGACACCTTCACACCAACGGTACTCATCCAATCAAGTCAGATTTAGGCCTGATTTAAAATAAATCTTCTAAATCCTCCAGTTTTCTGAAATAGATATTTTCACGATTTTTCAAAAATAGCAGACCTACAAGCTCATAGCGCGACACTCGGTGGCGCGCTATGAGCTTGTTGATCTGCTATTTTCCAATAGCTAAATTATAACATAATGTTTAAAACACCAAAAGGGGTTCACGCCCAAAATGGGTTAATAAAGAAAAACAACTCATCTGCCAAAGTGGTATACAGATTATAACTATAATGATCAACAGAGAGAGACATACAAATACATTATTAAAAGGAAACCATAAAATCTTGCCATTAAAAGATTGAATGGAGGAAGCGGTTCTGACGGGATTGGGGAATGCAGTTCCACTAGTGTTCCACTGTCTAGACGGCAAAGGCGCATTCGATTCAATTCAAAGGAGCTTTATTGGCATGAGAAAACAAACGTTTACATTGCCAAAGCAAGTGCAATACAATAAAAACAGAGTTGGGTTTAGTGCTGGGGACGGCTGACCTGAGTCAGCTGACCTGTTGAGGTGCCTCAGGTCAGCTGACTTGGGGTCAGCTGACCTGAGGCACCTGGAGGAGGTATCCACCACTTTTCCTGGGCTGTGTGTGTGCTCCAGTTCCTGTTTATTTCATTGGTCATATGACCAGTTTCATTGGGTCAAATCGACAGGAACTGGAGCACACAGAGCCCAGGAAAAGTGTGGCTAGTCGGAGGGGTTAAAAGATGAGCAGTGTAGAAGGGAACCAGCCCATTTGAAGGCTATAAACAAAAGGAATCTTAAAATGGATTATTTAAACTGTATGGCAGACAGCGTAGAGGGCTCAGGCACAGGTAGCGGTCCCTCTTTTAGACCTTTTGCTGACCAGTTGCAGGCGGGATTGCATGGGACGATTATGAGGGCATGGATGACACTCTCCAGGTCTTAGACACAGCATGACACTGTTCTCCCTGAAGGGACCCCTCAGAAGTCTTTAAGTGTGTGTGTTTGACCGTGTTGTTTCAGAGAGGAGACACTGTTCTCCCTGAAGGGACCCCTCAGAAGTCTTTAAGTGTGTGTTTGACCTTGTTGTTTCAGAGAGGAGACACTGTTCTCCCTGAAGGGACCCCTCAGAAGTCTTTAAGTGTGTGTGTTTGACCGTGTTGTTTCAGAGAGGAGGCGCTGTTCTCCCTGAAGGGACCCCTCAGAAGTCTTTAAGTGTGTGTGTGTTTGACCGTGTTGTTTCAGAGAGGAGGCTCTGTTCTCCTTGAAGGGACCCCTCAGAAGTCTTTAAGTGTGTGTGTTTGACCGTGTTGTTTCAGAGAGGAGGCGCTGTTCTCCCTGAAGGGACCTCGGAACAGAAACAAACGTTTCCAGATCTACCGCTTCCTCCTGCAGCACTCCGACAACGTCCAGCGCTTCAACATCTACAGCAAGATAAACGACTCTGTCCTGGGTAAACACGCGCACACACACACACACAAAATGCCCATAAACAGTGTCCTGTCCTCAGTCTGTGTGTACCGTCTCCTCAATATACTGTGTTCTTATTCATAAGTTCAAACTAGAAGCGACAACATGACAATGATGCCTGCAAGTCATTTTGAATGGAAGCCGACAACATTTTGAGTTCAGAAATACAGAAATATTCAAAAATGGATGTACAATGTTTGCGTTTACACAAACACTCAAAACTGTCCATTCATTGCCAATGTCATTATAAAGCCTGTGCATGTGTGTGTGTGTGCGCGCGCGCGCACACACACACACACACACACACACACACGCGCGCCCCTCAACAATTACAAAGACTGGATACACTGGTGTCTCTTCGAGTCAGTTAACTTGAAACGTTTGTCACATTGTATACAGTTGTATGTTTTTTGTCTCTAGTGTGGATACGCAGGTGTGTCTTAAGACTACATAACTGACTGAAATTATTGTCACGCTGTTTACAGTGGTAAGGTCTTTCTCCAGTGTGGAGACGCAGGTGTGCCTTTTAGATGACCTAACTGACTGAAACTCTGGTCACACTGTTTACAGTGGTAAGGTCTTTCTCCAGTGTGGAGACGCAGGTGTAGGGGTGGGTCCCGAACCTCGGGACCAAGTATGTACCGAACCGAACGTGCCTGGGTACCCATTACAATAATTCAATTTCGGTTCTCTCTATCGGTTCCCACGGACACGCAGTCACACGATATTTATTTATTTTCTTCTCTTAATAGACGCGCAGGGAACAGAGCTGATCTACAAGCCTACATTGTGTTGCATCAGTGACGAGTTGTGGGCTTGTGGCTTGCAGAGGCGGAGCTATCTCTTTTTTTTGAATCTGATCTCGCGTCAGAATGGGGTTAAAGAGGAGAAATAACCGACCAAAGTTATGTTTCTGAACTTTTTGTGACTGACAGATGGTTTCCTGTTTTTTTTTTTTAACCCATTCTGAACGGGAACCCATTTTGCCGTTGGCATCATGTCATGCTTTAGCTATTGAAAAATAGCAGATCTACAAGCTCATAGCGCGCCACCCGAGTGGCGCGCTACGAGCTTGTAGGTCTGCTATTTTTGAAAAATCGAAGAACGACTTGACATTTTTTTAGAATCTGATCTCGGGTCAGAATGGGTTATAATCAGACCTAGTGTGTGTCCCAGTGGAAACCTCATATGAATCTGATCTCAGGTCAGAACGGGTTAATGATCCTTCTCGTGTCCTCTCTCCATCACCACCAGTGCCTTTCGCGGAGGAGGAGCTGGCTCTGGACGCGGACGGCGCCGACCTCCTGTCGGAGACGTTCGCCGTGCTCAGCCTGGAGGAGATGAGGCTCCACTCCATGTTCTCCTCCGTGGACCCCGCCGCGGCCAGGGGAGAGGAGGGGGGGGACGAGGACGCCGCCAACATGGCCGCCACCCAGGCCGTGGTGCAGGCCGCGCAGAACAAACTGCTGTCGCGGGTAAATACTACTATATCAGCCCCGTTCCACCGTTCACCAGTCAGTGGCGGTGGGTGACTTTGTTTGTTTTTTGAGTGGTGCAACCACTCCTACAACCAGCAATGTCCATGTACCTGTGTCTATGAGCCTGAGTATGTTACTTATTTATACCAGTAGGGGGCGCCAGAAACAGAGAGAGGGGTAGTGCTGTGTCGAGAGAGAGAGAGAGAGAGAGAGAGACTCAGTTCACACGTGTGTGATTTTTTCCAGGATGTGCGCTATAAAAAATATCAAGAAAACATGCACTCAACATGTGGCTCGTCAATCGTGTTTTTCTATAGCGTCTGTGGTGACTGTGTGTTAAACTATAATGTCAAACTGTTGCGATGTGTATGCTGCCCCCAAGTGGTTTGTGGTGTGCATAACATCATGGACCGAACCATATTTCGCGACCCATCGTTTGTGTTGAAGACATTTGGACCGCAATGCATTACTCTTCAACGCAGAAAGTCAAGGGCTTACAGATGAACGCGCACCAACGCGTGACACTCGGTAACCGATCGGAAACGTTATACAACATTTCATACAACGTGGCAGCATAATACAACTTAATCACTGCCTTGGGTTAGTGGTTACTTATACTAGAATTTCGCCCCCCTTCGGGGGGCTCAATCCTAGTGTCGTTGCAGCGCAATATGGGAAGAAGGAAATTCCGGGAATTGACAGACTCCACTTCATGTTTCAGCTGTGGTTTTAAACTCAGTAGTGTGCCCTGCACACAGCGCACACTCGCAATTGCAGCTGGAGGGCGACGCGACACACACACACACACACACACACACACACACACACACACACACACACACACACACACAGAGCGATGTGTGGATAAATCACTGAGATTTGGGAAATGTGTTCAGAAGTACAACGATTAAGCACGCACAGGCAAATGTCAGAAGCATCTGTTTCGGTTTCCAAACAGGAAGTTGTAAATGTGCTTATTAGACGGAGGCAGCGTGATGCTGGCATCTATTGTGATGCCAGCATCACCACATTTCACATAGAAATATAAGCACCCATTTACTCGCTTAGCGGAGACTGTGGGGTGGTAGAGGACATCTCCCCGGACGCGTGGGTATGTCCAGATAGTTGCCTCGCGGAGGCCTCTTTGTCCAGTGTCCATTCTGGGTCTGGAAACGGCACTTTTTTGAGTGTTGACCCCAATAGAAGGTCTGCTGGTCTGAATTTTACACCTCTCCCGCTTAGCGGAGACTGTGGGGTGGTAGAGGACATCTCCCCGGACGCGTGGGTATGTCCAGATAGTTGCCTCGCGGAGCCGTCTTTTGTCCAGTGTCCAGTCTGGGTCCGGAAACGGTAATTTATTTTGCATTGACCCCAGTAGAAGCTCTGCTGCTCTGAATTTTACACCTCTCTCGCTTAGCGGAGACTGTGGGGTGGTAGAGGACATCTCCCCGGACGCGTGGGTATGTCCAGATAGTTGCCTCGCGGAGGCCTCTTTGTCCAGTGTCCATTCTGGGTCTGGAAACGGCACTTTTTTGAGTGTTGACCCCAATAGAAGGTCTGCTGCTCTGAATTTTACACCTCTCCCGCTTAGCGGAGACTGTGGGGTGGTAGAGGACATCTCCCCGGACGCGTGGGTATGTCCAGATAGTTGCCTCGCGGAGGCCTCTTTGTCCAGTGTCCATTCTGGGTCCGGAAACGGTACATTTTTTTGCATTGACCCCAGTAGAAGCTCTGCTGCTGTGAATTGTACACCTCTCCCGCTTAGCGGAGACTGTGGGGTGGTAGAGGACATCTTCCCAAACGCGTGGGTATGTCCAGATAGTTGCCTGGCGGAGCCGTCTTTTGTCCAGTGTCCACTTTATAAAGTCCATGCACTCCAGTGAATAGCATTTATCCATTTAGATAACTTTTTTATGTTATTTAATTACTTATTTTTACACAGAAACATAATGTGTGTCTTTACAATAACTGTAATGTAATAATAATACTAATAATGTAATGTAAAAATTATTTAATTAACGAATTAAATAATCTTATTTTATTCTGAAAGCAACCGGATGTCTTAAATCTGCTAGCTGTCAGACCGGAAGTTCTAAATTTGCTCATAAGACGGAGCCTTAGACGGAGCCAACTCGCAGGCAGTGCGAGAGGCTGGTTACAGGATTCTATAGGTCAGCCGTTTTGGTGTGACACACACGGCTTCCACATTTAGCTTCATACTGGGTGAAAGTGTCCTTCCAAAAATTATTATTTCGCTCGAAATTCTTATTCACAATGACATCGAGTTGAGGTGTTTGTGTTTTAGGGTAATTGTTGCATAAGCGCTATTTCGCACTATTTCTCCCTCCCCTCCCCCGTGTCTGAAGCAGCTAGCATGGAAGCTATATGGATTATGGAAGCTTTCCCTCCGATTGCACACAACCATGCCGTTATCCACGCGTCCATCCGATTGCTTTTAATGTAAATGTCCCATCCACTGAGCAATAGCGATATAAGCGCCTTATTCATTCATTCGATTCATTTGGGTGTGGGGCTGTGCAGTGCTGTGGGCAGCCTTTCTGACGGAGGCTCGGAGCTGCTGCTGCTGACGCTGTTCGAGTCGCATGGAGCAGTATAGAGTAGGCGTGGCGCAGCATTAGAAGGGCGCAGCAAATGCACGACATTGAGGGGTAGAAACCATCCCGGTCGCGTGGTTCATCTAACGCGTGTGTCACTGTGAAGGACTGGCCCCAATAAGTGAACGTAGTTGGCGTAGTAGACGCCAACATGACGATTCTGACGTAGGCTGGTGATGTTGAGCAACAATGGCGTGGTTGACAAAAGTAATATTTATTCAGTAATTAAGACATTTCTTTCAATGAAATGTAGCCTATATGTATTCTGGGAGTGTGCCGAATTTATTTTGCATATAGAGATGTGTGGTGAAAGTGTGGTTGGGTCAGAGAAAGCTGTTGGATAAACGGCCATGTGCTTATGTACCCCTGTCTATTAGGGTAGCAGGATTATTATGATTATTATTATTAGTATTGTTATTGTGATTATTACATGGATTATTGTTGTGATGTGAGCTTGTGGCTGACTCACTATCTAGAAAATAAAAACATGGCACTTCATTTAAAATAGGTTACAGACCCCTGTTATATGCGCTTGTTTTGGGATTATTTTTAAAGACCTATTTACTTGTTTCTATGAGACATGGCAACGCCAACAGCGCAGCGAAAGGCATCCACGTCTTTCTCTTGTGAAATGCTGAGATTAGAAACGACCATAATTATTTCATTTCTCAACCTTAAAAAAAAATAAAGACATCTCCATAATCCTTGGGAAGTGTGTGTAGCAAAAGTAGTCGGCATTGTCATGGTTGAAAGTATTCATGCAACACTGACGCTGTAAGCTGTGTGATGCTAACGCGCTAACACCGTTAGCATGGTCTGTGTTGGTCAAAGGAAAAAGGATAGATATGAAACTACTGGCCAAAGTGTCATACAAAACACAACACCTAAAATCGGAATGTGATGGTGACCTATTGAGCACAAACAGACAATCATGATTTGCTTGCTGGACCTATAATTCATTTATGTGCATTACATTTCCACCTCGCACATATAAATCAAAAGCAAGATGGATGCTAACGCGCTAACACCGTTAGCATGTTCTGTGTTGGTCGGAAAAAGGATAGATATGAAACTACTGGCCCAAATAAATGTCATAGAAAACACAACACCTAAAATCGGAATGTGATGGTGACCTATTGAGCACAAACAGACAATCATGATTTGCTTGCTGGACCTATAATTAATTTATGTGCATTACATTTCAACCTCGCACATATAAAGCAAGCCACAGTGCAGTCAGAGAGTAGTTCACAGGTCACACACAGGAACAGTGAAAGGGGGAGGGGCCTTCGGATGGCAGTGTAGAGTAGGCACGACATTGAGGGGTAGAAACCATCCCGGTCGCGTGGTTGATCTAACGCGTGTGTCACTGTGAAGGACTGGCCTTATTAAGTGAACGTAGTTGGCGTAGTAGACGCCAACATGACGATTCTGACGTAGGCTGTTGAGGTTGAGCAAGAATAGCGTGTTTCAGAAAAGTAATATTTAAACAGTAAAGAAGACATTTTTGGCGAATGCAATGTAGTCTATGTCTTTTGTAGGAGTGTGCAGGTTTTATTTTGCATAGAGAGATGTGTGGTGGAAGTGTGGCTTGGTCGGAGATAGAGCACGAATGAACGGCCAGGTGCTCATGTACCCCTGTCTATTAGGGTAGCAGGATAATAATAATAATAATAAAACTTTATTTGTATAGCACCTTTCATGACATGAAATGCAGCTCAAAGTGCTATACAGAACAATGGAGAATAAAAGAAAAGCAAGGCAACAACATTAAAAAACAAGCAATAAAATATCAATTAAAAGCAATGTTGTAGAAGTGGGTCTTGAGCTGAGCTTTAAAAATGTCTACAGAGGCTGCCTGACGAAGGTATACAGTGGGAGCTTGTTCCATGCCGTCGGCCCGTAGAAGCAAAAAGCTGCTTCCCCGTGTTTTTTGGTTGCCATTTTTTTAGGCAAAGCTAGCAGGCCAGCAGTGGAAGACCTTAGGGGGCGGTTTGGGACATATTTAGGCAGGCAGTCATGTAGGTAGGAAGGTGCGAGACCATTGAGAGCTTTATAGACAAGTACATTTTTGTTTAAATCAATCCTAAAAACAACCGGAAGCCAGTGCAGTGATGCCAAAACTGGAGTAATATGTTCTCTCATCTTAGTTCTAGTTAAAACTCTGGCTGCTGCATTGTGGACAAGTTGTAATCTGTCAGTTGTTTTTCTTAGGCAGTCCTGAAAAAAGTGCATTGCAGTAATCAAGCCGAGAAAAAAACAAAGGCGTGGATTAGCGTTTTTCTGACAAATAGGCTCTGATATATTATGATATAATATTTACGTTTCTGGATTGCTAATTTTAAATAAATTACAGGCTGCAGATTTTGTTTCTCACTCATTCTTATTCACCCAACTTGAGACGAGATTCTACAAAAAAATAACATTAAATAAACATTAAATAAAAAAAACCAACAGCTAAAGTTGAAAATAATAGTTAAAAGTGGTTAAAAACATTAACTCAAAAACCAACAGCTAAAGTTGAAAATAATAGTTAAAAGTGGTTAAAAGCTACGTTGACATACAAGTAGCTGCGTTTCGCCAGGCTAATCAATTAGTATTTCATACAGCTTTGTCCAAAAAATCCAAACTAGGGGCTCTATTTCATTCATTGCACAATACTAACGTGCAACAAATTAATATCGTGCTCAGGGCTCATTATTTAACTGAAAGGAGGATTTAAGGACTTGATTTGTTTTTAAGCACTGATCTATTCCTTAACCCATTCAGGCCTGACGTTGGAAAAAAAAAAAGTTTTCTAAATCATGACAATTTTCTGAAAGATTTGAGGCACATTTTTTCATGATTTTTCTAAAATAGCAGACCTACAAGCTCGTAGCGCGCCACTCGGTGACGCGCTATGAGCTTGCAGTTCTGCTATTTTTCAATAGCTAAATTATAACATAATGTTTAAAACACCAAAAGGGGTTCCCGTCCATACAGGGGCTAGACACATAATGGCTTGATGATTAGGTTGGCACGTTTCCTAATGATAATGACGATGACTCAATCACCCTTGTTTGAGATTCTAACTCCCTTTTCTGTGTAAAATGTCTTGACTTCTTGACTTTCCCAGTAAATGACACCATTGACGCATTTTCCACCGATCAATGGACAAAAGGTTTAAGTGCACTGTCCTGTGGAAGAAAATACAAAATCCTCACTTTTTGCTACATTTACTAAATGCATGGTAAGGGAACGCATGAAATGCCTTCATGGAACCACCAGCGGAACAGGGCCTTTTGTATAACCATCTTATTTGTTGTGTGTGTGTGTGTGTGTGTGTGTGTGTGTGTGTGTGTCCAGTGATGGTCGTCTAACCTACATGTTTTTTTTATGATGGCGGTCAACAGCTGCAGAAGAAGGCGTTCATGGAGAACATCATGCCCGTCATCATCGAATTGAAGAATCTAATGGAACAGAAGCGCTCCCCCGTCCTCCGAGACCTCATGTCCTACCTCCAGGTAATGAGATTTGGGCCTCCTATAGCTTGAATGGATGTCAGAGTTTAGACCATGGATTAGACTCATTCCATTTATATTTCACCCATTCTGACCTGAGATCAGATTCTAAAAAAATGTCTACATCCTGACAAGTTTTCTGAAAAAGCTATGTTTCTATGTCAGTCGTTCTTTGATTTTTTTTCAAAAAATAGCAGACCGACAAGCTCGTAGCGCGCCACTCGGTGGCGCGCTACAAGCTTGTAGATCTGCTATTTTTCAATAGCTAAAGCACAACATAATGCTAACACCAAAATGGGTTAAAACTAAATCACACCCGTGTCAAGTGAGGGGCACTCTTATCATCATACATCACATTCCATGCTCAACCAATGAAATCATCGCAGATGTCATTCCGGCCAATCACAATTTGCGTCTTCACTTTTCCGTCCGTCCTTTTTTGTCTTCAACTTTTGTGTGTGTATACACAAACGCCCAAAATCTGGCCATAGGATTAGGCTAGCGCCCCTCAAAAAAAGAAAACCTCATGCATACTGTAGTGTATAATATCCCCAATCTGAACTTGGGCAGGTGCTGAGCAACAAACAGTGTTGTTTTCGTCGACTAAAACTTAAGACGAAAAATGTCCGTCGACTGCCTTTTTCCACTGACGGAAACTAAATGGAAACTAAAGCTATGGTGACTTAAAACTGAGACTAAATATACTGACAATTTCGTCAACAAATAAAAACTAGACTAAGATGTTAGGAAGGGACGAAGAGATCCGGCATAAGACATTTTACACTTGGTCGCAAGTGTAAAATCAGTCATTACGACGGCCCGCCAAAATACATTTTAGTCGACTGAATCAACTGTAGATTTAGTCGACTAAAATCCTATGATATTTGGTCGACTAAAACTAGACTAACACTAAAAACATTCCGTCTGACTGAAACTAAATTTCACAAAAAAAAAGAAATTGAAGAGACTATGACTAAAACTAAAAATCTAAATCCGCTGCCAAAAACCACACTGAGGGCTACCAAAAAGACGCCACTATAATATATTAAACCTATAACATCCATTGGGACAGTATAGACTATAACAGGGTCTCCTCCTCGTATCCCTCAGGTGAACATGAAGGAGCTCCGAGATGAGATGAAGCAGTTCTTCTCCGCGGATCAGCAGCTGATGTCGGAGCTGGAGTACAACCTGAGGATGAGCGAGAAGGAGAACCAGGCTCCTCCGCCCGGCTGTGGCTTAACCCCTTCCCCGGTGAGTGCACCCACCACGCACATTCTGACCTGAGATCAGATTCTAAAAAAGTTCTTCTACATCCTGATAGTTTTCCATTCTGACCTGAGATCAGATTCTAGAAAATGTCTTCTACATCCCGACAGTTTTCCATTCTGACCTGAGATCAGATTCTAAAAAAATGTCTTCTACATCCTGACAGTTTTCCATTCTGACCTGAGATCAGATTCTAAAAAATGTCTTCTATACATCCTGACAGTTTTCCATTCTGACCTGAGATCAGATTCAAAAAAAGTTCTTCTACATCCTGACAGTTTAACATTCTGACCTGAGATCAGATTCTAGAAAATATCCCGACAGTTTTCCATTCTGACCTGAGATCAGATTCTAAAAAAGTTCTTCTACATCCTTACAGTTTAACATTCTGACCTGAGATCAGATTCTAGAAAATGTCTTCTACATCCCGACAGTTTTCTGAAAAAGCTATGTTTCCATGTCGGTCGTTCTTCGATTTAAAAAAAAATAGCAGATCTACAAGCTCATAGCGCGCCACCGAGTGGCGTGCTATGAGCTTGTAGATCTGCTAGTGCCCCTAAAAGAAAACAGGACCCCCCCGATGTCATGTGGCACTGGAAGCCCCTCACTTCACATTAGTGTGATTTCTGTTTCTTCCCCACTTCTGCTCTCGCGCTAGCTGTGTCTGGGTCTTCCACCCTAAATGATCTCGCTTTTGTTCAAACTGTTAACCCATTTTGATCGGGAACCCGTTTTGGTGTTAGCATTATGTTATGCTTTAGCTATTGAAAAATAGCAGATCTACAAGCTCATAGCGCGCCACCGAGTGGCGCGCTACGAGCTTGTAGGTCTGGCTATTTTTGAAAAATCGAAGAGCGACTGACATAGAAGACATTTTTTTAATCTGATCTCATAGTGTGGTACGATGCGTCCAAAAAACAGCTCCCGTAGGATTTTTGTGCTAATTTTTTTTTGCAGATCTTGGTTCTATAGAGTCCAAACTATGAGAAAATGATGGGGTTCAAATTTTCCCGACCCCCACCCCGTTTCTGGGGGGGTCATCTATTTGGGACCTCCCAGAACAGTATGCCAGCCAGTTAATGTCCGATTTTCATAATATTAGAATTGTTTTGTATGTTTTAAAACATTCTGAGTAGATTTCTTAAACTTTTAAAGTGGTCAGAATATTTTTTTGACTTTTGGTAGGGGTGTTTCCTCACTTGGGACCTCCCGGACTGACCTCTGAGCCTATAAGTTCTCATTACATTCCTCGCTCTGCTCCTGTTCCAGAATAACGTCAAATTAGATCATAAATGAAGCATAAAAGTCTTTGTAGCTGGGCTCTGATATAAAATAAATAGTAGTAGCCAATACCAGGGGTCTTCCACAGGGGGCCCATGACCCCTAGGGGGTCCTCAGAGTTACTATACAGGGGCCCACCAAATAATTGTGGGATAGGAACTTTTATTATTTTTTTTACATTAAACCACTTGAACCATAGCATCCCTTTTCCAGGGAGAACTTTAGCGAACAATAGCTGATCTACAAGGTTGTAGTTTGAGCTTGTAGATCAGCTATTTTCAAAGTAAGGTGCCTCAGTGTAGCAAATATTGCTGCTAAATAAAGATCAGCCAGGCTGCTGCTGTCTTTCTCTTTGTCTTTCTGTTGTCAGTCAGGTGACTTAGAGGAACTCATCAAGTATTTCCTTGCTCGTGTTCTCCTTAAATATGCTCGACTGATGCCAGTCTATCTTGCCCAAATGAACGCTCTTGAACAGGATGACCCTGCAGAAACATGGAACGCACTGAAGTCAGGTGAATTTGTGGTCAGAGACACCGTTCACTCATCTCTTCACAGATCAAGCCCTTGAGAAGGAAATCAAGAAGCTAAAGGGACATGGTGGGATGGTTGGAATCAGTAGAGATGAAGCAGCTCTGGACCGACTAGTCACTACCACACCTCATCTTTCTGGTCTAGTGAATCAGTACCTCAACAGCTTCCCAAAAGCTTCCAGGTCTTCAAGGAAAGAACATTATCAGCTCTCAGGAGAGATTGCATTGAGGTCAAGAGAAAATGCACTCAAGCAATGTAAATTGATTGAGTTGCACTGTGGAGGCAATCTGTTCAAAGAGAACACACCATTGAAGAGTCTGGTTTCATCAGCGCTTGTGTCAGATGGGGCAAAAAATGACATTCTTCCTGGGCCTACACAATTTTTCTGGTGCTGACTGGGGAGGAAAATGTGTTGGAATCTCCAAGAAGACATGGGTCAATGCTACTTGAGGCTTGATGATGATGATCCTGCCATTAACTGCTTCAAGGACCTTGGAATGGGTTCCATTCCACCTGAGCTTGTTAACGGCAAGCTTCCATCACCATTGGAGCATGGAGGTCCAACAACCTTGCCATTACTAGATGGGAACTATTGAGGGTGAGATGCTACCTCCAACCCGTGCTGCACGGCTACCACATATCCTCTGTGCCAACTACGTCACAATGCGGGATAAGTCATTCATACCTGGCAAATTGCCCCGAGCTTCCACCAATCGAACAAAATGGATGGAATTCAGATAGTGGAGGGTATGTTCCAGTCGGGTGTCTTGCCCTCCCGGCTCCAAAGGCAGTACTTGAGCTCATCAAATGTGGTTGCAAAGCAGGTTGCAAGGGACGGTGCAGCTGCTCAAACAATAACCTGCCTTGCACTCCTCTCTGCAAATGCTATGGTGGAGACTGTGTCAACACTATCAGGGAGGACATTCAAGATGATGATGACGAAGATGAATAGATCCTACAAATAATGTATTGTAGGCATAATTTACCATGGGCTCTTTAAGAGGATAAGTGTGTGTGTGTGTGTGTGCCCAAAGTGAGAAGTTGCAATACCTTTATTCCCTGCAGTGTCAACAATAATGGTAGAATACTAATAAACTATCAAAGTACTTTACATAAACGCAAGATATTCTAATACTATTCGAAATACTTGCAAATCACATATATGGGTGCAAGAATAGGGGCCAAACTAGTCCCGGACCCCCTGTGGAAGACCCCTGGTATTAAATACTACTCATTTTTGTAATCGGTGCCCAGCTACAAAAACTTTTAATGCTTAAATTATTATCTAATTTGACATCGTTCTGGAACAGGAGCAGAGCGAGGAATGTAATGCAGGGTGAAAGACCCCAACCAAAAGTCAGAAAAGATTATTCTGGCTACTTTCAAAGTGTAAGAAATCAACTCAGAATATTTCGGACATTAAGGCGAGACACTACAGGTGAAATCATGATATTATTTTTTTTGCTATTTTGCTTCCTAAACATGTTTTCTTTCAAACTAAAGCAAAATACACATTAAAAATACAGATTTAGATGTTTATTTTGATTTTTAGCCAAAGACAGCTCGTTTTTCTGGGTGAAATGATGATTGGTTGTTGGTACAAAGGAAGTGACCATATTTGGATCAGACCACAGTCAGCTCGAGGTCCAGACCTTTCCAATGATATATGCCATTATATGTTGTTGCCAAGGTTTGGATGAGATATTTTGTCTCCAAATAGTGGCTTCAAATAAAACGTTTTGGAATTTTACAATACAAATCTTTAAAGGCCGTTTTCTCAAAATAGGTTTTCCTCATACCTGAGACAAAGAATCTCCACTTCAGTTGAACTCACATACACCAAACGTTTCAGTCTCATTCATAACTATATTCCGCAGACATTTACACATGGATTTGTTGATATATCATTCACAGCCTGATTTACATCACATTTTATACCTAAAAACATGCCGAAAATGGGTTTTTTATGCCTGTTGACACTATTTTCTGATTTGTGGAGTGATAATTAGAGATATCAAAAATCCCATGTGTAATTTTCTTTGTCTCTAATGTGCCAACAAAATGAAATGATAATTTTGAACCTGGCTTTATCCGATCTTCAGATTTATCGTCCCGAAATGTATGCAAATTAGCGCATATAATTCCTAATTTGCATATTTAAACATATAATTTCAGAAAACTTGTAATACAAAAAATCTTATTTTTTATATAAGTAATCAACTGGAGAAGTTTCATTGTGATAGCTATTATTTAACTTTTTTTCCCTATTCACCTGGGGTGGCATACCATTATGGGAGGTCCCAAAAGATATGACCCCCCCAAATAAGGGGTGGGGGTCGGAAAATTTGAACCCCATCATTTTCTGACAGTTTGGTCCCTATGAAAGCAAAAAAATCACTTAGCAAAAAAATCCTACGGAAATACACATCTATACCACACTATCAGGTCAGAATGGAAAACTGTCAGGATGTAGAAGACATTTTTAGAATCTGATCTCAGGTCAGAATGGGTTAACCTGAGCCATTATCTGAAAGCCTTTACCCTCATAACTCTACCCTGCATTTCCTCTCCAGGCTAGTCCCAACGTGCTCGCCACGCTTCCCGTTTTCGCCACGCCACAGCCCTTAAGACCTCGCCAGACGCAACAGAATCGGTACTGGTAAACGTTTGATATCCTTACTTAATGAATGAACACCTCATCATTTAGAGAGGTTCAAGGTTGTTACTTTATCGTTACATCAATGGATAATTATGCATTTTATTTTATACCTTGGCTAATGTTCACAATTGCATCAGAGAAAGAAAAATAAATCTATACATTGAACACTGCATCCATTCAGACAGTAGCCCATTAGACACATCCAGTCAGACAGACTGTTTCCTTCTCGGTGTCCCCTAGTACAAATCTACGCACCATGGGGGGACCGGGCATTCTGCTCGGCAGCACCATGCCCGTGAAACAGCCTTTCTATCGATTTAAGAGCACTGCCAGACCCCTGGACTCTTTTACAACAGGCCTAAAAAGCTTTATTTATTTTATTTTGGAAGGCCTTTTTGTGTTAAATTGTTTGTCTTTCATTCCAGGCGTTTCTCCCTTCCGGCACTTCTGGATGGAGCGAAGCGGAAGGAAGCTCTCCATGAATCGACCAGGAGAAGTGTTTCAGGTACTGTTGTTGTCTCTGTCATTGTCATGACAACCAGGTACTGCCGTCTGTCTGTCCGTCATGACAATAGCTGCGTACGGTTCCGTTCCGTCCCCAGTGTAGCCCCGGCCGCAACACCAAAATGCCGTTGACCGTTGACGGTGCTTGCCTTTCCAGTAATTAAATAAATCGTTAAACATGGCGCCCCGGGGCACGGTGGCACAGTTGTTAGTGCTGTCGCCTCACAGCTAGAAGGTCCTGGGTTCGATTCCCGCTCGGGACGCTGTGGGTGCTGGCGGCGTGTTTCCTCCTCCGCGTCATCAGTGCCCATACCCGAAGGCGGGGCTGGCGAAAGGGCCTTTCTGTGTTGGAGTTTGCATGTTCTCCCCGTGTCCCCTAGGGTAGGTACCCTCACAAAAAAACATGCAGCAATCCTGGACACTAAACTGCCTCCCCCTGGCCAGCCGGGGCGCCTGATGGAGGGGGAAGGAACTGGTTGGAATAACGTGTTTCCTTCCACACGCTACGTCCAACCAAGGAAACTCCCCCTGTCAGGTGTAAAGGAAAAACTTTCGGGCATGAAGGAAGCATGAGTTCAAGTCCGTTGCTCTCCCCTTGTTCCCCATACAGTATATGGGGACTAGGTTGGCGGAGGGTGTGTAGAGCCCAGGATCACATTAGATGATTGACACAGGGGTGAAAAATATATATTGGAAAAAAAAAGAAACATGGCGCCCCATCCTGCCTACCTACTGTAGCAGAACGTTAGACTCCTGTGAGGGACAAACCAGTTGCTAATTGCTATTGTTAGTGAACATCATTCGCAACAGGAGGCTGCATATCGTTGTCGGGCAGAAACCTTGTATCTCCATATTTCAACGTTTGAGCGGTGCTAACGGCTGCAATGTGTACCATGTGTGTCCATTTGTGCATGTAAGTTTGTGTATTTTATCTAATGATAGTGTACAGTATGCATTGCGCATGTAATTGTGTGTATTTTATCATTTTTATCTAATGATAGTGCATGTATTGTAAGTGCATGTTTTGAAATGAATTGACGAGTATGAAATGACAATGTTTCCCGGTTCACTGAAATGATCCCTTTTCTTACAGTAATGTCCAACGCAGCAGCACTCAGAGCCATCAGCACACCTGCCGGTAGGTCATAATTAACCGTCAACACTCCCATGGCGGTCAGGATTAAAACCCCCCCCCCGATCTGTCATGTCAAAGTTATATCGTCAATCACAATAACCCTGTGAATGAGTGGGGGACTCTAGCGTTCCGTATGTCTGTCATAATGTCTGTTTTCATGTTGACGTGGTAGCATCGCCGCAATCGTCCGAGATGCAGTCGGAAAGCTCGACAGGTGTGTCGTTCAGATCATAACGAAGGTCAAGTTCAAAGAACTACGGAGTAGTACTGTGGGGGGGTTCTGTTTCACCAAAACTCCCTTCTCTTGTCGGGCACCAAACTGGCGTCACGGGCACAGCTGGTGTTATCCTATCACAAGATGGAAATGTATTAAACCCATTCTGACCTGAGATCAGATTCATACGAGGTTTCCACTGGACTGATTAACCCATTCTGACCTGAGATCAGATTCTAAAAATGTCAGCCGTTTTTTTCAAAAATAGCAGACCTACAAGCTTATAGCGCGCCACTCGGTGGCGCGCTATGAGCTTGTAGATCTGCTATTTTTCAATAGCTAAAGCGTAACATGATGCTAACACCAAAATGGGTTCCCGTTCAGAATGTATTAATGATGCGTGATAGCTGGAGGAAAAAAAATAAACTTCTATCAGTAGTGTTAGTGATTTATTAATACTTGAACCCTCCCTGCTATGTGTTTCAGCTGGATGCTCTGATGTGACGTTTGGTGAAGGATTCAGCGCCATCTTGAGTGACATAAACTCCAGTAAGATTCCTGTCGCATGCATACTCACAGTACACGTTGTGTTCTTGACCCATAATTCTGACCTGAGATCAGATTCTAAAAATGTCTTCTACACATCCTGACAGTTTTCCATTCTGACCTGAGATCAGATTCTAAAAAATGTCTCCTATACATCCTGACAGTTTTCCATTCTGACCTGAGATCAGCTTCTAAAAAATGTCTTCTATGTCAGTCGCTCTTCGATTTTTCAAAAACAGCAGACCTACAAGCTCGTAGCTTATGAGCTTGTAGATCTGCTATTTTTTAATAGCTAAAGCATAACATAATGGGTTCCCGCCCAGAATGGGTTTAACCCATAATTCTACAAAATGTCTTCTAAATCTAAAGCAGTTTTCTGGAAAAACGCATGTTGCTATAACGGTGGTTCTTTAACCTTCTCATGTCCAAGGACCAATATTTGAGTTAAAAATGTTGATTTTTACAAATTATAGAATTAGAAATCAGCAAAAAGAAAAACAGAGCCCTCTGCTGTTTGTTTCCTTGAATTGTTTCCTGATGTCCTTGAATCGGTAGCATCGCTCGGGAATCTGTTCTTGAGAGATTAACAAGCTCATAGCGAGATGCGTTTTTCCGATTTTTTTTTTTAACATGCCGACTGCCATGAATGGAGATCTCTGTCTTTTAACGGTTTATATTAATTCAGTTCAGTGAGATCACGCTATTCTGCTGTCTGTCAGCATCTCCGTGTCTAGGAGATGAACCGGAAAGTGGTTGGTCTGTCAGTAAAAAAGGTCGACTTGAATAATAGCCAAAATCTTAACACCCTTTTTATCTCAGATTCTAATGTCGGATTCCGATTCTAATTCAAAACGAGCTTTATTTACTTTTGATTACAGTTGCGTCGCTGTGCGCGGTTAACCCATTCTGACCCGAGATCAGATTCAATACGAGGTTTCCACTGGACACACACTGGTCTGATTAAACCCATTCTGACCTGAGATCAGATTCATACGAGGTTTCCACTGGACACACACTGGTCTGATTAACCCATTCTGACCTGATTCTAAAAATGTCAGTCGCTCTTCGATTTAAAAAAATAGCAGACCTACAAGCTCGTAGCGCGCCACTCTGTGGCGCGCTATGAGCTTGTAGATCTGCTATTTTTCAATAGCTAAAGCATAACATGATGCTAACACCAAAAATGGGTTCCCGTTCAGAATGGGTTAAAGAATATCATGCCTCGGGTGGTCCGATCCTCTCGCGAGATTGTCTTATGAAGAAAGACTGTCGTGCTTTGCAAATGTGTAAGCTCTCTATAGTACTGTTCCAGTCAATGGCCTGCATATGCAGTAATAATACAAATTAACCATGACTTGCAGTCGATTGACTGTACGTGGTTTCTGCATGGGTTAACATGCAAGAGTAAGCATCAGTAGCAGATGCTATGGGCAGGTTGTAAAAACACTCTCCTCCTTTAAAACAGGTTCAGCAGACACTGAGGGAAGTCCATCCCTAAACCTGCGCCAAGACCAGCAGTAAGTGGCAGTTATGTTGTCTTTATGCCCGTTAGGGGGGGTTTTATACTGACCTCAGACCAGCATTAAGTATCACTTAATATGTAGTCTTTGCCTGTTAGCATTGGTTTTGGTACTGACCTCAGACCAGTAAGTATCTTAAAGCTGTGCTTTTCATGCTAATCTGTATTTGGCCCTGGACTCTCAGAAGAGAACGTTTGTGTTTCTTAAAAATATTATTATTTATTCAAAATGATTCACTTTGAAGATATTTTTTTTCTCAACGTCTGGCTTTCAGATATGACGAGAGAGACTGTAGTTTTTAATTAGCTTGGAATCTCAATCGATGTCACTGGTAGGCATGTTTCTGAACTCTCCGCACAGCGTCAATGAGATGCACATCGAGTAGACAAACATCGTGCCATCTTTATGGATTTAAAGTTCTCAGTCACCACAACTGACTTCAGTCATTTGGATTTAATGGAAGCCAGCGTGTTTTTCTATATAATATAGAAGCATGTTGCACAGCAAAAAAATAGCCAATCTACAAGCTCTCAATGTGTCTCATTCTATTTTAGGTTAACAAAATAATAAGAATAATAGAGCATTTGAAGTGGCCAAACTAGCAATATGTTCATAAGCATTTTCCAATTTCATAAGCGCAAAGGTCAAAGCCTCAATCTGTTAAGTAACAAACGTTTCCTTGTTCTCCAGAGCTCAAGAGCCGAGGCTGTGGAACGTCCAATCTCCTCTAAGGCAGACCAAACAGAGGAGAAGAAAACATTAAACCACATTGACACCTATAGCATTATACTGGGGGCAAAACGTTCTGCTGTTATACTCTCCTATTCTGTATATCTCTATTCTTTTTTTCTAATTAATAAAATTAATTCATGCATGATATTATATAAATTGAGTCCTTTTCAGTTCTCTCTACAGCAGCTGTCATTCAGGAGCACACATGGAATCAGGAGTCATTCTCAGAGTTAAAGGGACACTTCACCCTTTTTGCAAAAGAATATAATGTTAATGACGTTTAGGAGCTTTAGAACACTTTCCTGGGCGTATTTATGTGTGTAATATGTGGTTTTAGATATTTTAGATTGTAGCAGTGAGCCTGTTGTCTCTGATGTCATGGACACTGGGCTCACTTCCTTCCTGGACTACATGTTGTCTCAGTAAGACAGCTCTCCCCCCTATCCACAAGGAGGAGCAGTGCACCAAAGAATTATGGGAATTGTAGTCCAGGAAGGTAGTGAGACCAGTGTCCATGACATCAGAGACAACAGGCTCACTGCTACAATCTAAAATATCTAAAACCACATATTACACACATAAATACCCCCAGGAAAGTGATCTAAAGCTTCTAAACATCATTAACATATATTTTTTTGCAAAAAGGGTGAAGTGTCCCTTTAACTCTTTAAAGGACCACTTCACTTCTCAACATTGCTTGTTTGTGCTTTACTTGTTGCGAAATCAGTGAGCACTTACTATGAGACCTAGCAGATAATGTCTGTGTGTCTGTCTGTCTGTCTGTCTGTCTGTCCGTGTGTCTGTCCCGCTATCCAAATATGGAGTGTGTTGCATCAGCAATCACTCAGCTCCATATATGGGCACAAAAGGGGCCAGGTCCACTCGGCTCCATATATGGGCACAAAAGGGGCCAGTGATTTGTTTGTTGTGGACCTGGCCCCTTTTGTGCCCATATATGGACACAATTTATTCAAATTGTTATTGCAATTTACGATCTGCGTTCGCTTCCCGCGTTCGCGCGTCTTACTCGTTAAGGCTCATTACATAGTCTGGATTTTCGGTACGTCACGAGCCGCGGTGAAGAGCAAACCAACCACCACTCCAGCCCCTTCTTTCTGTTTTTTTTACTCACCACCGCTCAACGTTATTTCAGCTCCAGGTGGTCAGCTCACCACCGGAGCGGTGGTCACCTCACCCACCTAAAATCCAAACTATGAATAGGCCTTTAAGTTTGCCTGGTGGGTGGATGGTGAAGGTGATCCACCTGAACTGAAGCCACACCCACAGCTGTTTGATGATAAAGGGGAGGGGGAGGGGAAGATTGTGCATGGTACTACATCACTGTTTTTATTTTTTTCATTGGCACATTTGACGGTCAAGGTTTCAGTCCCCAAGAAGAGAACCTAAATACAAGAGGAAGACATTGTTAGACGGTACCCCTTGGTGTGGTTGTTGTGTGCAATGAAGTGCTGTCACCTCAAAACACATGTAAAAACTTCAAAGAACTATAAAAATCACGGCACTCCATCTTTAAAATAAATTATCAAATCAAAACAGAACAATACAATATGTGCAAAAAGGGCAGTGGGGTGGGTGGGGGCGAAAATTTTAATGTTCAGCAGACGGTAATCTAAAATCTGGTGAGACCTGCTTGCACGGTACTGGGCACTAGGGGGCGCTCGGATGTCATTTTTTTTAAACGATCATGTTTCAATTTGTTTTACTGCTTAAAAATGTTTGTGTTAATTACAACGTTTATTTTAAAGAAAGGTATTGGGGAGCCTATACCTACATTTATACATTGGGGTATGAAATGGATTATGTTTTAAACCTATAATTATTACATTGAACAATTCCAAATAATATAAGGCAGAAAGTATCCAAATAATGTATTAACTACTCCCACCCACCTTATATTTTAATTGTAGGCCTTGAGGTGTCCGTTAAACGCATCATAGATCATTTAATTTCAAGGCAAAACAAAGTACCCCATGTACTCCAGCCTTCATAAAAAAACAAACAAAAGGAGGAGTCAGCGGTTGCTAGGGAGCCCTGGTAAAGAGCGTCAGTCCGGTTGGCTGGGCCGAACCGTTTGTTGATTGAACCGTCGTGATGCTGCACGCGCACGCACGCACATGCACGCACACACACACACGCGCACACAGCAACACAACAACACACGCCAACATCTTGGATCTTCATTCAATCGGATTAAGGAGAAGCATGACTGTAAATTGGAGGCAGTAAGAAGGCTGGCTCACCCAGACGGATCTGGTGTTCTTTAACGCTTGTGTCGGGTCATGGACCTATATAAGATCTAATGGGAGAAGGGGGAGAGAGAAAAAACAAGATTCTTGGACTCGGATAACCTTACATTTTGCCCGCATGCGAGTGAGGCGGTGTCCCGGTTCGATCCCCCCCCCCAAGTGAAAATCGAAGCGGGTCGGTCTGTTTTTTTAATTTGCAACAGGTCGATAAATAATTATTGCTGACATTCAATCGACCGCACAAGAAAAGCGACCGCACGGCGAGCTAATTAACCTAACGGGTGTCTCTACTACTACAACACATCGAGGACGAGGAGATAACGGAGGAGAGGAGGCAGCATGTGAGAGGAGTTTGGATCTGATCTGGATACAGTAGGAGTCGGACAGACGGGGATACACAGCAGGGACGGATCCAACAGTGCAGGGTGCCAACATGATGCCGGTGAGCAGCACAGTACTTTACATTTTGTTCGGCGAGATTCAAATCAAAAATAGCCCTTGGATCAAGAAAGACGATCACAGATCTGTTGCTACAGTGTGTGTGTGTGTGTGTGTGTGTGTGTGTGTGTGTGTGTCCAATACAAATGATGGTCTTGAGATCCAATAGATTCAAAACAAGTTAACCCAAATATGCTGATTTGAGGTGAATATATAGCCTACATTTTGTCATTTCAAAGGATCGTTTTTGATTTTCTACTTTAGGCTATCTGACTTATAATACTAGGCTACATCAGCTATAGCCTATATGGGCATGGTATAGGCTATACACATAATAAATAATTTAATTGAGATTAATAGGGGTATGAATTACTAATAATATTGCAGGCCTATACGTCTTGCACTGTGGTCACAGACTCACAGTCACAGTGAAATCCTCAAGGTTATCATTTTACTCACCTGTAACTGCAACCAAATGGACCCATCAGACTGAGAGTGATGCTGTACAAATGTAACCTGGTCCTGGACCGAGTAGACTTTGAGACTGTACACATGGACCCAGTAATATAGACTCTGAGATTGTACAAAATGTATATTGACCTGCATGGACAGCTTAATAAGGTCCATTTGGTTACACATGTGTATACAGTCTTAATTGTGTTGATGGATCATGGATAAAATACAAAGGACTTTAAAATCCTGAAATCCAGAAATGCCTAATAATAATGGTGGTTTAATTATATGAAGTGCAATACAGTGTAAACTAAAGCATTCAACTCAAGTTATGATCCATATTATTCCTCATACACAGTGGATATATGATCTCCAGAACAGTAGTATACCTACCTGTGGGACATACGGTTATTGTTTCTGCATGGTTTGGTTCCCACGACAATTTACAAGACAAATACAAACATGCAAATCACCAATAATGTATACAAAACCACAAAGTCATCCTCTTCAGTATATAGGCCTATCTATCCTTCGCTGGAAGTCAGTCATGGTTATTGATTAAAAGTTCTGCTCTGCAATTTAACCAGAGTATGTAGCCTATACACCGGTATATACAGAATAAAAAAATGAGTTGTTTTCAGTCAGACAGTCATTTATTTTGCTGAAAAATACATATAAACACTATTGTGATAGTATAATCATTGTCATAGACTGTTCAGTAGCAGGGGTCTCCCCAGCTCTGAACAGAAAATACATGTTCAGGTATAGCCTACATTAGTGGTTCCCAAAGTGTGGTCCGGGGACTCCCAGGGAGTTCCTTGAGGGAGTCCCAGGGGGTCCCCATATAGCTAAATGATAGTTTGGAACCAAATAGGCCCCTTTTGGGTCTATAGAACTCTTGAGACTGTACAAATGGAATTGTTTCATTTGTAGTACTCTCAGAGTTATTAACATTGATTTTACAATATACAGTAAATTGGGGGTCCCAGAGATAGAAATGCTATTAAATGGGGGTGGGGGGTCCGTAGACTATAATGCATGTCAAACTGGGGGGGTTCCTTGGAATTAAACGGGTTGATAATCACTGATAGAGACGTATAGAAATCTTCTCTTATGGGGTTTCCCTGTGCTAATTGGTTTCAATTTGGGGGTTCTTGACATGAAAACGTTTGGGAACCATGGCATGCACTGGCCTATACGTGACATTTCAGCCAATCAGGGACTCGGGAGAGAGTATACCCATTTATCATTATAGTGTTCCAAATGTGTCTGCTCATTTACTTGTGTGTATATCCTGTCTTGAGTTCCTAAATTATCCTGATTGGATGACATTTTAAATCCTGACCTGAAATGTATTTTCTGTTTAATAAATAGCTACAGAGAGACATCGGAGACTCCGGTTACTGAACAAATGTACTCGATAGCAATGAGTACTATCAGGATATTTAGAGCTATTTAACCAAAGAAAACAACTTACCCTACCTTTTTATACATGTCCTGTGGCGCTTGTATATGAAACTAATATTATGATATTTGATATTGTTTTATCTTCCGTACATCCTTTGCAGAGTATTCCGAGTATGTTTTTTTTTAGACTATTATTCTACTATTATTTTTATTAGGACAAAAACAAACAATAATTTGATCAACGTGAATTTCCATTATCAGGATAATTGTCAATACAATACTATTGGTCAGTATTTTCATGTGCGCCTTTTTCTTTTTCACTAAAACAGGTTCAAAGTAGTACACGACTAGTACTACGCTACAATGCCAATTTGTCTTAATTGTATTTTTAAAGGGGAATCTTATAACCTATGATGTAGGCCAGGCCCAAATATTAATATTTAGGAGTCCCCAAGAGCTCTATAGTAGGCTACATCCACTAGTATTACCCTCTACACCACATTTCTTCTGTGAAATTAACATCACATGCTCACAAATTTAAATGAATGTTAATGAATGTTTGGCCATAGGATAAGGACTCTAGGGTTCAAAGGGTTAACCCATTTTGGGAGGGAACCCCTTTTGGTGTTGGCATTATGTTATGCGTTAGCTATTGAAAAATAGCAGATCTACAAGCTCATAGCGCGCCACCGAGTGGCGCACTGATAATCATGATAAAATGGCACAATCTTTTTCCTACTCAGTCTGTGTCTCATAGGAGGGCTGTGGGCAGTTCAGAAACCGTCTTCCAGTGACATCATTAGGCAGATTTTTTTTTTAAACAAGATCTTTTTACAAAAATGTTTAGATTTTCATTACGATAGCTTCCATTTTCGCATTGCAACTTTTCAGAACTAGAAAGCCCTGCAGTTTCTATATTAACTTGTATTCCCCATCGATGATGTCACTGGAAGACAGTTTCTGAACTGCCCACAGCCCTCCTATGAGACACACACAGAGTAGAGTAGAAAAAGATTGCGCCATTTTTTTTTCATGATTATTAGTGAGGACCTATCATATGAAGATAGGTTGAAAAGTGGTGAAGTGGGCCTTTAAGTGATTCCAGTATATTTGTGTGACATCTTAAGAGTTTTAACTTTTACGCACAGTTTGACAAGATAATATAGGGTAATCGTTGGCCGGGATAATCTTGACGTGAAATTGTCATATCACCTCGTGCCTATTATGTTCACAATAAGGAAGACAGTGGAGTTTGAGCTATATTTAGCCCATTTTGAACGGGAACCCATTTTGGTGTCGGCATCATGTTATGCTTTAGCTATTGAAAAATAGCAGATCTACAAGCTCATAGCGCGCCACCGAGTGGCGCGCTACGAGCTTGTAGGTCTGCTATTTTAGAAAAATCGAAGAACGACTGACATTTTTTAGAATCTGATCTCGGGTCAGAATGGGTTCATCAGACCAGTGTGTGTCCAGTGGAAACCTCGTATGAATCTGATCTCGGGTCAGAATGGGTTAGAAACGGCACAAGGATGAAGGATCTCATATATATTGACCATCTCCTCTCGACTGTCATCAGTCGAGCCCTGGTGTTTGGTTTCAGTGAGACCGACTCCATGGCGAATGTCAACCGTATAAAGGTTCTGTAATCCCATCAAAATATATGTACAGTTGTGTGTACAGTACACCTTCATAGCTACAGCATACTGCCAGCTCATTGGCCTATAGCTCACGGTCAGAGTGTATAGACTGAGGTTGGGAGGTCGGGGATTCAGTCCCTGTAAGTTATAGCAAACACTTAAAGGACAACTTTAGTTTTTTTTTTCCAACCAAGGTTCATGTTTCAGGTTATTAGAGAAAGTAAAAGATGAGTGTTCTTTTTCTTTTTTTTTTGCTGCTTTCTTTTGTTGGGGGAACATGGGGCTAAATAGGTATTTTTAAGTTTTAAGTTTTATAGCGATGTTTTTTTAATTATTTACTATAGTCCTACTAGACCCCAGGAAATTACATCTGGCCACAAAAGATCACAAGATCTACTGAATGTGAAGGGGCGTACTACACAGGGGGATGCCATACTGTGTTGTGTATGGCTCAACATGTCAGTTTGTCACCCCCTTCACATTCAGTAGATCTTGTGATCTTTTGTGGCCAGATGTAATTTCCTGGGGTCTAGTAGGACTATAGTAAATAATAAAATAATTAATCGCTATAAAATTTTGTAAAATAATACATATTTAGCCCCATGTTCGAATGCCCACGCGCCCTGTCAAAAATAGCAAAAATCTAGTAAAGGAGCAACTTGGACACTCAGGCATGAAGGAAGCATGAGTTCAAGTCCGTTGCTCTCCCCAATGTCCCCCATATATGGGGACTAGGTTGGTGGAGGGTGTGTAGAGCCCAGGATCACATTAGATGATTGACACAGGGGTGAAAAATGGGTTACAAAATCGTGGGATAAAAAAAATATTAAAAAATAAAAAATAGCATCTTTTACTTTCTCTAATAACAACCTGAAACATGAACCTTTGGTTGAAAAAAAACTAAAGTTGTCCTTTAAAAAAAAAAAACCCCAATGTCCCTCTCTGCTCGACCCTCAGCATTGAGGGCTATATAGATTGAGGGTAAATCCCTTGATCCAACCCCGGTGTCAGGAGGTGTGTTGTACATCAAGCTGCCTCACGCTATATATACAGAAACGGGATATTCCAGACCTCCTCCTGACCTATGGGACCACATGGTTCCCACAATGCTACTTACTTTCTTACATAACTAGATTCTCCCTTTATTAGCCAAGTAGCAGTACAACGAATTATAGACTCGCATAATAGCACTGCAAGAGATAAGCTCCTTTTATTATAAGCCTGCTCATAGCGGGAATGTTGTTTTTGATCCAGGACCTCAATATACGGCTGATTTTCTATCCTATACCAGAACGTAAATGGTTTTATTTTAGTACTGCTGGTTTCTTATCCTACCAGGACCTCTAATGCTGCTGGTTTTATATCCTACCAGGACCTCTAATACTGCTGTTTTTCTATCCTATACCAGGACCTCTAGTACTGCTGGTTTCATATCCTACCAGGACCTCTAATGCTGCTGGTTTTCTAGCACGCCTGCTGATAAACATGGCACAGAGAAACAGGATGTCGGTATAAAGCCCGACACACACCGGGTGCGCAGCCACGCGGCGGCACAGGCGTTGCCGCGCGGCAGCGCCTGGAAAAATAGAACAGTGGCGTGTGGGAGCGTACGTCAGGCGAGGCGTGAACGCGCGTCGGACGCCGGCGGTGTGCGATGATAGGTTCATTGAAAGTAACGGAGGCGGCTGTTTTGACGCGCGGCGTTCGCAGACGGTGTGTGTATAGGGCGCCTACAGTTGACTATTCCAGCTCTCATAATGAGCCTTGCATGAGCGTCTGTAACAGATCATTTCACTTCCATTTTTAGATTCCAGTCCCATTTGAAAAGCATTCCATTACAATTTAGGCATTTAGCAGATGCTCAAAGGAAGCATAGGGCAAATGGAATGTCACTGGAGTGAGAAAAGAAAACAATTAAGCGTCACGGAGTAACTATGATACCGGGTCAACGTCACATCCCACTGAGCAATAGTCGTCTAGATGTCCGTCTAAAATGGGTTATAAATTATAATTGGTCTAAAAATGAAAGTATTATTTAGCGGTGTATATAGACCGTCTATAAATTATTTCAACGTCTAATCTAAGCCTATAGACCTCACTGCTCACTGGGATCTATCATCTCATCTGTCTAAACGACATGCTATCATAAATACTATTCATATAGCACAATATGTCTATTTTAAATGATAACATAACAAAGTGAACAAGTTGCCTATAACCAACATACATCCACATCAAGTATAACTGGCATAATAATCTCTGTCGGGTGGAAACTGCTATACGGCTACTATTCAAATACAAAAATAATTGCAAAAGTAGGAGATCCACAAGCTCAAAACACGCGCCGTGTTTCAAACGTGTGGGTCTGCTCATTTTGATGATGAGGTAGTCTGAACTGAAGAGGTGAGTGCTATAGGGGGTGAGGTAGTCTGAACTGAAGAGACGAGCGCTATAGGGGGTGAGGTAGTCTGAACTGAAGAGGTGAGTGCTATAGGGGGTGAGGTAGTCTGAACTGAAGAGACGAGCGCTATAGGGGGTGAGGTAGTCTGAACTGAAGAGACGAGCGCTATAGGGGGTGAGGTAGTCTGAACTGAAGAGACGAGCGCTATAGGGGGTGAGGTAGTCTGAACTGAAGAGACGAGCGCTATAGGGGGTGAGGTAGTCTGAACTGAAGAGGTGAGTGCTATAGGGGGTGAGGTGGAGTCTGAACTGAAGAGACGAGCGCTATAGGGGGTGAGGTAGTCTGAACTGAAGAGACGAGCGCTATAGGGGGTGAGGTAGTCTGAACTGAAGAGACGAGCGCTATAGGGGGTGAGGTAGTCTGAACTGAAGAGACGAGCGCTATAGGGGGTGAGGTAGTCTGAACTGAAGAGACGAGCGCTATAGGGGGTGAGGTAGTCTGAACTGAAGAGACGAGCGCTATAGGGGGTGAGGTGGAGTCTGAAGGGGTGAGAGCAAGAGGGTGAGGTGGAGGTGAGTTCTGGAGGGGGGGGGGGGTGAGGTAGAGTCTGACTGTAAGAGATGTTAGTTTTCAGACTACAGAGTAAAGTGAGGATGCTCATAACATCTAAAATACAGCTTCAATAAAATGTATAAATGATCATGACCACTGCACAGCATTGCCATTGGGCAGAAACTTATATCAAAACGTTTTTTTTCATTAAATCTATTTTGGGCATGCACATTCTATAGGTGAAACTGTATGCAGATATTTCAAAATGTATAGTGAAAATAGCCACAGCTACACGAAGCTCAAGGTGTTTTGCGATGATGTGACAGTCAGACACGTTGCATATACGATCATACGACATTTTGCCGTTGTTCACAGCATTGTGAGCTTGTAGATCTGTATATTTTTTAGAAAATGTGGCCCCGGGGGGCGGCTAGTGTAGTGGTCGCGGCCCTCGCGGGTTCGACCCCCGATCCCGACGACCTTTCCTGCGTGTCGCTCCCCATCTCTCTCTCTCTCTCTCTCCCCATTTCCTGTCAGACTATACTTATACTGTCCACTATCAATTAAGGCAGAAAAAGCCAAAGAAATGTATCTTTAAAAAAACAAAAAAGTTTGAAAGCTTTTAAAGATGTAGGACAATATTTGACTATAATGGCATGCTCAAAACAGGACACAACGTTGCTGTGTTGCTGCATCGGCTCATGGCGGGCTGACCAGGACTCCTCCTCCTGCCTCCTGCCTCCAAACTTGCCACAGACTCTTCATCGCTTCTCTTGTCTATATGATCTATAGGCTTATTATCCCTAACCCTCAATGTCTTCACATAATGTGCAGTTAACAATAAAACACACTACTCAGGCACATTTCAGCCAACTCTCTTTTGACCATTAGACCCCATGCACTCTACGCAACGTCGTCAAACGCACAGATGAGATGATAGATCCCAGTGAGCAGTGAGGTCTAGGCTTATATGGTAACAAGACTACTCGCCCCGTTTCTGTTTTCCTCCCAGAATTTTCCCCAGTGAGGGGTGGGCGAGGCTGGTCAGCAGACGGCTGGACTTTGAATTTCTCTAACTATAAACTTTCATGACAGCAGAACAGCCATAAGTACAAATATAATTTATGAAAAGCTACTACAGTGAAGTCTGTTCACAGAAGTTGTTGTAGGATATGTGGGGATTATCTGACGAGGTACCATTTGAGGGGGAAAAACCTTACATAATACTAAATTGTTTATAGGTAATAATATAGCCTTTCCACAGCAGTATCTTTTTATAAAAAAAAAAGAATACAAACAGCCAATAGCATATTACAAAGTTATCCCCCTCACTGGGGAAAATTCCGGGAGGAAAAACGGGCAAGCACCGGGGCGAGTAGTCCAGTATTCGCTTAGATTAGACGTTGAAATAACGGTCTATATACCGCTAAATAATACTTTCATTTTTAGACCAATTATAACCCATTTTAGACGGACATCTAGACGACTATTGCTCAGTGGGATGTGACGTTGACCTGGTATCATAGTTACTATAACGAAGGTTTCTGGTCAAGCTGGTCAAGCTTCTCGTCCGTCCTATAATGAAACAGTGAGTGTCTCTTGGGCAGCAGACATTATTTCCCTAAAAAGGATCCCGAGATCAGGTTATCGGTCGTCATGTAAAGCAGAACTGTGGTGGCATTTAAACAAATGAACCGAAGCAGAACTCGACGATCTTAAAAAAAAAAAAAGGAACTGCTCGTGTATTGTATTGTACGACAACGGGAACAAACTCGACTTCCTGTCAACAAACACTCACTGTTTAACCAACACACGGGACGTGATGTATAGAGCGATGCTTTTGATGTTTCGGGGCGCATACTTAGTTTAGACTAAGTCATTGGTTTAGACATGGGTTAAGGTTATAGGTTTAGGTGTGCTGCCCCGTGGGAGGTTATAGGTTTAGGGTGAGGGTTTGAGATAGGTTGTAGTTGTGTATAGGACTAATGACTGGTCTAACCAATGACTATAGTCTAAACCAAAAACTGTCTAAACTAAGTACTCGCCTGTCCTCCAAGATGCAAGGGTATACTCCGTGGTGGGAAATAATACTAAGTACACGGGAAGGGCAACACGCGAGGCAGTAACGTGTAACTTTAATTTTTGTAGAAGAGGAAAACTAATATTGTTTGTGCGCCGTTTGCTTTGGTTGAATCTAGTGATGCACAGAATATTCGGCCGCAGAGAAATGGCTAAAAATGCATTTTCGGCCTATTCGTTTCGGCCCCCGAATAGGCAGAAAATATATCACCGAATAGTCGTGTATATGCAATAAATGCATTCAGAAGAGCTGAATAAATGTTTTATGGACCCATAATAGTGATTATTATTTAAGTTGAGTTTTGCCCATAAGCATTTATTTTGCCATAAATCAGGTAGCTTTAAGGTTACGGCCATGACGGCAATGGTAGGAAAAAAAAACAATAATAATATGAATCATATTCGGGTATTCGGTTTTCGGCCAACTGTTTCCTATATATTCGGTATTCGGTTTCGGCCAATCATTTCTCCTTCTCTTTCGGTGCATCCCTAATCCTCATTGATTGAACACGTATGTGTACTATGATTTGGTTTGTCTGTGTTCTAAATTAAAGTGTCAGCGTTGATTGTTGTGTATTAACGTAATTATAGTAAACTAATACTATTTATACTAAAAAAAGATAAAGATCAAGGGAAAAGAGACCTTTTTAACAGTACAACAACACAACAATGTTCCAAGTGTACACATGGCATAAACGGCATAAACAATATTATAGCTTGCCTCTTCTACAAAAAAATGAAAGTTACTGTCGCGCGTGCCAAGCTGTCATTCTTCTTGTATTATAATATCGTACTTGTATTGTTTATTTATGTCCCACCACGGAGTAACCTCGCGGCAGACTATATCCAGCATGTATTCTTCAAGGCCGGCAGTGTCGGTATAGGCCAATCAGAGGCAGGCGGGGCGT
>NC_137864.1:2430005-2825005 GCF_963924005.1 Protomyctophum bolini | reverse complement strand
ACAAATTATATAATCCTCTGTATACCAAACAGGTGGATGCAATGTGGGTCTCTTGTGCGATAACGCCAGATGTTACATGCAGCGGCAGCTGTGGAAGGTTTGATTGTGTTCTTTGACTCCCAGCTGTCGGTGTGTGTGTGATGTCATGTTTTGCCTGTGAAGAAAGAGGATGTTGATACAGTGTTTACGGTTGACCTGCTGCAGGAGGTCAGGATTATGGTTTCCAGTCGGTCTGTGAGTCTATATCTGTCCGTCTGTCTGTCTGTCTGTGAGCAGCTATATGAAGATCACTACCCTGACCTCATTAAACCCTGGATAGCCATACATGGAGAAGACTGGATCATCACCTAGATCTCCATATATGGAGCTGACCTGTTCTGACATTCCATAATGTTGATCCTTCCCCCATCCATCCTCCCTCTTCGATGTCTCCCTTTTGACTGATACCGTGTCCATTTAAACTCTAGACGGGCCCGCCCCCAAAGGGATTAGTGCAGCCGCGCCCAGCAGCTGGCGAAAACAGAGTTCTCAACATGGCCCGAAAATTAAGGCCCGGCACTATACCTGGACCCTCATCAAACCCTGTACACTCAAGATACTGTTGATCTGACCCCCCCCCCCCCAGCAATCTGCCGTCACCCAGGCCTGGCCTTCATTGCAGCTCAAAAGGCTTCAGGACACACCGAGAAAAACCCCAGGCCACAGAACATCCACTGGATGTTCAAAAAGTTCAAAAAATTTATGAAAATGAATGTCATGAATGAAACCTTTCAATTCTTTGGGTGAAAAAGTGAAGGCATTCCCATAACTGTGGACATTAATTAAGTCATTTTGGACTGAGGGTCTGAGGCTTCTAAATCCCTAACATTTTCCTGAAAAACCCATGTGTCATATGTCAGTGGTGCTCAAACTTTTTCATATCAAGGACCCCCAGAATTATCTCTATTGGGCCACGGACCCCCATCTCAAAATATGTAGTTCCAGGGACCCCCCCAGAAGCAAATATTCTAGTTAAAAACGTTCGCTCTGAAATATATATTCAGAGATTTGCGCCACATTTTCACGACTTTTCCAAAAAATAGCAGATCTACAAGCTCGTAGCGCGCTACAAGCTTGTAGATCTGCTATTTTTCCAACAGCTAAAGTATAGCGCAATGCTTATAGAAAACCAAAAGGGGTTCCCGCGCAAAATGGCTTAAAGCGTTGGATACGCTGTGTGTGTGTGTGTGTGTGTGTGTGTGTGTGTGTGTGTGTGTGTGTGTGTGTGTGTGTGTGTGTGTGTGTGTGTGTGTGTGTGTGTGTGTGTGTGTGTGTGTGTGTGCATCTTCAGAGGTCGATGCTGCATCGGAGAACTCCGTCTCCCATGGTCCTTTGGGCCATCTGTTCCACCAGCGGGAGCAGGGGAAGCGTTTCATTGGCTCAGGGCCAGGTCACCTGACCTGCATTCTCCATAATATCATCCAACAACTCCATATGTCTTCTATATATCCAACACAACTAAAATACTCCAGGTGTCAGTTAATTACATCCCAGAGTTACAAATTGATACATTTGCACTAAGGATTTAGTGCAAGTGTGCACCCTGGAAAGGGTTGATTATCTTGCTCAAGGGAAACTGTCTTGTCTTATAGCCCATTCTGGGCGCGGGGACACCTTTTTGTGTTTTAAACATTATGTTATAATTTAACTATTGAAAAATAGCAAGATCTACAAGCTTGTATACCTCTGGTATTTTTGAAAAATCGTGAAAATGTGGCACAAATCTTTGAATATATATTCTTTCAGACGTTCCTCCGTGTTTAACTAAAATCTTTGCTTCTGGGGGGGGGGGATTCACTGGAATAACCTATTTTCAGAGGCCAAAATTACATATAGTTTTTGGTGGTCCTTGACATGAAATATTGAGCACCACTGATATAGAAACACGAGGTTTTTCAGGAAAAAAAAAAACATTTTAAAAATACTTTTTTTTAATTTCGACGTCAGGCCTAAATGGGTTAAGGCACTACTGTAGGAGAGATGGTCCAAAAAGTTTAAAGACTGTAAATGTAAAAGGCTGTTTGTTAAGTATATTCTATATATTGTCATAGTAAATCGTAGCTATACAGTGTTTGTTCAGTAACGGGTGACCTTTCTGGGGGGGGGGGGGGGGGTTCTCTCTCCTGATTGGATAAAATTGGTATCCTGAGCAGGAACATATGTTCTTTTCTATGTTCTAGAGCTGGAGAGACCGGGAGACCCCAGCTGTTAACTGATCAAACACTCAATAGCAATTATTGTTATCAAAATGTACTGTAGCTATAGCTATATATAAATAAATAAATAATCTAATATCACTTTGGGGCGGGAACCATTTGTGGTGTTTTATTTTAAGCATTGTGTTATACTTTAGCTATTGAAAAATAGCAGATCTACAAGCTCATAGCGCGGCTATGAACTTGTGCCTCAAATCTTTGAATATATATATTTTACAGAGTGAACATTTTAACTCAAATCTTGGCTTTTGGGGGAGGTCCCTGGAACAACATATTTTCAGATGTGGGGCGGAGGCATATTACATTATAATTTTTGGCGTCCTCCTTGACATGAAATATTGATCACCAAACATAGGGTTTTTCAGGAAAATGTCAGGATTTTTAAGACATTTTTTTTAATTTTTTCAACGTCAGGCCTAAATGGGTTAAAAAGGATTTCAACGACTGTCTGCTGCTCTAAACGTCAGTATTGTGTGTTGTCACTCAGCGCACGTGTGTGTGTGTGTGTGTGTGTGTGTGTGTGTGTGTGTGTGTGTGTGTGTGTGTGTGTGTTTGTGTGTGTGTGTGTGTGTGTGTGTTGTCACTCAGCGCAGGTGTGTGTGTGTGTGTGTGTGTGTGTGTTGTCACTCAGCGCACGTTGTTTGTGTGTTTGCACTGTTCCGTCTCTGTCGGGTGGAAACCTCGTATGTCCAGATTCAAAGTAGATCTGCAGGCTCTATACTCTACAAGCTCGGAGCTCGAGAGGGCTTGTAGATCTGCTACTTTTTGATGCCTTTGTGTGACAGTGCAGCGTCGTATGTTTGATCTAGTTAGATCCACATTCGAATGAATATCCGAATGTAAAAGAAATAAAATAATAATCGAATATTTTAAAATTAAGATTAGAATAAAATAAAAAATAACAATAGAATTGCTGTGTGAGTTCTGGCGAGACTCTGTGCCACGTACAACTAAAACATTACACAGCAATTAGGCTATAAAGATCATTATGAATCATTCATTTGATCGCGCAAGACTCAAGAGCATTGGTGCATTTCTCAGCACCAATACAGGACCGGACCATATACATAAAGAAAGAGAACGTTTTACAGCATATTATTCTGCAATATTCACATCATAATTCATATTAAAATCATATATATACATTCGACATTCGAAATCATTCGAAAATTGTTCCAATACACATGTGGCGTTTAAAAAAAAAAGAAGGAATATTCGAATATCATTTTTGGCCAATTCTGGCAGGCAGCATTATATAGTCTGATCAAGTATATGGAGTTGAACAGTTAACTCGTTTTGGTGGCGGCTAACACAGAAACTGAGGTATCGAGATCGCATCGGAAGCGAAAAGAGTGTATCGGCCTATCGGGACATCTCTAATAATTGTAATGGAGGAAAAAGGATGCTTGGGGGTAAATTGGGTTCATTTATAGTTCCTAGGTCCCATTTGGGAACGTCGGCCCCGCTGGGATTGGGATTGGGACATTGCGTACACCCTCTGGTTATGCAATGTCCGTTGTACTGTACCACCGTGATTGTACTTTAGCACCATTTTGGGGGATGGGAACCCCTTTTGGTTGCTGGGCATTATGTTTTGCTTTAGCTATTGGAAAAAAATAGCAGATCTACAAGCTCATAGCGTGCCACCGAGTGGCGCGCTACGAGCTTGTAGGTCCGCTGTTTTTTGAAAAACGACTGACATAGAGACACAGCTTTTTCAGAAAACTGTCAGGATGTGTAGAAGACATTTTCTTTAGAATCTGATCTCAGGTCAAAATGGGTTAGAGCCGTACCCATTATCATATATAGTTTGCAGGCCACTGTATATATAGCCTCTAAGTACTGTGATGAAGGTACAGTACTGTGATATAAAGGGACACACACGGACAGATGCAGAGATTTGAGATTTCTGAAGATTTCCGTGAACGGCGATCTGACCGACTTCCCACTCTGCTGCACACGTCACTCCCTCGGGTCCTGAGCGACACACACACGCGCATACTCACACACACACACACACACACACGCACATACTCACACACACACACACACACACACACACACACACACACACACACACACACACACACACACACACACACACATACACACACACACACATAGATTTATAATTACGGAATCAGAACAGACTCATAATTATCCGTATCCGTAAAAAAAAATTGTACTCGTATGCAGGTGTCCAATGAATTTGACTGTTTCGGTGCATTGACGTTTTTATACGATTCCCAATTTAAATGTCGGATTTCCTTACATAATATTATATATTATTCCTTATACTCCATAATATCAGCATCATAGTCCCAAAACATCCAGCATGGCGTCCGGTCTTAACCCATTCTGACCTGAGATCAGATTCATACGAGGTTTCCACTGGACACACACTGGTCTGATTAACCCATTCTGAACTGAGATCAGATTCTAAAAATGTCAGTCGTTCTTAGATTTTTCAAAAATAGCAGACCTACAAGCTCGTAGCGCTATGAGCTTGTAGATCTGCTATTTTTCAATAGCTAAAGCATAACATGATGCTGACACCAAAATGGGTTCCCGTTCAGAATGGGTTAATTTAAGTGTAAATCAAGGACACCACTGTGCTCCAATTTGCACATTTCTGGAGAGCGTTGCACATTTCTGCCGTTGCTGTGTGGGGCAGAAAACCTCTTATCTCCATGTTTTAACTTTTTGTGTTTTTTTTTCTTCATAAATGAACGCCCGACTTGATCATAGGTACAGTGTCACACAAAAGCATGTTAAAAGACCAACCCTTTCCTATTGAACACCCTTTACGAACTGTCTCTGGGTTTTTACAAATATTGAACCAATGAAACCCAATTAAAAACCACTGACTAAACTAAACCTCCCAACTCCAACAGATCCTCAAACCTCCTAACGTCCACCCGCTCTCCGCTGCGTGGCACACAGAGCAGCTGCAGAGTGGAAGATAAACACACTTTATATAACAACATAACTATGGTCAAAAACCTCCTAACTGCACTTGAGCTGGATTTGGCTGGAAGTGACGTTGATAATATAATGACACACGCAAAGTTTCTGACAATGTAAAAAGTCACAGTACCAACTGGAAGTGAGGGGGCGCTCTTATCATATCGTACATCATCATACATCCTCTCATTTCGGCCAATCGGAATCTGCATCCTCACCTCACCTTGCGTCCTCACTAATGATTTGTGTTAGGCAATGTTTGTGTTTACACCAACAAAAAAGCTTTTTTTTTACTCGAGTAAGGAGCCAAACTTGACATGACCTGTCATTGTAATAGGAAACCTAGTCCGACTCCAGGAACAGTTACAAGTAGGAGAGCTTATAATACAGAAAAAGGTTTTCAATGTAATGAGTCCCGGGGTGCAGGGATGGTCTTTTAGATGAGTCCCTGCAGGGACATTTTATGAGTCCCACTTCAACCACGTTAGGAGTCATATTTTGCCATTTTTACGAATTGCAGCATTTAACTCCCCATTTCATTGTATATGGTTAATGTGGTTATATTCATGTAGAAAACAGAAGCAGAAATGGTTATTATACCTAAAGCTAGCAAAAAAAAACTAGAATAAAAAACAGTACAGTAGTTGTTTTATTGCGTCCCTTAACTATGAACTGCGTTTTGGGATGCAAAATGCACCCTATTTTAATCTCTGTAATATAGCCTACACTGCTGCCACCGCATGCCTTGCAGTGTCACCACCAACGGATATACGACACTTTCCCCATCCCTGCAGGAACCACAGGTCAAAGGTCAAACGAGATAACAACAATGGGACAGAAAACAGCTGCTCATTAGAGTGCTTTGATTTCCTTAGATGTAAAACATGCTTTTAGTATACATTCCAAACTTCCTCGACATTTCCCCCATTTATTCATTTAAACTTGGTCCCAGTAAAAAGGGACATCTCAGGTGCAGTCATGACTATAGGGCATAAATTATGTTTTTTTTACATGTTTTTATCAAATTCAACAAAACGACGCGAACCAGGGCAGAACGAGGCAGAAAGAGCCTGCTGGTTAGTGAGTCACATGGACCTATCAGAAGGCTGACAATGGGTCAAAAGTACCAGTTTTTGGACATATGAGGTTTCCACCCGACCGAGACGATATGAAAGTAGCACATTGTATCGACACTGAGAGTATTTTCAGAGGGTTTTCTGGGCTACAGACTGTGTGTGTGTGTGTGTGTGTGTGTGTGTGTGTCTGGCCTCATTCTGTCTGGGAGCTGCTCTGGTCTACTTAAAACTATACACACACGCACGCACACACACACACACACACACACACGCACGCACGCACGCACGCACGCACGCACGCACACACACACACACACACACACACACAGTACACACACCTTTATTTTCACCTCCTAACAGGAAGTCTGTTCCGGTCTACACCTATACACAAACTCAGGCAAAATATTCAAAATGTCATCATGCTTTATCTAGCATAATGTGACGTGTCAAACTAGAGGGTTTTCATGACGCTAAATCCATCAGCAAGCATTAGTTTTGCTCAATTTGTGATGACGGCATTGGCCGTTTTTTTTTTAGCCCAATGAGTGTTTTTTGTTTTTTTTTGTTGCAAAACTAATGCTTGGAATGGAATTCAGCATCATGAAAACTCCCTAGTTTGACATGTCACATGCTACATATAAAACATGATGACATTTTTAATATTTTGCCTTCTATAGGTTGTAATTGGTATGGTCACATGTTATGCCAATCATGAAAATTGCTCAACATAATATGAAAGTTAGATACACAGGGTTTTTCAGAAAACTGTCAGGATTTAGATAGGCATTTTGTGGAATCGTTCCCATGGTCAGAATGGGTTAAAGCATGCATGCATTAACCGGTAATCTTATACCTTTGGAGGATTTTGTCCTCTTGATATTTTATATAGCCTTTGACTTGAAAAGGTTGGAGAACCGTCCACTGTCCTCACATTAAGGCCCTTTTGTGTGTTTCATTCTCTGTTCATCTCACACACCGCATGAACTTGAACTTGATCCGCTGACTTTGACAGGCAAGTCACTCGCAATTAATGTCAACTGACTGAACGTCGTGAATTAGAAGCTCTCTTATAACGCGACTCTATAGTTAATGTATTTATTTAAGCCATTTTCTTCTGAAAAGAATATATATTCAAAGAGTTGTGCCGCATTTTCACGATTTTTTTCTAAAATAGCCAGACCTACAAGCTCGTAGGTGGCGCGCTATGAGCTTGCAGATCTGCTATTTTTCAATAGCTAAAGTATAACATAATAATAATTAAAACACAAAAAGGGGTTCCCGCCGGTCCAGGATGGGTTAAGTTCAACCTCAGGACCATGGCTATATAATGGCGATTTGGCAATTATATTATAAAAGCCTTTTCTATTGAACAATTGCTCACTCACACCTTGGTTTAAAAAAAATATATATATATCTGATATTTGATTTGACCAGAGCTGCATTGATTTTAATGAGGGGAAGTCCGAGGCCTATACTGTCATCTCACTGTCTATGTTCTGGACAAGTTATAGCTATTTAAATGTTCAACCGTTCGGCGGGTATATGTATATCCTCTTCGTTATAGAGGTACTGTATATGCTGGCTACAGTATGAATGGTTCATTTCATGATGTCGTCATATTAAAATGATTTAGCGTTAGTTGGCACTTGGCATAATGGAGGTTTGATGCTGATTGATCTCACGATGCTATGTATAGTATAGCCTACAGCCGTAGCCTACAGCTGTTCCTAATATAAATTAATTATTGGCAGTGCAGCGACATATAAGGCATGCATATAGCTTACCTTTTGGAGGAGAGCGCTGTGAGCTGGCTTAACACTATGACTGACCGACTTGCACGCGCTGATGCCATTAACCCATTTTTACCCGAGATCAGATTCTAAAAAAAATGTCTTCTACATCCTGACAGTTTTCTGAAAAAGCTATGTTTCTGTGTCAGTCGTTCTTCGATTAAAAAAAAAAAAATCAGACCTACAAGCTCGTAGCAGCGCGCCACTCGGTGGCGCGCTACGAGCTTGTAGATCTGATCACTCCTATACACCACCCTCTGAGCTGACTTGGAAACGTCCGTCCGAAAAACCAACGTCCGTCAACGTCACTCCAAGTACAAGTTCGTGAATTCCACACGTGACGATCGTGGCGATCCTCGTGAACGTCCGCACGCTCACGATATGAGCGTAAACGACGTTGTGAATTTGGCCCGTTGACCTTGACTTTGACGGTCCATATCTGACCTGTCGTGCAAGAATGCAGATATTTCTCACGGTGTGTCCCTCGACAGCAACAAACAGCATTATATGCCTGATGCTTAACGTGTTTCACCTGATGTTTACTGATGCTGTTGTTTCGTCCCTCCAGATGTTCCTCACGGTGTACCTCAGCAACAACGACCAGCATTTCACGGAGGTCCCCGTCACCCCGGAGACGCTGTCCAGGGATGTGGTGGAGCTCTGCAAGGAGCCTGGAGAGAATGAGTGTCACCTGGCCGAGATGTGGAGAGGAGCAGGTTAGACATGACCTTCTAATGAGAGAATTAGTTTCACCTGGCCGAGATGTGGAGAGGAGCAGGTTAGAAATGACCTTCTAATGAGAGAATGAGCGTCACCTGGCCGAGATGTGGAGAGGAGCAGGTTAGACATGACCTTCTAATTGAGAGAATGAGTGGTGTCACCTGGCCGTGATGTGGAGAGGAGCAGGTTAGACATGACCTTCTAATTGAGAGAATGAGTGGTGTCACCTGGCCGTGATGTGGAGAGGAGCAGGTTAGAAATGACCTTCTAAATGAGAGAATTTGTTTCACCTGGCCGAGATGTGGAGAGGAGCAGGTTAGGAATGACCTTCTAATTGAGAGAATGATTGGTGTCACCTGGCCGAGATGTGGAGAGGAGCAGGTTAGAATGACCTTCTAATGAGAGAATGAGTGTCACCTGGCCGAGATGTGGAGAGGAGCAGGTTAGACATGACCTTCTAATTGAGAGAATTAGTTTCACCTGGCCGAGATGTGGAGAGGAGCAGGTTAGACATGACCTTCTAATTGAGAGAATTAGTTTCACCTGGCCGTGATGTGGAGAGGAGCAGGTTAGGAATGACCTTCTAATTGAGAGAATGATTGGTGTCACCTGGCCGAGATGTGGAGAGGAGCAGGTTAGACATGACCTTCTAATGAGAGAATGAGTGTCACCTGGCCGAGATGTGGAGAGCAGGTTAGAATGACCTTCTAATGAGAGAATTAGTTTCACCTGGCCGAGATGTGGAGAGGAGCAGGTTAGACATGACCTTCTAATGAGAGAATTAGTTTCACCTGGCCGAGATGTGGAGAGGAGCAGGTTAGAAATGACCTTCTAAATGAGAGAATGAGTGTCACCTGGCCCGAGATGTGGAGAGGAGCAGGTTAGACATGACCTTCTAATTGAGAGAATGAGTGTCACCTGGCCGAGATGTGGAGGAGAGCAGGTTAGAATGACCTTCTAATGAGAGAATTAGTTTCACCTGGCCGAGATGTGGAGAGGAGCAGGTTAGGAATGACCTTCTAATTGAGAGAATTAGTTTCACCTGGCCGAGATGTGGAGAGGAGCAGGTTAGGAATTACCTTCTAATTGAGATAATTAGTGTCACCTGGCCGAGATGTGGAGAGGAGCAGGTTAGAAATGACCTTCTAATTGAGAGAATGAGCGTCACCTGGCCGAGATGTGGAGAGGAGCAGGTTAGGAATTACCTTCTAATTGAGATAATTAGTTTCACCTGGAAGAGATGTGGAGAGGAGCAGGTTAGAATGACCTTCTAATGAGAGAATTAGTTTCACCTGGCCGAGATGTGGAGAGGAGCAGGTTAGACATGACCTTCTAATTGAGAGAATTAGTTTCACCTGGCCGAGATGTGGAGAGGAGCAGGTTAGGAATTACCTTCTAATTGAGATAATTAGTTTCACCTGGAAGAGATGTGGAGAGGAGCAGGTTAGAAAGACCTTCTAAATGAGAGAATGAGTGTCACCTGGCCGAGATGTGGAGAGGAGCAGGTTAGGAATTACCTTCTAATTGAGATAATTAGTTTCACCTGGAAGAGATGTGGAGAGGAGCAGGTTAGAATGACCTTCTAATGAGAGAATTAGTTTCACCTGGCCGAGATGTGGAGAGGAGCAGGTTAGAAATGACCTTCTAATTGAGAGAATTAGTGTCACCTGGCCGTGATGTGGAGAGGAGCAGGTTAGCATGACCTTCTAATTGAGAGAATGAGCGTCACCTGACCGTGATGTGGAGAGGAGCAGGTTAGAAATGACCTTCTAATTGAGAGAATGAGTGTCACCTGGCCGAGATGTGGAGAGGAGCAGGTTAGAATGACCTTCTAATGAGAGAATTAGTTTCACCTGGCCGAGATGTGGAGAGGAGCAGGTTAGAATGACCTTCTAATGAGAGAATGAGCGTCACCTGGCCGAGATGTGGAGAGGATAAACAAGACAGTCAAAGAATAAAGATTTAAATAAGTCTAAACAAAAAACCTTTCATCAATTAGTTCAACATTTTTCAAAGTAGTGAAAATAGCATTTTTTTAGGCGCAAAGCCACCCGTTGTGACTCGTTGTGAGCTTGTGTTTCCACTAGTTTAGTTTTGTCTAATATCTCTTTCGGTCTTAAGCTAAAAAAAAAGGTATAACCACTGTTTACAGCGGTTCTTGACCAATTCAACTATAGCATGTTTCAAACAATCCTCATGGCGCTTCGGTTGTGCAGTGTGTCACAAAAATAGGCAATCTACAAGCTCACTACATCACATCGCTCTGTAACATGTTGTGAGCTTGTCGATCGGCTGTTAATTTTCACACACTTGCACTTTAATTATTTAAATTGGGGTTCACAGACATATTTTAACGTTTTAAACATTTCCCCATGCAGCATGGACCAGTTGAGAGACGGCAATCTAATATATGTCTATTCTATTAACCCATTCTGAACGGGAACCCATTTTGGTGTTAGCAGCTATTTAAAAATAGCAGATCTACAAGCTCATAGCCCCCAAGTGGCGCGCTACGCGCTTGTAGGTCTGCTATTTTTTGAAAAATCGAAGAGCGACTGACATTTTTTAGAATCTGATCTCAGGTCAGAATGGGTTAATCAGACCGGTGTGTGTCCAGTGGAAACCTCGTATGAATCTGATCTCAGGTCAGAACCTACAGCTGGACTTTATTGCTTAAGTGAAGCTTTAGAACATTGTGGAATGTAAAACTAAAATGTATTATTTGAATTAAAAAGATCTCTCTCTCTCTCTCTCTCTCTCTCTCTCTCTCTCTCTGTATCTGACCAATCAGAGCGTGTGGTTGGGGACGGGGAGCGTATGATGGAGGTTCTCCTCCACTGGGGGCAGCAGAGAGGTGAGGTGCGTTTCATCCTGCGTCACGAGCGCGCTCCGGGCCGAGACCCAGGTAAGGGCTGTCAGTACGATTGATTGGTTGATTGGTTGATTGATTGATTGATTGATTGATTGATTAACCCATTTTGACCTGGGAACGATTCTATAAATGTCTTCTAAAATCCTGACAGTTTTCTGAAAAAGCTATGTATCTATGTCAGTCGTTCTTTGATTTTTCAAAAATAGCAGTGACCAATTCAATTTCAGCGGAAACACGCGTACTCTGAACTTGTTCAAAATTAGGCAGGAAGAAAGCAGTTGGAAAACGGTTCCCGTAGAGTGAGTATACAGAAATGGTCTCTTAAAATGAGCATTGTGACTATATATGAAATATGGTTGAAAATGTGTCGAAGTGCTCCTTTAATGTAATTTGCAAGTCCAGCAGAGACAAACCTTTTGATGTCATATTGAAACACCTTAAGTTCACAGCAATCTGAGAATCCCGTCGTCAAATATTCGGGGAAAACAGCGCCTCCTCCCTAACCTGACGCTGCCAGATGAGGGCGGTATTGGGGAAACATATTCCCCAACACAACACTCATCTGGGATCTCTGACGGAGTTGAGCCCTGAGTCAGATCTGCTTCGTACCGAACCAATCAGCGTGAGCTATGTGCGAAACCGGATGTGAAGCTATATAGACACGTCAATATGATTGGTTGTGTTTGCACGCCCACACGGTGATAGACAGACGCTCCCATCCAATCATCTACCATGTATCTTGAAAAAAAGGAACAGCCCCGTCATCGAATTTGCTTCCGCGATCCCAGATCCCAATAAGCTGTGAAACAAATTTGTGTAGCAAGCTTTTTGGATCTGGCAGCGTCAGGTTACCTCCTCCCCTGTTGTTCCTCGAAATTTGACGCGAGGCAACAGTCTGTCTTGAGAGTCTATAAGTTCACAGTAACAAGACAAGACACGGAATTAATTTAAATATTTTTTAAAGGTATATTCAGTGATTTCACTCAAAAAACCTTAGGTTTCATTTTTGGCTGTGGGACCTAAGCCTTCGTCCAATCAGGATAGAGAGTCAAAAACGAAACCTAAGGTTTTTTGACCCCCAGGGGTTAACTGGGGACAGGGGAGGAACTCCTTATATGGTCAGCACACTCTATAGTAGAGAGGATTATCACAACAAAACAAAAAAATAAGTGATATTTAAATTAAGTGAAATCACTGACTCTACCTTTAAATCTAATAGCCACATGTGCCAAGCTCACAACACGTCAGATTGGCTATTTTGGCTCATCCTGCATGCCCTTGTCCAGATGGGGGGGCGTGGCTGAGGTCACAGGCCCATGCAGGGTCACAGTGCCAGCAGAGCGGAAGCAGCAGGGTTGCTGGCTCCAACCCGACTGTATACTGCAGTGCTGCTCAACCTTTATTTTCACTTCTAGACAATTAGCATGTTTTACAACAAATCCTCCATGCACCGCCCCACCCCCATTCATATTGTGTTTATCTTTTTTTTGAGTGGTGCAGTACCGCTCCTATATACGACCAGCTTATACCAGCAATGTCCGTATGTGTATCTGAGCACGAGTATATGACTATTTAGTACCAGTAGGGGCACTGTTTGCCAGAAACAGAGAGAGAGAGAGAGAGAGAGAGAGAGAGAGAGATAGTATTAGTTCTGCCTGTTGCCTGCTAATGAGAGAGAGAGAGAGAGAGAGAGAGAGAGAGAGAGAGAGAGAGAGAGAGAGAGAGAGAGAGAGAGAGAGAGAGAGAGAGAGAGAGAGAGAGAGAGAGAGAGAGGGAGGAGAGGGGGGAGAGAGAGGGGAGTTGCACCACTCAGTTCACACGGGTGTGATTTTAATCATTATTTAACACACATTATCTCAATGCCGGATGTATTCTAATAGTTGCACGGCCATAGTATCTTCAAGCTCACTTGTGAGCTCTTTTCCGTGTGCAAACACTACTAAAGGGAAAACATTTATGGCACTTCTTGATCGACACTAGGTATCAAAATTGTAATAGTATAATTTCTAAGAAAATAATGGATAGATGCAGACCTAGTTCAGTGTGAGAGCTGTTGAGGACCTGCCCGTATTTGGTGTTTGAAGCATTATGTCATGCTTTAGCTATTTTTGTGAAAATGCGGCACAAATCTTTGAATATATATTCTTGAATCAGAGCGAACGTTTTTAACTCAAATATTTGCTTCAGAGGGGTACGTTCCTCCTCAACAACACATTTTCAGATGGGGGGTTGGTTAATTACTGTACATTACATTTTTGGGGTCCTTGACATGAAATATTGAGCACCACTGATATAGATAGATCAGAAAATAATTCAGAAATTATTTTCGACGTCAGGCCTAAATGGGTTGAAGGTTTCATGACATTAATGACCGAGGGACTGCCATTGAATTTTCGTTTTTTTTTCTCCACGTCATATGAAAGCAGGGAATCATATAGCTTCAAATTGACATAGTGGTTGTTCAGTTTGACCCACCCGTTTTGGAGATGTGGCTTAATATTATAGAGTAAATGTCTCGCAGAGAAACGGCGAGTTGAGAAAACAAACAGTCGTGAAAGGTTCACTTTCTGTGGCTTTGAAACGTCTCATGGCAATAAATTATTCTGTGCAGTCGCCAGTCGACCTTCTCCTTTCTATTCGGTTCATCTCATTTGATCGAGCACCCCGTCAAAATGTTTGGACGGTGCGTGCCGTACGTGCACCTCTCGGCCACTAAACTGTCAGTTCCAATATAGGATAACATCGTTCCAATAATATCACGGTCCCGTGACATGACAGCCTATAATATAGAGGCTGTCCTGCTTCCCCCGGCCCTCAGACAAGACATCCATCGAGCAGATTATTATTAAAGAGACCGCTGGATTATCACAGTGTGTTACTGTTACTGCTGGTGCTGTAGTTTCATTAGAATCATTTTCACTGACCACAGACTGACCAGTAATCAGCTTAACGTCAGACACTGCTGCTGACCTATGCCGCTCCGTGTGAGCTGTGCTGTCCATCACCTCTAGCTCATTATGCTAACAGCCAGCTCACTGGTTTTCTCCCGGTCCCACAAGTCCTCACAAGAAACCTCGAGTCAGTACTACTGACATTGGGCATTTTACAACACGGGTTCACTGGCCCATTAGCTGATTATCATTATTGTTATTTTTTGCGAGGATGCAGCATGTCTTTTTATAGAAATGGTCCCGTCCTATTCACTGATGAAACATTAACCCATTCTGACCTGAGATCAGATTCATACGACGTTTCCACTGTGACACACACTGGTCTGATGAACCCATTCTGACCTGAGATCAGATTCTAAAAATGTCAGTCGTTCTTTGATTTTTTTTTCAAAAATAGCAGACCTACAAGCTTGTAGCGCGCCACCCGGTGGCGCGCTATGAGCTTGTAGATCTGCTATTTTTCAATAGCTAAAGCATAACATGATGCTAACACCAAAAGGGGTTCCCGTTCAGAATGGGTTAAAGATGGAGTGCCATGATTTTTTTCCCCACCCTAAAACATGATCATCAGGTATTATTACGATATAAGGGGGAAGAACTTTTTTCCAAAAAGTGTACAGTATTTGTTAAAATCATGCTTTTACCCTACCCCTTAGATAGCATTTCTGTAGACTTAGATAGCATTTGATACAGCCTTATAGCATGTTATGTAGACAGCACTATATTTACATTGTATATAGTCATAGCACGCCATAGTATTATGTATAGCATAGTAGTATAGTCCATATGTATAGTTTCATTATATAGATATTCCACTGTTACTTTCTTAGCTTACGCATGTTTCATGATAAATGCTTTCATGTGATGTATTCCCATGCTTTTGTTCTTGCTTAATGTAAATCGCTCTTGATTAAGAGCGTCTGCTAAATGCCTAAATTGTAATTGTAAATTGACACGCCCACCAGTGCATTAAGGCGAGACACCCCAGGTGAATAGGGAAAAAAAGTTAAATAATAGCTATCACAATGAAACTTCTCCAGTTGATTACTTATATTAAAACTAAGATTTTTTGTATTACAAGTTTTCTGAAATTATATGTTTAAATATGCAAATTAGGCATTATATGCGCTAATTTGCATACATTTCGGGACGATAAATCTGAAGATCGGATAAAGCCAGGTTCAAAATTATCATTTCATTTTGTTGACACATTAGAGACAAAGAAAATTACACATGGGATTTTTGATATCTCTAATTATCACTCCACAAATCAGAAAATAGTGTCAACAGGCATAAAAAACCCAATTTTCGGCATTTTTTGGGTATAAAATGTGATGTAAATCAGGCTGTGAATGATATATCAACAAATCCATGTGTAAATGTCTGCGGAATATAGTTAGGAATAAGACTGGAAAGTTTGGTGTATGTGAGTTCAACTGAAGTGGAGATTCTTTGTCCCAAGTATGAGGAAAACTCATTTTGAGAAAACGGCCTTTAAAGATTTGTATTGTAAAATTCCAAAACGTTTTATTTGAAGCCACTATTTTGAGACAAAATATCTCATCCAAACCTTGGCAACGACATATAATGGCATATATCATTGGAAAGGTCTGGACCTCAATCTGACTGTGGTCTGATCCAAATATGGTCACTTCCTTTGTACCAACAACCAATCATGAAAATAGAGATGGTGGCTTTTCACCCCGAAAAACGAGCTGTCATTGGCTAAAATAAACTATCCAACTAAACATCTAAATCCGTATTTTTAATGTGTATTTTGCTTTAGTTTGAAAGAAAACATGTTTAGGAAGCAAAATAGCAAAAAAAAAAAAAAATGAAAAATCATGATTTCACCTGGGGTGTCTCACCTTAAGTATGCCTGGTTTGCCTGGTGGGTGGTGGTGATGGGTGGTGATCCACCTGAACTGAAGCCGCACCCACAGCTGTAGTTGTATGATAAAGGGGGAGGGGTTAGGGGAGGGGCTGATAGTGCGGTGTCACTATATTACTGTTTACTTCATTGGCCCGTTTGACTGTCAAGGGTTCAGCCTCCAGGAAGAAACCCTAAATACAAAGTTAATACACCATTGCACATAAAAACGACTCCAGGGTGTCGAATGAAGGACTGTCACCTCATAGACACATGAAAAACTGGGGGAAAAAATTGTGTCACTCCATCTTTAAATAAAATTAAGCAATATTACACGAGAGGGAGTGCTTTACGCTGCTTAACGGAACTCGCCCTGCGGGCTCGTTCCTGCAGCAACGCAGGCGTGCATTAACCCGTTCTGACCTGAGATCAGATTCTAAAAATGTCTTCTACATCCTGACAGCTTTCCGAAAAAAGCTATGGGCTCCATTTTCGTCACCGCTAAACCCCGAATCCCTAAACTTCTTTGCCTTTTTTTTTATTATTTTTTTTACTATTTTGCAAGAGACCCGGGGGGGGGTCTCTGGAACGACATATTTTCAGATGAGGGTCGGTGGCCAATTATACACATAATTCTGGGGGTCGTTGACATGAAATATTGAGCAATATTGAGGCCTAAATGCGTTTCCTTCATATTTGAAACAGCCTCTGGAACCATACATCTCCATATCCCCCCCAGAAGGAAATATATGAGTTTAAAAAAATAAAGAATATAAAGATTTGCACCACATTTTCACGCAAAACAAATAGCAGACCTACAAGCTCGTTCAAAAGAAAGCTGCAAAAGGACCAAGATATTAGCCAGCAATATTGCAGAGACTACAGTGATAAGTATAGTCACTGTTGAAATGTTGTGTCTGCAGCACGTCTTTGTGCGATATGGATCTTTGAGCCATACAGTATCGTCACTACACTATACGAGCTTGTAGATCTGCTATTTCTCAATAGCTAAAGTACAACATAATGCTTAAAACACCAAAGAACACCAATTTAACCCAGAATGGGTTAAATTGAACACATTATGAAGTTGGCCTTCTTGCCGTATAGGCCTGAGAGAGTGTAGTGACGATACTGTATGGCTCAAAGATCCATATCGCACAAAGACGTGCTGCAGACACAACATTTCAACAGTGACTATACTTATCACTGTAGTCTCTGCAATATTGCTGGCTAATATCTTGGTCCTTTTGCAGCTTTCTTTTGAACCTTCAACATTTTATTCAGGCCACAACTTACTGTATATAAAGTTATGTTGCAGATGAAACTTTTCCATAGATAGCTTCATAGACTTGTTAATATCGTCAGTGTAAAGTCACGTTTTATTGTTTGTCTTTTCCGTTAATTAATGTTAACGACAAACCTCCTAACCCCATTTTGGGGCCGGGAACCCCTTTTTGGTGTTTCAAACATCATGTTATAATTTTAGCTCTTGAAAAATAGCAGATCTATACAAGCTCATAAGCGAGCCACCGAGTGCTTGTAGGTCTGCTATTTTTTTGAAAAATCGTGAAAGTATGTATTTCAGAAAACTGGAGGATTTAGAATAATAATAATAAAAAAAAAATTAAGGTCAGGCCTAAATGGGTTTCAAATAGCAGATTGCGCTGCGAGGCCTTGTGGGCTCGTAGATCTGCTATTTTCTGCTAATGTTCCCCTCAGAATAGGGATTCTCTAGGATTCAAGTGGTTCATGTAAAAACAAAGTTCCAAACAAACACAAACATTTGGACGTCTCCCCCCTTTGTTGTAACTCTGAAGACCCCCTATAGCGGTCCCGGGACCCCCCTGTTGAAGGGCCAAATACCCCAGTGTGAACACAGGGTTGGCAAAAAATGTGTTGAGACTATTACAAAACTAATTTGACTGGACTGTTTTACATCATTAGAGGCGTCGACAATGTCTGGCTTGTGTAATAGTTGTTAACCCATTCTGAACGGGAACCCATTTTGGTGTTAGCATCATGTTATGCTTTAGCTATTGAAAAATAGCAGATCTACAAGCTCATAGCGCGCCACAGAGTGGCGCGCTACGAGCTTGTAGGTCTGCTATTTTTGAAAAATCGAAGAACGACTGACATTGTTAGAATTTGATCTCAGGTCAGAATGGGTTAGTCAGACCAGTGTGTGTCCAGTGGAAACCTCGTATGAATCTGATCTCAGGTCAGAATGGGTTAAGCCTCGAGTCTCCGGGGGCCAATAATCAGATTTCCCATATTACTGGGATTTGGTGCTACCACGTTCCATCTCTGACTGGTTCCACTGGTCTCCAGTATAAGCATACTATAGTAGTGTAGGGTCAGTTGAGGAGGTCAAGGGAATTCAGGCTGTGGCCAAGTCACACACAGAATCTAGACCCGAGAGAGGGCGATTCTATACACATTTCTTCTACAGTTTTTAGAAGATCGTATGCTGCTCAGTATAGTTCTCAGGGGGTGTAAGTATACCGTGACGTGGACGCCCCCTACTGGTACTAATAGTACATCAACCCAGGTGGTGCAACCACTCCTACAACCAGCAATGTCCTTGTACACCATAGACTGTAAAAAATAATATAGGACAAAGCGTTCGCCGGGTCTGATATATGGACGTAAAATGAAGCCAGTCAGTCCTTTGTATTGTAAATCGCCATCTTTCTAGATCCGTTTTGGCCCAGCTGCGGCCATTGGCTGGCCCAGACAACGATGCGGGACTTCTTAGTTGGTTTTTATTTAGACTCGAACGGGGGGGGGGGGGGTGGCTCCCGATCATAGACTGTAACGGTAGCCACGCCCCCTCAGAACATACGCGACTTTATGGTCATTGTTTTTTATAAATGCTCTGTTGCCTGCTAATGAGAGAGAGAGAGAGAGAGAGAGAGAGAGAGAGAGAGAGAGAGAGAGAAAGAGGTGGTGGTGGTGGGGGGGGAATTGCAAAAAAACACAAAAAGATAGAATATGGAGATAAGAGGTTTCTTTTTTTTTAATCACTTACATTTTTATTAATTTTTGAACAATGACAAAAGACTACAGAAGAAAACTACAGAGTACAAACAAACCTTGCCATGTTATACGTTACATATTTCTAGGCATTTGCTGTTGTTTCTCATTCCCCCATAATACTCTTTATTCATTCTGTTCAGAGATAAGAGGTTTTCTGCCCGACAGCAATGATATGTGTACAGTAACGTGAGAAAAGGTCCGCCCGTCGGTCTAAATGATTGCATGATCTCCTCACTGCAGGTGGTCTCAGAGAGCAGGCCAAGAGGACCCTACTGCTGCAGGACAGAACCATGGAGAACGGAGTGAGTGGGAAAAAAAAAACATTCACCTTGTTTTATTTGCATTAACCTATTTTGGACTGAGATCGATTAACCCATTCTGACCTGAGATCAGATTCATACGAGGTTTCCACTGGACACACACTGGTCTGATGAACCCATTCTGACCTGAGATTAGATTCTAAAAAATGTCAGTCGTTCTTCGATTTTTCAAAAATAGCAGACCTACAAGCTCATAGCGCGCCACTCGGTGGCGCGCTATGAGCTTGTAGATCTGCTATTTTTCAATAGCTAAAGCATAACATGATGCTAACACCAAAAATGGGTTCCCGTTCAGAATGGGTTAAAAAAAAGGCTTCAAAATCCTACGTTTTTCAGAAAAACCCATGTTTCTATATGTCAGTGCAGGTGCTCAACCCTTTGCACGTCAAGGACCCCCGGAATTATCTCTATTGGGCCACCCCAACCCCCATCTCAAAATATGTAGTTCCAGTGACCCACCCCCAGAAGCCAATATTTTAGTTAAAAATGTTCGCTCTGAAATATATATTCAAAGATTTGCGCCACATTTTCATGACTTTAAAAAAAATAGCAGACCTACAAGCTCGTAGCACGCCGCTCGTAGCGCGCTATGAGCTTGTAGATCTGCTATTTTTCAATAGCTAAAGCATAACATAAATGCTTAAAACGCCAAAAGGGGGTTCCCGCCCCAAAATGGGTTAAATAATAAAAAAAATGAAGTGTAGGGCACTCTTATCATCATCATCATACATCATCACATTCCGTGGTGCAAAACACACAAAGCTGTGCATATAGGAGGGACTATAGCGCCCCCTCAATAAGAGCATTCGTACATTATGTGATGTTAAAGTGTGTGTGTGTATGGGGGATAATATGATAGCCTGGCGGGCCCAGACTCATATAGCGTGGATTCACTGACGCTTCCTCCACCGCAAATTGAGGAGGACGCGCCAGTGAATCCACGCTATCGAGTCTGGACCGAGAGGTATACCGAGAGGTTGGCTCAAGAGGTAGAGCAGGTCGTCCAATGATCCCTGCAGGGTCGGCGGTTCGAATCCCGGCTCCTCCTCCTGTCTACATGTCGAAGTGTCCTTGGGCAAAGACACTGAACCTCAAATTGCTCCCGATGTGCTGGTTGGTATATACCTTGCGTGGCTTCCGCCGCAATCGGTGTATGAATGTGTGAACGGGTGAATGCAGTGCACAATCTATGTAAAGTGCATAATTTACCATTTGCCCCTGCCAGGCTAGACATACTATGAAGCCCAATAATATACAATATTTTTGCCACTATGATGCCGTTGCCGGCGACCTCAAATAAACAGCAGAGCTATAAGCTCACAGTGCGTCCACAACACTGTCATATAACTGGAGCATGAATGAAGCATTAGGTTTGTCTCTCAGCAGCACAGAAGATTTGATAGATAATTATGTCTCTGCTGCCGGGCCAGAAACCAACTATGTCCAGACTTTTTTTTACTGTTCGGGGAATTATTTTTGAGGGGAACATAGCCCCTTTATAGTCCGTTGTCCTAACGCTAACGTTAAAATGCGTTGAGTTTTTTTGTGTAAACGCAAGGTGAGGTGAGGATGCAGATTCCGATTGGCCGGAATGAGATGATGTACGATGATGTACGATATGATAAGAGCGCCCCCTCACTTCCAGTTGGTACTGTGACTTTTTACATTGTCAGAAACTTTGCGTGTGTCATTATATTATCAACGTCACTTCCAGCCAAATCCAGCTCAAGTGGAGTTAGGAGGTTTTTGACCATAGTTATGTTGTTATATAAAGTGTGTTTATCTTCCACTCTGCAGCTGCTCTGTGTGCCACGCAGCGGAGAGCGGGTGGACGTTAGGAGGTTTGAGGATCCGTTGGAGTTGGGAGGTTTAGTCAGAAGTGGTTTTTAATTGGTTTCATTGGTTCAATATTTGCAAGAAACCCAGAGACAGTTCATAAAGGGTGTTCAATAGGAAACCCATTTTGACCTGAGATCAGATTCTAAAAATGTCTTCTACATCCTGACAGTTTTCTGAAAAAGCTACGTTTCTATGTGAGTCGTCCTTGTTGGTCTCCTGAATGTCCTGATACAGTAGAATAGTCGATGTTTTTTTTGTTTGTTGTTCAGGCCCGTTTTGAAAGAACCCAGTGATACGATTAATGGACGTTGTCAGAGCATTGCACATTTCGGTGGCAGCAGAGCAGCAGAATGAGAACTTTTCCCACGTTTGTTCTAAATACGTACCACATTGTTGTCGCTCCCTCTCTCCAGTGTTGTGCCTGTGGTGGGTGTCACTCACTTTGCAGCAGTATATAGTTGGACGGGTATAATGCGGTTTCTCACTAACCTGACGCTGCCAGGTCCCAGAAGCTTGCTATACAACAAGTTTGTTTCACAGCTTATTGGGATCTGGGATCTCGGGAGACAATTCGATGTTCGGGGGCTGTTCCTTTTTTTTTTACAAGATATACTTGGCAGACGATTGGATGGGACCGTCTGTCAGTGTCTATCACCGTGTGGGGGGGCGTGCAAAAACACAACCAATCACATCGACGTGTCTATATAGCGTCACATCCGGTTTCGCCCTTAGCTCACGCGGGAGCGGTTCGGTGTTATAGCTCAATCCCCCTGAGATAGATCTCAGATGGATGCTGCTGTCTTGGGGGGGGGAACACGGGTTACCCAATATACCGCCCCCATCTGGCCGAGTCAGGGTTATAGTTTCTCACAGCCGACGCAGGAAAAAGACCGAGGCGACAAACACGCCCGCCGCCACCAGGACGGGGAGCAGGAGCCCGCCATAGCCGCCGCCGTCGTCGTCGTATGGGTTCGGTATCCTGTGCCCCGACCGTTTCCTGTACCCGTTCTCGCCACCCTCTCCTCCGTCGCCGTCCTCCTTCCCCCACCGCTCCTCCTCCTCCTCCTCCTCCCCGTCGTCTCGAGGCGGCGGCGGAAGCTTCGGCACGTCCGCCAGGGTCCCCTTCATCACGTAGAGGGCGCAGACCTTGGGGTTGTCGTGGCGGCCCTTGACGAACTCCACCGTGAGCTTGCCGCCGCGGACGGCGGACGACGACGCCTCTCCGCCCCCCGGCCCCGCCACGCGCAGCCTGCCGCGCAGCAGGGAGAAGGGCACGGCCTCGTCGTGGGCGGCGTGGCTGCGGCCGCCGGCCCGCGCGAAGATGTCCAGCCCCTCGACCACCAGGTGGCCGTCGAGGCGCACGTCGAACACCTTCCGCCGCGGCTCGCCGAAGTAGACCTCGGCGAACTTCAGGACCAGCACGTACGGCCCGTCGACGACTTCGTCGTCCAGGTACGGCCCGCCGCCGCCGCCCACGAGGGGCACCTCGTAGGCGAACGTCTGCTCGCCGTAGCGCTCCGTCTGGTACAGCGCCTGGTCCCGCCGGGCGGAGCAGCGCGCGATGGGCCGCCGCGCCCCGTAGTCGGACGCCACCGACCCGCCCGCCGCCGCCCGGCTTCCCTCCAGCAGCGGGTCCTTGCCGTAGCGGATGCCGTGCGCGTCCGTGTGCGCGCCCCCTCCGGCGTTCACGGCCCAGATGACGCGTTGTGCGAGTCCCGAGGAGGAGGAGGAGGAGGAGGAGGAGGCGACCTGCAGCGCTGGGACGTTCCCGTCGTTCCCGTCGTTCCCGTCGCCGGCTCCCAGGCAGCGTCCCGCCGCCGACAGCAGTAGCGCCACGGCTAGCAGCCAGCCCGCCAGCCGTGCACCCGCGCACACGCACCTCATTGCCATCTATCTGCACACGGCCTCTAGCGTGACGTTTCCGATGCTTCGAGCGAACTTTGCTTTGTGTTCTTCCTTGCTGTAAGTCTAGCTAATCGCTAGCTATAATACACTCCACAATCCACAGTTTATTATAACTTATACCTGCTCGATGGCTCCTTCCCGGTGACCTCCACTGTGACGAGCGACTTAGACACCTGGGAGTTCATGCATGTGACCAACCTTGGTCATCAGTGACGTCAGTTGTCTTATGACGTATCCGTGACGTTTATATATGACTTCAAATTTGGGCAAGGGTTTTCAGCCCCAAGGGGGCCAGGCCAGTGAGGCGCTCCCAACGTTGAAGCACTGGGGGCCCTTAGTGGTAAGAGGAAGGACTGCAGGCGGGGACCCGTGGATTCATGACGAGGACATTTATAGGACATGGAATACTAAGTTTGGACAAAGAAGATAGAGCAAAGAAAAAGGCACTGTCGAGAGAGAGAACAATATATACAAAACAATATATTTATTTATTTATTTGTGGTTATTTTGACATTATTTGGGTCTTTTAGTTAGGCAGGACATTGCTGATTTTAATACATGATAGTTCAGTTGGCATATAATTTGGTACCGATGACCTTCATATGACCCTAATTATAATAATCAACCTCGGGGCCACGAATTACAATTTTTTCATGGATTTATAGCACTGCGCCGCACCCGAGCGTGAAATATATCACTTTTTTTTCTTTCTTCTATTGACATTGTGACGGTTAAATGGTAAATGGTGCATTTATATAGCGCCTTCATCCAAGGCGCTTTACAGAGATTGTGCATTGCATTCACTCATTCACACACACACACACACACACACACACACACACACACACACACACACACACACACACGCACACACACGCACACACACACACACACACACACACACACACACACACACACACACCAGCAACCTGCACATCGGGAGCAATTAGGGCTTCAGAGTCTTGCTCAAGGACACTTCGACACTAACTCTGGGGGAGCACCACAGGTTTCGAACTTGGAACATTTACGGTTGCCATCCAGTCACTCTATACCCCCTGAGCCACTAGCCGTTGCTGCAGCATGTTGATATGTTTCAGGCATGATTATTGACTGTTTCAGGTGCGGGACATGATTGATGGTTTTCAGGTGTGATTGACATTGATTGATTGATTGATTGTTTTCAGGTGTGTGGACCTCGTGCGGACGTCACTCTGTCTGACCTCCAGGACATGGCTGCCCGCCAGCAGCTACAGATCAATGCCCAGCAGCAGCTGCTGGCCTCCAAGGTATATATATCAACGATGATCATTTATCATGATGAATAATTATAACCCATTCTGACCTGAGATCAGATTCTAAAAAAAAAATGTCTTCAACAGTTTTCTGAAAAAGCCGTGTTTCTATGTGTCAGTCGTTCAATTTTTCAAAAAAATAGCAGACCTACAAGCTCGTAGCGCGCCACTCGGTGGCGCGCTATGAGCTTGTAGATCTGCTATTTTTCAATAGCTAAAGCGTAGCATAATGCTAACGCCAAAAGGGGTTCCCAATTTGATTTGATTAGACGAAATACAAGTTACACATTATCATGTCCATCGAAGAAATATCAATGATACAAGAACACAAGAAAGTCTTTCGACTTATATTTCCATTGGGGTCCTTGCTCTGAGACAAACAACAACAACAGAATATACATACAGGCAACACAGCTCAATACATATTACAATCAAGAGCTGTACACTACCTAGTACAGCATAAATGCATAGAATCACATTACTAATGAACATATACTATTCTGCAACATGTTCTAAAAAAAAAGCCATGCTCTGACCCTTATCTTAAAATATACGGATGCAAGTGATTCTGGTGCAGTCAACAGTATAGTATGTTGATATAACCATCCATGTAATTAACGCCTAATTAATTAATTAATTAATCTATTTATTAAACTCAGATATACAGTACATTAACCGTTGCTGTCTGGCGGACTCCACCATTATGTTATAATAATTTAGCTATTGAAAAAAAACAGCAGATCTACAAGCTCGTAGCGCGCCATGCACCGAGTGGCGCGCTACGAGCTTGTAGGTCTGCTATTTCTTTGAAAAAAATCGTGAAAATATTTATTTCAGAAAACCGGAGGATTTAGAAGAATTTTCTTTTTTTTTAAATTTATTTTGAGGTCAGGCCTAAAAATGGGCTAAATGGGTACCATGTTTACCCTGCAGGGTAACTGGACTATAAGCTCAAGAACTTGTTTATACAGCCAGGCCCTGCTCCATATAGAACATTTCACGGTAGGGGGTTCAATGCCTTGCTCAAGGGCACTTCAGCGGTGGATGGTATACTTTTAACGTACCGGTCCCGGGGATACGAACTATAGCGACCTTTCGGCCACCGCTGCTCCGGTGGTGGTGACGATGATGATGATGATGGATGGATGGATGGATGGATGTATTTCCGATGGTCTTATTATTAATATGTTGTCCAGGAGCAGCGGCTGCGCTACCTGAAGCAGCAGGAGCACCGGGTGGAGCAGAGGGCGCAGCAGCAGCAGCAGCAGCAGGCGGCGGAGCAGGAGAGGCTCCGGCAGCTCCGGGAGAACGCGCACAACCAGGAGGCCAAGCTCCGGCGCGTGCGGGCCCTCCGGGGCCAGGTGGAGCAGAAGCGCGCCAGCAACAGCAAGCTGGGTGAGTGAGTGAGTGAGTGAGTGAGTGAGTGAGTGAGTGAGTGAGTGAGTGAGGGGTTTGAAAGTGTACTGTAGCGTGGAATGAGGGGTATAGAGCGCCGCAGTCCCGCCCCCTTTCAGAAAAGCGAGTGGCCCAGGAAGTGGAAGCCCCATGCATTCTCCCATCGGCACTTTTAATATAATTTATTTAAAGACGGTTACGCCGCGGACAAAGCCAATTCGGATCGTGACGAATCATGACAATGAACACAATATTTTGGGACGATCAAATCATTAGAAAGAAGAAAAGAAAGTCAGGAGACAACACTATTTGTTTTATTTTTCGTCTCATAAATTATTTGATCGGCCCAAAATATTGTGTTCATTGTCATGATTCGTCACGATCCGAATTGGCTTTGTCCGCGGCGTAACCGTCTTTAAATAAATTATATTAAAAGTGCCGATGGGAGAATGCATGGGGCTTCCACTTCCTGGGCCACTCGCTTTTCTGAAAGGGGGCGGGACTGCGGCGCTCTATAGAGGTAAGTCTAAACCTTTTTGTCGTCTTTTGTCGTCTAAACCTTTTTGCTTTTGGGTTACTACTGAGCCTGTTTCAGTATAACCTTCTTTTTGAGGGCCGTCGCTCTTTTCTCGAGTCTGCTCGGATGCAGCCTTATACAGTACATGATGGGACCAAAGCTTGCTGTATATGTTAGCCACTTTAGAATGCCTTATTCTGGCCTGCAGGCCCATAATTATGGCTCAATAATGGTCCATGAGGCACCATGGCTGGTAATCCAGTCTGGCAAGTGTGGCCACGGGTTCGACTCCCGATTCCCGCCGGCCTTTACTGCATGTCTCCCGGCCCCCCCCCATCTCTCTCTCCATCTCTCTCCATCTCTCTCCCCATTTTTCCTGTCAGCCTACTGTCTGTCCCTCCATACAAAAAAATAAACAAAATAAAGGCGAAAGCCACAAAAATACATTTAAAGAATGCCTTATTCTAGAATACTACTAGTATGGCCTGTGGTCTCCGAGGCTATAGACTAGTACTAACGTGGGAAGTTTGGAAAATCCCCTTTACACCCAAAATATGGGTGTAAACAGCTAGCTTAGTGAATCGCGTTGCACCAGTAAGTGCAACGATATTAGCTTATAGCATTAGCCACATTTGGTACACACAAATACACAACTCCCAGTGGACTGGGACAGACGTTTTATTACAGTAACACATCATTGACGCATTTACGTTTTTATTTGTATATTATTTAAGCTCCGACAATGTAAGTAAAATGTAGTCTGGGGGGGGGGTATTACAGGATTGCTACTATGTGGCTTTAACACATTTTTAGACAAATAAAAGGGAAAAAAAAACAGACATGGTGTTCAATCAAATGCCCTAATAGTTTAGTCCCCTATAATAGTTGGCCGTCTGTTGTAAAGCTCTCTCGTTGTCTCTCCCTGCAAGATGTGTTTTTTATAAGCCTGTTAAAATAGCATAAAAAAAGATTTTAAAACAAAATGTGAGACACCAGAGGAGTTTATAAATGATAGCTAATAGGCCTATATATTATGGTCGAACTTGACATCAAGGCATTTCATATAGCAACTCAAGTATAGTTGCTAACCCGGTGGTCTGCATGCTCGGGTTCTGTAATGTCGATGTTCTTTTTTTATACCTTGTGGTATTTTCAAATCAGCCCATAACATTGTCCATTAGAATGCATTTAGATTACAGCCGATGAGATGATAGACGGTGACCCAGACACAAGGAGGTTAGGGTTCAACACGTTATACAATGATTTACGTTTATTATTATTATTATTATTATATAAGCCGCTCGTCCTTCTGCGTATAAGAGCACCACGCGGCTGACATGGAAATGACCTGTGTGTGTGTGCGTGTGTGCGTGTGTGTGTGTGTGTGCGTGCGTGTGAGCTACTTGTGTTCATATTCGGAAGCCTCGGTAAATGTCCATAAATCAGTCGTGAGGAGGGGCCTGCAGATTGCAGGCATGCCCAATAAGCCGAGAGCTACATATAAGGCATCGGCAAAAATTCTCTTCAGTGTCTGCAATAATACAGTATATCGCCATATACAGTATATATATGGAGAAGAAGGCGATGCTTTCTGTACCCCGTGATCTGTATCCTGAAGCACTTGTTGCAGAGTTTATTTTTTTTCCCCCGAGTCTGCGCCATCCACTACTGTTTGTGTTCAAGAATGTCTCGTCAAATGTGAACGCAGACAAAGATGTTAAATGTGTGTGTGTGTGCGTGTGTGTGTGTGTGTGTGTGTGTGTGTGTGTGTGTGTGTGTGTGTGTGTGTGTGTGTGTGTGCGTGCGTGCGTGCGTGTGTGTGTGTGTGCGTGTGTGTGTGCGTGCGTGTGTGTGTGTGTGTGTGCGTGTGTGCAGTGGAGGAGATCGAGCAGATCACGGGGCTGTTCCAGCAGAAGCAGAGGGACCTCCTGCTCGCCGTGTCCAGGGTGGAGGAGCTCAGCCTGCAGCTGGACTCCCTGAGGAGCAACAGGAACATGGAGCCTCCTCCTCCTCCTCACCTCACCTCCTCCTCCTCCTCCTCTGCTGTGGAGCTGGAGCGCCTCTACAAGGAGCTGCAGGTGAGACCTGAGAACACGGGACATTAATGAACCCATTCTGACCTGAGATCAGATTCTAAAAAAATGTCTTTCTATAGGCTACATCCTGACACTTTTCCATTCTGACCTGAGATCAGATATTCTAAAAAAATGTCTTCTATACGTCAGTCGCTCTTCGATTTTTTCAAAAATAGCCAGATCTACAAGCTCATAGCGCGCCACTCGGTGGCGCGCTACGAGCTTGTAGATCTGCTGTTTTTCAATAGCTTAAAGCGTGACGTGATGCTAACACCAAAAGGGGTTCCCGTTCCAGAATGGGTTAAGCAACTACTAGTAAATCCACTAGTCCACCTTGTTGGTACTACCGGTAGTTTACTAGTTTTTACTATTTTTCCCCCCCGATTTTGTAGGCCTCAAGGTCAGATAGATAGTTATAGTCACCAATATACACAGTTTTTAAATGTACAAATATTTATTTACCAAAAAAAAAACACATAATTATTTTTTACATAATAGGTGGTTAAACAACAAGTCGACTAGTAAACTACCGTCAACTATAGTCAACTAGTAAAAATGACTAAAGTAAATGCCCTAAACTAACACATCAATACATTCTGGCCTTGACAGCCCGGCCTGCATGCATTCAAACAGAAAAGCATTAAACAACGTTAAACAATGTTAAACTCTAAAAATAGAATAAACCTGTGGATAAAGAAACACGATTTGAAAAATGGTTGTATTATAATTATGATTGTGGAAAAACAATGTTAAACTCACTTTGCCTGTCGCTTTGCCACCCGATTTGCCGTTCACTTTATGCATGCGCATATACTACTCTACCTAGCTGTAAATAACAAACATAATTCATGTTTGTGATTATTTAGGTATTATCATATTAATGTATCATTGTTAAGTTCACTCTGTATTTCCACGGGCATAATAGCATGATGATGCCATTACACAACATGGGCTTACATGGAATAAATGTGATTAATTAAAACGGAATTAACCGCTAGACGGTCCTAAATTAACTTAATTAAGCAGTCACTGTGTGACATGTTGTTCTTTCTAAATTTTACAGAGTATAGAGATCGATGCAATCAAATAAGTCTGTATTCAAGATAATTTCAGATTTCAGAGAGGGAGGGAAATACTAAATTAACTGTTAACTCTACAGACACAGGAGATGCTTATACTTACTTCAGTAGTCATTATTATGCGAGGATTTGTCAACAAAATTAAGACAAAACAACTTATGCCACAGAAGAAGATTGTTGAACAGTTAAACAGAGTCAATTGAACCCCCTATGACAGTGTTCGACCACTAGGCATGTAACGATATATCGTATATCGATATATATCGATATTAATCTCGACGATATGATTCGATTCGAATCGATTCATTGAAATAAAGAAATCGATAAAAAAAACCAAAAAGAAAACATGTGTGCTTTAGTCATATTCCATCATATTCAAGTGCTTTTGGAGAGAAATTATAGCCACTTTCAATAGTAGAGCACTGTAGAGGGGAGCTGTGTGTGTCTGTGACTGTGCCCAGGTGTCGACCCACTACAGCAGTGTTGTTTTTGGACTGAAACTTAATTTAGTTTTAGTCACATTTTAGTCACCTGGAATGTCTTAGTGTTAGTCTAGTTTCAGTCGACTAAATGTCATAAGATTTTAGTCGACTAAATGTCATAAGATTTTAGTCGACTAAATCTACAGTTGATTTAGTCGAGTAAAATGTATTTTGGCGGGTCTTGCAGCATGCAACCAAACGTAAAATTACTTATACTGGATCTCTTGTCCACTAGTCCCTTCCTAACATTTTAGTCTAGTTTTTGCGGACAATTTGTTGACGAAATTGTCAGTATATTTAGTCTTAGTTTTAGTCATCATAGATTCGTTTTTATTCAGTTATTTAGTCAGTGAAAAAAGGCAGTCGACGAACATTTCTTGTCTTAGTTTTTAGTCGACGAAAACAACACTGTTCTTAATATACCAACAGCTGAGGAACAAGTTGAACCAGGAGCAGAGCGGCAGGCTGCAGCAGCAGAGGGAGACGCTGAACAAGCGCAACCTGGAGGCGGACGCCATGGACCGCCGCGTGGCCGAGCTCCGGCAGAGGCTGTGGAAGAAGAAGGCCGCCCTGCAGCAGAAAGAGAACCTGCCGGTCAGTCAGTCAGTCCGTCCATAGCCTCGGAAACCCAGACGTTTTTATTTCCAGGGAGGAGAAAAAAAAAAGTCTGGGGGTCTATGAGTCCACTTCAATTCGGCATAGAGTATAGCGCAAACATTGCTCACTCTCTGCTGATTTCTGATCGTCTGCACCTTTGTGAAATTGACATACACGCGAACACATGTACACACACACACGCTCCTCTCTCTCCCTGTCGGCTGTCGCTCTAAGTAATTAGTCTCAGGTCGCGCAGCTGCGCATAGTTTCCCTCATGCGCAGTCCCGCCCCCTGGAGAGACCCGGAAAAGAAATCCCCGTTAATTTTTATTTTTTTTAATTTAAAGACGTTTACGCCGCGGACAAAGCCAATTCTTGTCGTGACCAAATCATGACAACAAACACAATGTTTTGGGCCAAACAAAGAATTAGAAAGTAGGAAAAAACGGCAGGTTATACAACACTTTTTTATGTTGTTTTTCTTCTCAGAAATTCTTTGTTTTAGTCCAAAATATTGTATATTTGTTGTCATGACTTTGTCACGACTCGAATTGGCCTTCGTACGACGCTTAAAAAAGGGTCTTTAAATAAATAACGTGTTTTGAAATGTCCACGAGGAAAAATAAAACGCATTGGGATTAATTTCCTGGGGCCACTCGTCGTTCTGAAAGGGTTTGCGGGACTGCGACGCGACAATACCTCGGGATGTTTACATTTCTGACTAATACAAGTCAGTGTTCAATCAAAATCAATCAATCAATCAATCAAATCAATGTCCTACAGGCGGTACCAGACGGCCAGCTGGGCCCAGGGCAGCAGCCCTGTGTCTCCTCCAGAGTAGCAGCCGTGGGGCCTTACATCCAGTCGTCCTCCTCCAACGGCGGCCCCCAGGGACCCCCGCCGGTCCCGGCCCGCCACGAGGTTCTGGTGAAACCCGCCTCCTACCCCGACGGGACGTCCACCCTGCCCATGCCGGAGTCCTCCTCCGCGAAGCCCCCTCCCCGACCGCTCAAGCCAGCCTCAGGTATACTGTATACGTGTACGACTGTATATATACTGCCTGATTTATCCCATTTTTTGGACCTGAGATCAGATTCTAAAAAAAATGTCTTCTACATCCTGACGGTTTTCCTGAGAAAGCTGTGTTTCTATGTGTCAGTCGTTCTTCGATTTTTCAAAAACAGCAGAGCTACAAGCTCGTAGCGCGCCACTCGGTGGCGCGCTACGAGCTTGTAGGTCTGCTGTTTTTCAATAGCTAAAGCATAACATGATGCTAACACCAAAAGGGGTTGCCGGCCAGAATGGGTTAACCCATTCTGACCTGAGATCAGATTCTAAAAAAATGTCTTCTACATCCTGACGGTTTTCCTGAGAAAGCTGTGTTTTCTATGTGTCAGTCGTTCTTCGATTTTTCAAAAATAGCAGAGCTACAAGCTCCCAGTGGCGCGCTACGAGTTTGTAGGTCGGCTGTTTTTCAATAGCTATAAAGCATAACATAATGCTGACACCAAAAGGGGTTCCCTCCCCAAAATGGGTTATAGGGTAACAGGAAAAGTGGGCACCTTGATGTAAAATTGGCTGTTTTTTTCCCAAAAATGTTAAGACCATTTGCCAAATGTTTTACTTTTTATGTAATGTGTAAGTATAGCCTATACATGATTGTATTGAACATTCACCCATTTAATTAAGGCCAAATATTTCTGCAACAGAATTGCTACAATACCTGCTTAACCCATTCCGGGAATCCCTTTTGGTGTTAGCATTATGTTATGCTTTAGCTATTGAAAAATAGCAGATCTACAAGCTCATAGCGCGTCACCGAGTCTGCTATTTTTGAACGACTGACACATAGAAACACAGCTTTCTCAGGAAAACCGTCAGGATGTAGAAGACATTTTTAGAATCAGGTCAAAATGGGTTTTAACCAATCCTTTTGGGCATAAAAATAATCTGAAGGATAAATGTAAGTCCGATAATGATGTACCTATACCGTGCATGTTCACATCATGTATTATTTATTACTCAAGACCATTTTTAACATTTTGGACGAAATAGCCAATTTGAGATCAAAGTTCCACTCTTTCTCAGTGCCCTCTCTTCTCGTATACGACTTACAACAGTATGACCTAAATTGAACGCAGCATCAGCACTATATGTATTATAGGGTCCACTGTTGCACAACCAAAATGATGAACGTTATTTGGGCTGTATTCTTGATAACAAACAGACAGGTGAAAAAAAAAAAGAATTGCGGCTAAAGTGATCGCAAAAGTCAAATCGAAGAATGTTTCTTGGCCGCAGGATTTCCTCCTTTTGTCACTGAAGACTCAATGCACCTCTATGTCACTAAAAAAACTAAAGGGCTGTATTACTATTTTGCGTGTCTGTAAGTACCAGGTCTTATTCCCTAACTTGAGTAAACTAAAGACCTGGAGGCGTGATCAATGCCATTTAGGCTATTCTGAGTGGCCAAAAGAGCATTGATCACGCCTCCCAGGTCTTTAGTTTACTCAAGTTAGGGAATAAGACCTGGTACTTAAGAGTAAGACACGCAAAATACAGCCCTTAATAAGCTTCAGACCTCCCGAAACAAACTGATACGACTACTACTCGTTCTTATAAGCCCATATGACCCACCTAACATGGAAAATATTCTACTACTGTGCCACCATAATGCGGAATGGGCTGACTCCTTCCTTCCATTAAAGGAAGAGTGAATCCCTGGATCTTTCAGAACTGTCCTGAAAAAAAAAAGTCCCCGGAACGTTTTGGTGTTATATCCTTTTAGCCTGAAATGTTTTACCGCACCTCCGTGCTGTTTTACATGTTTGACTAATCAAGTATCCAACCAATCAATACCAACCACATGGCAGGATTGTATAGTAAATGGTGCATTTATATAGCGCCTTTATCCAAGGCGCTTTACAGAGATTGTGCGTCAATTCACCCATTTTCCAACACACACACATTCATACACCGATGGCAGCGGAAACCATGCAGGGCACCAACAACCAGCACATCGGGAGCAATTAGGGGTTCAGTCAGTGTCTTGCTCAAGGACACTTCGACAGTAACTCTGGGGGAGCCCGGAGGGTTTCGAACTGGCAACCAATACCATACGGTTACCATCCAGCCACTCTATACCGCTGAGCCACCGCCGCCGCCCCCTAGTGGCCTGTGATTCGGACGCCGTCTGAATTCCACTGCCCGCCGGTATGACGTCATATGTTTCATCCGCTCTATCTCTCCAGGGTTTCAAACGAGGCCGTCCGATTGGAGCAGCTCGTCGCTGGACTCCGGTTACGGCCACGCCTCCACCCTGCCCCGCATGACCAGCCTCAGCTGCCAGAGCACAGGTGAGGACGGTGACCTTTGACCTCCGTGGGTTTTCATCGCACTTAGATCTTTATAATAATAATAATAACAACTTCCTTTTTTTTTTTTTTTTTTTTAATATATTTTTTATCCCACGATTTTGTAACCCATTTTCCACCCCTGTGTCAATCATCTAATGTGATCCTGGGCTCTATACACACCCTCCGCCAACCTAGTCCCCATATATATGGGGGACAAGGGGAGAGCAACGGACTTGAACTCATGCTATAACTTTATTTATATAGCACTTTTCTGGACAAAGTCACTTAAAGTGCTGTACAACAAATTCACTAAAAAAAAGCTGGAAAATCGAACACAATTAAATAGATGCAGCATAGCAAATCAACAACTTACACAGCCAGCTGGCCAACAGTAGAAAGCATATTTAAAGATGCAATATAAAAAAACAACAACAATGTAATAGATAAAAAAATAGATATTCAAGCTCACTGTGAGCTAATCTTTGCGAAAATATACAATAGGGCTCAAGTGGTTCATAAATCAATCAGTCAATCAATCGACCAATCAATCAAACAGCAATCAATTAACCAAAAAATCAGTCCGTTAATCCGTCAGCAACGCAAACAATTAAACCGCCTTTGCCTTCTGCAGTGAGGGACAGGCATGGTCGTGCAAAATGGTCTTCAAATGTTTAAAAACTATATATATTGCACCTTGTATCAATGATATATATTAAATAATGTTTCATGAGATCATCAAATTTAAGATAATCACTAATAGTAGTGTGGGTGAAAAGCTGAACTTGGTTTATACTTTAGTTTATTTATATACAGTAGCGTCTGAAGATCGATGGAGTTGCATTAGATTACAAGTAAGACGCGCAAACGCGGGAAGCGAACGCAGCTCGTACATATTTGGGTTTTTTTTAAGATTTTTTTTTAAAGTTATTTTTTTTTAAGTTACGTTTTTTTTAAGTTAAAGGTAGAGTAAGTGATTTCACTCAAAAAACCTTAGGTTTTTTGACCCCCAGGGGTTAACTGGGGACAGGGAGGAACTCCTTATATGGTCATCATCATGCATCATACTGGCCAAACAGAATGCCTGTTGCACAACTTTACGTCATATTTGGTGGACATTTGACCTAATCTCTCCTTTCATTGTCGATGGCAAATATGGGATTTGTGGGGACAAGATGACGTAAACTTTCCCTTCATTCTCAATGGAATTTAATGGTTTTTTTTGTGGACATTTGAGACCCAATTTCTCCTTTCATCATCAATGGCAAATATGAGACGTGTGGGGACAAGATGACGTAATTATTTTGGGTACAAAAGCTGTATATATATATGTGAAGTGAGGGGTGCTCTTATCATCGTACATCATCACCAGTAAGACGCGCAAACGCGGGAAGCGAACGCACCTCGTACATATTTGGGTTTTGGACGTATATAGCTGCTTTGGGGACTCCTTATATGGTTATGGCTGAGTCATGGTGACGTAATCACTCAGCTCCATATATGGGCACAAAAGCTGGACAGACAGACAGACACACAGACACACAGACAGACATGATCTGCTAGGTCTCATAGTAAGTGCCTGCTTTGGGGACTCCTTATATGGTTATGGCTGAGTCATGGTGACGTAATCACTCAGCTCCATATATGGGCACAAAAGCGCGAAAGACAGACAGACACACAGACAGACATGATCTGCTAGGTCTCATAGTAAGTGCTCACTGCGTTCGCAATTACTTTGCAATAGTGACCCCTGCTGGTTGTTCAGCAGGTTAGCATATGGGGTCCCGTTAAGATTTGTGTATTTCATTTGTTACAGAGGCTGAGAAAGACGTTCCGCCCCCTGTTCCTGCACGGACCAATCACAACACTGACAACCACCTCCTCAGGGACAGCCAGGTACTGTATTCACAGTAACACACCATTGAAGTCTTTCGTCATTTTGTAAATTGTTATACCCAAATAATGTTACACACTATAGCTGCACAATGGAAACCTGACTAGACTAGCTGTTGGAAAAACCTGCCTCTGATAACCTTATGAACTATACCTTATCCACAAGTATACCCTAGCGTCCTTATTCTGCGGGGCGAACATTCTGCAAAAAGATTGTAGATCTGCAAGCGCAACAAGTTTGAACTTGTGGATCTGTTTTGACAGTCGTTTGTTCAGTAACAAGGGGGTCTCACTGTCTCCAGATCTTTAGTAAAAAAAAGAACATATATTTTCAGAGATAAATAAGTGAAAAGGCAGATGAATTGTTTCTTTCTCGTTGTTTTGAGAAGATACCCTCTGTTACTGAACAAATGCTTTAACACATTTTGGCGCGGGAACCCCTTTTGGTGTTTTAAACATTGTGTTATAATGTAGCTATATTGAAAAATAGCAGATCGCTAGGTCTGCTATTTTTGAAAAATCGTGTGGCGTAAATCATTGAATTATATATTTCAGAGCGAACATTTTTAACTCAAATCTTTGCTTCTTGGGGGTCCCTGGAACTACATATTTTGAGTTGGGGGTCCGTGGTCCAATAGAGATAATTCTGGGGGTCCTTCACATGAAAAAGGTTGAACTTTTCCCCTCACTGTATAATGTTTCTTTTCCCTTTTTGCTTCCTTTATGATGAATTCCTGTTCTGTTCTTTAACTATATAGAAGTGTCTATTTGTACGTCTCTAAATGTTTTGATGAATTGAACAAGGTGGACGCTGTTGTAAACAAGTGTAATGCTTAATTGGGTCGTCCACTCACAGTTAACAGCCTTCGTATTGAGTTTGTGCTTGAAACGTACTGTCATTCTGCAAACTGTTAATAAATATTTCCATCAATCAATCAAAAAAAAACATAGAAAAACATAGGTTTTTCAGAAAAACGTTAGGATTCAGAATCCTTTCTTTTAAATCTAAACGATATCACTTACACGGTGCCTTTAATCCTCATCCTCGTCTCCAATCCTTGGTCTCGTGAGGGGGGCAAAAAATGTCTGGCCTTCTTTGGCCCTTGGTCGTGGAATGACCTACAGTCCAGACTAAAACTGACTTTGAAAGTTCCCTTGAGAACTTTCAAAAGGATCATCTTTGATGTACAATCCAACACTTGCACATGTCTGGATATGTACTAGCCTATGTTTATGCCTATATATCTATTATATCGGCTAAAATCGTGGAGATTGTGTATATGGTGTATTTTGCCCTGCTACTAAAAAGAAAAAAGTAGGACAGGTGACTTGTTGTATTTATGCATAGGTATTTTAAGGTGTATTATGGATGTTGTATTTGCTGGTTCAAAATGTAACTTTGATGATGTGGTATTGAAGTGTAATTTTTATTTCTGCCTCTTGGCCAGTTCCCACTTGTAAAAGAGACGCAGTCTCAATGTGATTTTACTGGTTAAATAAAGGTTAAATAAAAAATATATATTCTCGCGTGATCTCCTCCCAGGTGTCGTCGGCCGCCGGTAACAAAGGTCCCGCCGCCAAGCCGTCGAAAGCCGCCGCCCAGCTGCCGCCGCCCATCCCCAGCAAACCCAAGCAGTTCTCCTCGTCCTCGCAGCAGGCGGCCTTCGTCGGCAACAACAAACCCCCTTTATACAGCACCGGGACCTTCCCGGGCAAGGCCAATAATAATAAGCCGGTCGGTGGCGGCGCTCACCTGAGAGCCCCCCCTCCGCTCCCCGCGCAGCACAGCCACACGCTGCCGCTGCCCCACAAGCAGGACAACACCAACAACCCCCCGGCTGCCACCGTGCGACCCTTCACCCCCGACCTCGTGGAAGCCCCCCCCCAGCAACAGCAGCCCCCACCCCCTCCTCCTCCTCCTCCTCCGGTGCTCCAGAAGCCCCAGATGGTGGCGGCGTCCTCCATCTACTCCATGTACACGCAGCAGATGACGCCGGGGAAGATCTACGCCCAGCCCGGACAGAGTACGCTGACACGAGGCCAGGCTAGAGGTAATGCTAGTTCTACTAATGATACTACTTAAACTATTACTTATAGTATACCCCAGCCCGGACAGAGTACGCTGACACGAGGCCAGGCTAGAGGTAATGCTAGTTCTACTAATGATACTACTTAAACTATTACTTATAGTATACCCCAGCCCGGACAGAGTACGCTGACACGCGGCCAGGCTAGAGGTAATGCTAGTTCTACTAATGATACTACTAAAACTATTACTACTACTACTATACCGCAGCCCGGACAGAGTACGCTGACACGCGGCCAGGCTAGAGGTAATGCTAGTTCTACTAATGATACTACTAAAACTATTACTACTACTATACCCCAACTGGACAGAGTACGCTGACACGAGGCCAGGCTAGAGGTAATGCTAGTTCTACTAATGATACTACTAAAACTATTACTACTACCCCAACTGGACAGAGTACGCTGACACGCGGCCAGGCTAGAGGTAATGCTAGTTCTACTAATGATATTACTAAAACTATTACTACTACTACTATACCGCAGCCCGGACAGAGTACGCTGACACGCGGCCAGGCTAGAGGTAATGCTAGTTCTACTAATGATACTACTAAAACTATTACTACTACTATACCCCAACTGGACAGAGTACGCTGACACGAGGCCAGGCTAGAGGTAATGCTAGTTCTACTAATGATACTACTAAAACTATTACTACTACCCCAACTGGACAGAGTACGCTGACACGCGGCCAGGCTAGAGGTAATGCTAGTTCTACTAATGATACTACTAAAACTATTACTACTACTACTATACCGCAGCCCGGACAGAGTACGCTGACACGCGGCCAGGCTAGAGGTAATGCTAGTTCTACTAATGATACTACTAAAACTATTATTACTACTATACTCCAGCCTGGACAGAGTACGCTGACACGCGGCCAGGCTAGAGGTAATGCTAGTTCTACTAATGATACTACTAAAACTATTACTACTACTACTATACCGCAGCCCGGACAGAGTACGCTGACACGCGGCCAGGCTAGAGGTAATGCTAGTTCTACTAATGATACTACAAAAACTATTACTACTACTACTATACCGCAGCCCGGGAGAGACGGCGAGATCATTTCATGGCGGCGACGACTCGTTGCGACCTATTGTTTACGCCATGACGTATTCTTCAATATGTCGCAGCGTAAACAATAATTCGCCACAGCGTTAAGAATAAGCCGCAGCATGAGGAAATCGCCGCAGCAGAACGCAATACGTCGCAGCGTAAACAATAATTCGCCGCAGCGTTAAGAATAAGTCGCGGCGTGAAGACTCGTCGCGACGTATTCTTTTACGCCATGGCTTATTTTTAAATACGTCGCAGCGTAATAGGAGTTATAGGCGTAATAGTTTAACTTTGTTTATTTATTTTTTGCCTGCCGTGGCGCAGGTTATTTATCCTAGTAGTACAATTCTCGAAATTAATGGAGTCCTCTGCTAGTGTAACGGACAGCGCTCTCGCCCCTATAGTCAAGGCACCGTGTAGGACCCGGTTCGAACCTTGCAAATGGCAAACCTTTTTTTTTTAAAGTTCCTTTTTTTAGCCTATATTGTGTACCGGTATGTATACAGTGTGTGTGCGTGCGTGCGTATACAGTGTGCGTGCGTGCGTGCGTGCGTATACAGTGTGTGTGTGTGTGTGTGCGTGCGTGCGTGCTTCATCATATTTATTATTATTATTATTATTATTATTTTATCTCTTTTCCTACTTGGATCCGTAGCCACTGGTTTGTCCATCTGTACCTGCATATTAATAATAATAATAATAATAATAAATACGATGAAGCACGCACGCACGCACGCACACACACACACACACACACACACACTGTATACGCACGCACGCACGCACGCATACACGCACGCACACACGCACACTGTATACGCACGCACGCACACACACTGTATACATACCGGTACACAATATAGGCTAAAAAAAGGAACTTAAAAAAAAAAAAGTTTGCCATTTGCAAGATTCGAACCGGATCCTACACGGTGCCTTGACTATAGGGGCGAGAGCGCTGTCCGTTACACTAGCAGAGGACTCCATTAATTTCGAGAATTGTACTACTAGGATAAATAACCTGCGCCACGGCAGGCAAAAAAAAAATAAACAAAGTTAAACTATTACGCCTATAACTCCTATTACGCTGCGACGTATTTAAAAATAAGCCATGGCGTAAAAGAATACGTCGCGACGAGTCTTCACGCCGCGACTTATTCTTAACGCTGCGGCGAATTATTGTTTACGCTGCGACGTATTGCGTTCTGCTGCGGCGATTTCCTCATGCTGCGGCTTATTCTTAACGCTGTGGCGAATTATTGTTTACGCTGCGACATATTGAAGAATACGTCATGGCGTAAACAATAGGTCGCAACGAGTCGTCGCCGCCATGAAATGATCTCGCCCCACCTGCAGCCCGGACAGAGTACGCTGACACGAGGCCAGGCTAGAGGTAATGCTAGTTCTACTAATGATACTACTAAAACTATTACTACTACCCCAACTGGACAGAGTACGCTTACACGCGGCCAGGCTAGAGGTAATACTAGTTCTACTAATGATACTACTAAAACTATTACTACTAGGCTACTATACCCCAACTGGACAGAGTACGCTGACACGAGGCCATGCTAGAGGTAATGCTAGTTCTTCTAATGATACTACTAAAACTATTACTACTAGTATACCCCAACTGGACAGAGTACGCTGACACGCGGCCAGGCTAGAGGTAATGCTAGTTCTACTAATGATACTACTAAAACTATTACTACTACTACTACTATACCGCAGCCCGGACAGAGTACGCTGACACGCGGCCAGGCTAGAGGTAATGCTAGTTCTACTAATGATACTACTAAAACTATTATTACTAGTATACCCCAGCCTGGACAGAGTACGCTGACACGCGGCCAGGCTAGAGGTAATGCTAGTTCTACTAATGATACTACTAAAACTATTATTACTACTATACTCCAGCCTGGACAGAGTACGCTTACACGAGGCCAGGCTAGAGGTAATGCTAGTAATGCTAGTACTATAGTACTTTTGCCTTCACAATAACAGCATGCAAAAGCATGCAGCTTTCACAAGTGTGCCCATATAGAGAAGGAAAATAATTAAGAATTCCCGGTGGCATTTCACATTGCAAAAGAGCAATTTTTGCAAAATGTATTTTTTTTTATAAGGAATTAATTTGGATAATGGTAATGGTAATGGAGATATTGTAAACGTTGTCACTTTATTGATCCCAATGGACTTAATTTGGAATAAAGTCTGCGGTTTTATATGGCTATGGGCTGTGGCAATAATAATAATAATTAAAAAAAAGAACGATTTTTTTTTGGAACGATTAACTTTAGTTCAAATTTTTTGAATTATGAACTATGAACGGAACTAGTTCATTTTTTTAAATTTTGAACTGTGAACTGAATTAGTTCCTAAAAAAAAGAACTTTCCCAACACTGACTAATACTACTACTTAAACTATTACTACTACTATATCCCAACTGGACAGAGTACGCTGACACACGGCCAGGCTAGAGATAATGCTAGTACTACTAATGCTACTACTAGAGCTTTTTGGGGGCCTGAAAAGTTAAGCCGACCCAACTCGAGCCCGACAAAATAACGCGAAGCCCGAGGTGAAAGAATATTTTACAAATTGAGCCATGCATTTTTTTTTCTTCCAAACAACACAAATCTTGTATGGGGGGGGAGTCCCAGGGCACAATATATTCCTCGGACAGAGTCCTCGACATGAAAACGTTTGAGAAGCCACTTGGTCTGCTACTCTTAAAGGTATATTCAGTGATTTCACTCAAAAAACCTTAGGTTTCGTTTTTTGGCTCGGTGGCAAAAGCCTTTCATCCAATCAGGATAGAGAGCCAAAAAACGAAACCTAAGGTTTTTTGACGCCCCAGCCAGGGGTTAACTGGGGGACAGGGAGGAACTCCTTATATGGTCAGCCACACTCTATAGTAGAGAGGATTATCACAACAAAACAAAAAAAAATAAGTGATATTTGAATTAAGTGAAATCACTGAATATACCTTTTAAGGTCATTACACACTGGCGAATTGGCGACGCGATATATTCGTGCGAATAATTCGCCTTTAAAAAAAAACAATTGAAGTCCGTGCAAGCTTCCACATCAGTGGCGAATGTGCGAAAATGCGACCGTTTTCGCTCTTTTTTTGTTCGCTCTGGCGTCGTTATTCTGCAGAGATTCGCGGGCGAACTGCAACATGCAACATTTCGCATTTCCAGATCGCTTATTCGCATCGCGTCGCTACTTCGCCAGTGTGTAATGACCTTAACGCTATATACTTCTTCCTCTCTCTCTCGCGGCAGTTTACGGGAAGCCGGTCCTCCCGCCCACCACCACCACCACCACCGGAGGGCAGCAGTCGGCTGTCCCTTCGGACGGCGGCTCCACCACCAGCGGGGTCTCCGTGGGTTCGTCGTCCGTTGTGACCGACGGAGCCGGCGAGGCAGAGCTGAGCTGCTTGCTGCTGCTGGCCCCCGGGGGCGAGGGCCTCCTCACGCAGGGACCCGAGCCGACGTCGTCGGAGCCGCGCGCGGCCCCTCGCCCTCTCAGCCCCACCAAGCTCCTCCCCTTCGTGTCCGGCAACAACAACAACAACCCCCACCACCACCACCACCGGGGGGGGGGGAACCCCGCGGACCACCACCACCACCACGCCGGCGGCGGCGCGGACCTGGACGCGCTGCGCCGGCGGCTGCACCACGCCCCGCGGCCCCTGAAGAAGCGCAGCTCCATCACGGAGCCCGAGGGCCCCAACATGGGGCCCAACATCCAGAAGCTGCTCTACCAGAAGACCACGCTGGCCGCCATGGAGACCATCCCCGCCGTGATGGACGACGCGCCGGTCGCTACGACGACGGCGGCGGCGGCGTCGTACCGAGGTTTCTTTTTACAATATATTTATTGCATTTTTATTAAAGGACCACTTCACCACTTTTCAACCTGTCTTCATATAATAGCTCCTCACTAATAATCATGATAAAATGGCACGATTCTTTTCTACTCAGTCTGTGTCTCATAGGAGGGCTGTGGGCAGATTAGAAATAGAAACCGTCTTCCAGTGACATCATCATTAGGCAGATTATTTTTTAAACAAGATTTTTTCACACAAATGTGAAGATTTTCATTATCGTGAGAACGATGGCTTCCATTTTCGCATTGCAACTTTTCTGGACTAGAAAGCCTGCCGTTTTTATTAGCTTGTATTCCCCATCGATGATGTCACTGGAAGACGGTTTCTGAACTGCCCTCCTATGAGACACAGACCAAGTAGAAAATAATTGCGCCATTTTTTCATGATTATTAGTGAGGACCTATTATATGAATATAGGTTGAAAAGTGGTGAAGTGGTCCTTTAACAAACAGACAATACAACAAAACAATACATACAGACATTACAATTACTTAAAATGAAAAACAAACAAAAAAACAAAACAAAAACATACAGTACATACATATATAAATACAGTATAATAAAATAAGGGCACTTAGATTGGTGACAACTAACAAGTAAACAACGACAGAGTCCTTATGGCCACAAGACCAAACAGCTGCAGAGAATACAATTAGACATTTTCAGTTTCCACCATTAAATAAGATGAATCATTAACCGTAATATATTGGATAAACCGTCCCCATATCTTATCAAACATCTTCTGTTTATTTGGAAGACACAATGATAGCTCCCTAAACCACTGAGCAACCAAGGTTCTTCTTAGGGCTTTTGCGGGGGTTTTTTAGTTAGTTTTCGTTATTTCAGTTTTAGTTTAGTTATTTTTCAAAGTGGCACTGTCTATATTGTATAACCTTTTTTTTTTTCAACTTACATTTTATTCATTTTTCATGAACAGAAATAGACAAGGACATACAGTACAGAAAGCAAAAAGACAAACAATTGAACATTACAATAATGTGTTGCCAACTCAGTAAATAAAAAGTAAAAACAGTAGATGAATGCTATAATTGTAGGAGATCACACACAGGCAGGATAATAATAAAATGCAAACATTATGTGAGTGTACGCGTACACACACACACACACACACACACACACACACACACACGCTCACACTCACACGCATACACCCCCACACACTCTCACAGTCATACACACTTGTATAACCTTTTTAATGAAAACCTTGTGCAGCGTACTACGACGAAACCCCAGAGGATGACAGGACGGGAAGTTCGGAGCATCCGAGAGGGACAGCAGCAGCGCCAGGCTCCGGTCAGACTCCCACAGACATGCACCACAACCAGAGGTGGGTATACAGTCATAGATATAATAAAGTCTAGATGGCTCAAGGCGGAAGTCTCTCACATATAGTTCACCCGTGGTCATCTTGCTGAGGGGCTACAGTACAGTATGGCAGCTCAAACTAAAATTGTCATTTTTAGTCAATCCCTCAAATCTTGACGGATTTACAAACGGGTTGGTTTAATACAAACGTTGTCAACGTTTTTTGCTTAGATCTGGGAGGTCCCTAGGGACAACATATTTTGAGATGCGGGGGGGGGGGGGGGGGGGGTTCAGCGGCCAAATACATTATCATTTTTGGGGGTCCTTGACGTGAAACAGTTTGAGCACCACTGACATAGAAACATGAGGTCTTTCAAGAAAACTGTCAGGATCTAGAAGTTTTTTTTTTAACGTCGACGTCAGTTCTAAATGCGTTAAACATTTAACCCATTTTGGGTGGGAACCCCTTTTGGTGTTAGCATTACGTTATGCTTTAGCTATTTAAAAATAGCAGATCTACAAGCTCATAGCGCGCCACCGAGTGGTGCGCTACGAGCTTGTAGGTCTGGCTATTTTTGAAAAATCAAAGACACTTTTATAGAATCTGATCTCAGGTCAGAATGGGTTAATAATGAAACTGTCAGGATGTAATAGACATTTTTTAGAAACTGATCTCAGGTCAGAATGCATGGGTTAAAAGACTACACCTCTGTTCACAGCGGCCTGGCGCCTCCGCCCCTGCCACCTCGCTCTCCCATGCCTGACGCCTCCTCCCTGCCCCCGCCGCTGGACGCCCTGCAGGAGCCCCCCTACACGGAGGAGTACCCCCCGTACCCGCCTCCCCCTTACCCCAGCGGCGGTGGAGACCACCAGCAGGACCCCGCCGGAGTGGGGGGGGAGGGGGAGCTGGACGCGCTCCTCAGCATGAAGCCCCCTGAGGTCACCGGGCAGGTCACCCTGCCTCCCGTGAGTGACTTTTATTTTCTATTTATTTATTTTTATTTCATTTGCCACATATAATCTAATCTAACTATTAAAGATGGGAGTGCCACCATTTTCCCCCCCCACCCTAAAACATGATCATCAGGTATTATTACAATATAAGGGGGAAGAACTTTTCCCAAAAAGTGTACAGTATTTGTTAAAATCATGCTTTTGTGTGGACACGCCCACCAGTTCATTAAGTATGCCTGGTTTGCCTGGTGGGTGGTGATGGGTGGTGATCCACCTGAACTGAAGCCGCACCCACAGCTGTAGTTGTATGATAAAGGGGGAGGGGTTAGGGGAGGGGCTGATAGTGTGGTGTCACTATATCACTGTTTACTTCATTGGCCCGTTTGACGGTCAAGGGTTCAGCCTCCAGGAAGACACACTAAATACAAAGTCAATACACAATTGCACATAAAAACAACTCCAGGGTGTCTAATGCAGTGCTGTCACCTCATAGACACATGAGAAACTGGAAAAATACAAAAATTGTGGCACTCCATCTTTAAATAAACGTTGTACAACATAATTGAATCACATTTCTAGGCCTATCCCTGTCCCTTAAAGGGACACATATTAAATATATGTTAATGACGTTTAGAAGCTTTAGAGCACTTTCCTGGGGGTCTTTATGTGTGTAATAATATGTGGTTTTAGATATTTTATATTGTAGCAGTGAGCCTGTTGTCTCTGATGTCATGGACACCGGGCTCACTTACTTCCTGGACTACATGTTGTCTCAGTAAGACAGCTCTCCCCCCTATCCACAAGGAGGAGCAGTGCACCAAAGAATTATGGGAATTGTAGTCCAGGAAGGTAGTGAGACCAGTGTCCATGACATCAGAGACAACAGGCTCACTGCTACAATCTAAAATATCTAAAACCACATATTACACTGCACATAAAGACCCCCCAGGAAAGTGATCTAAAGCTTCTAAACGTCATTAACATATATTTCTTTGCAAAAAGGGTGAAGTGTCCCTTTAACTATATAGGGCCCCTGGCAGCTCTGTCTCCCAACCGTTAATAATAATAACGCTTTGCCTGCCCAATACAATAGTACTGCTGATTCTCTCACACAACAAACTCACGTTTATTGCCGGTGTCTTTTGCGTTCTCTCTGTGTTCCAGGGCAAAAGGACCAACCTGCGTAAAGTGGGCTCGGTGCGGATCGCCCACGGCATGCGGGTCAAGTTCAACCCTCTGGCTCTGCTGCTGGACTCGTCTCTGGAGGGAGAGTACGACCTGGTCCAGAGAGTCATCTACGACGTGAGCCATCACACCGCCTCAATAACGATGATGATGATAATAACAACAAACCATCATAATGTTCATTATACTCTGTATTAGCACGGCTTGAAACAGTTTTTTACAAAGTGAGGATTTTAGAATCCTCTGTGGTTTGGTGCACTCAGTTCTTTGGTGCACTCAGTTCTTTGGTGCACTCAGTTCTTTGGTGCACTCAGTTCTTTGGTGCACTCAGTTCTTTGGTGCACTCAGTTCTTTGACACACACGCACGCACGCACGCACACACACACACACACACACACACACACACACACACACACACACACACACACGCGCTCCCGAGCCAAATTCACACAATAAGTATAGGCCTACCTTTTTATTCAGCTCCAACACACTCACAAAGGAAGAAAAAAAAAAAGTTCTGGAAATATTTTGAAAAATGTGGCTACTCTGATTTTGTTCATTATACACAATTTTACACAAAACATGCCTAGCATTATGTGAAATAATATGTGAGGCCTAATGTATACAAGAGACATCTCGTCACGAAAATAATACATTTTGGTACATTGTTATATTATTGTAGATGAATGTGACACGTTCAGTCAACTGTTCACCTGTGAAAGCATGCACACTGGTGTGTAAGAGCATTCATTATTAATCATTGGACCGTATGATTGCTGGAAATGGGGTAAAATATTTTGGGAAAGTTATGGAAATGTTTAGGAATTTCATTTGTTAAAATAAGATAATTGACCGATGGAGAGACTCGATTTTAGCCATAGTTGTTGGCTATTCAAAAATAGCAAATAATTATAAGCTTAAGCTTGTATCTTCTATTCTTGAAAAAACGTGAAAATGTGTGCAATTCTTTGAATAATATCTAAAGGCTTTAAAGCAAACGTTTTTAAACTCAAATCTTTGCTCTGGGGGGGGGGGGGGGGGGTTTCTGAAACAAAATATCCTTGACATGAAAATAGGTAGTCAATATAGCAACATATTTTAGTTTTTCAGAAAACTGTTTTAGAAGACATTTTTTAAGAATTGTCCTCAAGGTCTCTTAAAACCCATTTAGTACATAATACGTCCTGAAACGTCATAAGGATTGGAACTGAGAGGTGCCTTAGACGTCTGTGGACGTCCAAACGACGTCCAAACGACACGGGGCGAGATAAGAATATTCAGAATTATTCCTATTTTTTTTTTTGGCATTTCGCTTTTCGCTTGCCGTATGCTAACGCTCTGTGCAACTACTAGCTTGTCATTGACTGCCATGTTAGCGCGGCGGAAAGAATGACTCGTATCTCCTGATCCAGGGCGCTCTCCGTGGTGATGAATGGATCGATATGCTGGCGCTGCATTTCTGCTCCTCATCCGTCTCTCCCGCAAAATATGAACTCTTTTTGGAGCGTATATAAATATATTAAGATGATCGGAGATTGTGAGGTCACTTTGTCAGTCAACTTTTTTAAGAAAGTATTTCCGGTTCATGGCTTTCAAAATAAAAGCGATCACTACTCTGGCGATTACTCTGGCGCAAGCAACGCCTTTATTTTGATGCAGTTCCGGTACTAAATGTGTTAATTGGGTTATTCTGTACATGACGAGTACGTGACGCGTTGTGTCCACCAGGTGGCAGACCCCAGCATGCCCAACGACGAGGGCATCACAGCGCTGCACAACGCAGTGTGTGCCGGACACACCGAGATCGTCAAGTTCCTCGTCCAGTTCGGAGTCAACGTCAACGCTGCCGACAGCGATGGCTGGTCAGTGGGCTCAGTGTGTGTGTGTGTGTGTGTGTGTGTGTGTGTGTGTGTGTGTGTTTGTCCGTATACATACAGACATATACACAGTATATATGATTTTTTTTTTTTTGCTTTATATATTATTTTAAAGATTCAGAAATAAGAAAAGTCAAGCATTTTTCTAAATGAATCAATTTCATGAATTGCAAAAAATAAAATCAATTGAAATTCCATTATGAACTAATGTCAAAAGTATAGTGACAAATAGCAGATCTACATGTTGTTCACATTGTGTCACAATGCAGCACATTGTTGGGCGGTGGTGGCTCAGGGGGTAGAGTGGCTGGATGCTGGTATATAACCACAAGGTTGCCAGCTCAAACCCGGGGCTCCCCCAGAGTTAGTGTCGAAGTGTCCTTGAGCAAGACACTGAACCCCAAATTGATGCTCCTAATGTGCTGGTTGGTGCATGGTGCCTTGCATGGTTTCCGCCGCCATCGGTGTGTGTGTGAACGGGTGAATGTAAAGCACAATCTATGTAAAGTGCCTTGGATAAAGGCGCTATATAAAATGCATCCTTTAAAGGACAACTTTAGTTTTTCTCAACCAAGGTTCATGTTTTAGGTTGTTATTAGAGAAAGTAAAAGATGAGTGTTATTTTTTTTCCATTTGCTGCTTTCTTTCGTTTTAGGGATTTTAGCTGTTTTGTACAGGGGGGCGGGGGCATTCGAGCATGGGGCTAAATATGTATTTTTTTACAAAATATTATGGAGATTTATTTTTTTATTATTTACTATAGCCCTAATAGACCTCGGGAAATTACATCTGGCCACAAATAAATCACAGGATCTACTGAATGTGAAGGTAGCCTACTGGGGGGAAGCCACACTGTGTCATAGGCTCAATGTCAGTTTGACACATAGATCTCGTGATGTTTTGTGGCCAGATGAAATTTCCAGGGTTTTATTAGGACTATAGTAAATAATAAAAAAATAGATCGCTATAAAATGTTGTAAAAAAATACATATTTAGCCCCATGCTCGAATGCCCCCGCCCCCCTGTCAAAAACAGCTAAAATCCCTAAAACGAAAGAAAGCAGCAAATGAAAAAAAAAGAACACTCATCTTTTAGTTTCTCTAATAACAACCTAAAACATGAACCTTGGTTGAAAAAAACTAAAGTTGTCCTTTAACCATTTATTGTGAGCTTGTATATATAGATCTGCTATTTTCACCATTTCGGGTCCTGGAGAGACATGATGACATTTCTCTTTTGGGTCTCTATAGCTAAAAAAAAGGTTTGAGAACCACTGGCTATAGAGGGGGCAGACAGACAGACAGACAGACAGACAGACAGACAGACAGACAGTGTCACGGAACTTTTCAGCACGGTGTGAGAATAAAATCAATCTGAAAGAGAAGTCTGGTCTCACGATGTTCAATTTATTATAAAGTAATTAAAATGATATTATGCATTATATAAAGACATGAAATCAGCAAAGGCCTGACATGGCAAGTTCTGAGATACTGCTGGGCAGCAACCCGGTTGAAACCAGCTGCGTCGACTGGCCCATTTGACGACTGTGGCAAGATATACAGTAGCAGAGTGCCTGGACCTCGGAGAAGGCAGTGGAAAGTGGAAAGCAGGGGAGTGTGTGCACTATACGTGAGGACCCGGTGCACACACACACACACACACACAGCTGTGCAAGCCTTATATGGAGTTTAGGAACATTTGTGAGAGTAACATGTTAAAAATGATTGTATTATATGAACATAGAGAATAATTATATCCCCCTATCAACAGACAGACAGACGGACGAATGTCTCTTCTCTTCTCTTCTCTTCTCGTTAGGACTCCGCTGCACTGCGCCGCCTCCTGCAACAACGTGCAGGTGTGCAAGTTCCTGGTGGAGTCGGGCGCGGCGGTGTTTGCCACCACCTACAGCGACATGCAGACGGCCGCCGACAAGTGCGAGGAGATGGAGGACGGCTACGCCCAGTGCTCCCAGTTCCTCTACGGTATGAGTTTAATACACTTTACACAGTAACACCGTCCGTCTGTCTTGTCTGTCTGTCTGTCTGTCTGTCTGTCAGTGTTGTTTTCGTCGACTAAAACTAAGACGAGAAATGTTCGTCGACTACCTATTTTCACTGACACAAACAAATTAAAACTAAATGAAAACTAAGCTACGATGACTAAAACTATAAGACTAAATATACTGACAATTTTGTCGACAAATAAAAACTAGACTAAAATGTTAGGAAGGGACTAGTGGACGAGAGATCCAGTATACCGGTAAGTCATTTTACACTTGGTTGCATGCTGAAAATAGCCGATCGTTGTGAGCTTGTAGATCGGCTATTTTCAGCAAGTGTAAAAACGCTCATTACGACGGACATCAAGGCCCGCCAAAATACATTTTAGTCGACTAAATCAACTGTAGATTTAGTCGACTAAAATCTCATGACATTTAGTCGACTAGAACTAGACTAACACTGAGACATTCCAGGTGACTAAAATGTGACTAAAACTAAATGAAGTTTCAGTCCAAAGACTATGACTAAACTAAAATAGAAATTTGCTGCCAAAAACAACACTGCTGTCTGTCTGTCTGTCTGTCTGCTTGTCTGTCTGTCTGTCTGTCTGTCTGTCTGTCTGTCTGTCTGTCTGTCTGTCTGTCTGTCTGTCTGTCTGTCTGTCTGTCTGTCTGTCTGTCTGTCTGTCTGTCAGTTGGAAACCTCATATCGCTGCTGTCGGGGAGAAGCCACCTAACTCCATTTTTTTGTGTTTTTTTTTCTCACATAAATCAATGCCATCGAACGCCCTTCACGTCTGTGTGTTGGTTAAAAGAAAAATATTGAACCAATGAAAAGTATTAAAAAGCGCTTCGGGCTTTAACTCTTTAACTCCATTGGACCCTCTGTCTGCTAAAGCAGCTAACTCCACCACCTCTCTGCAACTCATGCAAGTATATAATTGACAATATGTAAAGTTACAATACCAACTTTGATGAGGCAGTGTTGCTTATAGTTTTAAAGATACAAGGTTGTCTTCATTTCCTGGATTTCTTCATTTTATGTTTTTCATTTCCTGAAAATGTTATACATTTTGGAGTTGGTCTCTTCCCGACAGCAGAGACGATGTTTCGGGATTCAAATACGAAAACAGCAAAAGTAGCAGATCTACAAGACACGGTTAGAATAATGGATATAAGAGGATTCTGCAATTATGTTCCTCTGTGCAGACTCTGTCTCCGTGGACGTGCCAATAGCCACTGTTTTGTCATCTGACCATCTGATTAAATGTTGAACAACGTGATATAACAATGAATGAAAACAGTGATGTCTCACGGCCACAACGAGCGAGCGACGGCCACAACCACGTTGTGTTCTTCTGGAAGCAGAACCCCCGATAGGTTTGCCGTTTGCGTGAAGGGGGGAGCTGGCTCTTCTTCTCGTATACATAACGTGGGTGACAGCCCGTTACCGCCACCTAGCGACATTATAGAGCGTCGCAGTCCCTCCCCCTTTCAGAAAAAACGAGTGGCCCAGGAAATCAAAACCCAATGCATTCTCCCATCGGCACTTCTTATTTAATTTATTTAAAGACGGTTACGCCGCGGACAAAGCCAACTCGGATCGTGACAAATCATGACAATGAACACAATGTTTTGGGGCCGATCAAATAATAATAATATATGACGAAAAACAAAACAAATAGTGTTGTCTCCTGACTTTCTTTTCTTCTGTCTAATGATTTGATCGGCCCAAAACATTGCAACTGGACTTTGACGTTTTATCTGTAGCGCCTTTGAAAAGGCTCATAGGCGGCGGGTGCATAAGGCTAGGGAAGGCTTAGCCTTCCCAAAAATTATGCTGGGTATTTTTTTAAATATATATAATATATGTGCGCAGCATTATAGAAGGCTATTGTGTTTGTGTGTGTGTTGTCGCTGCCCCCTGGTGATCGCTGATCGGATATAGGCTATACACTATACAGCAACTGGCCTAATCAGCATATGATTGACTACTATTGGTATGTCTGTAAACCTCGTCCTTCCAGTCGCTTTGTAGGCAGCAAAGAGTAGCGCGCGCTGGTTTGTTTTGGGAAACAGCAAAACGCAAAATGTCTTTTTCAAGGCAAAGATAAAGTAGCCTAATTCAGAAGAAGAAGCTGTGAGTCGGCTGTCCGAACTCAGTGCCCGCACGGTTCACAGTTCACACCACTGCAGCAACACTGACACGTTCAGCGGAGTGACTGCTGTCTCTGTGCCGTCTGTGAAGAGCCATGAGCCGCGACTCCCGGAGGGGCAGCAACACCGCCGGGTAATCTACACTGACTGACTCGAGACTTGAGAAAAAGACGTCCAAAAGTCGTTGTCTGTGTATAGGCTAATTCATTGGTAAAAGTATGCTAAATAACTCATTTTTAGACCATCTGGGAAATAAAAAAATAAAAAAATCTGCGGCGGCGGCCTCGCTCCGCTCGCCCGCGAGAGTCCCCCCCCCAACGCAATTCTATAGCCTACCCAAAGGTAAAGGACTGTGGCTGTTTCTTCTGTGCAGTCAGTTGGTCAAAAATGGACTGTAGCTGTTTCTTCTGTGCAGTCAGTTGGACAAAACTGTACTGTAGCTGTTTCTTCTGTGCAGTCAGTTGGTCAAAACTGGACTGTAGCTGATTCTTCTGTGCAGTCAGTTGGTCAAAACTGGACTGTAGCTGATTCTTCTCTTTAGTTAGTTGGTCAAAACGGGACTGTAGCTGATTCTTCTGTTCAGTTACATTGTTGTATCCGGACTCACCCAGCTTCTTCTCCATCTCGTCACTGAGTGTCTTCTCCAGCTGAGACACAGCTGTCCTCACAGTCCCCACATATGAAGACTGAGGGACATTGACCTTTGTCCAGTCCTTGGTGGGTGGAGGGGCGGTGGTGATGGACGAGAGCTTCTGGAGGAGGTGGAGGTGGTCTTCCATGTGTGAGAGCTGCTTCAGCTCAGAGCTTCTCTTCTCTAACTCGGTGATTTCCTGTTGCAGATCTTTGATGAAGCCTTCAGCCTGTTTCTCTGTTGTTTTGTGCTTCTCTTCAATCACATCATTGAGCTCAGCCTGGCTTCTCTCAATACAGCTGATCAGAGCAGTGAAGACCTGCACGCCGTCTGCCATCTCTCTGTCTGCGTCTTTCTTACTGAGCTCCACTGAGTGTTGGACCTCCTGGATCTTCGCTCGTCTCTCCTGGATCATCTGCTGAACTTCAGCCTCTGTCTTTCCCAGCTCAGCCTTCTTTCCTTCATATGCCTCTTCCAGAGATACGATCTGATGTAACTTGTGGTCTGACTCAGTGCAGAACTGACAGACACACACGAGGTCAGTCTTACAGAAGAGCTCCAGAGGTCTGTCGTGTTTCTTACACAGAATGTCTTCCAGGTTCTTCACGGGGTCGATTAGTTTGTGTCGTTTGAACCTCAAGACTCTGTGATGAGGCTCCAGGTGAGTGTCACAGTAGGAGGCCAGACACACCAGGCAGGACTTCAGGGCTTTGAGCTTGGTCTCGGTACAGACGTCACAGGAGACTTCATCTGGTTCAGCGGGTTCCGGGTTTGTGCTGGAGGTTTGTCTCCGCTGCTTTGACTTCCTCAACTGATCGGCCATCTCCGAGACGACTTTGTTAACGGAGTATTCTGGTCTATTACAGAATGTTTTGTTACACAGCGGACACTGACACACATCACTAGTGTCCCAGTAATGTGTGATGCAGGTCTTGCAGTAGTTGTGTCCACACGGAGTGGTGATTGGATCAGTGAACACGTCCAGACAGATAGAACACAGGAACTGCTCTTCAGACAGGAGACAGCTGGCAAACTCCATTTTTTTTCCCACACTGAGAATAAAAGTGAAATAGATGTTGAGTTTAGTTCAGTTATTACACTTTTGTCCATCTGTGTGTCAGCTAATCTCTGGCACCAATTTCAAAACAACTCTGAGGTCTTGTGACTGAGATGGATCTGTCATTATTTGTCGAATTCCTTTCAGATTGATTGGCTATGATCTGCAGGTCCTGGATAGTCAACTCTGCAGGCCTGGCAGAGATCTGCGCTCAGAGGAGCACACTCCAGTTATAATAATGAGATAAGATTATGAGATATACTTTATTGTCCCACGAGGGGAAATTTGTCTTGGGCAAAGTGCAGTAGTACAGTAACATCATGGAAAAAGGACAACTTTATTAGGAGAAAAACAACGAATACAAGATAAGAGTTAAAAGCAATAAAAGAGTACAAGTTGTAAAAGATGGACGGAGTCCTCTTTATCAACGGATGGTTGGATGGGGCGGTTAAATCGACTACAAATGATTCCCCGAGCACGGCATGAACAAATCACGCATACAGCACGTGTGTGTATGTGACAAATAGTAGGACTTTAACCTGACTTTTTAACCTTTTAACCCATTTTGGTGTTGGCATCATGTCGTGCTTTAGCTATTCGAAAAATCGAAGAGCGACTGACATAGAAGACATTTTTTAGAATCTGATCTCAGGTCAGAATGGAAAACTGTCAGGATGTAGAGGACATTTTTAGAATCTGATCTCAGGTCAGAATGGAAAACTGTCAGGATGTACTATAGAAGACATTTTTAGAATCTGATCTCAGGTCAGAATGGAAAACTGTCAGGATGTACTGTAGAAGACATTTTTAGAATCTGATCTCAGGTCAGAATGGGTTAAATGCTACCAGCTGATCACCTCCATGCCACGCCCCAATGATGAAATAATTTGTTCAAAAGTAGCCCAGTGCATAATTAAGTGAACATACTGGACTCGTGTAATATTCTAATATTTTATTTAGATTTTGTTTTCATCAGCTGCATGCCATAATCCCCCAAAATAAAAAAAATAAAAAAAGTTTTTAAATATTTCACTTTGTGTAATGAATCTAGAAGTTTATGAATTACATTATGAAAGAAATTTCCACACAATATCTGTAGTTATGAAAGTTGACTTACGGAGAGAGAGAGAGAGAGTCTGAGACCAATGTTGAGCAGAGCTTGAACGCCACAAAGAAATCCAAAACACAGTCCAACTAGTCTGTATACCTGTCTTCTGACTGCACGCACGCACGCACGCACGCACGCACGCACGCACGCACACACACACACACACACACACATATAAAGAGGGAGTTAGAGATCAGTTTAAACGTATTATTTATATTGCGTTTATATTTTTAGTGATTTGCAGTTGTAGTTACCGTATATGACACAAGTAACTTAACAAGTTGATTCTATACTTCTGTACTTCCTGGTAACTCCCCCCCCCCCCCTATAGTTTTACACTGATTGGACTGGAGAACTGAATATGAACATTAGGGGAAGCTGATCTTGCCTGGAAACAATTTTTTATGTAAACATTCTCTCTTAATGAATAACAACAAATCATTATGTTTATCACTCACCTGTGTTTAAGTTGTCAGAGTGGTGTAAAACGTGGTGTTGACAGAAGGTTCCGTGTAGACTACACAGTGAGTGAGTCGCCGACACCAAACCTTTCACTGCAGTTTCGTTTCAGTAGAATCTCCCTCACCGTCAGGAAACTCCTCCGTGTGCTGTAGCTGTTAACCCTTTACTGCCACCTGGAAGGAAGAATAGAGTCGAGAGACCCCGGGCAAAGAAATCCCCGTTCATTTTCCCCTCATAGACTTTTCAGGAAGTATTTATTTAAAGACGTTTATACTCCGCGGACAAAAAAGCCAACTCTTGTCGTGACAAATCAAGTAGCCCAGTGCATAATTAAGTGAACATACTGGACTCGTGTAATCAGGGGCGGTTTTTACCGCTACGCAAACTACGCAGCTGCGTAGAGCCCCGACGGCTAGAGGCCCGAGAGTTCTCCCTGAAAAATGTTTAATATCGCAGCCCCGCCAGCCCGTTCCGTCGCAGACTCGCAGTTGATTTTTCTGAGGCTGCAACTACTAGTTGATTGACTACAAGTGAGTTTGCTGCTACTAGGGCTGCTACTAGCATCAGTGATGATGATGATGATGATGAAGAGTTGAAGACGACGATGATGATGATGGTGGTGGTACTACTGGGGCCCCAGTAGTACCACCACCATCATCATCGGCTAGTACCAGTGAGGCTGCTGCTGCAACTAGGGCTGTTAATTACTAGTAACAGTAGCAGTGACAGTGATAATGATGATATTGAAGATGGAATTGAAGATGAGGAGCCAGAGGAGGAGCTATCTGATTCTGAAGCACCTGCAGTGCCAGTGAATGACATCATAACTGATGACCCAGCTCTTTGGCCAGGACAGCTGAGTGATAGGGAGCGGTGTGACATTGTCATTAAAGGTCCTGTCCAGGTGAAAGTTTTCCCCCAAAACAATTACAATTACAATTCCACACATGCAAACATGATCCGCTTTAATTACTATAGTCTATATTATGAGTAGGCCTATTCTTTTTTTTATGTCTAATGTATTTGCATTTAAATTCCTAAATTTAACATAAGAAGTAAGAACATATAAATGTATTTGTATTTCCACACGCTACGTCCAACCAGGGAAACTCCCCCCTGTCAGGTGTAAAGTAGCAAATTGGACACTCAGGCATGAAGGAAGCATGAGTTGAAGTCCGTTGCTCTCCCCTTGTCCCCCATATATGGGGACTAGGTTGGTGGAGGGTGTGTAGAGCCCAGGATCACATTAGATGATTGACACAGGGGTGAAAAGTGGGTTACAAAATCATGGGATAAAAAATATATTAAAAAAAAAGTAAGGCATGGCTGTAAGGCATCAATTATACTATAATGCTACCCATGCAGTAGTTCACCCTGCAGCAACAGAACACATTACAGATACCAAGTTACAGCAATGACACTACTGCATGGGGTCTAGTCTATCTACTTTGTTATAGCAAATGCTCCACAACAACACAGTGAAACAGTGAACAGTGAAACATTCCTTTAAATTCTGACAGTGACATGAATCACTCATGTAATTATCTGTTTTGAATCTCAGGTATGTTTCCATTGCATTGTTGTCTCATCAACCTAGAGTACACACCTTAATGAACTGACACCAACTATTTAAGATACGTTGACAAACAAAACTAGTTTAGCCTGTAGAACTTCCTGTCTCCTCATGTCCCCAAGTAACACTGTCCTCTGAAAGGCCATCTGCAATAATTCACCATTCACCTTTGCAGCTAAGGGTCCCTTTCTTGGACTGCAACTGTACTTACTGTATAAGACCCATTTATTGAAATCCCAACATGGAATATACTTGGACCATGCATTATGCCACATAATGCCTGTCTCAGGACGGCCACCTGCCAGTATACAGTGGATAACTTCCCAGTCTTGCTGGGTAAGTTAGTTGGGTAACTATATATCCAACTACTTTAACCCAGACATCCTGATTTTGGGCATGTCATTATAGGCTAAGAAGAAAGGACAATTGCTGATCTACAAGGTCACAACATGCCGTAACGTAATGTGTTGTAGCTTTTCCCCAAAAATAAGTTTTGATAAGTGACTTATTTTAAAATGTGTAGCGCAGTGGAATAGAGTAGACAATATATGACACGTCAAGAGTCTATTAGTACTGTAGGCTATACATTTGTGTTCTGGTAATATCATTGATCACTTGTTTTGCATGTCCGTGGCAAAAATAAAACATTAATGCAAATGTCGATCACATGCACAAGCTGGCATAATGCCCCCGGGTGCAGATAGCTCCTGTACTATCATGGTTATTGGTGGTGAAGGCAATACTAATAATGTTAGTCTGGATATATCAAATCCTGTGTTGAGGATCGGATCACACAAGAATAGCATCACTTTATGAACAAAATAACACCCAAACCAGACAATTAATTAAAAGGTTTCATAATTACAGTCTGCTTGAGGTGTAATGCCGCTTTAAACAAAATAGCAGACAGGCACTGTTACATATCTGAACTCATCTTCTCCTCCTACAGTGCGTGTCAACCACATTACCACATACCAATCGTTGCATAGAAGCAGCATGGTTATTGTTATGTGCACACCGTACACACCCATGGTACTGTGCCAAGATAACTCACAAATCAAGATAAACGCACGCACAGGCAGTCAAGTTGTCTATCGATGTTAACCATGTCAAACCCTCACCCTAACCTAACCTCCCATGGGACAGCACACCTAAACCTAACCTAACCCTTAACGCACCCCACACCAACCTTATGTCTAACCAAAGGATGCCTCCCGAGCCACTTCCAATGTGATTGAACTATAGGCTCTGGGGCTGACAAATATTAGCCCCAATGTTGAGTAAACCAACAAAGGTGTGGCGGCACCAGGAGAGTGTGACCCAACTTAATGTGGTAAACTTGGTATCTGTAATGTGTTCTGTTGCTGCAGGGTGAACTACTGTATGGGTAGCATTATAGTATAATCGATGCCTTACAGCCCCCCCCCCCCCCCCCCCCCCCACCCCTGTCTGTTTTGGAATGAGGGAACATAGGGCTGAGGGAACATATAGGGCTGAGGGAACATAGGCCTGAGGGAACATAGGGCTGAGGGAACTTGGGTACGGTCCCTCAAAGTGCACCAGATTGAAGCATTTTCATGGCAAATTTACAGATTTTTCTGGACCCCCCCCCCCCCCCGGCGTGGCAGTGCAGGGGGACCCCTGACAATGCTTTGCTTAGAGCCCCCTGTTTGCTAAATCCGGCCCTGCATGTAATATTCTAATATTTTATTTAGATTTTGTTTTCATCAGCTGCATGCCATAATCCCCCAAAAATTTAAACCAAAGAAAAAAGGTTTTAAATATTTCACTTTGTGTAATGAATCTAGAAGTATATGAATTATATTATGAAAGAAATTTCCACACAATATCTGTAGTTATGAAAGTTGACTTACGGAGAGAGAGAGAGAGAGAGAGTCTGAGACCAATGTTGAGCAGAGCTTGAACACCACAAAGAAATCCAAAACACAGTCCAACTATAGTCTGTATACCTGTCTTCTGACTGCACGCACGCACGCACGCACGCACGCACGCACGCACGCACGCACGCACGCACGCACGCACGCACGCACGCACGCACGCACGCACACACACACACACACACACACACACACACACACACACACACACACACACACACACACACACACACACACACACACACACACACACACACACACTCACACACACACACACACACACACATACATAAAGAGTATACAGTTTAAATGTATTTATATTGCGTTTATATTTTTACTTTGGTATTTTGCAGTTGTAGTAACATATCGTACCAGATCTTTTCTTTTCCGTGGATGTTTCTGCTGAGCTGTATAGTCTCAACATTTGCATAGATTTCATCATCACCTTCTTCCTCAATGCTTTCATCTATTTCTATTTCTATAGATAGTTTTGTATATTTAGTATATAGATAGATAGACAGACAGACAGACAGACAGACAGACAGACAGACAGACAGACAGACATATAGGGATTTGTGCATGTACTGTTACTGTATAGTTGTGGTAACATTACCAGATCGTATCCTCTGTGGCTGTTTCTGCTGAGCTGTAAACGTGTGGTCACAACATGTGCATAAACGTTCTCATCCATGTCTGTCTACCTTTATGACTTTAAAACGTCTCGCAGGTATTTGACATGCAGGTTCAACCTCTTCACAACAGATTACAAAATGAACAATAGAGAGATAGGGTGGTGGTCTTTATTTTGTGAAATAGTTTCATAGCATTCCACCCCTCTTGTTTCCTCTTAGCAGTAGCCTATAGTCTAGTGAATTCACCCCTCTATAATACCCTCCCTCCTCATTTCCACCTCGCACAGCGATAAACATCTGTGTCACACATTATGTATCCTTTGTTGTTTGTATTGTTCGTAATTGTCAAATGAATTCATTACGCTCATTTAAGCGACTCTCGTTGACCAAAGTGCAGGAGCTAAATCCTTAGTCCTGAGTCTATTTATTATAACCCATTTTGACCTGGGAACGATTCCACTTAATGTGACAGAATCCAGCAAAAAGGCCCACAACTCGATTTTTTACAGATCACAGATTTTCACAGATTATTAAAGTGCAGAATGTAAGCTTTCATAGGATGTATCATTCAATGACATTGGACAATAATCGAAGGAGATATGACCATCTATAAAACTTGTTGAACCAGATACCCCCAAAGTAGAGAATTTGCCCTGCAAAGTTTCCTAAGATTTCAGGAATGGGTCCCAGGAATGGGTGTGACAATAGATCCTCAATCCTGACAGTTTTCTGGAAAACCCCCTATGTTTCTATGGCAGCCGCAAACATTTTCATGTCAAGGAGCCCCAAAAAAGATTTTTCAAAAAACTAGCACACCTACAAGCTCGTAGCGTGGCACTCGCGCTACGAGGTTGTAGGTCTACTATTTTCCAATAGCTAAAGTAGAACAGAATGATTTAAAACACCAAAAGGGGTTCCCGCCCCGAAATGGGTTAATTAAGGCTAGATCACACAAACTATTGTACACAAATCATCTACAATCGACATAAACAATTAACCCGAGAACATTAAACATAACAACATGTTGTCATTTTAATTTTACACAATGTAAAATATACCATGAAAAAGATTTCTCATCTAAAGATATTGAAGTACAGCAATTACATTGAGGTAGGCCTACTTTTCACAAATTCGTCTATAGTTCCCCATAAACAAATAATGTCTACAGTTAAAGGACCACTTCACCACTTTTCAGCCTATCTTCATATAATAGGTCCTCGATAATAATCATGGTAAAATGGCACGATTCTTTTTCTACTCAGTCTCTGTCTCATAGGAGGGCTGTGGGCAGTTTAGAAACCGTCTTCCAGTGACATGCATCATCATTAGGCAGATTGTTTTTTTAAACAAGATTTCTTTACAAAAACGTTTAGATTTTCATCATCGTGAGAACGATGGCTTCCATTTTCGCATTGCAACTTTTCAGGGCTAGAAAGCCTGCAGTTTTTATTAGCTTGTATTCCCCCACCGATGATGTCACTGGAAGACGGTTCCTGAACTGCCCACAGCCCTCCTATATATGAGACACAGACCGAGTAGAAAAGAATCGTGCCATTTCGTCATGATTATTAGTGAGGACCTAATATATGAAGATAGGTTGAAAAGTGGTGAAGTGGTCCTTTAATGATTCCGACAAACCAAACCAAACACGTGTGAACGCGCCCATCATGCACAGCTGTGTACCAACACGCCAGCTAATAGAGTCTTTCACAGAGCCAACGCATAGGTTCGAAACATGATTTGTCGTTCCATTCTCCATTATGAAACACGGCACAGTCCTCTTCTCCTGCGGTGTCATTGGGCTCACCGGGGAGCCAGTACCTGGAGAAGAAGGGCCATTTTAATTCATTTACAATTCATATAACAAGGATGATCTTTTTCTCTACTAAAGCTTTGTTTTTCTTCATTATTAACGTTATTATTATTATTATTATTATCATCATTATTATCATTATTATTGAATCAAATTATGTTGACGATATTATACAAATTAACCGGACAGTGGTACTATAGACAACACATATTGTTGTCTGTTGTTTTAGTGACATAAATGGTATAGCATATGGTATAGGTTGGTATTTCATTATAATGTTTAATACCACATTTAGAAATATATTTATATATTATATAGAATGAAGGTATAAAGTCTCACGTTGGTGTGGTCAGTGGCGTTCCATCCACCCACGTCCACACTCCTTCCTCGTCTGCGTCGGTCAAACCCAGCCATATCCACTGGTTTCCGACAACCGCTTTAACAAAGTCCTGGACAGAAAAGATGCTGGTTATACATAGGAGGCCTTAGCTGTGTTTCACCAGTTTCAATTGAAACGGGGCCTCCACCCTCAGGGGGGGGGGGGGGGGCCTCCAAGCTCCAACTGAACGTCAGGCGTCAGTCAAAACCCCGCCACTCTTGGCCCTCTCTATCTCGCTCACACACACACTGCCTTGCTCTCTCTCCCACAATGTTATAAGTTACACCTATATATTTTATGTTAATATCCTGGGTAAAATGTGCAGCATTGGGGAGGTATAAAGGGGAGACACTTTTAAGTGTGAAGGGACGACAGGATGAGGAGAGGGTGTTGTTGTTGTTGCTAATTGTCGAGAGTAATGGCTTGCGTGTGATATTGAACAGTCAAACTATTTGTGTCAACACGGCTGTATCAACAAAATAATGATGTCATAGGTATAATGAGGGCCTCATATTTGGTCTTGAAACGGGCCTCCAGATTCCTAAGGCCGCCTCTGGCCTGGTTACTGAAATACACAGAAGAAGTAGAAGATAGAAGTAGAAGATTTACACGCACGCACGCGCGCACACACAAACACACACACACACACACACACACACACACACACACACACACACACACACACACACACACACACACACACACACATACCTGTTTTTCTTTGCTGTTTATGATGATCAAGTCTGATTGTTTGTCTCTGCAGTATCGTCTGCTCTCCTCCCAGGTTTGCCACTCTACTTCCACAGTAGAGATGTAATAGCACACATCGCCAGCCAATATGAATCCATGTGATTCTAACGACAAGAGAACAAGAGTTAGGGCCGATTCATACTCCTATTTTACCGCTGTTTCGGCGCTGTATAGTGCCGAAATGAATTTCGGATCGTCAGAAATTTTCAGTAGCACCGAAGAGAAGACTTTAGGACCTCAAATTACGTCACATTGTAGGCTCTACAGAGCCGAACCGACTTTTATCCGGCTCTAAAATAGGAGTATGAATCGGACCTTAGCCTCTGTATTTCATTTGCTCAGATTAATCGACGAACACAACATTTTAAAAGACAATTAGAAAGAAAGAAAGAAAAACAGTTGACGTCACAGTCTCACTATTTATATCTCAACTGACCGCAAAGGGTTCTCTTGATGTCGTCCCGTTCTATGAGTTTGTTGTATCTGGACTGTAGGCGGTCTAGCTTTAGACCACACCGGTCCTTCTGCTGGGTCAGGGTGTCATGTCTGGACTGTACACGGTCCAAGTCATGGACCAGGTTGTTTCTCTCCTCCGTCCATTCAGAATCTGTAAGAAGGAGGATCAAACAAACCGATGACTTTTTTTACATACACAACTTTGTTTCCGATCTGACATCCATTTTGGGGCGGGAACCCCTTTTGGTTGCTATGCTTTAGCTATTGGAAAAATAGCAGATCTACAAGCTCATAGCGCTATACGAGCTTGTAGGTCTGCTATTTTTTTATTTTATCGAAGAACGACTGACATAGAAAAACACAGCTTTTTCAGAAAACAGGATATACAGTAGAAGACATTTTCTAGAATCTGATCTCGGGTCAGAATGGGTTCATGTGGTTGTAGTATAGCTGCTCTGTGACTGGTTTGTAGATCTGGTTGTTAGTTGTTAGTCTCTCTTCAACTACAGTATCATGTTCTGGACCCCATGTGGACTTCACAGATCATATAGCTTGGAAACCAGACGAATCTGCTACAGCAAAAAAAAAAAGCAATGTTAAAAGGGTGGCATTTGTTTCTCAACGTAGTACGAATGTGTGCGCAAAGTTTCACCGCAATTGGACAGACGGACGGACACTGCATTCATGATTTGCGGCATGTGTGTCATTTTAGCTCAAAACAGGCCACTCCTGCAAACTTTAGATGTCTTTTAGTCAATCAGGATGGAATATATATGAACATGACTATAGAGATCAAGCGTACCCATTTGCATGACATCTGGATAAAAGGAATATCGAAAAAAATGTGTTTTACATAAGTCGGCTTGACTCGGCTTGAAGAACAAGGCCTGTGTGAAACACATTGGGGGCAGAGGTTCTGCACTGGCAGCACGCACGCACGCACGCACGCACGCACGCACGCACGCACGCACGCACGCACGCACGCACACACACACACACACACACACACACACACACACACATTCTGGTGGTTTTGTTGTCTTCCTTCCTGACTGCGTTGGGTTGCTCTATACAGACTAGAGACGCCTAAAAATGCCCATTATGATAATCAATTGAAAGTATAGAACCCAGATAGTTATATAAGCATTATTATAAGATACCTATACTGTATAATAACCAGCAAAATGTTCATTAAGTCACAACATCAGAAAGACTATATAGGAAAAAGCACTCCTCGGAGCGCTAAATGTTCTAAAAGTGGACTTACAGAGAGAGAGTCTGAGACCAATGTTGAGCAGAGCTTGGACGCCACAAAGCAATCCAAGTCCCATTCCAACTAGTCGGTACGGTCTTCCGACTGGACAGACGCAGGCACGCACGCAGTGGGAATACAGATGGCGTTAGAGATCAGTTTAAAATAATGTATTATTTATATTGCGTTTATATATATTTTTTCGTGATTTGCAGTTGCTAGTAAACGTCTCTTACCGGATCTCTTCTTCCGTGGACGTTTGTGTCGAGCTGTAGTCTCAACGTTTGCGTAGGTTTTCTCATCGCCTTCTTCTTCCTCTTCTTGGATCTCAATGTTTTCAGCCATTTCAATATTTGTGACGAATCTGGCAGGTATTTGTTGTGGGTTCAACCTCTTCAGAATGAACGACAGATAATATTATTATCCCCCTCCTCCTTCCTCCTCTTGTTTCCTCCTCTGTCACAGTAGCAGAGGCAGTGCATTCACCCTCCCCTCCACACCACCCTCCAGCCTCCACCCACGCCATCCAACCCTCTCGACCACTTTCAGTCTCACGTATAGCGTGGTGATAAACTTCTGTCTTTTGGTCTAAGCAATATTACACAAGAGGGTGTGGTTTAACGTGATTATTGCCACGACAGCGATGCGGTCGGGAACGAGACGGAGTCGAGTTCCGCGAGCATCACTGAAGTGGCAGTAATCACGTTAAACCACACACCCCGAGTGTAATATTGCAATTCTACAACAGTTACCCTTAAAACTAAGAAAATCGCTGAAAAAAAATATTTTTTTAATGACAGATGTAGTCACTACGTTCCACAAATGTCCCAAGAAACTAGCTAGCCTATAGCCACCGAGTTTGCTGGCGCTTTGGGAAAACAGATTTATTTCTGATTATTTTCCTCATAGACCTATTGTGTTTTTGGTCGAAACAAACGGGAACCCCTTTTGGTGTTACCATTATGTTAAGCTTTAGCTATTGAAAAAATAGCAGATCTACAAGCTCATAGCGCGCCACCGAGTGGCGCGCTACGAGCTTGTGGGTCTGCTATTTTTGAAAAATCGAACGACTGACACATCGAACGACTGACACATAGAAACATAGCTTTTTCAGAAAACTGTCAGGATGTAGAAGACATTTTTTTTTAATCTGATCTCGGGTCAGAATGGGTTAACGGCCCATAACTAAAGAACTGATGATTGCGGTAACTGTAATCTGGGAGGCTGTACTGTTAGCTGAGTGTTCTTATCACCACTGCAGTTGGAAAGTCTCCTTTCTCTGAGGGGTTCTTTCACGTTTCCGCATGAATGCGACATTTGAAATCACTTTTGGCTCTTTGAGTTGTTCGGCCCATTTAGGCCAAAAAAAAAAAAAAGTTCGCTCTGAACGAATATATATATTCAAAGATACGTGCCGCATATTTACGATATTTCTTTTTCAAAAATAGCAGAACTACAAGCTCGCAGCGCGCCACTCGGCTGTAGCTTGTAGATCTGCTATTTTTCAATAGCTGTAAAGTATAATATAATGCTTAGTTAAAACCCGTCCAGAATGGGTTAGACAGGCCTCTCAATATGTGAATCCAACATGGAGTTGTTTTGGACTTCTTTATACTTTGACCAGAGGTCTCTTGGATTGATAAATGAGGGCCATATAGGTCACATGGTTATAGCTTCTTTACCTTGACCAGTGTTGTGTGATGTCTGCATTATTCTACGTACATCACGATATAGAAGTGATGCAACACAACGGTTCTCAACCTTTTTATTGTCGAGAGAGAGAGAGAGAGAGAGAGAGAGAGAGAGAGAGAGAGAGAGAGAAAGAGAGAGAGAGAGAGAGAGAGAGAGAGAGAGCTTTAACAGTGTGTGTGCTTCATTGTCTGTGTCACACAGGCGTTTCACAGCAGCAGAGGAAGTGGGTTCACATACCTCCTGTAACCACATCATTTAGCTGAAATGACGTTGTCTTAACGCTGTGGCAGTGTACTTATAACACCACACCCAACATCATGTTCAAGTATAGAAAGCTGTGCTCCTCCATGCGCAGAGATGGGCAGTATTTGAAATACATGTATTTGAAATACGTATTTGAAATACTTGTTTTGTATTTTGTAATTTGTATTTCGCTGGGATGGAAGATGTATTTTGTATTTTGTATTTAGATACATTTTTGACCCAGTATTTGTATTTTGTATCAAAATACATTTTCAATGTTTTTTGCCCATCAGAGATGGGCAGTATTTGAAATACATGTATTTGAAATACGTATTTGAAATACTTTTTTTGTATTTTGTAATTTGTATTTTGCTGGGATGGAAGATGTATTTTGTATTTTGTATTTAGATACATCTTTTGACCCAGTATTTGTATTTTGCCCATCTCTACCATGCGTAGTCATAGAGCTCAGATCTCTGTCAGCCGTTTGCTTTAAAAAAAAAACAAGCTTGTAAATGAACGGACCTGTTTTAATTCAGTGCTGCACGGAACCAGTATTTGTTGTTGGGGATTATGGACAGTGTCTATAGCAGGATATTCTCTTTTAGTAGAGACTACACAGAGGTGTAAACTGCTGCCATGTGCAGCCTTACAGTCTATTTCACACACCACACATCATGTAACTGTGTGTGGGGGAAGCATGTACACACGCACATGCATTATATAGTTAACCACACTCGCCGTGTGTGCGTGCGTGCGTGCGTGCATGCGTGCATGCGTCTTTCTGTGTGAGGAATTGGGAGACTGCTGTCTAGGGGGAAAAAAGTGCAGAGCCGTTTGCAAGATTACAATTTATACTTTTTATACTACATTTATACTTTATACTACAGTACATTTATATATATTATATTTGTATGTTTCCACCGATAGCCGTCTGTTTTTTTCCCCAGAAAATCACAAACATTGTTACAACTACTTAAAAATCTTTATTTTCACCCATTTCCGTACAGTCACTGGCATATACAGTAGCACAAGAAACAAACGTAAATGTTGATTTCACTGCAGCATTTATGTAGAGAGAGACAGCAATGAGAAAACAGCCTGCGATCACCTGTCATACAGATACTGTACATGTATACAGTATGCCAATGCTAGTGGGTGTGAATTATTCTTTGTATTCATCAATCATCTTGCTGTATTGGACACCCGCACACATATACCACATAACTAATGCATTCATTACATTGTGAAAAAGATGATGACACACTACAGCATAATAATAATTCATAGTTTTGCTTCTACTCCACTGCATCTCAGTGACAAACATTTAAGCAATATTACACAAGAGGGTGTGGGGTTAACGTGATTATTGCCACGACAGGGATGCGGTCAGGAACGAGACGGAGTCGAGTTCCGCAAGCATCACTAAGGAAATCGCTGAAAGAATATCTATTTTTAATGACAGATGTAGTCACTACGACCGGCACAAATGTCCCAAGAAACTAGCTAGCCTAGCCACCGAGTTTGCTAGCACTCTGGGAAAACAGAGCAGCTGAATTCTTTGTTTTGATTAAGGGGGTGAATGGTGCCGGTTTGATCCACGGTTAGAAGCCGTTTCAACCAATCAGATTGCTTCCTCGAAACGACCTGTTGTAGAATATACATTTTACTCCACTACATTCATTTGGAAACTCTTTCACAGATCCAGTACATGCGTGCGGAGCATGATACATCGTTCCATCCTCTCTTAGACTTAGACCCCTCCTTATGAAACACTGCACAGTTGTCGTTTCCTGGGCCATTAGGCTCATCAGAGCGCCACCACCTGTAGAAGTAGAAACATTTACACATTTACACGTTGTTTTAGTGACAATTTGGTAGATTGGTATTTTTTTTTAAATATCATTCCATTTAGAAATTAACCCATTCTGAACGGGAACCCTTTTTGGTGTTTTAACTATAAGCATTATGTTATACTTTATAGCTATTGAAAAATAGCAGATATAGCTATTTTAGAAAACGTTTTTTATTTTTCGACGTCTGGCCTAAATGGGTTAAATATGTGGAAAATAATATGTGAAATGCAGTTAAGATTTAAGCAGAAATAGAAGAAGAGTAAAATGAAGCTAAAGTCTTACTTTTCTTGTGTGGTGGTTAGTGTTGTTCCATCTACCCATTTCCACACTCCGTCTCTCTTGGTCAAACCCAGCCACACGTTCTGCTTTCCCTTAACAGATATGTCAACAACTTTGACAACAAAGTCCTGGACAGAAAATGTGCAGGTTATTGAAGTGCACACTGTACCATAGACACACACGCACGCACACGCAGGCACACACACACACACACACACACACACACACACACACACACACACACACACACACACACACACACACACACACACACACACACACACACACACACACACGTCATATACTGTACCTGTTTTTCACTACTCTCTATGACCATCAGGTCCGATTGTATGCCTAAACAGAATTGTCTGCTCTCGTTCCAGGTTTTCGTCTCCGTAGAGATGTAATAACCTTCGCCAAATTTCTGCCAATCAGGTGATCCTATAACAAGGACGAAATCATGTTAGCCACCATTTTTTTGTCTTCATTTGCTCACATTAATGATGAACAAGATGATATAACAATGAATAAAAACACTTCACTGACCACAGGGCCTCTTCTGCTCAGCTGCATCATTCAGGTTAGTCAGGTTGACATATCTGGACTTTAACTCTTTATGTTCATTAGTCAGGTTTTCATATCTGGACTTGAACTGGTCTCGGTCTTTGACCACATCATCTGAAAGACAGAATCAACAAACGGATGAGTTTTACACACACAACTTTGTTTGGATAGTAAATCCGACCAAACAGCCATCAAAACTTATTTCTGAATGAATATGTCACGCAAACAAAGCTGCTCATTATAGAATGACACTCACTGTATTTGACCAGGACAATGATGACAGCCAATAGGAGTGCACACAGAAGACACATGGCAGCGGCCCTCATGAGACCATTGTTCTTCTTTGACTCATTACAGGCTGAAAGACACAGACCTCCGAAGGATACTTCAGAGGGTTCAAAGTTGAAATTAAGCCACAAGCTTTTCAAAATCAGATCCTTCCAAGTCGGCCATATATGGCACCCATGACCATTTGTATTAGACCTGACCAAAAAAATAAATTATGACAATTTTCTGAAAGATTTGAGGCACATTTTGAACGACTTTTCAAAAATAGCAGACCTACAGTATACAAGCTGTACTGTAGTACGAGCTTGTAGATCTGCTATTTTTTCAATCAATAGCTAAATTATAACATAATGTTTAAAACACCAAAAACCCGCCCAGAATGGGTTAAAACAAAATGCCCGGATACCAGAGGATTAGGATTAACAATGTTATGCGTTGTGACCGATAACGAGCAATTCATGTTCTTAATTGACAAAATAGAGAGAGAGAGAGAGAGAGAGAGAGAGAGAGAGAGAGAGAGAGAGAGAGAGACAGAGAATTAGGGTATATATAGCCAAGTCTATCAGACACCAACTACCCGTGCTCTTCCCGTAACATCCATAGACGTGATATAGTTAATCATTGTAATAATAATAATAATAATAAACTTTATTTGTATAGCACCTTTCATACATAAATGTAGCTCAAAGTGCTTCACAGGGCAAAAATAGAATACAATAAAACACAAGTAGTTAAAATGATAAAATAATGGCAAAAAGAACAAAATTGAATATAAGAACATAAAATAAATAAAAACGAATAAAAACAAATAATAACAAATAAAACACCATACATGCAGCAAATCAGTCAGGGCAGCTGGGTAGGAACATGCATATTAAAACTCAATTAAAAGCAATGTTGTAGAAGTGGGTCTTGAGCTGAGCTTTAAAAATGTCTACAGAGGCTGCCTGACGATTGTATAGCGTTTATAGTTTTACCTCCGTGCTGCTCTCGTGCTGTGTTCTGCTGCTGTACGGCATATATCTGCTGGGCAGCAGTACCACCAGCGCCTGCATGAGGCAAGTAGTCTGCAGAGCCAGAGTAGATGTCCACCACCGTGTCCTTTCTCTCGCCCCTCTGGGCAGTACCACCAGCGCCTGCATGAGGCAAGTAGTCTGCAGAGCCAGAGTAGATGTCCACCACCATGTCCTTTCTCTCGCCCCTCTCGCACGGACCGTATTTGACATTCGCCGGCGGCGTCAGGTCTGACGGCGTGGCGTACACATGCTCCTCCGCCATATTACTGTAGTTCATCTTCAAGCTGCATTTGCTGTACATCTCGTCGGAGAACTATAAAGGTCACAAAAAGAGGAAGACTTGGTGGAAAGAGTTACAAGAGCCGATATATCACCATTTGGGGGGGGGGGGGGGGGGTTATTGGCCAACAATGGTGGGCCAATGATGTTTCCTTAGTTTCTGTGTATAATGTTATGTTAACCCATTCTGACCGGGAACCCATTTTGGTGTTAGCATCATGTTATGCTTTAGCTATTGAAAAATAGCAGATCTACAAGCTCATAGCGCGCTATTTTTGAAAAATCGAAGAGCGACTGAACATTTTTAGAATCTGATCTCAGGTCAGAATGGGTTAATCAGACCAGTGTGTGTCCAGTGGAAACCTCGTATGAATCTGATCTCAGGTCAGAATGGGTTAATTAAGTGTTGCATACGTATACGAATGATGGGGACTTTATTTACTGTTGCTGAAGAAGAGAGGGGAGTCATGGGAATGACTTGAGAGAAATGATGTAAAAGTATAAGTGCCCAGTTTGGGACATTATGAATAAACTTGACCTATATAGGCATAAAAGGAGACATTATCCTTATATGAAGGTAATTATGAAAGTGCTTGGTCTCTAGTTGGCTCCATACAGTATGTGTACAGTACACCAGTGTCATTTGGATCCTATATAGTCTGCACATGGTGATGATGGATTGACCAACAGCCTATAATAATATTTGACAATGGGGAAATTCCCCTTCAGGGGATAAGAAGTTGGCCTTCCACGCATAAGACTTGAGTTGGAATCCCATGCTTGTAGATCTGCTACTTTTGAAAAGTCGTGAGACTTTTGTGCAATTCTCTGAATACAATATACGATATGGAGTGAATATGGGCTGTGTCTTTCCGGTTGTCAATGAATGTACAGTAAGGAATCCAAAAGTCTGTAATATGTATATTGTTGTTGCTTGTTGCTGTACATCCCATGACCTCTTTTGGGTTTTTTGTATAATAATAATAATAATAAACTTTATTTATATAGCACATTTTCATACATAAAATGCAACTCAAAGTGCTTCACATTAAAATAAGATAATATAAAATAAAATAAAAATAACAAGCAGCGGAATGCCGGAAAACAAAAAGGAGGTCAATCATTACAGTACACAGTATATACAATTAGCAAATAAAAATAGCAATACAAAACTTGAACATTAAAAATGGTAAGGAAATTTGTACCAGAACACAAGATAAAACTAAACAAATGCCAAGTTGAAAAAATAAGTTTTCAGCTTGCTCTTAAAAACACAACTTGGGGCCATAGACCCAGAAAGCGGCCTCACCGGTGTTCTTGTGTTGAGCTTTGGGTCATTTTAATAGAAGAGTGTTTAGTAGTGTTTAGTTTTTTATTTCGTTTTTTTTTCTGTTGATGTTTTAGTTGTATTCCATGCCTTGTCTGTCTTCTGCGTCTCGTCTTGCATTTTCAAAAAGAAAAGACAAAAAAAAAAGAAAGAAAAACAGTGTTCGCTCCTGCTCAAAGGGGGGGGGGGGGGGGCGCCACAAATGGAAAAGGTTGTGCAATGTGTCGTGCAATATGTTGTATTGTTGTACAATATTTCCTCTTACTATATACAAGCTTCCTCGGATGCTGACGGATGACACAGAGATCCTTTTTTTTTTTGCTTGTGCTTGTGCTTGTGAAATCATGTAGATTAGATGTGATGTGATTACCCTCACAAAAACATGCAGTAATCCTGGTCTCTAAAAACTACCTCCCCCTGGGCAGCCGGGGGCGCCTGATGGAGGGGGAAAGGAACTGGTTGGAATAACGTGTTCCTTCCACGCGCTACGTCCAACCAGGGAAACTCCCCCCCTGTCAGGTGTAAAGGAGCAACTTGGACACTCAGGCATGAAGGGAGCATGAGTTAAGTCCGTTGCTCTCCCAAAGGTTGGCGGAGGGTGTGTATAGAGCCCAGGATCACTTTAGATGATTGGCACAGGGGTGAAAAATGGGTTACAAAATTGTGGGATAAAAAATATAAAAAATAAATAAATGATGTGATGTGTGTGCGTGCGTGCCGTGCGCGTGCATGCGTGCGCGCGAGCGGCCGAGCGCGCGTGCTGGGAGCGTTCCTGTGTTGGGGGAACAGGGTTCATAGCCTATAACAGCCTATAGAGTTATAGAATTCGGGGCTTGATTATACATTTAGCTGCATGCCTGCTGTGTGTGACGTCACGTGACCAATCAAGTGATTGTGTGCAGGTGTGCAGGAGAAGATGGGGGTGATGAACCGCGGCGTGGTGTACGCCCTGTGGGACTACGAGGCGGACGGCGGCGAGGAGGACGAGCTGGGCTTCCTGGAGGGAGACTGCATGACGGTGCTGAGACGGGAGGACCAGCTGGAGACGGACTGGTGGTGGGCTCGCTGCGGCGGAGACCGAGAGGGGTACATCCCTCGCAACCTGCTGGGGGTGAGACGCGCGCACACGCACACGCACGCGCACACACATTAACGTTGTTTAATGCCATATCAGATAGGACTTTTCTGTTTGGATGTCTGAAAACGTCTGAAAACCCACCTTTTCAGACTCCATCATGGCCCATAGCACTTACCCTATACCCCCTTAGACAGCATTTCTGTAGACTTAGATAGCATTTGATACAGACTTATCGCATGTTATGTAGACAGCACTATAATTGCATTGTATGTAGTCATAGCACGCCATAGTACATATGTATAGCATAGTAGTATATGTATAGTTTATATGTATAGTTTCATTATATAGATATTCCACTGTTACTTTCTTAGCTTATACGCATGTTTACGCAGACCGAACCGGAGCGTAAGCCCATCACACACCGTCTGCGAACGCTGCGCCTTCGTTATTTTCAATGAACCTATCGCACACCGGCGGCGTCTGACGCCTCGTCTGACGCTCCGATACGCCACTGTTCTATTTTCCAGGCGTTGCCGCGTGGCAACGCCTGTGCCGAGTCGCTTATACTCACCCGGTGTGTGTTGGGCTTCAGTCGCACAGATTTCATCCAAATCTCACGCAAATCGGTACACATGATCTCATGATCTCTGATCAAGACGAGTCTGTTGGATTTCCCAGATTCTACACTGATTGGCTATAAAGTTGCCTTCCAAAGTTTTCAGGAGTGGCCCGTCTTGTACAAAATTCTGCACATGTCCTGCTCATCCAGAATTCTATCCTCAGAGATGCTATGAAAAAACATGTTTATATTACTCCTAAACATTTTGCCAAACATCACACGCACTCCTATCCTATCCTCCTCTATAGCAGATCTACAAGCTCACAACCGCAACACGTTGTGAGCTTGTAGATCGGCTATTTTCAGCTCTTCTCAAAAGTTACATTCATGGAATGTCTGACATTTCTTTTCGGTTGTATTTTTATTTTATTTATTCAATTATTTTGTAAAATGTTTGAATTTTTTTTTATGTACGTATGGAAAGACTGCTAATCCTTTTTGAATTGAATGAATACACCTTTATTCATTCACAGGTGATTTTTTTTACCAGTTGCACAATTCTTCTACATTTTGTTTTAATCAGATCTGGAGATGCTATATATGAGAATGCATGTTATTCAAAAGCATTACGTAATAACAATGTAACAATAATTAATAATTAGCTCCACGTTATAAATAATGCTGTGGTTTCTCTGTCTTCAACAGCTGTATCTGAGGATCAGACCCCGACAGAGGAGCCTGGCTTGATCTCAGAGAACCCTGTTCCCGACACACACACGCACGCACACACACACGCGCACACACACACACACACACACACACACACACACACACACACACACGCACACACACACACACACACACACACACACGCACACACACACACACACACACACACACACACACACACACACACACACACACACACACTGGGTAGAGCAGGTGAGGAGATGTGAAGCTTCTAGCATTGTGTAGGATCTTTGGACACAGAATATTTAGATACCTTTATTGAAAGTGATATTTTTGCTTTGATAGACCATTGTTGTTGTTGCCCCGAGACCTCTATCTGATGTCAAAACTCACCACGTGTTCTGTGGAGGAGACGGAAAGGAATACAGGAAGCACAATATCTCACAGTGTATACAGTTCATCAATCCGTGTACACCTTCTGTTCAATTGCTTTTCAATATAAAAAAAAAAATGAAACATTGTGTATACATATTTCCCTTGCAAAGAAAATATCCACTTGGTTCAGAGTACGCAGGTGCGTTGGACAATATGACAAATGAAGCAATCGTGAGCAAGCGTTCATGAACAAAAATCCCACACTCAAGAGCGAGATGTTTGTTAATAGCCTTTTGTTGATGATTGCTTCATAATACTTTTTTCATTGTCATTTCTTTTCATTTATGTATGACACAGACCATCCGGTCATTATGAGAAAACCGGTCATTATGCTGGTTTTATTTATTAGAAATTGGAAAATGAGTCATTATTGTGTTAGTGTTTTTTATTTTATTTTATTTTATTTTATTTTATTTTATTTTATTTTATTTTATTTTATTTTATTTTATTTTATTTTATTTTATTTTATTTTATTTTATTTTATACAGTATATTGAAAAGTGATTGCATGGAAGGTGTGTACGCATCCTTGTTGATAACCTGCGAGAAAAAGTTAAAAACATCTCAGACTGGAATTATCAATACGCACAAAAGACCCTTGTTTCATATTTAGTTTGAAGCCTTTTGTCTGGCAAAACGACTACGAAGCATTGAATTCTCTGTTAAACGCTGTTCAGATATACTGTAGACCAGCTTCTATTGGCTACAAAAACACTGTTCAGATATAGACCAGCTTCTATTGGCTACAAAAACACTGTTCAGATATAGACCAGCTTCTATTGGCTACAAAAACACACAAACCTGTGTGTGTCAACCAATGGGACTGCGGACCCCAACATGAGCCGTGAGACATTCAGACTATTGTGTCCTCACTCAATGTTTAATAATATATTGTTATCAGAAAGAAACCTTCTATCTCCGTGTTTCAACATTTTGTAAATCAATGAATGCCTATAGCTTCATCATACGAGTGTCAACTAAAAAGTAGCAAAGAAAAAGAAATGCCGATCCACAAGCTGACAATGTGTCACATTTCATTGCGTTGTGAGCTTGCAGATCTGCTATTTCACCATGTCTGTGAAAATGCAAGTGATTATGTGCAGTATGTCTGGGTTTTATAAATATTTAACCAATGAAAAGCTTTTTTATTTTTATTTTTATTTTGACGTGCAAGGTTTCCAGCCGACAGCAATGATATTCTGGTCCTGATTTCTAACATGGAACCAGCTTAGAACCCTCTGGAATAAACCCTGAACACTGGAATGTACTGGATTTTAGCACACAGTAGAAACCAACCAAGAGACAAGGATTAGCGTAACAACACTGGTCATACACGTCTATGATGCCACCATTTTTGTTTGGCGTGATGTGGTCGTGAGCTGCACTTCATTGTGACTTGCATTGGTCCTCAACGATGATTTCACACAGCTTTGTTGAAGTGGTTGGTCATTAATGTCAAGAAACAGATACATAATGAATTCATACTTATCTGAGATATTGTCTGTTCTGATATTGTTGAAGTCGGGCAGAAACCTTGTACTGTATCTCCATATTTCAACTTTGTAATATTGTTTTCGTCAATTAATGCTACATGCGCGAAAGCTTGTAGATCTGGATTTCATTTATTTATTTTTATCCTAAAAAGTAACCGTTATGGGCATATATGAGGTTTCCACCCGACAGAGAATATCTGATACGATTGCTTCTTTGGCAGATCCATATTTCAACTCTTGTTTGCGTAAATGAATGTCTCACTTCATCATGTCACCCCAAAGTAGTGAAGATAGCTGATCTACAAGTTCACAACGCTGCGACGTGTGGTTTTGGACATCCGACAGTGACGATATAATATGATCTATCTATAAATCTAATCTATTCTAATCTATACTGCCATCACTGCACTACAAAAGCCTGGTTCCAGCCTGAATCGTTAACCACGCTCATTAAAAAAAAATCACACCTGTGTGAACTGAGTGGTGCAACTCCCCTCTCCCCCCCCCTGTTCCTTGGAGTCGGTTGCACCACGCAAAAATATATGTTCTGGTGATTCCAGAAGTGAAACAAAATGAAAATTCGGTGTCAGGCTAGCATTCCACAGGTGGGGAGGGGACGTTGTATCTCTGTTGGTTCCTGCTGTGTGAAGGTATACCTTCTCCACCTCTCTGACGGAGCAAAGGTTTTTCTACTGTGTGAATGTACCTTTTCTTCTCGGCCACTTGGATGGAACTGGTTTCTGTTGTTTCATTTCATAAGATTTGGCGTGGGCTATACTGTATATACGGTAGTCCCCCGCCCGTAAGCATCGGTGTCATTTGAGATTTTAGCGTTGACTATTCAGAAATAGCAGAGCTCACGGCGGGTCACTTTGTGCAGCACTGCGAGCTTATAGCATACATCTGCTATCTTTGAAAGATCTTGAAAGTTTGAGAACTACTGACTTAGAAGGCATTTTGTAGAATCGCTCTTAATCAGGTTGAGAAAATGAGAAATGTGACTTTGCAATGTGTGAACTAGATGTTCTTATGGCAGTGTTTACTCATCAATGCAGGTTTATATTATCTTATCGAGATTCCAGTCCGACTAATGGATGACAAAGTTGTAGCATTACTGTAGCGTTTGTTTGAACAAAAATCAGTTGACTACAGTTTATAAGGACGAACCAAAGGTGAGACTGAGATGCATCACAGGAATGTGTGAAGCAAATCGACTTTCAAATGCATTCCTGTTAAATAAAAAAAACCTTTAAGGTATATACATTCATGGCAGAAATCTGGTTAACCCATTAAATCAGGGAAAGCACCTGTGTAATTTTAGATTTTTATAGCTATACTGTGTATATCGTCTGTCGGGTTGAAACCTCGTATCTCCAAGACTATTACTTTTCAGGATTCAAATTCAAAATGAGCAGATTGACCAGCTCAAAGCGCGTTTTAGCTTGTAGATATTGCTATTTTTGATGCTTTTTGTGTGACGCTCCAGTGTAGGATGATCAAGTATTGATCTGCATTGATTTACGAAAACAAACAAAATGAAACGTTTAAATGCGGAGGTTTCTGCCCGACAGCAACAGCATATAGCAACATGTTTTTGAGGAAACTGTTTTAGGATTTTAGAAGGCATTTGTAGTATCGGCCTCAGGTCTTAATGGGTTAAAACAAAGACAGGTTTGTGAATGAATGCTTCTTAAAGGTAGAGTAAGTGATTTCACTCAAAAAACCTTAGGTTTCGTTTTTGGCCTTGGCCTTTTGGTTTTTAGCCTTCGTCCAATCAGGATAGAGAGTCAAAAATGAAACCTAAGGTTTTTTGGCCCCCAGGGGTTAACTGGGGACAGGGAGGAACTCCTTATATGGTCAGCACACTATTAGTAGAGAGGATTATCACAACAAAACAAAAAAATAAGTGAAATCACTTACTCTACCTTTAATGTAAGTTGATGACTGAGTTCCTCAGTTTGGATGTGACGCTCTGTGATGTGACGCTGTCGCTTCTCGCTGCCTCTGCTGTTCTTTTTTAGTGTATATTTTAAGAACCTGGGTGTGCCTGTGTCTGCTAACATGGAGAAAATGTTCTCGCTTTACTTCAGAATTGTGAAAATAAAGAAAGAAGAAGCTGTGACAATGAACTATGAATGTCATTACCCTTACCGCACAAACCCTGACATGCCAATCCGCTCTGCAACAAGATATGCTGTTTAGCCTGAATATGAATTAAGACAAAAATGTGATATCCACCATTTTGTGTGTTGAGTGGAGCCTATCTTTCATAATTACTATAGCACAAAAACAAATTTGACATTTTTTAAGGATGGATTATATCCAGTATAATAATGGTATGGATGATGTTGAGGTAATGGAACTGAATATAAAATTAAAAAAAAAAACTCTAATTGTTAAATTTGATTTGTGTTTTTATACATTTGCATTTCTGAAAAAAACATCCCCAAATAAAAAATATATATATCAGAAGAACTCACTGATTTATGCTGAATTCTTGTTTCTAAATGTATTTTTTCTGAATCTGTGTATCGTTTCTGAATCCGTGTATCTTGTGTTCAATCAATATTCTGCCTGGTGTCCCAAAATTGAAAATCGAAAATTGGCTTGTTTTTCAATATCAGCTTTTTGAAAAAACGAAAATTTACTGAAATCGTGTTTTTCTTTTTTGTTAAACACAACTTATTGCCAAGAGAAATCCAAAAAATGATCTTCTTCCAATATCCGTGTTTCACCAACGTGAACGGAAAACAATGTCTGCTTGCGTTTGAGCTCCGTTCTGTGATCACGGATAAGAATTCCGGTTTACTTCCTGTTTATGAGCTAAAGCAGCACTACTTTTGGGGTGTCAATAGTCAACGGCAGATTTTGGCACAAAACATAACTTTCACCTAGAAACTCCATTCACACTTTTTATAATTCAGCTAATAGGTTAATCTTACGGTGGACATGTTTCGTCTTTTTTCCAAATCCTCAAAAATGTGCTATAGTATGCCGTCCGAGGCCATGGGCTGAACTTGAACCCACGACCTGTGGCTCACATATAGACAGCAATTTAGCTTGAACCCACACCCAGCTAACATGTCCTCCTGGGCCCAATTGGGTTTTGACATGGGCTATGGGCATGGGTTCCAAGTGGGCCGTGCACCCAGTTTTCACAAAGGGCCCACCCGTGTTAGCCCATATGGGCTTACGTGGGTTTCTAACTGGATCTTAGGTGGTATCCAAATGGGCCATTGAACTGGGATCTGATTGGGCCTTAAGTGGGTACCAGCTGGGCGAATTATATGTGACCCATGTAGGCCACACTTGTGTCCGCCCTCATTGTCTTCCGTCCTGTTTCTGTTGTCACCTGCTGTCGATTGTTCATTCCTACGGATAGGATGCAGTGCGCCACATTGGCGGTGTTTCCAGTTTTCTGTAGTATAGTTTCTTCAAGTGTTCAAACTTTATGACTGAAAAGCACTCGATCTGTCCTACAGTACATTACTATCTCCTACGATCAAGGGTTAGGGTTACTGTAGCATGCTGTTTTTCATCATTTTTGAGGACGAAAATCACTCCGACACCATGGACTGTAGCCCATGTTCTGGAAGTGATTTTGTCTTTTTTCAAATCCTTGTTTTTCATCGTTTTTGACCATGGATTATAGCCGGGTTAGGGTTAGGTTAGGGTCCTTGACAACAAAAGGTTTGGGAACCACTGTTGTAGAGGGTCTATAGAATACATAGATGTTGATAGTATTAAGTTAGTGACTTTGACAGTGTACAAATGGAACCGGTTTTCAGCAGGTCAAATGAGGTACAGAAAACCGTATGACTCCCAGGCTGATCTCACTGGGGGAAAACTGTATGAGTTTATTTGTTTAAGAACTAACAATACATTGAAAAATATATTCTGGATGTGACACTTACAAAACGAAATAGCGCAGTTGGTAGAGCATTAGACTGAATATCTAAAGGTCCCTGGTTCAATCCAGGCTTTCGGCAGTTGAAATGAGGTACATTTCAGATTATAGGCTGATCTCACTGGGTGAAAAACTAGATGAACAAGACCAATTTCAGGAGAACAAAACAAACAAAAAAGGGGTGTGAATTGTCTTGAACCAGTGGCTCAGTGTGTTAGAACATTGGCCACATGATTGGGAGATGGTGAGTTCAAGCCCCACTCAATTCTTTACTTTCAAGACCGATTTACAGAAGAACAAAACAAACAAAAAAGCACTGTGAATTGTGTGGAACCAGTGGCTCAGTGTGTTAGAGCGCTGCCACATCATTGGGAGATGGTGAGTTCAAACCCCACTCAAGTATTTACTTTCACAACCAATTTTCAGAAGAATAAAACAAACAAAAAAGCAGTGTGAATTGTCTGGAACCAGTGGCTCAGTGTGTTAGAGCGCTGCCACATCATTGGGAGATGGTGAGTTCAAACCCCACTCAAGTCTTTACTTTCACAACCAATTTCAGAAGAATAAAACAAACAAAAAAGCAGTGTGAATTGTCTGGAACCAGTGGCTCAGTGTGTTAGAACGCTGCCACATGATCGGGAGATGGTGAGTTCAAACCCCACTCAAGTCTTTACTTTCAAGTCCAATTTCAGAAGAATAAAATAAACAAAAAAGGAGTGTGAATTGTCTGGAACCAGTGGCTCAGTGTGTTAGAACGCTGCCACATGATCGGGAGATGGTGAGTTCAAACCCCACTCAAGTCTTTACTTTCAAGTCCAATTTCAGAAGAATAAAATAAACAAAAAAGGAGTGTGAATTGTCCCGGAGCCAGTGGCTCAGTGTGTTAGAACGCTGCCACATGATCGGGAGATGGTGAGTTCAAACCCCACTCAAGTCTTTACTTTCAATCCAATTTCAGAAGAATAAAATAAACAAAAAAGCAGTGTGAATTGTGAGGCAGGAGGAGAGTAGGCGAGGGGGCCCCAGGCTGGAGGAGAGTAAAAAATCACTTTCACCTAGAAACTCCATTCACACTTTTTATTATTCAGCTTACTGTGGAGACACATGCTGGAACCTTTTACTTTGAAATGTTTTGTAGTTTCTGGGTTATTTAACTTACACGCCCAATGCATTCTCTATGGCAAAAGCACTATATTTCTAAAACTATGAAACATTTCAAAGATTCCTTTTCAGGCAAACATGTCCACCCTAAAATGAACCTAAGTAGGCTAGAATGGGGTTGGTAGGTTTAAGTATGTACTATGTACTAGTACAGTAGCATGCCAAAGTTTGTGCTATTGCCATAGAGAATGCATTGGGCGTTTAAGTTAAATAACTCAGAAACTACTAAACATTTCAAAGTAAAAACTTCCAGCATGTGTCTCCACAGTAAGCTGAATAATACAAAGTGTGAATGGAGTTTCTAGGTGAATGTGATTTTTGAATGCCTAAAAAGCTGCCATTGAGCCCCATGTTAAATGTCTCAAATTTGAAAGCACTATATTTCTAAAACTATGACACATTTCAAAGATTCCTTTTCAGGCAAACATGTCCACCCTAAGATGAACCTAAGTAGGCTAGAATGGGGTTGGTAGGACTAAAACGTTATGAGTATGCCGTACGATATGGGTTATAGCCCATGGTCCAAAATGATGAGAAACGAGGATAACTATTTTTTTCAAAATTTCAAAAAACATGGGCCCATCGTTTTTTTCAAATCCTCAAAAATGATGAAAAACGGCGCGCTATAGTATGCCGTACGATATGGGCTATAGCCCATGGTCCAAAATGATGAGAAACGAGGATAACCTTTTTTTTCAAAATTTCAAAAACATTGGCTATAACCCATCGTTTTTTTCAATTTTTCAAATCCTCAAAAATGATGAAAAACGGCATGCTATAGTATGCCGTACGATATGGGCAATAGCCCTTGGTCTAAAATGATGAGAAACGAGGATAACTTTTTTTTCAAATTTTCAAAAAACATGGGCTATAACCCATCGTTTTTTCCATTTTTTTATTATTTTTTAAATCCTCAGAAATGATGAAAAACGGCGTGCTATAGTATGCCGTACGATATGGGCTATAGCCCTTGGTCCAAAATGATGAGAAACGAGGATAACTTTTTTTTCAAAATTTCAAAAAACATGGGCTATAACCCATCGTTTTTTTCATTTTTTCAAATCCTCAAAAATGATGAAAAACGGCGTGCTATAGTATGCCGTACGATATGGGCTATAGCCCATGGTCCAAAATGATGAGAAACGAGGATAACTATTTTTTTCAAATTTTCAAAAAACATGGGATATAACCCATCGTTTTTTTTCATTTTTTCATTTTTTTTAAATCCTCAAAAATGATGAAAAACGGCGTGCTATAGTATGCCGTGCGATATGGGCTATAGCCCATGGTCCAAAATGATGAGAAACGAGGATAACTTTTTTTTCAAAATTTCAAAAAACATGGGCTAAAACCCATCGTTTTTTTCATTTTTTCATTTTTTTCAAATCCTCAAAAATGATGAAAAACGGTGTGCTATAGTATGCAATACGATATGGGCTATAGCCCATCGTCCAAAATGATGAGAAACGAGGATAACTTTTATTTATTTTTAATTAAAAAAACACAGGCTATAGGGGTTGGTAGATTTAAGTATGTAGGACTAGTAGCATGCCAAAGTTTGTGCTATTGCCATAGAGAATGCATTGGGCGTTTAAGTTACATAACTCAGAAACTACAAAACAAAAAAAAGTTCCAGCATGTGTCTCCACAGTAAGCTGAATAATAAAAAGTGTGAATGCCTGCACTATGGGCAATCAGAATCTTGGACTCAGGTAGAAGGGAGAGAGAGTAGGAGACTGGCTCCACCATACCTATATTCAATTCTTTATAGGATCAATATAAGTAAATTGATATATGATAACCCTTCCACAATAGCAGCTTTCATATTTTCTATTTTTTGCATATTTTCCCTATATAATAGGCCTACCTCATTTGCATATTTCAAGAAAATACATTTAAAATCCAATAAATCATTGCCCTCGTGTAAGTAATCAACCCACTTGGCACTAGGTTATATTGGCTTACTAGCACTCCTCGGTTTCCTCCTAGCATTCATGGTAAGGAATCTTCCAAACAACTTCAATGAAGCTAAGTTAATTACTTTCAGCATGTTGATCTTCTGTGCCGTGTGGATAGCCTTCATACCAGCATATATCAGCGCCCCAGGCAAATATGCCGATGTAGTGGAGGTGTTTGCTATTTTAGCATCTAGTTTGGGCATTTTGGTTGCTCTGTTTGGACCAAAGTGTTATATAATCATTTTGAAACCTGAGAGAAACACTAAGAAGTCCATCATGGGTCGAGGTGCCGCCACGTAGAAGCAGACATTTTTAACCAATTAACTGCTTGTGACGGAACGTCATAAAACATGCGTAAACTAAGAACGTAACAGTGGAATATCTATATAATGAACCTATACATATAAACTACACTGTTAGCCCAGATTTTGTATCATGTAGTATCAATGTAACTAAAAAAAGTACAATGTAAATACACTATTTACGTTTTATTGCATAACTAATAAAACGACAGTATATTCAGCAACTTAGTACTTGTAATGTGATGGGTAAAGAAGTATTAGTTCAAATATTTTAACATGTTTTGGTATACTTTTAAAATAACTTAACATTCATAAGTTGAAGACTGCAATGTATTGTGGGAAGAAGGAGAAAGGAGGAAGGAAAGCACTAAAGCTGAAGAACGCCATTATCAGCACAGTCACTCAGTGGTCAGAGAACTTTGACAAGTTGGCCAACTTTTATTTTGGTTTAAGAGATATCTGTTCGGCATCGTTGAGGCACTTGTGGCCCAGCGCCGGTGCATGTTATTATCTCGGGAAGCAGTCAAATCTCTCCAGAGTTTATCGGGCGTCCAGCACCAACTTCTAAAAGTACCAATACAACACTGCATAGGCGGCTATACCGATATCAAAGCAACAACAAAGCCCGTTTAAAGTAAACTGGTCACAACTTTTAAAACGAGGTAATTATCTGGTCCACTCACTGCACTGGTAAATCTGCATATTGTGGGGAACACATTTCAGGCTGATGGAAGAGAAACACAATCACGTTGGTTTGGTTTCAGGCTTCAGCCATAGACTGTGCCGTACTGTAGACTGTAAGGTTTCAGCATTGTTTGAACTTGTGAATCAACACCGCCCCCATCTGGCAGAGTGTTGTTAGAACCCATTTGCCAGAGTTAACTTCTGAGTACTAGAATACAGTAAAATCATTTTGTTTTATAAACAGTTTACAGTAGCAAAAGAGTACAAACATAGACAAATACCCTTTATATCATTACATTATACATGTATTAGTTAATATGCACAACATGTTGCAATGCTGGTTCCACTGTACAGTATGTGGACCATGGTGACATTGATCAATTCTTGATGAAAAAAAAAACACAAGGTGCCCTTTTTTCACTTGAGCACCTGCCCCTCTAAATGTCTGTGCACGCCACTGATGGTGTGTGTGTGTGTGTGTGTGTGTGTGTGTGTGTGTGTGTGTGTGTGTGTGTGTGTGTGTGTGTGTGTGTGTGTGTGTGTGTGTGTGTGTGTGTGTGTGTGTGTGTGTGTGTGAGAGAGAGCAGGGGGGAACGGAAATAATATATTGAAACTGTGGAATATATTTGTCTACTATAAGAGGTTGAAACTGCTGCTTTTGTGTATAGGCATGCTATTTTAAACTAGAAAGCAGTTCCTGTAGAAACTGCGTGGGCTCGCATAAAATGCAATGTATAAAGTTATTGCTGTGACAAGTTTGGGGAAACTTGGGGACCGGAGTAATAGTGTTCCCATTGGTGGTCTAAATCCATAATCAAAATTTCGAGACTGTAGCATATTGTAAACAAAAGTAGAAAATGTATTAAAGCTGAAGTAAAAGTTTAAAAAAAGTATGAAAATTTGTAAAAACTATAGTTTAAGCATAAATAACTGCATAAAGCGGAATAAAGTATATGTGGAAGTAGTATGATGCCCAAAAAGTGGCAGAATAAAGTAAGTAAAGTTATAACTGTGTCTACTAATGATTTGTAATGTATGAATAATGCTTTACAATGTATTCTTGATTAATTAAGAAAAGGTAAAAAGAAAAAAATACATCAATGGAAATGAAAGCATGAATGAGCAGAAATTGTATTAAATAGCATACTTTTACATTTAAAAAAGGGTCAAATAGCATATATGCCTATCTTTTTAAGTTAAAGAATAAAATAAAAATAAAATGTAAAAAGTTAATAAAAAATAAGTTGTTTATTAAGTTTTTTTAAGTTTTCTTTTTAAGTTTAAAAAAAAAAGTTAAAATTTTCTTTAAGGTTTTTATTTTATTTTAAGTTAAAAAAAAATTAAGTTTTTAAAAAATATATATATATTTTTTTCTTTCTTTTTTTCTTTTTTCTTTTATAAACATGCGTGCGTGCGCGTGCGAGAGCTGTGTAAAGGCCAGCAAATAGGAACTTAGGAAGACAGGGTGTGTATCCCCGTAGGCACACTGGACGCGTCAGGAGCGTCAGAAGAAGCTGAAGCCCTTCTTCTTCGTGGGGTTTTTAGACAGCTGGTGGATGGAAAAGAAGCTCCACCTCCGCGCCAGACGGACGCGACGGACAGCTTCACGGACGCGCTCTCCTCCGCGTCCGTTGGGTGCGGAGGTGGAGCTTCTTTCTTTCTCGAAGAAGGGCTTCAGCTTCTTCTGACGCTCCTGCCGCATCCAGTGTGCCTACGGGGTGTGTGTGCGAGAGCTGTGTAAAGGCCAGCCAATAGGAAGACAGGGTGTGTGTGCGTGCGTACGCTTGCATGTGTCAGCCTAATTGTGCAAATAGCAGACCTATACAAGCTCACAAGGTATTGCAGAGAAACTCATTGAGATCTTGTAAGTTTAATGTCAGCCCTGTAATTAAGCCCTTATGTCTCAGCTGTGAAGAGTAAAAGAGTGCAAGCACTATGCCAGCACTATGACTGGGAGATTTCAATGGTCCTGAATGGGGGAAAACCTATGCCCGAAACAAATTGCTCTATGGCAAAAAGTAAAAGTCGAATGCAAATATTTTCTTCGCTGTGAGTGGCCTGAGTTATTGAGGTACACCATGTGCGATTGTGGTGTTGGTACGATCGAAACAAAGTATAGTAATGATGCTGCAAAAGTGAGGTTGATTTAGAGATAGCGTCCCATACATCAGGGATACTCAAATAGCTGAACCTGTGGGCCACATTATGAAAATGGCAAGGGGCCAAAAATTATAATGCACAGTGTCTTTCTTTCAGTGGAATCGGTAGTTCTGTATTTCTACTCAGCCTCTGACTCTGGCTGTGTACTCGGGTCGTGATCCTGTCACTCCTTTTCCATACTCCGTATACTTCTGGTTATCCTCTTCCTTCCTTGGTAGTTCTCGTAGCAGCGCTACAGTTTGCACGCGCGCTCCAAGTGCGCGTTTAGCGTGCTGTCGGTATAAGCCTGGGGGAATCCTAAAGTGGTAAAATAAAAGATACATGAGAAAATTTAACACCAACAAGAAACTTGGGCCAACTGAAGACACTCAGGTTGCCCAAGTGTATAATGTGATCATGTGTTGTGTAAGTGTACTGTATAATGTAATCATGTGTTGTGTAAGTGTACTGTATAATGTGATCATGTGTTGTGTTATTGTTATGTATACAAACAATAATAAAGTAGTGAAACCACATCAATCTGCTCAGATCGGTCTGTCTATCAAATAAACACAAACTAAAAATACAAATAAATGATAATTTCTTTTCAATTAAAAAATAATAATAGTCCAGCTAGTACATACTAGGAGTGAAATAAGTAAATTAAAAACCTGTGTATTTTACAATATATAGTAATGGCATTTACAAATTGTACCGGATCCCTCTTAATGGTTCCGGTTCCTAACGGTTCCTAATATTATTTCTTTCCCCCTTTTTTCTGACATATATTATGCTTAATTATAACTAACCAAGTATTTAATAAAAATAAAATCAATTATTGTATTTGCACTTTACAATTATGAGGTGGCACTGTTGACATTGAACCACGACAATATCATTGTTGCAATTTGTACTGTATATTAAATATACAGTAGCCTACAACACATTGCAATAATGATATTGTTGTGGTGACAAATATTGTCTCTAATGTTCAGATTAATTTAATATGAAGGACACCAGTTACTCTAATGGAAACAAGCCATAGTGCTTTCTTGGGTTATAAAATCCTCTTAGCAGACCTTGTATTGAACTGTATAGGCTACGTTCCTGTGCTTTTTTCTGCAAACTGTTTATAAAGTAATCAATGTATGGAGGTATATATATGCACCTAAAGGCTGGGCTCTCAACAGTTGCGCGATTAATTTAGAGCCAAATCAAAAGCAGTTGAGTTGCTTATAAGTAAAAATAAGTGCAGACAAATTGATTTTTATTTAATTCATGGCTCTATAGTTGTTTGATTTTGAGATGTTTCCTCAATGTGGACGTGCAACTGGTGCAAGTTGCAACGACCTTTGCAGGAAACTATGGCATCACATTTATTGCGTGCTCAGCCTCAGTCATTTCCCAGAGGCCCCTTTTCCACCAAAAGAACTTCGGTTCAGAACCAGTGCCGTTCCGAACCTTGGTGCTTTTTGCGAACCGGTAGCGAACCGGCTGCATTCAACCGGTTCATTTGGTGGCGCTACCTAAACACAAAATGTTGAAAAGGAGAAGGATCCGTCATGCCCGCAGACGCCCCGAGGGTGTTGCACAACACAAACCGATGTAAACAGTATCCACGAGGTTGTGATGTCAAGGTTACAAGTTATTATAACGCCCCGCAAGTCTCCGCTGGATTCTGGATCGCGATGCATCCGTATACGTTTGGATCTTTTCATGTTTGCGTTGGCAATTAATGTAAACGTATTTTTGATCACATCGAATATCTGTTACGTGTGTCACTCACTGTGTCTGCGACCTCCCAAGTTCCAACCCACTGACAAGTTCCAACCTACTGACACACCCACTTATATCGTCTCGGTTCACAAAGCGTGCGTGCAATTACAAAGCTACAAACCACCGTTTTGTGGTTCACATTGGGAACGAACGTTTATGGTTCGGAACTAACTCATTTTCAGTGGAAACACTGTCAAGCTACCTGTTGTCACCAAGGTCCCCAAAGCAAAGAGTCAACAAGGCCTGTGACAGTAAGGGCCCCAGCGACTAAGGGTCCCAAAGACGAAAGAGTGTCCAATGTGCAGGTGAATGCAAACGAGGAAATCACAAAGAGGAGATGGTCTACTTCGTCACAGGAGCATGTGAATGCAAAGAAAAATGTCGAGTTCAAAAGGAAAGAAGTGCTTGAGAGATGTCAAGGTGGGAGAGAGGAAAAATGGTAAACCACCAGACAGATCAAAGGTCAACTTGAAAACTGGTCACGGTTAAACTCAACTCAAAGGTTCTCAAACATGATTTCAGAGTTCAAAAGGTTGGGACTAATGAAGTCAAGTTTTTGTATATACATTTAAGGTGTGGTATAAAGGGTTGAACTGCTTGAAGCAGTATTGTGATTTATTAAATTGTGGTGAATTATTGAAAATTAACTTAAGCCTAAATGAAATCCCAAGATGTGATTTGGTGGGAGTTTGGCTGCCAGAAATATGTTTCTGTCATTAACCTTCTCTTCTCCTCTCCAGTGTTTCTGGGACCTGCGCTCTGTGGAGCCTAATTTAATTAGTTCATCATGAAGCCATCAGCCAGTGTGACTTCTTCAGAGAGAACATCTGACTGACACCTACAGTAGACTAGCAGGTCGAGACGACTAGACACTAATGGACGTGGCCATCACCATTGATATTCATCCAAGCTCAGTCATTACAATTGTTTCAAGCTGTGACACATGTTTTGTTAGCGAGGTTAGCGAGGTGCGAAAACTGTGAATGGCTGTGCAGGCTTGCGTACGTTGAACTACCAGGGCGGCACCCTTGGCAGTCCTCCTGAAGAGGATCTGCATGATAGCCATCAGAGGTGAGATCATCAGGCTGCTACCTGTTGAGATGTTGATATGTAGGGATTATCCACATTCCCATCTATCGCTCCAGATTCCTTCTGCTTCTTCTGCCCTCACCGAGTACTGTGTCTGCAGGGAGGTAGATTCTCATGAAGTATACCTATTAATTAACCTGAGCATTCTGATGAAGAAACGTTAATCTATAGATTATAGATTAACTTGCTTTACAAAGTCACACTGTAACTTTGAAAGCTCCCAGTCAATTAAGGCTTTACAAAGTTACAGTGTGCGGACTTCTATATTTTTATAATGCCTTATCCACTGTTTGGTCCTGCCCCAGCCATCCAGTAGATGTGCCAATATAGGCTACTCTCTCATTCTGTTATTCTCCCATGTTAATTTATTAAATGAACATTACAATATGAACGTGATTTGTGCAGGATCCCTGGGGTCCGGGGACCCCCAGGGGTCCTTGAGGGAGTTCCAGGGGGTTCCCCAGCTAAATGATAGTTTGGAACCAAATGGACCCTTATGGGTCTGTAACTATACAAATAGAACCAAATACGGGTCCATTTGGTTCCATTTGTACACTCTCAGAGTTAAATTAACATTGATTTTACAATATAAATTGGGGGTCCCATGAGAGATAGAAATGCCATTAAATGGGGGTCCGTAGACTAATGCATGTCAAACTGGGGGTCCTTGAATTTAAACGGGTTGAAAAACACTGCTACAGCCGTGAAAATCTTCTCTTATGGGGGTCCCTGGCATATCTTTTCAAATGGGGGAGCGTGGGCTAATTAGTGTCAATTTGGGGGTCCATGACATGAAAAGGTTTGAGAACCACTGCTCTCTATGTAACAATCTGAATTTGTTATAAAGATAAATCACCAGCTCCCCCTTGTGGACAACATCTGGAAATACGTTTTTGGTTCAGGAGTTATGATGATCAGTAATCGCCCATTCAGAGACTTGGCTGCTTAAATGCCTAAACCTGAGTCCTGTATTGTAAATTAAAATCAGCAGTAGCCTACGACGTACCTCACGTAACAAGTCATAGCCTACATTTAAACATTTGTGAGTAAATTGTGACTAAAATTGCTCGTGTTTGTGGATGAGTTGACTCTGCCCTGCTGGTCTCGGACAGGGACAAATTAGCACCATATAATGAGCCAGGAATAGACTGCGCAGGTTGAAAAGACCCTGCATGAACTAATCTGCACCTGGCTCGCTGATAACAAACTTTCATTACACCTGGGGAAAAAGACGAGAAGATTACCTATAGATTCCATCCTGGAGGCAAATCTTTCCTTTGCCCCTTGATGAACTTGAAGAACGAATGAGGCAGTTAATTGGTCTGTGTATGTAGCCTACTGACGGCTTTATTGTAGCAAGCATAATCGCTTCCAAAGCCCACGTCAAAACTGACATATAAAACATGATCAGAATGAGCAACATAAAACAATTATTCCTCCCAACACTAAAACATATCGTCATTACGTCACCATCGAAAATGTTTGCAAAAGCGATATGAAAAGAAAATAAGAAAAAAAGTACGGGTTTGTACCTAGATCTGCTATTTTTGAATAGCCAAAGAAATGTAAAATGACGGATGACTTTCCCAGTTTTAATGGGTTTTAACTAGTGGTGGTTCTCAAACATTTTCATGTCAAGGACCCAATTTACAATTACAATTTAGGCATTTAGCAGACGCTCTTAATCCAGAGCGACTTACATTAAGCAAGAACAAAAGCATGGGAATACATCACATAAAAACATTCATCATGAAACATGCGTAAGCTAAGAAAGTAACAGTGGAATATCTATATAATGAAATGTATACGTATAAACTTTACATATATACTACTATGCTATACATTATACAACTATGGCGTGCTATGACTATATACAATGCAATTCTAGTGCTGTCTACATAACATGCTATAAGTCTGTTTCAAATGCTATCTAAGTCTACAGAAGTGCTATCTAAGTGCTATGGGCCATGATGGAGTCTGAAAAGGTGGGTTTTCAGACTACGGCGGAAGATTGGGAGTGATGCTGCAGTTCTGACTGCCATGGGAAGTGCATTCCACAGTTTTGGAGCCAGAAGGGAGAAGAGTTTGGGACGTGTGGAGCGTTGTCCCGGCGTTTTTAGTGAGGGTACTTCCAGCTTCCCTGCGTTAGCTGATCTGAGTGCGCGGGAGGGTTTGTAGGGTTCAATCATACTTGCAAGATATGGGGGAGCCATACCTTTGGTTGCTTTGAATGCCAGCATCAGAGTTTTGTATTCTGTGCGGGCAGCGACCGGGAGCCAGTGGAGGGAGCGGAGCAGGGGGGAGACATGTGAGAATTTTGGCTGGTTGAAGACCAAGCGAGCTGCGGCATTTTGGATCAGCTGGAGAGGCTTAAGTGCACATGCTGGTAGGCCAGTAAGGAGGGAGTTACAATAGTCAAGTTTTGACAAGACTGTTGTCTGGATTAGGAGCTGGGCTGATTCCTGGGTGAGGAACGGTCTAATTCGTCGTATGTTATAGAGTGTGAACCTACAGGATCGAGTGACAGCTGTGATGTGAGCTTTGAACGAGAGCTGATTGTCCAGGACAACACCAAGATTCCTGGCTGTTGGGACAGACGTTACCAGGGCGTTGTCTACGGAAATAGTTAACTCCCGCATAGGGCAGGACTTAGCTGGGAAGAAGAGAAGCTCAGTCTTGTCTGGGTTCAGCTTGAGGTGGTTGGAGGACATCCACTGTGAGATGTCAGCCAGGCATGCCGTGATGCGCTCTTCCACCTGAGTGGCAGAAGGGGGGAAGGATAGAAACAGTTGTGTGTCATCGGCGTAGCAGTGATAGGATATATTGTGGGCAGAGATGATAGTGCCAAGGGATTTAGTGTACAGTGAGAAAAGGAGGGGACCAAGTACAGATCCCTGTGGGACCCCAGTTTGGAGGGTTCGGGGGGATGATAACAGACCTTTCCAGGAAACCTGGTAGGTCCGTCCGTAATTAATGTTTTATATTATGTATTTGTCCGCAGACGATTTGTGCCATGACAGCACCCCCATTCATGATTTAAATTCTTCATTTATCCTTTCCCGGGGGAAATCGAGAGGCAACATTCAACTTTATTGTAAGATCACATTTAACTTTAAATTCACATTAAAAAGATGGTTGGCTGATAACATGACGTACATTTTAAAATCCATACTGACCATTTAGATTAGAATAGGTTAAAAAACAACAAAGAAAATCTAGTTTTTATTGGTTTTTGGTTGGGTTTTTTGTTTTTGTTTCTTGTTATGACTTTGTCTCCTGCCCCCCTTTCGTTAGTTAGTTAGTTTCATTTATTGTCCACGTGTGGAAATTCGTCTTCGGTCTCAACAGTAAAAAACAAACGGTTACCACAACAGCAACAACACTTAACATAATTATTTTCTCATGGCAAAAAAGTGCAGGACAACAGTGGCAAATACATTGGAAAAACAAACAAATCTAGCGAGACATTTAGTGCCTTAATGGCATTTGGTATGAAATAATTTAAAAAAATGTTGTACCGTCTACCAGAGGGAAGCAGTTCGAACTCCCCGCAGAGTGGATGAGAGGGGTCGTTTGCTATCTTGATAGCTTTTTTACGAAGTACCTCCTTGTAGATACAGCCTAATTGTTGCTGTCTGTCTGTTGCTTCCCAAAAGGAACAGGGCAAAAATACCAAAATGGTATTTTGTTTTTGTCTGTTTTGTTGTGTTACTCCCCATGTCCCCCTTTCCCCAAAAGGACCACAACGGAAACAAGTCTAACGGCTTTCTTGTGTCTGTATCCTTTTGAATTAATTTTCAATAAAGTTTTCAATCAATCAAAACAGTACAAAAGAAGAAGAAAATTGAAAAAATAAATGAGGGGGAAATTGTTTTTTTTTTGTTGTTGTGTAAACTCAATGCAACCTCCCAGAAACCCCCCAGAACCCGCCCAGACCCCCCAGAACCCCCCCAGGACCAAGCACCCAACCTGGTGGACAGGTCCGGTCCCCAGTCACCGCCCATGACTGTGAAACTCACTCTGGACCCCACCTTCAAAAATCAAAACCCACCTAACATTAAATATAATGTCCCATATCCATATTCTTTAATTTATTGAGAACACACAACACATCATCACACATACTGAATTTGGCAACCACTTTTATTGTGGTTTGTGTTCAACAGTTGCGCACCCGTTAGAAAATGAAAGACAATAGAGATCTTAAAATAAGGATTGTATTAACAGCAGTCGGAACAAAGCTTCATTAAAGGCCTATTCCTTCAGATGATTAGAGACACATTATCCATCTCAACCATGAGGACCACGAAAACAAACACAAACATATTGTCACGTATATAGAAATGATTGTACTTCACAGGAGTAGGCTCAACTAAAAAGGCACAGCAGCCGGAGTCAAACATAATTGCCTTTTGGACTTTAAGTTATGCAATTTCATTTGCAAATACTGCCCGGGTGTTCAAAACACCATTGAAACAATATATTATTCTAGTCATATTTCCACCCGCACCAATACTCCATTCTAGTACTACAGCAACACTCCAGCAATGTTAGTTAGTGCGACACAATACTCAGCCGGCATCCGTTATGCTCATTCAAAAGGCAAAAGAGATCAATACAAAACTGGAGGCAATATCTCCCTTCACACTATTTCAGACAAAAATAGCTACAACAGTGTTAATTCAGAAAGGATTACAATGTAATCTTAATAAAGTGATGGTGATCTTTGGTAGAATATCACCTTACATGATATACCGGTAGCCTACGTAAGTCTAAGAGTTAGACAGTTAAACGTGACTGTTTAATTATGCATTTACCTTGCATCACTGTAATTTAATTAGTTCATCATGAAGCCATCAGCCAGTGTGACTTCTTCAGACAGAACATCTGACTGACACCTACAGTAGATCTAGCAATCTGATTGGTCAGTTATTCAGGAGGTAGCCAAGGGCGGCCCTTTAATAGAGGATCTGGCAACAAATTCACGTCATTGTCATTTGGAAACTGTGGTGCAACGGACTCACACATATTATAGTCAAGACATATTAAGGCTAAAGTGTCGCTGAATTGTCGCTGAATTTGTTTCAGTTTGGTACTTTGGAGAGGGAGATTGTGAGAGAAAAGACATCACCTTGTCCAGGACAAAACCCTTACTCATTCTGAAGATAAAGGATTATTAAGACATCTTTGTGATCTTCAAAAGAAGAATTCTTATACTTCCATATTTCACTGCATAGTGATTTCCATCATGTCAGAGGAGATCATTGCTGATAGCTCCAAGCTGAGGGAGGGCCTGGTAGCGGTACTGAACTGTGTGGCCGCCATCTCTACAGCAGCAGCCACAGTGAACCCTATTTTCGGTTTGGCTGGCTCCCTTATCCGGTTGGTGCTGAAAAACGTCGACAATGAAGTCATCAACAAGCTGAAGCGTCAGTTTGGCACGATCGAAGGTGCCCTTGACACGCTGTCCCAGCAGATCAACGACGCCTTGTCGCAGATCCAGATCGGAGTTGTGGATTCTCAGTACGGTCCTGTGGTGGAGAGACTGCAGAACCAGTTCCGGATGTACATGGAGATGCTGGAGGCACAGCCTAGGCACCGGGACAGTAAGAAGAACGACTTCATGGAGAGCTACAGGAATGACCTAGATGACCAGCACCTGAACTCCCTCTACAATGGTGTGTTAGGCACGACTAGCGTCTTCGGCCGACCAATCCTGGATGTGTACCTGAGGCACTCAGGGCGCAACCGCCACACCATGGAACGTCTCTGCACCCGTCTCAGAATCGTCTTCTGCATGGGCCTCGTCGCCCACATGGGCAACACTGCTATCGTTGGAGGTGATGAAGACAAGCTGATGAGGGACTGGTCCAAGAATATGATTAAAGTGGAGAAGAAGATGAAGGAGGCTCTGCAGAGATGCAGATAAATGAGTATGTCTGATTAAAGAACACTTACCGGTAACTACTTTCTCTTTCAAAATGTTTCAAAAATAGCTAAAATTGTTGATCTATACAAGCTCACAATGCATCATCTATTTTCACTACTTTTGCACAAGACTGTTTTGTATGACAAAACAGGCCATACATTTACAAGAAAAAAACAAAAAGTTTAAATATGGAGATATTAGGTTTCTGCCAGACTATGACGATATTGTTGTATATTTTGACATTATGTCTCTCATGTCATAATTGAATACTTTAACTCCAAAATCAGCCTAGGAGTTTACAAAGAGAAGCTGAGTTACTGACATGCCCAAATGGGAGTCAGGATCAGAATTGCTTTTAACCTAAACAATGCTTTGTTTAGCTTTTGATAGAGAAAGACCAAGGGCCAGCCATCTTGCTTTAAGGTGAAGACCCATGTTGGAAGACCTTTTGTTCTGGGGACAGGGGAGGGTCATTTTACATGTAAGCTGTCACACACACACACACACACACACACACACACACACACACACACGCACATCCTCTCGAAAAAGTAAGCCCCGTTTTTAGGTTAGACCCACTATGGGCTGTTTGATGTTTGTGGAATAAAGCATGGGAGTTAGAGAAGGACAGAGAGAAGAGGGAAATGGGGAACCAGGCGCTCTGTGCCCTTGGACGGGGAGGCCTAAACATGCTGTAACTGGAACTAATTGAATGTATGGAAGCTGTTTTATCTAGTAAATGATGGACATGCATTTCAACCAAGTGGCTAAACCAAGGAATTGGTCATATAATCCACAAGTACAAGATACGACAATATGTAGACAGTTATGAAATGTTCTTTTGTATTCGTTGATAATCAACAGTTATTTGTTGCAGTGTTGAATCCTAAAGTGGTAAAATAAAAGATACATGAGAAAATGAACACCAACAAGAAACTTGGGCCAACTGAAGACACTCAGGTTGCCCTCATATGTGTTGTGTAAGTGTATAATGTGATCATGTGTTGTGTTATTGTTATGTATACAAACAATAATAAAGTAGTGAAACCACATCAATCTGCTTAGATCGGTCTGTCTATTAAATTAATACAAACTAAAAATACAAAGAAATGTATCAGAAATGATAATTTTAAGGTCATTCTTTTAGGTGTAAAAATGTTTTATAGTCCGACTCCCATACTAGGAGTGAAATAAGTAAATTAAAAACCTGTGTATTGTATACAATATAGTATATAATGGACCCTTATGGGTCTGTAACTATACAAATAGAACCAAATACGGGTCCATTTGGTTCCATTTGTACACTCTCAGAGTTAAATTAACATTTACAATATAAATTGGGGGTCCCATGAGAGATAGAAATGCCATTAAATGGGGGTCCGTAGACTAATGCATGTCAAACTGGGGGGTCCTTGAATTTAAACGGGTTGAAAAACACTGCTACAGCCGTGAAAATCTTCTCTTGTGGGGGTCCCTGGCATATATTTTCAAATGGGGGAGCGTGGGCTAATTAGTGTCAATTTGGGGGTCCATGACATGAAAAGGTTTGAGAACCACTGCTCTATGTAACAATCTGAATTTGTTATAAAGATAAATCACCAGCTCCCCCTTGTGGACAACATCTGGAAATACGTTTTGGTTCAGGAGTTATGATGATCAGTGATCGCCCATTCAGAGACTTGGCTGCTAAATGCCTAAACCTGAGTCCTGTATTGTAAATTAAAATCAGCAGTAGCCTACGACGTACCTCACGTAACAAGTCATAGCCTACATTTAAACATTTGTGAGTAAATTGTGACTAAAATTGCTCGTGTTTGTGGATGAGTTGACTCTGCCCTGCTGGTCTCGGACAGGGACAAATTACTAAAATTAGCACCATATAATGAGCCAGGAATAGACTGCGCAGGTTGAAAAGACCCTGCATGAACTAATCTGCACCTGGCTCGCTGATAACAAACTTTCATTACACCTGGGGAAAAAGACGAGAAGATTACCTATAGATTCCATCCTGGAGGCAAATCTTTCCTTTGCCCCTTGATGAACTTGAAGAACGAATGAGGCAGTTAATTGGTCTGTGTATGTAGCCTACTGACGGCTTTATTGTAGCAAGCATAATCGCTTCCAAAGCCCACGTCAAAACTGACATATAAAACATGATCAGAATGAGCAACATAAAACAATTATTCCTCCCAACACTAAAACATATCGTCATTACGTCGTCACCATCGAAAATGTTTGCAAAAGCGATATGAAAAGAAAATAAGAAAAAAATCTACAAGTACGGGTTTGTACCTATAGATCTGCTATTTTTGAATAGCCAAAGAAATGTAAAATGACGGATGACTTTCCCAGTTTTAATGGGTTTTAAGTGGTGGTTCTCAAACATTTTCATGTCAAGGACCCCCTAATTAATGTTTTATATTATGTATTTGTCCGCAGACGCCCATCTGAAAATAATTTGTGCCATGACAGCACCCCCATTCATGATTTAAATTCTTCATTCATCCTTTCCCGGGGGAAATCGAGAGGCAACATTCAACTTTATTGTCAGATCACATTTAACTTTAAATTCACATTAAAAAGATGGTTGGCTGATAACATTTTAAAATCCATACTGACCATTTAGATTAGAATAGGTTAAAAAACAACAAAGAAAATCTAGTTTTTATTGGTTTTTGGTTGGGTTTTTTGTTTTTGTTTCTTGTTATGACTTTGTCTCCTGCCCCCCTTTCGTTAGTTAGTTAGTTAGTTTCATTTAGTGTCCACGTGTGGAAATTCGTCTTCGGTCTCAACAGTAAAAAACAAACGGTTACAACAACAGTAACAACACTTAACATAATTATTTTCTCATGGCAAAGTGCAGGACAACAGTGGCAAATACATTGGAAAAACAAACAAATCTAGCGAGACATTTAGTGCCTTAATGGCATTTGGTATGAAATAATTTAAAAAAATGTTGTACCGTCTACCAGAGGGAAGCAGTTCGAACTCCCCGCAGAGTAGATGAGAGGGGTCGTTTGCTATCTTGATAGCTTTTTTACGAAGTACCTCCTATACAGCCTAATTGTTGCTGTCTGTCTGTTGCTTCCCAAAAGGAACAGGGCAAAAATACAAAATGGTATTTTGTTTTTGTTACTCCCCATGGCCCCCTTTCCCCAAAAGGACCACAACGGAAACAAGTCTAACGGCTTTCTTGTGTCTGTATCCTTTTGAATTAATTTTCAATAAAGTTTTCAATCAATCAATCAAAACAGTACAAAAGAAGAAAAAAATTGAAAAAATAAATGAGGGGGAAATTGTTTTTTTTTGTTGTTGTGTAAACTCAATGCAACCTCCCAGAACCCCCCCAGAACCCGCCCAGACCCCCCAGAACCCCCCCAGGACCAAGCACCCAACCTGGTGGACAGGTCCGGTCTCCAGTCACCGCCCATGACTGTGAAACTCACTCTGGACCCCACCTTCAAAAATCAAAACCCACCGGTGAATCCCACAGAAACCCACCTAACATTAAATATAATGTCCCATATCCATATTCTTTAATTTATTGAGAACACACAACACATCATCACACATACTGAATTTGGCAACCACTTTTATTGTGGTTTGTGTTCAACAGTTGCGCACCCGTTAGAAAATGAAAGACAATAGAGATCTTAAAATAAGGATTGTATTAACAGCAGTCGGAACAGAATTTATTATACACCTCACAGATTATATCAATTTAGCCACGAGACATCACCCAATTGTCTTCAATGTCAACATGTTAAAGGGGACTTAATCCACACGTTCTGGAACTGCCGGAAGTTAAATTATTATTGGAAATTTATATTTGAACAACTTTCAAAAATGATTGGAAAAACGATTACTCCAGACGCACAAATAGCTATTTTGGGTGATGTCTCTTATGATGAATTCCTGTTCTGTTCTTTATAAGTGTCTATTTGTACGTCTCTAAATGTTTTGATGAATTGAACAAGGTGGACCCTCTTGTAGAGTGTAATTATTGGGTCGTCCACTCACAGTTAACAGTCTTTGTATTGAGTTGTGCTTAAACTATTTCCTCTATTTTGTTTTATACACGGTAAGTAAATGTTTCATTTTGTCATTCTTGGTAAGTGAATAACATACTAAGAGCAGAAAACTCTAGTGCAATGCTTAATTGGGTCGTCCACTCACAGTTAACAGTCTTTGTATTGAGTTTGTGCTTGAAATGTATACTGTAATTCTGCAAACTGTTAATAAATATTTCAATCAATCAATCAATGTTGGAAGACCTTTGTTCTGGGGACAGGGGAGGGTCATTTTACATGCAAGCTGTCCGTCCACACACACACACACACACACACACACACACACACACACACACACACACACACACACACACACACACAACCTATCGAAAAAGTAAGCCCCGTTTTTAGGTTAGACCCACTATGGGCTGTTTGATGTTTGTGGAATAAAGCATGGGAGTTAGAGAAGGACAGAGAGAAGAGGGAAATGGGGAACCAGGCGCTCTGTGCCCTTGGACGGGGAGGCCTAAACATGCTGTAACTGGAACTAATGAATGTATGGAAGCTGTTTTATCTAATACATGATACGGATGAGCCGTTGAAGATGGATGGACATTAATGAATAAGCAGTCAATGCCATGATTAATTATTTTTTTAATGTTCAAGCAGGGCATAATAGTCTGACATTAAACTGTAAATCTATGAAGCAGGAATGCTAATACATTTGGACATGCTTGTAGAACCAACCTGTACTGTATCAAGGGTGATTTATACTTAGATCCATGTCTGTGTTGTACACCGAAAATAGCAGATCTACAAGCTCACAACGGGTCAAGCTGTGACACGTTGTAGATCTGCTTTTTTTGGTGTGACTGTGCGACTGAGTGTGGAACAAGTATATCAAGCCCCTTTACAGTACCAAATGTTTCCCAGTTATTGTATTACAACAACCATCAGTTAATAAAAATACATCCAGATCGCCAAAACCCTTAAACCTCAATTGGTATAGAGCGCCGCAGTCCCGCCCCCAACGAGTGGCCCAGGAAATGAAACCCCAATGCATTCTCCCATCGCATTTTCTAATATAATTTATTTAAAGACGGTTATACGCCGCGGACAAAGCCAACTCGGATCGTGACAAATCATGACAATGAACACAATGTTTTGGGCCGATCAAATCATTAGAAAGAAGAAAGGAAAGTCAAGAGACAACACTGTTTGTTTTGTTTTTCGTCTTATAAATTATTTGATCGGCCCCAAAACATTGTGTTCATTGTTCATGATTTGTCACGATCCGAGTTGGATTTGTCCGCGGCGTAACCGTCTTTAAATAAATTATATTAGAAGTGCCGATGGGAGAATGCATTGGGGTTTCATTTCCTGGGCCACTCGTTTTTCTGAGAGGGGGCGGGACTGCGGCGCTCTATATAGGTTTGGGTTGTGTTACAACTTGTGTATAGTTTACCTTGCAATGATGTAACTCCACATAATGGTGAGCTATCTCACTGCGTTGCTGTTGATTATAAATCGATATTCCAAGAACGGTCTCATAGCACGCTGAAACAGGTATTTAGCACATAAAAGTAACTGTAACAGTTTCTGCCAATAACATCACACAACTCCAGTAAAACAATTAAGTTAAGATGATGAACAGAATCAGCTTTGTTTCATTTATGTGCTCAAAGAGCTGTTTCGCTATTAAGAAAGCCAGGAGATTATCTTTGGAATATCAATTTAGCAATCGACAGAGCAAGATGTACCTCAACAATAATATATGGAGTTACATCATGACAACCCAAATCTCCACCAAAGTGTCATTGCGCTTTAACGGTCCTACATGACATGTTGTTCCTCAAGGGTTCTATTACTCTGAATGTGGTTCCGATCAGTGACAAGTAACAAACAAAGTAATGTCATTCTACGTTGTGCTTTCATAGCTGTTTAGATGTCATTCTTCTGATGTCTGAAACCTTGCAAAGAAGTTAGATGTATCAGTGGTTCTCAACCTTGTTGGATCAGCAGGCCCACATGAAGTGTTTGTGGGCAACTGGGCATGTTCATTTAAATGATCAATCAACCGATTGTGTACCTGCTGGGACCAATGGAACTAGTAGTTAAGTTCCTATTCATGAAAAACATATTTGTCAAGGTTAAATATATACACACACACACACACACACACACACACACACACACACACACACACACACACACACACACACACACACACACACACACACACACACACACACACACACACACACACACACACACATATATATATATTTGCCAATTATTTGGGGGCATACTTGCAATATCCTCACGGCCCACAGGTTGAGAATCTCTGATCTATATAATTTGACAAACTGACTGAGATTCATGAAAGCAGATTATTGTCCATAATTCTCACACTTTTGGCTTTCAACCAATGCAGCTTTCTCATCAAACAAACAAACACACGTGATTTGAGTCACCGGGCATCAAAATACATGAAGAGACTTATCTTTTTTACAGTACAAAGTGCAAAGTCACCAATAATTTTCCACGGATGACTGCCATAGTGCTTATTACACACAGCGTCCGTGGAAGGTACATTCAATATTTAATTTACAATTAATTGCACAGAACCGAAAGTAAAAAAAAAAAAGGGAAAAAGGTCAAACCAGTTTCCCAGACTGCACTAGATTAGTTTACGTCGTATTCTATTGAAGGATTAGGTTAATTTGTCATCGCCATGCACGATCTAAACATGGTTTGCAGTGAAAAGCTGCCTGGTACTGTACTTACTGTAAACAAACATTTTAGCTCATGTCATGACTCATGACCCAAAGAGAGGTTTGCCCTTCACTACTTCTTTAAAAAATGCTTTATAAGTTATGGACTTTTGACTTGACATATTTGCTTTTTGGGGGGAATGTTTTTGGAGAATGTTTTGAAATAATACAAAATTTAAACAAAATGTAGGAAACAAACAATATACTGTAAGTGCACTAGCAGCGCTAATTGATGATGAATACTGAATACTGTCATTACTTCCTTTTTAAAATAAAATTATGATAAATGATAAATGAAAGTAATTAGAAGGACAAGTCACCAGAAGCAGGGCTGTGTGGTCTAACATGGTTCATAAAATGGAGTTTGAATTTCAATGGGTTTATACGAAGCCTATATATAATCTCATAAAATGAATATCAAATATCGAATCAAGCAAATTGTTTGGGTGTCTTGCACACAAAAGACCAAATAGATTAAAATGATCCCAGAAGTGCAGGTTTCGAGTGAAATACCCATTTTGGACATGTAATTTGTAATGATGTGGTCTTGAATGCAGTTATTGTTTAAAATATATATTATATATATCCCACGATTTTGTAACCCATTTTTCACCCCTGTGTCAATAATTATCTAATGTGATCCTGGCCTCTACACACCCTCCGTCAACCCGAATGCAGTTATTTTAATGTCAATATTATTTAGTTCGTATTAACACCCAATTTGAGAGGAATTCATGATTTATCAGGACGGAACTCGACTTGAACCTTAATTGAGACTGCAGCGAGTATACGGTTGGGATTCCGGAACCTGATCCAACGTTGAGGAACCTGAATGGGTTTCTTCACATTTTGGAACCAGTTTTAGCACCACTGGAATGTGGTCTTCACATTTTGCTCTACAATTATAGGTGGGTCTCAAAGTTGTTCATTTCAAGGACCGCCATGACTCTCAGAGGGTACAAAGTGTGAACACTCTCAGAGTTATACGCACTTACAAGGGTCCATTTGGACAGCCCTGTGGGAATCGTTAAAGGGAACCGCTGAGGAATCGGAAAGGATGGACCTGACGGGGGGGGGATACGAATTTATCAGATCTGTATGAGGAAGGATCGATCTGAGTACCTCAGTATGATGGTATAGGTTATGGGTCTCAGTATGGTGGTAGGTTCTGGTTCTAAGTATGGGGGGTTGTGGGGTTCAGTATGGTGGTTGTGGGTCTCAGTATGGTGGTTGTGGGTCTCAGTATGGTGGTAAGTTCTGGGTCTTAGTATGGTGGTTGTGGGTCTCAGTATGGTGGTAAGTCCTGGGTCTCAGTATGGTGGTGGTGGGTCTCAGTATGGTGGTAGGTTGTGGGTCTCAGTATGGTGGTTCTGGGTCTCAGTATGGTGGTGGTGGGTCTCAGTATGGTGGTAGGTTCTGGGTCTCAGAATGGTGGTTCTGGGTCTCAGTATGGTGGTTGTGGGTCTCAGTATGGTGGTTGTGGGTCTCAGTATGGTGGTGGTGGGTCTCAGTATGGTGGTTGTGAGTCTCAGTATGGTGGTTCTGGGTCTCAGTATGGTGGTTGTGGGTCTCAGTATGGTGGTTGTGGGTCTCAGTATGGTGGTTGTGGGTCTCAGTATGGTGGTTGTGGGTCTCAGTATGGTGGTTGTGGGTCTCAGTATGGTGGTTGTGGGTCTCAGTATGGTGGCCGTGGGTCTCAGTATGGTGGTAAGTTCTGGGTCTCAGTATGGTGGTTGTGGGTCTCAGTATGGTGGTAGGTGGGTCTCAGTATGGTGGTAAGTTCTGGGTCTCAGTATGGTGGTAAGTTCTGGGTCTCAGTATGGTGGTAAGTTCTGGGTCTCAGTATGGTGTTAAGTTCTGGGTCTCAGTATGGTGGTGGGGGGTCTCAGTATGGTGGTTGTGGGTCTCAGTATGGTGGTAAGTTCTGGGTCTCAGTATGGTGGTGGTGGTGGGGTTCAGTATGGTGGTTGTGGGTCTCAGTATGGTGGTAAGTTCTGGGTCTCAGTATGGTGGTAAGTTCTGGGTCTCAGTATGGTGGTAAGTTCTGGGTCTCAGTATGGTGGTGGGGGGTCTCAGTATGGTGGTAAGTTCTGAGTCTCAGTATGGTGGTGTTGGGTCTCAGTATGGTGGTAAGTTCTGGGTCTCAGTATGGTGGTTGTGGGTCTCAGTATGGTGGTAAGTTCTGGGTCTCAGTATGGTGGTTGTGGGTCTCAATATGGTGGTAAGTTCTGGGTCTCAGTATGGTGGTAAGTTCTGGGTCTCAGTATGGTGGTAAGTTCTGGGTCTCAGTATGGTGGTAAGTTCTGGGTCTCAGTATGGTGGTAAGTTCTGGGTCTCAGTATGGTGGTAAGTTCGGGGTCTCAGTATGGTGGTAAGTTCTTGGTCTCAGTATGGTGGTAAGTTCTGGGTCTCAGTATGGTGGTGGTGGGGTTCAGTATGGTGGTTGTGGGTCTCAGTATGGTGGTAAGTTCTGGGTCTCAGTATGGTGGTTGTGGGTCTCAGTATGGTGGTTGTGGGTCTCAGTATGGTGGTTCTGGGTCTCAGTATGGTGGTAAGTTCTGGGTCTCAGTATGGTGGTTGTGGGTCTCAGTATGGTGGTTCTGGGTCTCAGTATGGTGGTAAGTTCTGGGTCTCAGTATGGTGGTTGTGGGTCTCAGTATGGTGGTTGTGGGTCTCAGTATGGTGGTTGTGGGTCTCAGTATGGTGGTAGGTTCTGGGTCTCAGTATGGTGGTAAGTTCTGGGTCTCAGTATGGTGGTTGTGGGTGTCAGTATGGTGGTAAGTTCTGGGTCTCAGTATGGTGGTAAGTTCTGGGTCTCAGTATGGTGGTAAGTTCTGGGTCTCAGTATGGTGGTAAGTTCTGGGTCTCAGTATGGTGGCGGTGGGGTTCAGTATGGTGGTTGTGGGTCTCAGTATGGTGGTTGTGGGTCTCAGTATGGTGGTAGGTTCTGGGTCTCAGTATGGTGGTTGTGGGTCTCAGTATGGTGGTAGGTTCTGGGTCTCAGTATGGTGGTAGGTTCTGGGTCTCAGTATGGTGGTGGGTCTCAGTATGGTGGTAAGTTCTGGGTCTCAGTATGGTGGTAAGTTCTGGGTCTCAGTATGGTGGTAGGTTCTGGGTCTCAGTATGGTGGTAAGTTCTGGGTCTCAGTATGGTGGTTGTGGGTCTCAGTATGGTGGTAAGTTCTGGGTCTCAGTATGGTGGTAAGTTCTGGGTCTCAGTATGGTGGTAAGTTCTGGGTCTCAGTATGGTGGCGGTGGGGTTCAGTATGGTGGTAAGTTCTGGGTCTCAGTATGGTGGTGGTGGGGTTCAGTATGGTGGTTGTGGGTCTCAGTATGGTGGTTGTGGGTCTCAGTATGGTGGTTGTGGGTCTCAGTATAGTGGTAGGTTCTGGGTCTCAGTATGGTGGTAGGTTCTGGGTCTCAGTATGGTGGTTGTGGGTCTCAGTATGGTGGTAAGTTCTGGGTCTCAGTATGGTGGTAAGTTCTGGGTCTCAGTATGGTGGTAAGTTCTGGGTCTCAGTATGGTGGTTGTGGGTCTCAGTATGGTGGTAAGTTCTGGGTCTCAGTATGGTGGTGGTGGGGTTCAGTATGGTGGTTGTGGGGCTCAGTGTGGTGGTAAGTTCTGGGTCTCAGTATGGTGGTAAGTTCTGGGTCTCAGTATGGTGGTAAGTTCTGGGTCTCAGTATGGTGGTGGTGGGGTTCAGTGTGGGGGTGGTGGTTCTGGGAGGCAGGCAGCAGGCGGCTGACGTGTCCGATGCCCTTGGTGACTCCCTCTCTGAAGAGCAGCTTGGCTCCCAGGCGGAGGTACTCTGGATGCTTGATGAAGCAGAAGCGAACCACCGCCCTCTCTCCTGTACGCAGCTCCTCCTGGCAACGCAAACCACATGCCCGAACTGGAGCGTTATAGGGGTGCATACTTAGTTTAGACTAGTCATTGGTTAGACATGGGTATATTCAGTGATTTCACTCAAAAAAACGTAGGTTTCGTTTTTGGCTGGGACCCAAGCCTTTCGTCCAATCAGGATAGAGAGTCAAAAACTAAACCTAGAGCTTTCTCTGTCCCTTAATGGTATTTCCGTCCCGCGTCACCCTCTATATTTTTTTGCCGACCCCGCCTATAGAGGTGTGGCCATGGGCGATTTTAAAAGCACTGGTGGAGGGGCTGCAGCACAAGTGAGACGTCAAGACAGCAACGCAACACTCCTCCATGGGCTATAGACCGTAAAGGCTATATGAAGCAATGAAGCACTATAACGGGCAACGGATGAGGGCCATTAACCCTCTAAGACCCAGCGTTGCTTTTTAGCAACAATTTTATTTTAATTCATTACTAAATTATTATTTTTTTCTGTTCATTTTTCACCTAAACGTCATCAGTGATGTTCATTGCAATGCCATTGCAATGCCATTGGTCATGATATTTGCATATAAATACCCCCCCCACAGAGGCTGACATTCACACAAATAAAAAATGTCTGGACGCAATTTTGAACATTTACCCTTTTGACCTTTACCCTAATAAAAGTAGGTAAAATAATTGTAATATATGTTTTTTTTAGAATGTCTAGAACATGTTTTATTCATTATTGTGAAAGATATCCCCCAAATGTAAATTATTAATTTATTATATTATTATATAATTATTATACATTTTTCATCAAACTTTTATTTTTATTTATTTTTTAACATATTTTTTAGTCTTAGTCCTAGTAGTACAAAGTAGTAGTAGGGTTGAAATCTATTTTTTGCAAGTAGAAATGAATGTGTGTCTTAGAGGGTTAAAAGCAATGGCACGTGGACTGGTGATTGGTTTGCCCAAACCACACCTATGCATAACCCATTCTGACCTGAGATCAGATTCTAAAAATGTCTTCTACATCCTGACAGTTTTCCATTCTGACCTGAGATCAGATTCTAAAAATGTCTTCTACAGTCAGTCGCTCTTCGGTTTTTCAAAAATAGCAGACCTACAAGCTCGTAGCGCGTCACTCGGTGGCGCGCTACGAGCTTGTAGATGTGCTATTTTTCAATAGCTAAAGCACGACATGATGCTAACGCCAAAATGGGTTCCCGCCCAGAATGGGTTAATATAGCGGGTAACGGAGGTGTTTTAGGGATTTAGACAGGTAACCAAAACACCAACTTTAGTGGGGGAACACCCCTTCCCCACTGCTAAATCCCAAAACAGTGTATTTAGAAAGATCAGACGAAAATGGAGCCCATATAGACTCTGTGTCTTGAGTAGGCATACCATATATTCTGAATGACCTAAAAGAGGACGCATGCGCGCATGCATGTTCGCGTGCACGTCGTGCATGTGCATGTGCATGTGTCGTGCGTGCGCGGTTCTGTTTGAATTAAATTCAGGTGTCAAAATAATCTATAACAAAAAAAGTGATGCTCCTAAATTTGATCAAATATGCTCTGTATTAGTTATGTATTTGTTTAAAGCAGTGGCTCTCAAAGGTGTGGTCCAGGGACCCTCATGGTTCCTTGAGGGGGTTCCAAACGGACCCTTACAGGTCTGTAACTCGGAGAGTGTAGTACAAATGGAACCAAATGGACCCTTTTATAACTTTTGACTCTGTGTGAGTTTGTGAACAGCTAATCTCAGGCCCACCATGACACCTCGCATGCATGTACTTCCAGCAGGTCAAGGAAGAAGCTTAGACCGTTTCACTAAATAAAATAAAATAAGACATTTGTTTTTGTTATAACCACAGAAATATCACGTATTACGCTACCTTTAACGAAGGTACAATAGGGTTAGGGAGTGCTAACCTGCACTGGTAAAGAAACAGTGTGTCACGATATCTGTCTGTGGTGTAGCCTACTCTTATTGTGTAGTTGCGTTCCAGTGTTTATTTGTTGATACCTGCCTTGTCTCACCAGTCTGCATTGTAATTCACCTGTGTCCTGTAACCTGTTTAGTGTCAGCCAATCATGTGTTGATTGTAGTTATGTTGCACGGTGCACCTGTGTCTAGTTAGTCTTTGTGTCTATTCATTTATACCTCCCAGTGTTCAGTGTTCCCTTGTTAGATTATAGTTTGTTGTCACAGTGTCCTGTCGTTGTATGTCCTGTCGGTAACAAGAAGACTCACCCCGGTGCGTGCCCGTTTTTCCACCCGGAATTGTCCCCAGTGAGGGGGATAACTTTGTAATATTATGCTATTGGCTGTTTGTATTCTTTTTGGAAAAATATTAAAAAATACTCCTGTGGAAAGGCTATATTATATTGACCCTATAAACAATTTAGTATTATTTAGTATATGTAAGGTTTTGCCCCCTCAAATGGTACCTCGTCAGATAATCCCCACATATCCCACAACAACTTCTGTGAACAGACTTCACTGTAGTAGCTTTTCATAAATTATATTTGTACATGAAAGTTTATAGTTAGAGAAATTCAATGTCCAGCCTCTCCTACCCCTCACTGGGGAAAATTCTGGGAGGAAAACAAAAAAAACGGGGTGAGTCTTCTTGTATTCGTCCTGTCTAGTTGTGAATACATCTTCATTCTACTTTATCTGCCTGCCTGCCTGCCTGCTCTTGGTGCTGCATTTGGTTCATCACATCACACCGTGAGTGACACAGTGAACTAAACTAAACTATCATGGAGTGGAAACCGCATAAAATGAACCGGGCCCCTTTGGCAGATCCAATCCAAAGCAGGCCGGGGCCGGGCCAGGCCAGGCCAGGCTGAGACTGACCTTCCCGTGCAGACCCTCCACGGTGGCGGTCTGCCGGACGTTCCCCACGTGCACGGTGACCTGGGAGCCTGTCCGGAACGTCTTGGCGTGGAACAGCAACACGATGGCCGCCTCAAACTGCCGACAAATTGTGGGGTTCATCTTGGGGCTCACCATGACCATACCCTGAACACACCACACACACACACACACACACACACACACACACACACACGTTAATTAAGGGTTAATAATAATATTAATAATTTAGTTTTAACTAAAATAAAAATGTAAATAAAAACCCCGTTTCCCGCGAAGATATTTGGTGATTTTCGATTGAATGAATATGTTATTAGTCAGAAATGTACAGTATAGTACAGCACGTGGTACAGTAAGACATTATGGCTGAAAGGATAACACACAAACCCGTGGACTTGTTTCCATTGCGGTCCTATGTATTCAACCCATCAACATAGCATAAAACAACAAATTATCACATACAGCAGTGAAAGAAGCGCTGTCTTCCCCCCCCCCCCCCCCCCCCCCCCCCTACCCCCCCATATTAGTCTGATTATTATTTTAGTAACGTGTGAGTCTAGGTGAAGTTGGGCCCAAATACATGGACCTCTATGGGGCTATGGGTTTTCTTTTGGGCCCAATGACAGCGCCACAACAGGCCATTATATGAACTTTCAGGAAATCCCGATTTCCTCAGTGGGCTTCACAAAATATCTGTCTGACTGCCCCCCCCTGGGGTCTTAAACCCATTTTTGACCCGAGATCAGATTCTAAAAAATGTCCGTTTGAAAATGACAGTTTTCTAAAAAAAAAAGCTATGTCTCTATGTCAGTCCTTCGACTTTTTTCAAAAATAGCAGACCTATATACAAGTTCACAGCGCACTTGTAGATCTGCTATTTTTCAACAGCTAAAGCATAACACACTGTAACGCTTATAAAACACCAAAAGGGGTATATATCCCGCCCCCCCCCCCCCCCCCCCCCCCCCCAAAAAAAATGGGTTTAAATAAATATGGAGATAAGAGGTTTTTCTGCCCCCAACAACAACAGCAGCCGATAATGTGACAGATAAAGGAGCTCTGACCTTGCGCAGCAGCGAGCGGTCAAAGTTCCCCAGGGCCAGCGTGGCGGCCTGGCCCGCCCTCAGCACCCGGCACGCCGAGCGGTTCCTCTGGATGCTCGCCACCTTCAGGCGCATGAAGCGGCCCTCCTCCGTGGGTCCCACCACCAGCCTGTCCCCCTCGCGGCACACGCCACTGGCACGCACACACACACACACACACACACACACACACACACACACACACGCAGGAATACCCCCCAAGGGGTTAACATTCTGTGTCCGTATACACCGTATATTTTTTAATGTTTATAATGATCCCCATTAGCTTTTGCCTTGACAAAAGCTATAGTCTTCCTGGGGTCCGACACAGGACAAACATTTAACACTTGACAAAGGCGATACTTACACTTGTTTACAAACACTATAACTCAAAATAAAACACAGTAAAATAAAATATAAAATAAGAAATAAAAAACATAGGAGAAAAACATAGCAAAAAGTCACTTTCAACACGTTATACATTTGAATTATTATTTTCCCAGGGGTATATACTTGCAGTATATGGTTTACATAAGGGTGTTCTTTTAACTTGTATTTGTATTGGTTACACACTTTGGTAGTGCATTCCAACCTGTTACTGCTCTATAGATAATAGAAGATTTAAGAATATTATTTGTTCTTGGTTTAGGTGCCACCACCTAAACCAAGACATTTCTCCTATGTATACACACAGCACCGATACTTTTTCATGTCAAGGACCCCCAGATTGATTTGTATTTTGCCAAGGACCCCCCCCCCCCACACACCCCCCATGTCAACATTTTTTGTGCCAGGGACCAAACCAGAAGACAAGATTTGTCCAAACATTTTGAGACTTTACTTAATTATAGTTTTAATAGCCAATATATGTATAAAATATGGATAGTGCGTTCAAATGAATGTGACCGCTGTATGAACAAGGCTTCAGCCTGATGGGTGACGGCAGACTGCTGGGTGAGAGCTGGCGCTTTGGCATGGGGGGGGGGGGGGGTGTCGGATCGACGTGTGGAATGAATTATACTGCCGTACTGGCGCGGCCATATATGGAGCGTGTCTTTGAGTGTACACAGGGTTTGATGAGGTCAGATCAACAAGAGTAGCTTATTTTCAATACTAATATACTTTTTCTATACTTTGTACCAGAGCTGTGAGGAATATGCCACTGCACCTGTACAGTGCTACTGTACTGTACTGTACTGTACTACTGACCTGTACAGTGTTCCTCCAACCACTGTCCCCACATCTGGCACCGAATAGATCTCATCCACCTATAAACGCACGCGCGCACACACACACACACACACACACACACACACACACACACACACACACACACACACACACACACACACACACACACACACACACACACACACATACATACACGTTGATCTTAAAAAAACGACAAAATAATGAGTAATGTGGATGACTTATACTTATTACTGTATATGTTTTGTATTTGTGTGTTTTTGGATGTCAGTATGTGCGCGCCTGCAATGTAAGCAGATGCCGATGAGTTCACTATCCCATTCTGACCTGAGATCAGATTCATACGAGGTTTCCACTGGACACACACTGGTCTGATAAACCCATTCTGACCTGAGATCAGATTCTAAAAAATGTCAGTCGTTCTTCGATTTTTCAAAAATAGCAGACCGACAAGCTCGTAGCGCGCCACTCGGTGGCGCGCTATGAGCTTGTAGATCTGCTATTTTTCAATAGCTAAAGCATAACATGATGCCAACACCGAAATGGGTTCCCGGTCAGAATGGGCTATAGTCCCCCTTACACAGAAGTCCCCATGTATATCAGTGGTTATCAAAGCAGGGTCCGGGGAGGACTCCCAGGGGTCCTTGAGGAGGAGGTTCCAGAGGGTCCACAGCCAACCAAACGGACCCTTACTGTACGTGTCTGTAACTCTGAGAGTGTATACGCGGATGGAAACAAATGGATCCTATAGCCATGTCCATTCATTTGGCTCCATTTGTACACACTCCCTGCAGGGTTCCTTTTGTAAGATTGCAGGCAGACAAGAGACCTTCGATAATGTGATCTTGAGAGACCAGATTTATACTGTAAGCCTTATATGGCTTTGCTTGAGTGTCATATCGCTGTCGTTTGCATGTTTCTTTGCGCGCAACGCATGTGGTATGTGTATCTGGAGTTGTAACCCCTACTGGAACACTCGAAAAGGCATGACCTACGAGAAAATAGCTCATAGAACGGCAATTGTCGACCAAAAATAGCAGATCTAGCTGCTAGATCAGATATTCATTTTGGGCGCGGGGAACCCCTTTTGGTGTTAGCATTATGCTGTGATTTAGCTATTGAAAAATAGCAGATCTACAAGCTCAGCGCGCTATGAGCTTGTGTAGGTCTGCTATTTTTGAAAGATCGAAGAACGACTGACACATAGAAACACGGCTTTTTCAGAAAACTGTCAGGATGTGGAAGACATTTTTTAGAATCTGATCTCAGGTCAGAATGGGTTAAGAGATGTGTTGCGTGCGTATACTGTATGCATGTGTGCATTCGTGTGTGTGTGTGTGTGTGTGACTGTGTGTGTGTGTGTGTGTGTGTGTGCGCGTGCACGTACCTGGAACTCAGTCATCTGCTGCATGAGCTCCTCCTGCTCCTTGCTGTTGCTCAGAGGAGGCAGGATGTTGAGGAAGACCTTCAGCAGGTCCAAGCTGTCCCCTGACACACTGGACAGCATGAAGATAGGAGTGACACTGCACGCACGCACACACACACACACACACACACACACGCACGCACACGTACGCGCACGCACACACACGCACGCACACACACACACACAGTTTGAATATGGAGATGAGCGGTTTCTGTCCGACAGCAACAACGATATGTAAAAAATATAAATACAGTGAGTGAATATATTGGATGAATATAAACCTGCCTGCCTCTCTGTGTCTGTGCCTGGATGTCTGTATACCTGGCAGTGTTGTTTTCGTCGACTAAAACGAAGATGAAAAATGTTCGTCCGACTACCTCTTTCCACTGACAAAAACGAACGGACACTAAATGAAAACTAAGCTACGACGACTGAAACTAAGACTGCATATACTGACAATTTCGTCGACAAATAAAAACTAGACTAAGATGTTAGGAAGGGATTAGTGGACGAGATCCACTATAAGTCATTTTACTCTTGGTTGCATGCTGAAAATAGCCGATCTACAAGTTCACAACGCGTTGTGAGCCTGTAGATCGGCTATTTCCAGCAAGTGTAAAAAAACACTCATTACGACGGCATCAAGGTCCGCCAAAACGCATTTTAGTCGACTGAATCACCTGTAGATTCAGTCGACTAAAATCTCATGACATTTGGTCGACTAAAACTAGACTATAACACCAAGACATTTCCAGGTGACTAAAAATGTGACTAAAAACTAAAATGACGTTTCAGTCCAAAGACTATATGACTAAAACTAAAAATCGAAATTTGCTGCCAAAAACAACACTGGCGTCACGGTTCAGGACAGGCAGGTGTTGGACCCAAGCAAGCGCAGACAAAGGCAGAGGACAGGCAGGTCGCATACAAGGGGGTTTATTAACCAAAATCAGGATTCTAAAACGGGTAGTCCCAATACTTCATTCTGATTGGCTGGTTACCGTCACGTGACCGGTGTAAACTCACCGATAACCCACTCCTTCAATCACTTTGTATCAAACTGCAGCCTTGTAGCTGAACTGGGGAAGGGGAGCGCTTCATTGCTTTACAAACACATGCCGTGCGGGCGTCTAAGCACCGCCCGTCTCATATGACTGTGAATGTGTGGCTCCAGGCAGCCCCGTAAAGATATCAAGCGCTATTCTCCCGTCACATATAGCTACTTGCGGGGAAAAACAAGGAAGTGCTGTGGCTCTGGCTCGCTCGCTCTGGTGGCGCAAAGCGTAGATACTTTTGTGAATGTAATAGTTTTATTAGGTTAATATTGCTATAATGTTTGTAACCGTTTTAGAAAAGCAATAAGCCACTCGAGGCCCCAGTTTACCGGGTATTTTACACTGGCTGTGGGGGTAGAAGACCCTCTGCTGCGCGTCAGGTCTGCCTACGCCCCCAGCCAGTGTAAAATACCCGGTAACCTGAGACCTCTCGTGGCTTATTGCTTAAACATACACTGGAGCACGAGGAAAAAACTAGGAGCAAGGCAAAACATGGAAAATCACGAGGAACAAAAAAAAACACTGACAAACATTTTACGAACGAACGAACAAGGAACTGAACGCACGAGGGGCAAACTTATAGACATGGGATAACTAACTAGACACAGGTGAACACCACTGACAATCAACACTGGGACAGGCTGCAGGGGAACTAAGGGGGACACAGGTGGAAACACTTGACAATCACAGGACTGAGTGAGACAAGGCAGGAACAGAACTACTAGGGGCAGACAGGTTAAGGCACAAAACAAGACTATACACAAAATAACGGTTCACAGTGTCAAGCAAAACTGCAACTATAAGAAACAAGGAAAAATACAGTGTACGACATCACAGTAACAAGGTTAAAACACTATAACTAACTAAAGCCATGAAACAGGGTGTATATATATATACTGTATATATTAGCCCAAATTTTTAGATTCTCGTAGAGGTTTTTTTTCGATTCTGACGAATATCTCTACGAGAGTCTAAAAGTTAACCCCGCCCCTAACGTCGAAAAAGCAACCTTGATGCCTTTAAATCACTCTTACCTTGTACAAATGCAAAATCTAAGCTGCTTTTAATGTTGCCCCACTTGTTTGTGACGTCTGCGGAACCATATTAAACCCCGCAGATGCTTATTTTTCCAATAAAAAAGGTATTTTAATCAACTCTGTCTCGGAATCTGGCGGCCATCTTGCTTTTCTCTCCATTGTAAATGCGCAAGAGAACCCTGGCCGCTATAGGGGCGCGGGCAATATTCTGTTGCGCCGTTTACCGCATTTACAATGGAGGATTCAGAAACTGAGTGGATTAAAATACCTTTTTTATTGAAAAATAAGCATTGACAGAGTTTAATATGGTTCCGCAGACGTCACAAACAAGCGGGGCAACATCAAAAGCAGCTTAGATTTTGCATTTGTACAAGGTAAGAGTGATTTAAAGGCATCCAGGTTGCTTATTCGACGTTAGGGGCGGGGTTAACTTTTAGACTCTCGTAGAGAGATTCGTCAGAATCGGAGAAAAAAAAACCTCTATGAGAATCTAAACATTTTGGGCTAGGTATATATATATATATATACACACAAGAAAACATTTAACACAAGTCACCATGACCGCGACAACTGGCGTAACATGTTTATTACCTGGACGTCTGCGTGAACTGCTGCGCGGCGCTGACAGCGTCGTCGGGCCCCGAGACGAGCATGGGCACCTTGTTGCAGCCGGGCTGCTTGAGGAGGCGCTCCAGCTGCCGCACGGTCCTCTCCGCCGTGGCGCGCCCGCACAGGTCCACCTTGCTGACCACCATGAAGATGGGCACCTTCAGGGCCATGGCCAGGCCCACGTGTTCCCTGGTGGTCCCGGCTGCATAATAGGGAGGGAGGGAGAGAAGAGATTATTATGGAGTGTTATAACGACCTTTAATTAAAACCCCATCGTCGGGCCCCGAGACGAGCATGGGCACCTTGTTGCAGCCGGGCTGCTTGAGGAGGCGCTCCAGCTGCCGCACGGTCCTCTCCGCCGTGGCGCGCCCGCACAGGTCCACCTTGCTGACCACCATGAAGATGGGCACCTTCAGGGCCATGGCCAGGCCCACGTGTTCCCTGGTGGTCCCGGCTGCATAATAGGGAGGGAGGGAGAGAAGAGATTATTATGGAGTGTTATAACGACCTTTAATTAAAACCCCATTCTGACCTGAGATCAGATTAAAAAAAAAAATGTCTTCTATAAATCCTGACAGTTTCATTATTAACCCATTCTGACCTGAGATCAGATTTTTTTTAAAAAAAGTCTTCTATACATCCTGACAGTTTCATTATTAACCCATTCTGACCTGAGATCAGATTCTAAAAAAAAATGTCTTCTATACATCCGGACAGTTTCATTATTAACCCATTCTGACCTGAGATCAGATTCTAAAAAAAATGTCTTCTATACATCCTGACAGTTTCATTATTAACCCATTCTGACCTGAGATCAGATTCTAAAAGAAATGTCTTCTATACATCCTGACAGTTTCATTATTAACCCATTCTGACCTGAGATCAGATTCTAAAAAAAAAATGTCTTCTATTACATCCTGACAGTTTCATTATTAACCCATTCTGACCTGAGATCAGATTCTAAAAATGTCTTTGGATTTTTCAAAAATGGGAGGGAGGGAGAGAGAAGAGATTATGGAGTGTTAACGACCTTTAACCCCATTCTGACCTGAGATCAGATTCTAAAAAATGTCTTCTATACATCCTGACGGTTTTCCATTCTGACCTGAGATCAGATTCTAAAAAAAATTCTTCTATACGTCAGTCGTTCTTCGATTTTTCAAAAAATAGCAGACCGCGTAGCGCGCCACTCGGTGGCGCGCTACGAGCTTGTAGATCTGCTATTTTTCAATAGCTAAAGCATAACATAGTGCTAACACCAGAATGGGTTCGCGGCCCAGAATGGGTTCAAATGGCAATTAAATACATTTCTTTTCCCAGATTGCACAACAACGAAATGTGGGCCGAGGTGTACGAGGGAGGTTTACAGCAGGTTGCGAGGCTCCGTAGCTGCTATACTATGCAGTTGGAAATATTCAAGTCATGTCTATGTGCAAATCTTTGAATTATTATATATTTTCAAGGCAAACATGTTTAACTCAAATCTCTGCTTCTGGGAGGTCCCTGGAAACGAAAATATTTTGAGATGAGGGTTGGCTGCGAAATGTTTTGAGTTTTGAGTGTGTTGAGTTTTTGAATGTTTTGAGTTTCACCTTTGATGAATTGAACAATGTGAACAACAATTGAACAAACAGTGTGTTGAGTGTTTTGAATGTTTTTGAGTTTCACCTTTGATGAATTGAACAATGTGGACCCTGTTGTAAACAAGTGTAATGCTTAATTGGGTCGTCCACTCGCAGTTAACAGTCTCTGTATTGAGTTTGTGCTTGAAATGTACTGTAATTCTACAAACTGTTAATACATATTTCAATCAATCAATCAAAACCACTGACTGATTATAACAACATACGTTTTTTCAGAAAACTGTTTTGGAAAACATTTTGTATAGAATCGGCGTCAGGTCTAAATCAGTTGTTCTCAAAACTTGCTCGTGCCAAGGTTCGTGTATTTGGCCGTGGACCCCCAGAAGAAAGACAATTAACGCTTTCAAGATTAAAAAAAAACAAAAGGTTAGAACCCACTGCTCTAAACCAATGTTCTAAGATAAAAATCTAAAATGACACGGAATAATGAATTGCATTTTTTTCATAGCGCTTTTTTCCAAGTGCTCAAAGCGCTTCACAACGGTTCATTCATTCACACATTGAGGAGGTGAAGCGGGCGGACAGTCGACGCCAGCGTCCTCACTTCCCCACATTCACACACCGACCGACTCATTGGAGGCGACGTATAGGGTTCAGTGTCTTCTTGCCCAAGGACATGTAGGACAGGAGGAGGTGGAGCCGGGATTCGAACCGCCGACCTCAGTGATCATTGGACGACCTGCTCTCTATACCTCCTGAGCCACAGCCGCCGCCCACAGATGCTTCCTGCACACTTTCCACACAGGTCGATTAATAACTGACCTATCCCAGTGTTGGCGCTGACCACCAGCATGGCAAAGTCCGGGCAGTAGCTGGTGAGGCCAAAGATGGTGGTCTTCAGGTACTTGTGGTGACCCGCCAGGTCAATGAAGGTGATCATCTTGGAGGAGCTCTCGCAGATCTCCTCCGCCGTCCGCGAGTCACTGTAATTCACCACCTGGGGAGTGGGAGGAGACATTATATTTCCACTGATTATATAACCTGCATTTCTGACCTGAGATCAGATTCTAAAAATGTCTTCTACTGACATCCTGAAAAAAGCTGTTGTTTCCGTGTCAGTCGTTCTTTGATTTTTCAAAAATGGCAGACCTACAAGCTCGTAGCGCGCGCTATGAGCTTGTAGATCTGCCATTTTTGATCTACACCTATCTATGTGTCCGTGTGTCCGTGTTCACCTATCTATGTGACGTTAATGAGCACCAGTATATGACTATCAGTACCAGTAGGGGGCGCTGTTGTGCCAGAAACAGAGAGAGGGATAGTGCTGCACTGTTGCCTGCTAATGAGAGAGAGAGAGACAGAGAGAGAGAGAGAGAGAGAGAGAGAGGGTCACTGAGGATGGGATGATTGTGACAAGTCCCGGAAAAGGCGTGCTGTGATTGGCTAGTATAGTCACTTTGAGTGCCTCTGCCATTTCTTTGCTCAATATGGCGGCCTGGGAGGAGGCATCTACCTTTTAATGTGTATATGGCGGGGACAGCCCTCCATTCCTGGTTGTTGAGGGCCTTGTATATAGGTGGTGTTTAGTGTCTTTGAAATCTATTCTGTGTTTGACTGGGAGCCAGTGAAGGTCACAAAGGCAGTATCCGAGTCCACTTCAATTCGGCATAGAGTATAGCGCAAACATCGCTCACTCTCTGCTGATTTCTGATTGTCTGCACCTTTGTTAAATTGACGCACACACACACTCCGCTCTCTCCCTGTCGCTCTAAGTAATTAGTCTCATGTCGCGCAGCTGCGCATAGTTTCTCCCGGCGGATCCTGCCGGGAGCTGCCTATATGCCATAGAAAGCATAGGTGAGTTCCAGGCTACCGTGCTATAGTGGACACCTAATGATAAATAATACATATATTCTGAAGAGACCGACATTCACTAATGTTGTCATCTTTGTGATCAAAATGACAACATTGTAATGTTATATATATAATGTAACTAAAAAACAAACAACACGGACAAGGCCGAGTCATGCCACGGGCTACGTTGATGACCCCTTCACGGAGGACTGGTTTGATGTAGGGCATTCACTTCTAGTCATTTTTACTAGTTACTAGTCAACTAGTACCAACAAGGTAGACTAGTGGATTCACTGAACTAGTCGACTAGTTGCTTAATTGCCCTAGTTCAGGGGTGGGCAACTGGCGGCCCGGGGGGCCACATGCGGCCCCCACCTTCACTTAATGTGGCCCTCAAGTTAATATCAGAATACTGATATCGTATTGATTTCAGCTGCTACAATTCCAAACCTGCTTTAACCCATTCTGACCGGGAACCCGTTTTGGTGTTAGCATCATGTTATGCTTTAGCTATTGAAAAATAGCAGATCTACAAGCTCATAGCGCGCCACCGAGTGGCGCGCTACGAGCTTGTAGGTCTGCTATTTTTGAAAAATCGAAGAACGACTGACATTTTTTAGAATCTGATCTCAGGTCAGAATGGGTTAATCAGACCAGTGTGTTTCCAGTGGAAACCTCGTATGAATCGGATCTCAGGTCAGAATGGGTTAATTACTAGTATTAAATGACTAGTACTTAATGACTAGCATTAACATGTTATTGTCTTTTTGTGTCCAATGTAGTTACGTTAACAGTTCATGAAGTTAATATAACTACCGGTAAATGCATTTGAAATTCAACAAACAAAAAAAGGTTACTTTTCAGGATTCCAATTCAAATATAGCAAAAAAATAGCCGATCTGCAGTAGATCGATCCACATTCACCCTCTGGAGTGAATGTGGAAATATATTGGCCCTCCTCGCTACATCCTCAAAGTCGACACAACCCCTGCCCTATAGTTTGATGTAGTCCCCGGATACTGGGCCCCACGCATTTATATATACCTTTATTGAAAGGATAAGCCCCTTGAGATGTCGCATCTCATGTTAGAGGGGGTCCTCAACACAGATACATTGCACAATACAGTTCACAAAGCAATACAACAGTACAACCATACACACAGACAGGACAAAACAAACAAGACAGAACAAAAGCTCTCCCAAAGATAGCTCCCACCCCACTGTTTCAACCCTAAATAGCAGAGTTCATATGGGGGGGGGGGGGGGGGGGGGATATATATATACGCTTTGCACAATAATTATCTTTTGGCTCTCGAGCTTAAAAAAGGTTTGGGGCGAAATAAACACTGGTATATCTACAGCAGGTATATATGATACTGTACCAGTGTATAACCGTACCTCTCCTTTGCTGTTGAAGCCCAGGATCTCAAAGCTGATGCTGGAGGTTCTGCCGGTCTGGATCTCGTGCAGGTGTCTGAACAGGTTGAGTCTGGCCCGGCCCCGCCCGTTGTCCAGCTCCCCCTGGGTCAGCACGCCCAGCAGCGTGGACTTACCCGCGTCCACGTTGCCCAGCACGGCCACGCGCAGATCCAGGAACTGTTTCAAACACACAACACAGGAGAGTATAGAAATGACTCAATCCCCCCAGACAGCAGATCTAGGAACTGTTTCAAACACACAAACACAGGAGAGTATAGAAATGACTCAATCCCCCCAGACAGCAGATCCAGGAACTGTTTCAAACATACAACACAGGAGAGTATAGAAATGACTCAATCCCCCCCAGACAGCAGATCTAGGAACTGTTTCAAACACACAACACAGGAGAGTAGAAATGACTCAATCCCCCCAGACAGCAGATCCAGGAACTGTTTCAAACACACAAACACAGGAGAGTATAGAAATGACTCAATCCCCCAGACAGCAGATCTAGGAACTGTTCAAACACACAACTTGTATTAATTGGACAAAAAAAAAACACAGGTATAGCACATGTAAGAGACGAACATAACCATGATGACTAGACAAGCCAGCTCGGGTGTTTTGGTGGCACCTAAACCAAGAACAAATATTCTTAAATCTTCTATTATCTATAGAGCAGTAATAGGTTGGAATGCACTACCAAAGTGTGTAACCAATACAAATACAAAATTCTTCTTTAAAATCAAGTTAAAAGAACACCTTATGTAAACCATACTGCAGTAACCCTGGGAAAATAATGATTCAAATGTATAATGTGTTGAAAGTGATGTTTTGCTATGTTTTTCTTTGTTTTTTTTTAAAATTTCTCCTATGTTTTTTATTTCTTATTTTATATTTTATTTTATTTTTATTTTGAGTTAGTGTTTGTAAACAATTGTAAGTATTGCCTTTGTTAAATGTTAAATGTTTGTCTGTGTCGGACCCCAGGAAGACTAGCTTTTGACAAGGCAAAAGCTAATGGGGATCCTTATAAACAATAAACAATAAACAATAAACAACGGAGAGTAGAAATGACTCAATCCCCCAGACATTGTAGCAGCAATAAATAACAACAATAATAATAATAATAATAGTAATAATGACAATTCACACGCACGCACACAGTGTCATTGATAAAGCATTGCTCTGCTATCATTTCATGATTTGTGAATTCAGAGAGTGTGTGTTTGCACTTACATTTAGGCACAAAGATATTTCATGTCAACAAATTGTTTGCATTAAGATGTCACTGACTAACTACCGAATTGCATCATTCTGTGATGTACGTATATAGAAATGATTTTGTATTAGGTATTATTATTTGACACTGTGTGGACATGGAACGGACAGGGTTTCTTCGCGGTGTCTGACCTGCTGGTCGTCTGGGACTTTACGAACTAGGACTTCGGCGATCTTGCGACAGTTCCGGTCCAGGTCAAAGTCCACCTCTCGCTCTCGCAGTAGAGTGATGTCGGCGCCCACCCTGAGGGACACCACAGTGAGACAGCGACGCGTCGTCATGCTGATGAACGTTGACAAGTGAACACATTCATCACATCCATGTCACCTTAAGCCATTTTGGGCGAGGTAACCCCTTTTGGTGTTTTAACTAAGCATTATGTTATACTTTAGCTATTGAAAAACAGCAGATCTACAAGCTCATAGCACGCCACCGAGTGGCAACCAAGGACCTGGACATCACTCCCTCCAAAACTAAACTAAAATCTTTGCTGCTGGGGGTCCCCATGGAACAAAATATATTTTTAGATGGAGGGGCGGGGGGGGGGGGAAACTGTTTCAGGAAAAAAAAACGTAATGGGTGAGAGAAGGAATCGTTTTGGGCAGGAACCCCTTTTGGTGTTAGCATTATGTCATGCTTTAGCCATTGAAAACATCGGAGAACGACTGACACACAGAAACATAGCTTTTTCAGAAAACTGTCATTTTCAAACAGACATTTTTTTTTTAATCTGATCTCAGGTCCAAATGGGTTAACCCATTCTGGGACGGGGAACCCCCTTTTGGTGTTAGCATTATGCCATGCTTTAGCTATTGAAAAACAGCAGATCTACAAAGTCGTAGCGAGCTTGTATATAGGTCTGGCTATTTTTGAAAAATCCAAGAACGAAACATAGCTTTTTCCAAGAAAACTGTCATTTTCAAACCAGAGACATTTTGACCAGGGGGGGGGGGGGGAATCCCAACCAAAATGAACAACATGCAAGTTCTATAACGCACTTCTCCGCCATCCTCCTCAGGGTCTTCAGGGAGGCCGTCATGTCGGCGTGGCTCAGGCCGACCAGCAGCCCGTTGTCCTCCACCCCGATCTGGTACACGGCCTCGCCGCGGCCCTCCTGCAGCCGCCACTTCAGCTGCGTGGCCAGGTGCTCGAACCTGTACTGTGTGGGGTTGACCAGCTTCAGCTGACCGCGCGCACACGCACGCACGCGCACACGCACACACACACACACACACACACACACAAACACACACACACACACACACACACACACACACGCATTTTTCAGTGGTGCACAACCACTCCTACAACCAGCACTGACCGTGTATGTACACCTATGTACCTATATGTGTTAAAGGGACACTTCACCCTTTTTGCAAAAGAATATATGTTAATGACGTTTAGGAGCTTTAGAACACTTTCCTGGGGGTATTTATGTGTGTAATATGTGGTTTTAGATATTTTAGATTGTAGCAGTGAGCCTGTTGTCTCCGATGTCATGGACACTGGGCTCACTTCCTTCCTGGACTACATGTTGTCTCAGTAAGACAGCTCTCCCCCCTATCCACAAGGAGGAGCAGTGCACCAAAGAATTATGGGAATTGTAGTCCAGGAAGGTAGTGAGACCAGTGTCCATGACATCAGAGACAACAGGCTCACTGCTACAATCTAAAATATCTAAAACCATACACACATAAATACCCCCAGGAAAGTGATCTAAAGCTTCTAAACATCATTAACATATATTTTTTTGCAAAAAGGGTGAAGTGTCCCTTTAACAATGAGCACCAGTATATGACTATGAGTACCAGTAGGGGGTGCTGTCGTGCCGGAAACAGAGAGAGAGAGATAGTGCTGCACTGTTGCCTGCTAATTTATATGAGAGAGAGAGAGAGAGAGAGAGAGAGAGAGGGAGGAGGGGGGGGAGTTGCAGCACTCAGTTCACATGGGTGTGATTCTTTTTCATAGTCTTGGAGCTTTTTTTGTCTTCAACCCACTAAAAACCGTGGAAAGCATCCGTGTCATTTTAGATTTTTAGCCATAGCACATTGGTTCTCAAAGTGGGGCACTTTGGCTATGCAAAAATAGCAGATATATATATAAGTTCATAGCGCGGCACAAAGTGACGCACTATGAGCTCGTATATCTGCTGTTTCAGAAAAATAATGAAAATGTGTGCATCTATCTATCTTTGAATATATATTTAAGCAAACATTTTATATTATTTTTTATTATTTTTGAATCCCAGACGGTGTCAATTGCCTGTATATTTATATATAATATATATATATATATTATAATTGCCTGTATATTGCCTGGGTGACACTCTCCCTCGGCCAAGCAAACAGAACCTTTGCTTCGGCGGGCGTCCCTGGCACAAATTATATGCAAATATACATATCATTTTGGGGATCCTTGAGCCCTAAAATAGAGCTTAAATTGATCAGACAAAAAAATTGATTAATTAATACTGTATATATTGTTCAATAATAACCCAAAAAGTGATTCTTGCTTGTTCAATTAACTAATCACTCACTGTGATATGTTAGGATCTGTCCCTCCTCAGACCATGTCAGCCCCGGCCACTCCCATTTTTCCCTTCCACTCACTCAGTCCCTGCACTCACCTGTCTCCAACTCCCTCGTCAGCCCACCTGTGAACACTTGGACAATTCACCTGCTCACTACTTAACTGGACTCATTGCAAGACACTGTTGTCAGTTCATAGTTTGATGTTGTCGATGTCCCCTGTGTGTTCCTGGTTCCGTATGCTCCTCTGAGGTTTGAGTTTTGGACTTTGTATTTTGCGCTTTGCATTTGTGTTTGTAAAGTATTTTTCAGTTTTGGCATTTTCTGCCCTTTGGACATTTTTGGGTTTTCCTGAGCTTGAAGCTAGTTTTTGTTGTCCGCTGCCTCATTGCTAAAATAAATACCTTTATATTTGAACATACTGTCGTGACTCTGCATTTTGGGTTCAGTCATCCTGCTATCACAACAGTATGAACTGACCATAAAGATGAACCCAGCAGAGCTACTTTTTTTGACAAAGAAGGTGTTGATTTTTGGAAGTGATGTGGATCGTCTTGTGGCCTCTCCCCCTAACCTGCATGCTGAACTTCGAAGGGAGATTTCTATCCAGCAACAGTGGTTTAAAGAGAGGCCATGGGTGAGCCATTTTGTCCCCCACTTTGATGTGGTTTGTAGGAGGCTTGAGAACTTTGAGACCAGCTCATTTCCCAGTGCTTCCCAGCAGGCCCACTCTATTAGGGTTGGAGTGTTCAGCCTGCGTCCCACTAGCCCTGGTGCTAACCGGCAGAAAACTCAGAGTGTGGATTATCTTCCTTGTTTTCCCAGCGATTAAGTTTGTTCTGAACTTCACACTCAAAATCCGTTTTATGGCACCCGTCTGGCTCGGGGGGGTCCCCGTTGTGTCAACAGGCGGGGGGGTGTCTCACTGGGTCTCCCAGTCACCAAGCCCACCCGACCAGCCTGTCCTGACAGTGTGGGGAACCGGGGGCCGGCTAGAAAGAGGCATGGCCGCCTACAACGGCAGGAACCACCGCCACCCAGCCTGTCACGTCTAGCTGCAGTCCCGCCTGCAGCCCCTTCACGTCCTGATGCACTCCCGCCTGCAGCGGTGCAGCCCCGTCACGGGCCTATACTACGGCAGCGGGACCCCGGGGGTGTTTTTCAGCTACCTGACCCCTGTTCCTCGCCCCCAGTGACTTTGTCTCCAGTCTTTGTGAAAAGCCTGCCCAGCTCTCCGTCGTCCTGTTTTCTGCCGCCCAGCACTCCTCCGCCCAGCCTGCCCAGCACTCCACTGGGTGCTGTGCTGCCCGGCGTCCACGAGCCCTCCCCGGCGGCCTCCATTGGTGACCTGCCTGCGCCCTCTGCACCCTCACCGACTGTACCTCCTGCTGAGCTGCCAGAGCCCTTGCCGGCCATCTCCCTAGGTGTCCTGCCTGCGCCCTCTGCACCCTCTACAGTCCTTTCAGCCGGTGACCTGCCAGAGCCCGTGGCAGTCAACTCCAGTGGTGACCGGCCTCAGCCTGACGTTATGGAAGCTCTGGCCCTGGGCTTTTTGTTCGGCTGCTTCCGTCAGCTGCTGTCTGCCGGCTCTCCATCTCCAGAATCTGCAGCACCCTCCTCATCCCCTGGGTGTGCAGTGTTCTCTGGGGTCCCAACATCCTCGTCTCCTGGGTGTGCAGCGTCCTCTGGGGTCCCGTCTCCAGAGTCTGCAGCACCCTCCTCCTGTTCTCCGCCTGCAGTCCCGCCTGCAGCTCCGCCTCCGCCTGCAGTCCCGCCTGCAGCTCCGCCTCTGACTGCAGTCCCACCTGCAGCTCTGCCTTTTCCACCTGCAGTTCCACCTGCAGCTCCGCCTCTGCCTGCAGTTCCACCTGCAGCTCCGCCTCTGCCTGCAGTCCCGCCTGCAGCTCCGCCTCCGCCTGCAGTCCCGCCTGCAGCTCCGCCTCCGCCTGCAGTCCCGCCTGCAGCTCCGCCTCTGCCTGCAGTCCCGCCTGCAGCTCCGCCTCCGTCTGCAGTCCCACCTGCAGCTCCGCCTCCGCCTGCAGTCCCACCTGCAGCATCTCCGGCGTCGCCTCAGCCTGCAGCATTCCCGGCGTCGCCTCCGCCTGCAGCTTCCTCTGCGGTCCCGTCGTCTGCAGCGTTTTCTGGGGCCCCGCTGCTGCAGCTTGCCTCCGAGGCCCCGCCGCTGCAGCTCGCCTCTGAGGCCCCGCCGCTGCAGCTCGCCTCTGAGGCCCCGCCGCTGCAGCTCGCCTCTGAGGCCCCGCCGCTGCAGCTTGCCTCCGAGGCCCCGCCGCTGCAGTTCGCCTCTGAGGCCCCGCCGCTGCAGCTCGCCTCTGAGGCCCCAGAGCCTGCAGCCCCAGAGCCTGCAGCATCTCCTGTTGCTCCGCCTGCGGCACCCCTGATGTCACCTGCAGCATCACGTCCAGCTCCTGCAGCATACCCGGCTCCGCTTCCACGGTCCTCCGCCTCGTCTCAGCCTCCAGGCCGCCCTCCTGACTCCACCTCCTCAGCCTCGTCTCGGCCTCGGGGCCGCCCTCCGGATGATGTCACTGCCTCATCCCAGCATCCTGGCCGTCCCCCCGATGGTGCTCGTTCTGCCGCCCCCCATCCTCCTGGACGTCCCCCTGAGGTCACCCGACTTGCCTCTGGCCGTCGTCCTGGCCGCCCACCTGAAGATCCCCTTTGCTCTGCCTCAGTTTTCCCTCCTCCAGGCCCCCTCCACCCGCCCTGCTCGTCCCTCTTTGATGTTGTTGGACGTCTGGTATCCGTCCCTTGAGGGGGGGGGTACTGTTAGGATCTGTCCCTCCTCAGACCATGTCAGCCCCGGCCACTCCCATTTTTCCCTTCCACTCACTCAGTCCCTGCACTCACCTGTCTCCAACTCCCTCGTCAGCCCACCTGTGAACACTTGGACAATTCACCTGCTCACTACTTAACTGGACTCATTGCAAGACACTGTTGTCAGTTCATAGTTTGATGTTGTCGATGTCCCCTGTGTGTTCCTGGTTCCGTATGCTCCTCTGAGGTTTGAGTTTTGGACTTTGTATTTTGCGCTTTGCATTTGTGTTTGTAAAGTATTTTTCAGTTTTGGCATTTTCTGCCCTTTGGACATTTTTGGGTTTTCCTGAGCTTGAAGCTATTTTTTGTTGTCCGCTGCCTCATTGCTAAAATAAATACCTTTATATTTGAACATACTGTCGTGACTCTGCATTTTGGGTTCAGTCATCCTGCTATCACAACATGATAATGGATATTTGCTTTGTTGCCTTTTAATTGCTATTATATGTCTTGACTCTTATACTCAGTAATGTGAAACGTTTTCCTCTAGTGTCAACGGCCCCATCACCATGGCAACGCTGCATGGCTCCCAAAATGAAGGTTTGAAAGGTTCCCCTGATGTTTCATCATGCCCGCTATAGAGCAGTGGCTCTGCCATTTGATTGGCTGATAAAGATAGAAGAAAGCTAAACGGTCCACTGTACCAGAATACACATTTCATTGCAGCTATATAGGGATGCAGGCAGTTAATCAAACTAATCCACCTGGTTTAACGGATAATAAATCTCTCTCTCTCTCTGCGTGTGTGCGTGTGCGTGTGCGTGTGCGTGTGTGTGTGTGTGTGTGTGTGTGTGTATTTTTGCCTCTACTATACTCTCTAGTCTCTACACTATTTAGTGAAGTTTAATGTCAGTTACCTTATACTCAATGTTTCCTTCTTCTGCCTGCAGGGAACACAGAGCACAGCAAAAACAATAAGATACACAACATTAACAACAACATGCAACAATAACATAACACATGGTCTGTTGGGTGAAACCTCAACAATAACATAACATAATGGTCTGTTGGGTGAAACCTCAGAGCTTAAATGTCTAAAAACTGTTTACTTTACAACAATAACATAACATATCATCTGTTGGGTGAAACCTCAGAGCTTAAATGTCTAAAAACTGTTTACTTTACAACAATAACATAACATATTATGGTCTGTTGGGTGAAACCTCAGAGCTTAAATGTCTAAAATCTGTTTACTTTACAACAATAACATAACATATTATGGTCTGTTGGGTGAAACCTCAGAGCGTAAATGTCTAAAAACTGTTTACTTTACAACAATAACATAACATATGGTCTGTTGGGTGAAACCTCAGAGCTTAAATGTCTAAAAACTGTTTACTTTACAACAATAACATAACATATCGTCTGTTGGGTGAAACCTCAGAGCTTAAATGTCTAAAAACTGTTTACTTTACAACAATAACATAACATATGGTCTGTTGGGTGAAACCTCAGAGCTTAAATGTCTAAAAACTGTTTACTTTACAACAATAACATAACATATCGTCTGTTGGGTGAAACCTCAGAGCTTAAATGTCTAAAAACTGTTTACTTTACAACAATAACATAACATATGGTCTGTTGGGTGAAACCTCAGAGCTTAAATGTCTAAAAACTGTTTACTTTACAACAATAACATAACATATCATCTGTTGGGTGAAACCTCAGAGCTTAAATGTCTAAAAACTGTTTACTTTTAAAGATTCCAATTCCAAAATAGCAAAAGTATAGCAGATCTACAAGCTCAAAATGTGACGTATACGTTTCAAGCTTGCAGATCTGGCTGCTCTGCCGGAAACATCGCGCAAAAAAAGGTTACGGCCATTTTTGTACACCACACCATACAGACAACCAATAATAATATATAATAGACAAACGTGAAGCGATATAACGTGCCTATAGTTCATTTTCAATGAGACCTGGGGAGCCCCTATACGTCCAACCAGGGAAACTCCCCCCTGTCAGGTGTAAAGGAGAAACTTGGACACTCATGCATGAAGGAAGCATGAGTTCAAGTCCGTTGCTCTCCCCAGGTTGGTGGAGGGTGTGTAGAGCCCAGGTTCACATGCCACAGACGAAAAACTGTCTAAATCCACACTATTGATCCATAATGTATAAATGATAGATAAGGGTCCAGGACAACGAGGCCTTTTCGTGGAGGGGTCAGAATGAAATTTGGACTTTGACTGTTTTTCGTCTGTGGTACTCAGGGACACAGGGGTGAAAAATGGGTTACAAAATCGTGGGATAAAAAAATTATATATAAAAAAAAAAGAAACGTGAACCTCTACCACGAGGACATACCACGGGTCACAGACAAGGTCAGAGAGAGACAGTGAGACACTGACTGTGCCAGGCACCCGGGGAACTGGTGGCAAGCCAACTGACACTGTGTAAGTCAACCTATAAGGCACAGCCAGGAAAGGAACCACCACCTACACATAGACAAAGCTAACAAAACTGCACAGCTGAGCTCAATTAAGACCCTGATGCCATGAGTGTAGACAGGAGGCTGTGGAGGGCAGCGATTCAGTTGCTGTTGGGTTAGTATCCGCAATCGCGTCGCAGAACTATCATTTCCCTGGCTTTAACCCATTCTGACCTGAGATCAGATTCATACAAGGTTTTCCACTGGACACACACTGGTCTGATTAACCCATTCTGACCTGAGATCAGATTCTAGAAATGTCAGTCGTTCTTCGATTTTTCAAAAATAGCAGATCTACAAGCTCATAGCGCGCCACCGAGTGGCACGCTACGAGCTTGTAGGTCTGCTATTTTTCAATAGCTAAAGCATAACATGATGCTAAACACCAAAATGGGTTCCCGTTCAGAATGGGTTAATCTGGCGGGAACCCCTTTTGGTGTTTTAAGCAAATTATGTTATAATTTAGCTATTGAAAAATAGCAGACCTACAACCTACGAGCTTGTAGGTCTGCTATTTTTGAAAGATCTTTAAAATGAGGCGCAAATCATTGAATATATATTTCAGAGCGAACATTTTTAACTAAAATATTGGCTTCTGGAGGGGAGGGGGGGGGGGGGGGGTCCCTGGAACTACATATTTTGAGATGGGGGTCCGTGGCCCAATAGAGATAATTCTGGGGGTGCTTGACATGAAAAAGGTTGAGCACCGCTGACATAGAAACATGGGTTTTTCAGAAAACTTTTAGGATTTAGAAGCCTTTCTTTTATAATTTATACCTGATAAAATAGCTCTTGCTATCCAAGTACAGAGGAGCAAAATAGTACTGTATTGTTCTTCTACTTTATTCCTATTCCCTGTGCTACCTGTTTACTCATTTTAATAGAGTATGGATTACTACAATAACAAAGCCTAGTATATGTGGCTATATCAAAGAAAGGATATTAGAAAGAGAATTCCCATATGCCACAGTGACAGTGCAGGGTTCAAATCTGACTTGAGCCTTTCTGTGTGGCATTCAGGCCTTGAGCTGTCTATCTAGATAGACATCTATGTTTAGTCAGTTATTTTTTTGTTTTTGTGATAGTAATCATTTGCATTTCGTAACAGGGGTCTCTCCAGCTCTTTAGCAAACAACCCAGTTATATTGAACAAGCACTCCATACTAATTATTACTATCAGATAGATATTATGCATTTCATATATAGTATATATATATATATATATATATATATATATATATATATATATATATATAGTATAGAGTATAACTGTGTATTTTACGTGTAGCCTAATCAAGTCAGTGGGAACCAATTTGAATGTGTGTATTTAATTCTCAAACTCAATAAATAATAATAATAATAATGAACAGTCATTGAATCAAGCATTCCTCACAAATGTGTTTGTAATTAATTACAAATTTGTAATTCATCCATTAAATAGAGAATTAATGTGGTTGTTGTGATTGTGATGTGGATGTGTTAAGTGATGGGGACTGCATCACAGGACTGTTTGCTAACGTTAGCTGCAGCCCCGTTACATCGTAACTAGTGACCTATATAACTATGTGACTCCACACAAGACAGGTCCGTTCAATTAGTTTTTTTTATAAAGAATCGAACATACTGAAATACATGTCAGGAAAAAGCTAATGGCGTTCTTTTGCATGCTATTTTACATCCGGGAAATTCAATGTCCACGTTTTTCCAGGTGAAATAACATCAACCAATTGAATTTGTAACATCGACCTCCAAGAAGTCACATAATTCGATAGGGCAACATCTACAGTGTAACAGTGACGGCGACGGTACCTCTGGTGGGAGATACGGGGGTGGAGATTTGACGTTACTCCTGTTCTTTTTACTTCTCCTTCTCCTCCTGCCTCGTTTGCCTTTCCTGTTCTTCTTGTTGGCCGCCGTCCTCCTGCCATTGCAGCTCTGCAGAGCTGCTCGGTTCTGGTTCTGACCCGCAGACCCTGCACTGCTGCTGTTGTTGTTGCCACACAAGCGAACCTCCATGTTTAAAGATCCAGCCTATAATATACGCTATAGGGGAGTCAGTGTGATGATGCTCCTGGAACCACCACATCACTCGTTCATAAACGACGGGTCGCGGACCCGTTTTTCGGTCACCGACCCATTTCCATGGGTCGCGAGTTAATTCAATATTGTGTCCTTTTTGTTACATTTGCACATTTATTTTTACATTATGCAAAATTATTTAAATACTTAAAACCGTTACTATTTAATAAATTATAGGGAAAAAAATTATTCAAAAGCATTTAAGAAAGTAAGCCTTGATACAATACAAGACTGTCATAACATATTGGGCACGTTCGGAAATAGCGCACTGTGCAATGCAAAAGGAGGGTGCGCTCCGGTGCGGTGTTTCCGAAAGCGCCCGTATAGTGGGGATTGAACCCCAGTCTCCCATTCGCCAGACCGAGAGTCCGAGACACAACCTGTCGTGCCAATATAGGTAGGATGTATTTTTGGTAGGATGTATTTCACACATGGCTATAAAGCAACCAAATAATTATATTCATGACTAACATATTTGGAATGCAGCATGGTGAGTCTTCATCAATCAGCGTTATGGATACAATAATGTCAAAGCAAACCAAAGCAAAGTTCATTGTTTACCCAGGGAAGTGGACTAAATCTCGAGATGCTTGTTTACAGCCAGGCCCTGCTCATAGAACATTTCATGGTAGGGGTTCAATGCCTTGCTCAAGGGCACTTCAGCGGTGGTAATTTCAACGCGCCATGCAGTCCGGGGATTCGAACTGGCGACCTTCCCGTATCAAGAGCGCTCCGCAAACCGTTCGGCCACCGCTGCCCCAAATTGTCCACCTAATTCCCTATAATAAAACATGTGGGTTAGAGGAATGAGGAACCACGGGTAAAAATAATAAAGAAATTAGTAGGTCAGTCTTCATTGATCGCCATGGAGAATTTGGCGGCCGGTGTAGACATGAAACAGGATTAGGCAACAAAAATGGGAAAATAAGTAATAAAGAATATTAAAAATAAATACAAGTAGTAGTCTTCCATAGCTGACCGGAACAGATATGAACGATAAATATATCACCATATTAACATATCTACAATATAAAAAACAAAAAAATACTGCATGCTCTTTAGAGTATAACTAAAGGACTGAACCTAGAATGAACCGTCCTTGAGGCCATGTGCTTTTTCAATGTGTTACATTAAACACTAGAGATAAACATGGAACAAAGATGTTTATCTTTTTGCTTGTACAGCAAAATAAATAAAGAATAGTAACCGTTTGCGGTAAAAATTGTCAGCCAAAAAGAAACACCAACTTGCGAGGCATTTATGTTTACACATACAGGTAGTCTAACTTAATTGCATCCACCACCACTAAAAAAGAAAACCTAGCAACTCCAAAACAAGCTAAAAAAGGTATTATAAAAGGCGTTTTAATCACTAGGCAATTTTAATATAGGATATCCTTCGCTCATTATCCTAATGGCTTCTCTTCATATACAGAATAATATGTTCAGACTGTCAGCCAGCCTACACAGTAAGGCTCAGTATACATTATGTACATCAATCAATAGTAAATATAACAACCTATAGACCCACACCCTCTGTCACTCCCTCCATGAACGAGTCAGTCGTTTCTGTTTACTGATGATTTTATTGAGCTCTCACTCTCAATAGACCAACGTCAAAACTGATGAACACACAATGAATAAACAACGATCAGTACATGAACAAACTTAAAGCGCATAAACATGACGAACATGACAATATAATGACATACATGATGAACACATGGATTTACCTCACTGGCTGCATAAGGGGGAATGAAGGGAATGGAATGACAGGAAACCCATATGAACAACAACAAACCTCAAACTGTAACAAAAACAAATGGCATCAATTAAACTCATATACAAATCAAACATACACCTTAAATGTTGACAAAGAACGTAAGACGTTGGTTCAGAAACAAACAAACAAACCTTGGTTAATGACACGCTTCTCTCAAACAATTCATGTCCTTCCGTCTCTACACGGAGGCTTGACAAACAATGTTGTGAGCCATCTCTGGTTGTTCAACACCAAATAAGGACATGGCACCGGACGTGACGCAATTCCAAATTACCTTTCCCAATATAATGTGAAATAAAACAAAATAATGACAGAAACATATTTCTGGCAGCCAAACTCCCACCAAATCACATCTTGGGATTTCATTCAGGCTTAAGTTAATTTTCAAATATTCACCACAATTCAATAAATCACAATACTGCTTCAAGCAGTTCAACCACACCTTAAATGTATATACAAAAACTTGACTTCATTAGTCCCAACCTTTTGAACTCTGAAATCATGTTTGAGAACCTTTGAGTTGAGTTTAACCTTGACCAGTTTTCAAGTTGACCTTTGATCTGTCTGGTGGTTTACCATTTTTCCTCTCTCCCACCTTGACATCTCTCAAGAGCACTTCTTTCCTTTTGAACTCGACATTTTTCTTTGCATTCACATGCTCCTGTGACGAAGTAGACCATCTCCTCTTTGTGATTTCCTCGTTTGCATTCACCTGCACATTGAACACTCTTTCGTCTTTGGGACCCTTAGTCGCTGGGGCCCTTACTGTCACAGGCCTTGTTGCCTCTGTGCTCGCTGCTGCCCTCTTGTGGACCGTGGTGACAACAGGTAGCTTGACGGGCCACTCAGCCTTCTTGTTGAGCTGGAAAGAAATCGAAGCGCTTATGCTCTCCCTTTGAGCCTCCTTTTTCTTCCTCTTACCCTCTTGCATGCTCCTTTCCTTTAACTCACATGAGCTCCCACCATGACCGGCTATAACGCTCCAACCTAAATCTGTCCTTTGAGCAAAAGGTTGGTTATCCTTTCCACATACCATTTCTTTAGGCATTAATGCTTGTAAGCAATTGCAACCAACTAACTGCAGAATAACCGCTGCTCAGGAACAGCGAAAGGAGAAATTAAAGCTACTTGAGGCAGAAGATATGACTAAGGAAAAAGACTGTTGAAGAGATAAAGGGACAACTTAAACGATTGGAGGAAATGAGACGGCTAAATGCAGCCAAGGCAAGTCTTAAAGTACATGTACCTGAGCAACAGTTTCCATCACAGGGCATTATGCACCAGCAACTACCAACAAGAGGTGTGATCACAAGTGAGCCTGATGATAATAATAATAATAATAATAATAATAATAATAATAATAATAATAATAATAATAATAATAATAATAATAATAATAATAATAATAATAATAAAACTTTATTTGTATAGCACCTTTCATGACATGAAATGCAGCTCAAAGTGCTTTACAGAAAAATGGAGACTAAAAGAAAAGCAAGGCAACAACATTAAGACTTACTGATATACCTCAGAGTACATCGTTTCTGGCCTGTTTAAGACTTATTGATAACCTCAGAGTACATCGTGTCTGTTTAAGACTTAAGCAATATTACACGAGAGGGTGTTGTTTAACGTGATTATTGCCACGACAGTGATGCGGTATAGTCGAGTTCCGCAAGCATCACTGAATACTTTTCCGAGAACGAGAGAGAGACAGACCCCCACCCCCCCCCCCCCCCCCCCCCCATCCCCCCCCCATCCTCCTCCTCGGGAGAAACCATGTAGAAACAGGAGGGGAGCTGGGGAGAATCGAGTGTTGTGGTGTTGGGTGAAATGTGACTCTTCTATTCACACACACTGTGTCCATTTTAGATCCCCTGACATCTACACGTAAAGGAAGCGGCCCCGCCCATAGACCGCCGCCTCTTTTCAGGAGGGGGGGGGGGCTTTTTTTCCCCCTCCTCTTTTTTCCGGATCACCTACCCGGATCTTTGAAGATGCGATCGGGGCTACTTTATATATTGTCCGGGCGCATACAAAGATGAACTATAAAGTATTCAATAAAAAGGTTATATTTGCGTATAGACCGGCTGACAAATGACGTATAGATACTTACTTAGCAAATTAAGTGATTTCTTGTTTTCTTACATGTTTATTATTATTATCAAGAACTGAAGAAAGTATAACGGAAGTAAAAACAATCGGATCCCAGTAATAACTTGTTTTGAATTGTACAGTTTTATTTCCATCAGTGATCAGTATAGACAGAACTGTGAAGGAGCAGGTCCTTTCCCACCACGCACATGGGCCTGCGTCGTGGTCTCTTGGACCATCTCAGCCAGCTCTAAGCAGCACTGCAGCCTGCATGACACGAGGAGGAAGAAGAGGATTATGTCTCAAGAGGTGGAACTCTGTACTGGAAATATAGGCCTATACGTAGTATTGTCACCGCTGAATTAACCCAATAACCCACAATACTGTAGAGCTGTTATCCATTATCTGAATAATCAGACTTGTGTGTAGGAGCATAGCCAGAGGTCAAGTACTTAACACCTCAGAAACAGGCACAGATGTATACGGCCTGGTTCTATAGCCAAGCTTTGATGCTGCTTGCCCGATCTGCAGCACCGTTTCCCGGGTCCAGGAATGTCTTTTACTCCAATTTAGCAATCCTGACTCTCACGGTATATGGTAGCAATCTCTAAACAGTTTTGAGGGTGTGTGTTCTTGTCACTAAACTGCCCCTCTCTGCCACCTTTCCCCATGATCAATCTGAAGTTTGTATTGCGTGCGTGCGTGCGTGCGTGTGTGTGTGTGCGCGCGCGCGTGTGTGTGTGTGTGTGTGTGTGTGTGTGTGTGTGTGTGTGTGTGTGTGTGTGTGTGTGTGTGTGCGCGCCCACGCGTGTGTGCGTCATGTTACCAGAAGCTCCGGCTCCCAGGCCCTTCTTGAGGGCATTGATCAGAGGGTATTTTCCCTGGCCACAGAAATTGCCACTGAAGTCGTCCTGGTCAAGAGTCCAGACCATGGCTCCACCAAAACCACTCCTCTTCAGCCAGCCAACCTGTACCAGTTAACAGTAACCAGTTAACCTGTACCTGTAACAGTGTACCAGCCAACCTGTAGCCTACCAGTGCGTTAAAATAAATGACAAAAGCAGGAACTACTTGGCCTACTTGTGCGCGAGCAGAGCACGCAACTTATATCTGACGCTTGTCAACTTCCTCCCTCGTAAATAACTTAAATCCGTTACGTCATCCACACATGTCACACATGTTTTTAGATAAACATACATAGTTACGTCATCACCCAATCCCTGATTGGCCGAGCGACGCCACCAACACACGGCCCCAAGCCAATCGGTTCGAGGGGCCACCGACATACGCAGCAAGCTGCAAACTTACGCTCTGATTGGCCGAGAGACGCCACCAAAGACAATACACATTCCCTGATCCCAGACATACGCAGCCGAATACAGTACTTGCGCCGCTCTGCTCGCGCAAGTAACTAGTAGTGTCTACAAATCTGAGCGATTATGTGAAATGCTGCTATGCACCTTGCCCTGATAGCTGACAACGTTGTCGAATCCAACCCAGGTCTGGCTGTTGTAGGCGTAAGGCACCTGCTGGGCGACATCCCAGACGTCTGTGACTCCTTGCTGGTTCAGGAAGTGGCAGATCTGAATGAAGCAGAGACAAGCCATTAGAAAACAAATGTGAAATCTATACTGTATGTATTAGTTTCTATATAGAACGCAAAACCTTGTTGTTGCACTGGAGACGTGTACAATCTCTGCCTCTGACATGGCTGTACAAGTCTATTTATGTGCAGTTTGTTTTGGTGAATGCACGTCACCTTTTGCCTATACATTTCCACCTATAAGAAAACATCTGATATTTAACGGCGACAGCAAATACCAAATATAAATGTCATATAGAGTAAAAAAACATACTTTTTGTAAGCGAGGATCATATCGTTTTTGAAAGTGAGGCAAATCTAGCTTGTTTTGACACAAAAATAATCCAAGAAATTAGTGTTCAAAAAGGGGCGGGGGGTGGGGGGGTTTCCAGCTGACCGCTACCGGAGAGTTATGAGGGCATACTGGACGCAGTTGATCACCGTAATCAATTGATATTAAAATAGGCGTCAAAAGGCGCAATTGGCGATGGGTGAGTTAAATACCTCATAGTAGGCCCAGGTTCCAGGGTGAGTTAAATACCTCATAGTAGGCCCAGGTTCCAGGGTGAGTTAAATACCTCATAGTATAGCCCAGGTTCCAGGGTGAGTTAAATACCTCATAGTAGGCCCAGGTTCCAGGGTGAGTTAAATACCTCATAGTAGGCCCAGGTTCCAGGGTGAGTTAAATACCTCATAGTAGGCCCAGGTTCCAGGGTGAGTTAAATACCTCATAGTAGGCCCAGGTTCCAGGGTGAGTTAAATACCTCATAGTATAGCCCAGGTTCCAGGGTGAGTTAAATACCTCATAGTATAGCCCAGGTTCCAGGGTGAGTTAAATACCTCATAGTAGGCCCAGGTTCCAGGGTGAGTTAAATACCTCATAGTAGGCCCAGGTTCCAGGGTGAGTTAAATACCTCATAGTAGGCCCAGGTTCCAGGGTGAGTTAAATACCTCATAGTAGGCCCAGGTTCCAGGGTGAGTTAAATACCTCATAGTAGGCCCAGGTTCCAGGGTGAGTTAAATACCTCATAGTATAGCCCAGGTTCCAGGGTGAGTTAAATACCTCATAGTATAGCCCAGGTTCCAGGGTGAGTTAAATACCTCATAGTAGGCCCAGGTTCCAGGGTGAGTTAAATACCTCATAGTAGGCCCAGGTTCCAGGGTGAGTTAAATACCTCATAGTAGGCCCAGGTTCCAGGGTGAGTTAAATACCTCATAGTAGGCCCAGGTTCCAGGCGTGGCGGTGAATTGACCGGCAGGTCCCGGTCCAGTGCTTGGAGCACCGATACCGGTGTTGGAAGAGGAAGCCAGTTTGAAGGTGTTACCGTAGGTGGCGAAACCAACCAGCAGCTTCTCAGCTGGGGCGCCCTGGTTCTTCCAGTAGTTCATAGCGTAGTTCTATAATATGGACAAGGAAACAATATACAGCATAGCCTTTCAGCACACATTTATTTTCTCCCGTGCTGTCCTTGAACACAGTGGTGAGTTGTCTACTACCATCTTCCATCCTTACGGTATCTGACCGACACTCCAGAGCGAGTGAAATCTTTTATAACCACCGTTTTCTTTCAGCGTCTGTGTCTCCAGTCCTGTTGTTGGCATAACTCTACTGTAGGCTATGTCTGCGACGGACGGGTGAGTCAAATTATTAATTCATGCGGGACCTGCGTGTCATAAAAAACCCTGACCCGCGCAACATTCTGCTCTGAAGATGCCCGCCGCCATCGGATTTAATTTCGCCGAAAACGTGGCTTCAAATCGGTCTGTCGCGGTCCGGGTCTGTTCTAGAAACCAATGGGGTTCACTGTGTTTTGAATGTCGAGGAACCTCCACACTCACCACGTTGAAGTAGATCATGGCACCCTTGTCAGCTGGGCCCTGCCACACAGGACTGTGCTCTCCAGTAACGTGCGCCCAGGGGCCGTGGAAGTCGTAGGTCATCACATGGAAGTAGTCCAGGACACTGGTGATGAAAGGATGTGCAGGAGTCAGGGGGATTTGAAGAAAATATTAGTGAAAGTGCATAGGACAACCAGGAAGGTCCAATTGTTCCGAAATCTATGATATCATTTTCTTTCTTTTTTTTCTTCTTTTTTTAAGGTCCCGCACCGACCGCACACTGTCTGGGGAAACTGCTTAAAGGATGCTATTTATTAAATTGTCATTTCTGATTCTGAGCGACTGTAAAGACGAATCGTATCAGCGGGGGAAGGAGGCGTCACATCATATTCAGAGCTTTCGTTGCACCAGACCTGTATGACGGAAGCATTAAAAAATTGTATGAGCTCAACAGACACAAATACAATATAGCCTATAATGCCCATGCGGCCAAATACTTGTTTGTATATGTTTGTGTGTTATCTATACTGACGCTCCGAGCTGGGAAACTTCGTATCCAGCGTCGATCACTCCCTTGTCGGCAGAGACGGCAGCGGTGAGTATCAGACGAGGACGGTTGGTCCCATGAACTTCAAGCTCGAAGGCAGCCAACAGATCCTGCAGAGAGACAAGGAGGTGGTGAAGAGAAAGATTTCCACAAATGTCCAACATTTTACATATAGGACGCCTCAGGCCGTCATAAGGATTCTAACCGACAGGTGCCTTGGACGTCTGTGGCCGTCCTATAGCACACCCTCAAAGATACGGGGCGAGATAAGAATATTCAGAATTTTTCCTATTTTCTTTTTTGGCATTTCGCTTTTCGCTTGCCGTATATGCTAACGCTCTGTGCAATTATTAGCTTGTCGTTGACTCCCATGTTAGCGGGCGGAAAGAATGACTCGTATCTCCTAATCCAGGGCGCTCTCCGTGGTGTTGAATGCGGATCGATATGCTGGCGCTTCATTTCTGCTCCTCATCCGTCTCTCCCGCAAAATATGAACGCTTTTTGGATCATATATTGTATAAATTAATGGGATGTTTAGGTCAATTTGTCAAGTCAACTTTTTTAGGAAAGTGTTTCCGGTTCATGGCTTTCAGAGTAAAAGCGATCAGACAACTCCGGCACCTGCAGAGCTCCTATTTTGATGCACTTCCGGCACTAAAAGTGTTTTAAGGTGGTTATGTCTTGTAACATGATAGACTGCTGACCTGACACAGGACGGTGAAGAGAGCCTTGTCCACACCCTTTGGGTACTCCCAGACGATGTCCAGACCGTCAAAGCCTTGATTACGCAGGAACGGGACCACGCTTTCGATGAAGATCCAACGGTTAGGACTGGACACCATGGATGTGAACCTGGGGGAGGGAGAGGGAGAGAGATTTATCCAAAAGAGTCAAAGAAAGAGTGCCTTTACAGTATCTGAGGTTTCATGTTTAATACTCACTCAGAAGTGAGTATTAAACCACCAACGGCCAGCAGGGTCTTCAGAGCGCCGTTCCTGGACAAAACAAAACAAAATTTTAAATCACTTTGAGTCCTCACACCTTTATGTCAGCCTGATATGTAGGATAGAATAGATGTAGAATAGATAGAAGTGACACGCTATACGAGGTTGTATATCTGCTATTTGTGAACAGCCAAAGTATGAACTAATGGTTAAAGTGGTTCAAATCTAAAAATGACATGCAAATTTTATGGCTTGATAAAAGCATGTATCTTCCCACAACAGCAGCCAGGAGGGTTGAAGCATCACGTCAACTGGGAGATTAAAAACATAGCCTTAGATTTTGTGATCATGTGCATGATAAAAAATATAATGTTTCAGAATGTATGTGTGTGTGTGTGTGTGTGTGTGTGTGTGTGTGTGTGTGTGTGTGTGTGTGTGTGTGTGTGTGTGTGTGTGTGTGTGCTCACTGCTTCTTGAGAGCCCGGAGATGCATATAGAGTTCATAATCGTTCCACTCAGTGGTCGTGATCTGCATGTTTTTGTCTATTCCAGCGAAGGCGTAGACGATGTGGTCACAGAGACACGGGTCAATGTTGGTGACCATGTACTTCCCAGCACCGGGACGGTACTGTCCCCAGTTGGTGAAGTAACATGAGAGGATGTAGGAGGACCCTGCAATTAAGGGACGAGTGACAAAATAAGGGCTTGTTGTTGATGTTTTAGTTTTTTTGCCGTTTGAGAGTAACACACCAAGTGGACAAAGTCTTACCTAGCTGCACGTGCAGCAGGAGAGCCAGTCCTGCAGAGAGAGAGAGAGAGAGAGAGAGAGAGAGAGAGAGAGAGAGAGAAAGTGGAAAAGGAGTGGTGGTTGGGTCAGTAAAGGACAAGCACTAAGATTTATCCTCCGGTTATTAATCTATATAGTATATATGACACATAAATCCTTCTACATATTATTATAATCATCAGTTATATATGAATCATACTGTTAAACAACTATTTCGAACAGAAAAGTATATCCGTTTCATGGTAAATCTAAAGATACAGTTCATTTCCTCTGCTGCTCTGCACAGAAAAATGTTTTCCTCAACAGCAATTTCTCGACTTACCAACGCAGATGAGAAGCTTGCCCATGGTCCGTCTGTACAACTAACTGACGGCCAGAAGCCTCTTATATACCTTCTCTTCCTCTCCATATCTGTAAAACATGTTTGATCTGGCTTCGTTATTCTGATAAATCATTTGTTTGGTCAGGAAGTTAATTGCCCTTTTCTGTTTTCCACTGGCATTGTTAATTGTGGCGATAACTTTCAAGTGTTATTCAACAATGATATGATTTGCAGACAATTAGAAGTCAAATGAAGGTTATACAGGTTTGTATACATTCCACCGCACGCACTTTCACAAGGCTTCATGTGCAAAATGTGCAGTGAAAGATGATGATGAAAGTTTCTTTAGGAAAAAAAGACCCCTTGAGATGTACCATCTCATTTTCGAGGGGCTCCCAACACAGATACATGTCACAATCATTATTGTACATGTAAACAATAAAACAAAACAAATTCAAATAAAATAAAATATTGAAATAAAGAAATAAACAACACAAATAAACAACACAAGATATAATGGCATATTTACCGATAGCAAGAACATACAACTTTTAAGTAAGAAGACAGTGCACTTTTAAAAACTGTGAATGTTGAGATGGATCTAATGTTAGCTGGTAAAGTATTCCAGTCTGTAGGGGCTTTAAAAGAAAAGGAATGTTTACCAAATTCAATACTAACCAAAGGTACAGTAAAGTGTCTGTCCGGTCTTACAGTGGAGAATAACTATACATTAGACTAAGGTAGACATGGAAAGGCTACTGATGCACATTAACACAAATGTAGTCAATCTTTTGTTTCATGTTCTTTTTATCTGGATGATAAGAAAAGATAAGCAACACTAGCCTGAGCTAACGTGTTAGGTTTCTGGTCTAGAGAGGGGCGGGTCGCGGCTGAGATTTGCGCACGCCCTGATTGGATCTCATCGATCTGTCCGTCACCCCCGGACCCTCCTCTCCCCCCTATAGAGCGCCGCAGGCCCGCCCCCTTTCAGAAAAGCGAGTGGCCCAGGAAATGAAACCCCAATGCATTCTTCCATCGGCACTTCGAATATAATTTATTTAAAGACGGTTACGCCGCGGACAAAGCCAATTCGGATCGTGACAAATCATGACAATGAACACAGTGTTTTGGGACGATCAAATAATTTATAAGACGAAAAACAAAACAAATAGTGTTGTCTCATGCCTTTATTTTCTTCTTTCTAATGATTTGATCGTCCCAAAACATTGTGTTCATTGTCATGATTTGTCATGATCCGAATTGGCTTTGTCCGCGGCGTAACCGTCTTTAAATAAATTATATTCGAAGTGCCGATGGAAGAATGCATGGTGGTTTCATTTCCTAGGCCACTCGCTTTTCTGAAAGGGGGCGGGACTGCTGCGCTCTATAGTGCACGTCACATCATTTGGAGCGACGCCCACCCGGATGGGTTGACTCCCACTTTTAGACCAGAGCGGCCAATGCGTTCCTCCAGGCTTTAAATTTTTGCATCAACAAAAAGGAAAGCCTGGTACCGAGGCTAAGCAACACACACAAACACACACACACGCACGCACGCACGGTGGAGGTTGGGGTGGAGGAGGATGGCAAATTTGAAAAATAGCGAAAATAGCCAATCTACAAGTGCTGTACTCAAGAGTCAAAACCCATGCTTGGTCTGTCGTGGAGCAGGACAAACAACTTGTTTGAGCGATCGCAGGTGTATTTATACTGTGGTGATTGACCAGGGATTGGCTGTGGTGAGAGGAGGCAGGTGTAGTGGATACAGGTGATTGTGAATGGGGGCGTGGCCAGTGAGTGGAGGCGGGAGGTGGTTGAGAACAGAGTGCGGCAGTGTTATGCAGAGGCTGGTCTCCACTCCTGAAACTATGTTGATAAATACAACCACCCTTCAATGTGTTTCAGTGTTATGCAGAGGTTGGTCTCCACTCCTGAAACTACTTTGTGTAAATAGTAAATACTACCACCCTTCAATGTGTTTCAGACAGTGTTATGCAGAGGGGAACAGAGCGGCATTCCGACGCATCGCCGTTCCGACTCCCCCCCATTTCGACACACCCCCATTCCGACGCACCCCCATTCCGACACACCCCCATTCCGACCCAACACACAACCCCGCCTCCCCCAGCCCCCACCAAGCACCCCACCCTCCGAAACGGCGTCCGAAACGTAGGCTACACAATCACCCCCCCCCCCTCCGGAATTTAAACACCGCCAACGCACAGGGAAAGGCGCACGTGTGTGTGCGCTCGCGCGTGCGTGCCAATTCTCACCTTTGTCGAAGCATAGGCCTATTAATCCGACCATTTATTACATTAAATAAAGATCTGTCTCGGCTGTTCATCTGTCCATGAAAGCAAACGGCACGGTCAGGATGACATGTGACATGACAGCGCACGAGAGAGAAAATAATAATAATTGACTGCATACGTAGGCTATAATGAGTCCAGGCATCCCTGCAGGACACCCGCACCCTCCGGGCGTTCACTCCATTTGCTCGTGCGTACATGTGTGCGTGTCGTGTGTGTGTCAAAGTCAAAAGTTTTTTTTTTTTTAATACAGGTCATATTTCTATCCTTTTATTAAATACAAATAAACTTATACATGATGTACATCTGTCTCGCCTGTTATTACTTATTCTTGCTTTGTCTGCCATCTGGAATAGAGAGATTCCGTTTTTTTCCGGAACCGGTGAGGAATGTAATTATGTAAAGGGAGGCTGCCTTGCGCACAGCGAGAGAGCGAGAAGCTGAATAATTCCGGGAAAGTGCCTTCTTCTATGATTGATACTTTGATAGGACAGCCCACTTAATTTCATATATTCCCACTGTAGGCTGCATGTCAATTTTTGAACAGTGTAGGCTCTATCGTTTAATGTTGTCTCATACACATCTGACAAAATCTGAACTGGCTGTAATTCTTTGCTTCTTAGCAAAACTGAACTTGTATGCATAATTACATGCTGGACATATCTGTTGCGTGTGTGACTGTGTGTGTGTCTTCAATTATGTGCCCACGTCACCACGTCATTGCAACATAGGTAGGCCTATAGTAAATTTGACTTGCGCACCAGAAGGGAAACAAAGAAAAAGATGACCAAAGACGGTGAAAAGTGGAAGCGCTCTGTGAAGTCCTATATGTGCCACACTGTAGGCCAGTGATACTCAACCTCAGGCCCGCGGGCCACATCAGGCCCGCGGGACCATTATGACTGGCCCACCAATGAAAATCTAAAAAAAAGAAGAAAAAAAAATCTGGAAAATGAAATAAAAATAAATAAATCTGAATGAAGTTATCTTTAATTACATTATTATAAGTAATACTATTAGAGTTGTACTATTACTCGAACGAAAATAAAAGCTTGGGGGGGGGGGGGGGGGGGGAGATGCAATGCAAATGAAAGACATATACTGTGTATCCCTATTCCCTGACATAATTTTATAGCTAAACGGACAGAATTCTATTTTATTTGAATGATGAAACCCAGCTGCCATTAATAGTTGGAAATGGAAATTGCGGAAATGGAAATTGCGGAAATTGCAATTGCGGAAATTGCGGAAATGGTGGACATGGAAATTGCGGAAATTGAAATTGCGGAAATGGAAATTGCGGAAATTGCGGAAATGGTAATTGCGGAAATTGCTCTTCACTTATAGCTATCTATTTTCAGGTAGATTGTTTTATTTTACTCAGTCAGCCATAGCACTACTCATTTTTTTTCATGAAAAAGGTCATAGCTGGGTAATCTATTTTCAGGCAAATTGTGTTTATTGTATTTTATTTTACTCAGCCATAACAATTTATTTTCTGTTAACCAACTTGCTGGCTGGCAGGCAGGCAGACAGCTACTCATAGACAGGCAGACAGACAGACAGCTACTCATGGAGAATTGGACAGGCAGGCAGTCAGACAGCTACTCATAGACAGGCAGACAGACAGCTACTCATGGACAATTGGACAGGCAGGAAGGCAGACAGCTACTCATAGACAGACAGACAGCTACTCATGGACAATTGGACAGGCAGGAAGGCAGACAGCTACTCATAGACAGACAGACAGCTACTCATAGACAATTGGGCAGGCAGGCAGACAGCTACTCATAGACAGACAGACAGCTACTCATGGACAATTGGACAGGCAGGAAGGCAGACAGCTACTCATAGACAGGCAGACAGACAGCTACTCATGGACAATTAGGCAGGCAGGCAGACAGCTACTCATAGACAGGCAGACAGACAGCTACTCATGGACAATTAGGCAGGCAGGCAGACAGCTACTCAGACAGGCAGACAGACAGCTACTCATGGACAATTGGACAGGCAGGCAGACAGACAGCTACTCATAGACAGGCAGGCAGACAGCTACTCATAGACAGGCAGACAGTAAGACAGCTACTCATTGACAGACAGAAAAATAACTACTCATGGACAGACAGGCAGGCAGGCAGGCAGGCAGGCAAAGAGCTACTCATGTTATGTTATTATAACAGCTACTCATGTTATGTGCAATAATTTGTGCAGTTATGGAAACAGCTCTTTGTGTTTATGCAAGAAAATGTAACACATTTATTTATTTACATATTGTGTGCATGCACATTGTACTTTGATACATTTTGCGAAAATAAAGCAATTGAAAGAGAGAAGTTATCAAGTATCATTAATGTCGTAATTTTATCTACTGGCCCCTGGCCCCTTGCCATTTTTGTAATGTGGCCCACAGGTAAATCTATTTGAGTATCCCTGCTGTAGGCCTTTGTTATATTATGCAGCATAAGCCTAAAGGTGTATCAGCGATGTGTACTGCACTGTACAGTCCATATATTTGATCTTTATTAACCTATACTGAATGTCAGTCTCCAGCTTTTCTTCAGATTGTGTACACTGATTTACTAATTATTATGACACATGTAGGCCTATACTGCACATTATGAAATCCACTTATGTTGAGATTCCTCTCTGAGCAGCTTTAAGCTGCATGGCTGTTGGTTTGTTCGTTCCTACTAAGTAACGGATTTTGCTTATTCATACAGTACCCTCTACAAGCCAGCACATTTCAATGTTTTAAGTTAACATGCTGGAAAAAATAACAGATTTACAAGCTATCGACACATATAGGCCTATATATGTACAGATTTGAATGTTAGCTTTTTTTTTTAGTATGCGCCGCCGCGCAAAGTTATGCCGTATAATGCATTGCAGAATGCAGCTACATTCACGTCTTGTGGTCTGCACCATGGGTGGATATATAAGCGTTGTTCAAAAACGTTTGTATGGTTGTCGACAAGTCCTGCAAAGGAGCGATGCACTTATTGGGCTATGCAATAAGTCTCTCTCTAGTCATGGGCTTTAAAGCGAGCTGGGCAGTGCGTGTCTGTGATCTGTTAGAGTGAGAGAGAGTTCAAATCGTGTCCTCCTTTTTTCCATTAGAATCAGTCCTAAAAGAGAGACCGGGTTCGCACTCCGGGTTCGCACTCCTTTTGGGTGTGGAAGATAGGCTTAAGGCTGCGCATTAGATAGGCCTACTACTCACAAGTAAGATAACATGAAAATATTGGATTAGTAGCCTATTCACAAGGAAGATTGAAAATAACAACAATACAAAGAATCATAGCCTAGGCCTATATAACAACAACAACAACTAATAATACAAATAATAATAATATGATGACAACAATGTTTATAATAAAATATATGTGACAAGCATTATATTATTGCGTTTTAATATTCCCACTGCAGGGCAACACGTAGGCCTACGTGACTGCTTTGAGGTTACGCAGCATGCAGGCTATATAATATCTTATCGATCATTGAAGAAGACTCGCTGTCCGGCAATCATACTCTGTCATCAGTATAATAATAATAATAATAATAATAATAATAATAATAATAATATAATAATAATAATAATAGAGATAGAGTCTGTCCGTCAGACAGACATCTCGACCGTACGGAAAAAAGGCCGCCTCCCCACGCACATGCACGGAGTGGGGTGGTGGGGGGGCTGGATTGATGTACGTATCGGAGGCGGGGGGGGGTCGGAGTGGCGGGGTCTTTCCCAAAGTGGAGAAACCCCGCCATTCCGATCAATAGGGTTCGGAATAGCGATGTGTTTAATCGTCGGAGTGGCGGGGTCTTAACCAAAGGGGAGAAACCCCGCCATTCCGATCAATAGAAGTCAATGATCGGAATGGCGATGCGTCGGAATGCCGGTGTGTAACCTATGCAGAGGTTGGTCTCCACTCCTGAAACTACTTTGTGTAAATACTACCACCCTTCAATGTGTTTCAGTGTTATGCAGAGGTTGGTCTCCACTCCTGAAACTACTTTGTGTAAATACTACCACCCTTCAATGTGTTTCAGTGTTATGCAGAGGTTGGTCTCCACTCCTGAAACTACTTTGTGTAAATACTACCACCCTTCAATGTGTTTCAGTGTTGCTGTAATCACACACACACACACACACACACACACACACACACACACACACAATTTTACCATGCTGTTTGTTATTTTCTGTCGTTGAATAATGCATAAAGTTGAATAATCAAGGTGTTTTAATGACTTAAAGTGTACATTCACTTGAAAAGTCTAGCTAAAAATGATGTTCGTAATTCGACCAATTCGTCTTCTTATAGTGGCTCAGTGGTGTTTAGTGAATATTTATTTAGGTATTATTATTATGATTTGGAGAATATGACCAAGAAAAATCTAAATATTATGTTTTATACTGTGCAAAAATACATGGCCGAAGGTAGGTATGGGTGCATGTTTCCCAAACATTGATTGATTTTGATTGATAAACTACTGACATATCATGACAGTGTATATCATGGTCGGTATCATGTCAGTATCATGGTCATTGTCATGGTCAGTATCATGGTCATTGTCATGGTCAGTATCATGTCAGTATCATGGTCAGTATCTGGTCGGTATCATGTCAGTATCATATCATGACAGTATCATGTCAGTACCATGATAACATGATAACATAACATGTCAAATCTACCACCAATGCCACGTTGCATTGTGACAAGTTTTGGGCTTTTCAGGATGCAACACATCGTCTTACAATGGAGTATAACTATAAATGGCCAGGGAAACTCCCCCCTGTCAGGTGAAAAGAAGCAGCTTGGACTCCTCATGCATAGAAGGAAGCATGAGTTCAGTCCTCTGAAATTTGAAATAAGTGCAGTACAGTTGGTAGACTGTATTTGGGGTATCTAAACCAGATATATATAATTGAACTGTCATGATGTGTATAAACCATTTAACTGTAGGACATTTGTATGTTGAGAAATACTGCAAGAGACATGTGTTCAGTCATATATGTTCTATGTGAAATTGTGAATGATGATAAAATACAGTGTTTGTGGATTAATACAGTGAATGGAGACACAGCAACACGTTGTCATTACTGTTCATTCAGTTAATCATCTTTTCCCGGGATAGTACTGTGGCTTGCAAGCTCTGGCTCCCAGGCCCTTCTTGAGGGCGTTGATCAGAGGGTATTTTCCCTGGCCACAGAAATTGCCACTGAAGTCGTCCTGGTCAAGAGTCCAGACCATGGCTCCACCAAAACCACTCCTCTTCAGCCAGCCAACCTGTACCAGTTAACAGTAACCAGTTAACCTGTACCTGTAACAGTGTACCAGCCAACCTGTACCAGTTAACAGTAACCAGTTAACCTGTACCTGTAACAGTGTACCAGCCAACCTGTAGCCTACCAGTGCGTTAAAATAAATGACAAAAGCAGGAACTACTTGGCCTACTTGTGCGCGAGCAGAGCACGCAACTTATATCTGACGCTTGTCAACTTCCTCCCTCGTAAATAACTTAAATCCGTTACGTCATCCACACATGTCACACATGTTTTTAGATAAACATACATAGTTACGTCATCACCCAATCCCTGATTGGCCGAACGACGCCAACAACACACGGCCCCAAGCCAATCGGTTCGAGGGGCCACCGACATACGCAGCAAGCTGCAAACTTACGCTCTGATTGGCCGAGAGACGCCACCAAAGACAATACACATTCCCTGATCCCGGACATACATAATGAGACAAGTTGCAATAAGGAAAGGAGGTCAACACAGAGAACACATGTACAAACGGTTACAGAAGAAATCACAGCCAATAGAATTGTGCAAGATGGTACTAATACCTAAGCCACAGGAACGTAGCCTACAGTTCAATACAAGGTCTGCTAAGAGGATTTTATAACCCAAGAGAGTACTATGGCTTGTTTCCATTAAGGTAACTGGTGTCCTTCATATTAAATGAATCTGAACATTAAAGACAACATTTGTCACCACAACAATATCGTTATTGCAATGTGTACTGTATATTTAATATACAGTGCAAATTGCAACAATGATATTGTCGTGGTTCAATGTCAACAGTGCCACCTCATAATTGTAAAGTGCAAATACAATAATTGAATTTGTGTTTATTAAGTACTTGGGTTAGGTTAGTTATAATTAAGCATAATGTATGTCAGAAAAAAGGGGAAAGAAATAATATTAGATTAGGAACCGTTAAGGGAACCGTTAGGAACCGGAACCGTTAAGAGGGATCCGGTACAATTTGTAAATGCCATTACTATATATTGTAAAATACACAGGTTTTTAATGTACTTATTTCACTCCTAGTATGTAGGACTATTAATTGTTTTAAACCTAAAAGAAATACCTTAAAATTATTATTAAATTAAATTATAATTTATTTGTATTTTTAGTTTGTGTTTATTTGAGACAGACCGATCTGAGCAGATTGTTGTGGTTTCACTACTTTATTCCCGTTTGGGGGTCATACCTATGTTCCCTCAGCCCTATGTTCCCTCAGCCCTATGTTCCCTCAGAAGGAGCATTGGTCAGAGGTGCGCTGGGGGTCGGGAGAGGGTGGGTGGTTAGGTTTAGGTGTCTGCCCCGGGGGAGGTTAGGGTTAGGGTGAGGGTTTGAGGTAGGTTGTCGATCGGACCGTCGGCATATTGACACGGACCCGAGGGAACATAGGGCTGAGGGAACATAGGTACGGTCCCATTGTTTGTATACATAACAATAACACAACACATGATCACATTATACACTTACACAACACATATGAGGGCAACCTGAGTGTCTTCAGTTGGCCCAAGTTTCTTGTTGGTGTTAATTTTCTCATGTATCTTTTATTTTACCACTTTAGGATTCAACACTGCAACAAATAACTGTTGATTAACTGTTGATGACAACGAATACAAAGAACATTTCATAACTGTCTACATATTGTCGTATCTTGTACTCAGGGTTTGTGGATTATATTACCAATTCCTTGGTTTAGCCACTTGGTTGAAATGCATGTCCATCATTTACTAGATAAAACAGCTTCCATACAATCAATTAGTTCCAGTTACAGCATGTTTAGGCCTCCCCGTCCAAGGGCACAGAGCGCCTGGTTCCCCATTTCCCTCTTCTCTCTGTCCTTCTCTAACTCCCATGCTTCATTCCACAAACATCAAACAGCCCATAGTGGGTCTAACCTAAAAACAGGGCTTACTTTTTCGATAGGTTGTGTGTGTGTGTGTGTGTGTGTGTGTGTGTGTGTGTGTGTGTGTGTGTGTGTGTGTGTGTGTGTGTGTGTGTGTGTGTGTGTGTGTGTGCGTGTGTGTGTGTGTGTGTGTGTGTGTGGACAGCTTGCATGTAAAATGACCCTCCCCTGTCCCCAGAACAAAGGTCTTCCAACATTGATTGATTGAAATATTTATTAACAGTTTGCAGAATTACAGTATACATTTCAAGCACAAATTCAATACAAAGACTGTTAACTGTGAGTGGACGACCCAATTAAGCATTACACTTGTTTAAAAGAGGGTCCACCATGTTCAATTCATCAAAACATTTGAAGACGTACAATTAGACACTTCTATATAGTCAAAAACAGAACAGGAATTCATCATAAAGGAAGCAAAAAGGGAAAAGAAACATACGTATACAGTGAGGGGAAAAGGGGGGGGGGATTCAGATTTTACGGGGGCCAGTTTCAAATTGCAGCCGTCCGTAGGTGCCCTTTGAGAGCGGTTTTGAAAGACTCTTAATGACTGTTGGTAGGGCGTTCCACATTTTGGTGGCATAGGAGCGAAAAGAATGGGTCTTCACCTTAAAGCAAGATGGCTGGCCCTTTCTCTATCAGAAGCTAAACAAATCATTGTTTAGGTTAAAAGCAATTCTGATCAATTATGACATACTTTGAGAGACATAATGTCAAAATATACAACAATATCATCGTAGTCTGGCAGAAACCTAATATCTCCATATTTAAACTTTTTGTTTTTTTCTTGTAAATGTATGGCCTGTTTTGTCATACAAAACAGTCTTGTGCAAAAGTAGTGAAAATAGATGATGCATTGTGAGCTTGTAGATCAACAATTTTAGCTATTTTTGAAACATTTTGAAAGAGAAAGTAGTTACCGGTAAGTGTTTTTTAATCAGACATACTCATTTATCTTATTCTGCACATCATCCATCTTCGTGGACCAGTAGCCTACTCCATCAGTAGTCCATCTTCTTCCTCACCTGGACTGAACTGTGTGGCCGGGCGATGAGGCCGATGCAGAAGATGATTTTGAGACGGGTGCAGAGACGCTCCATTGTGTGGCGGTCGCCCCCTGAGTGCCTCAGGTACACTTCCAGGATTGGTTGGCCGAAGAGTTTAGACGTGCCTACCACACCATCGTAGAGGGAGTGCAGGTTCTGGTCAGCGAGGTCATTGTTGTAGCTCTCCTTAAAGTCACGCGTCTTTCTCTCCCGGTTTTTAGCATCCAGTTCCAGCATCTCCATGTACATCCGGAACTGGTTCTGCAGTCTCTGCACCACAGGACTGTAGCCTACTGAGAATTCACAACTTCTATCTGGATCTGCAACAAGGCGTCGTTGTTCTGCTGGGACAGCGTGTCAAGGGCACCTTGGATCGTGCCAAACTGAAGCTTCAGCGTGTCGATGTCTTCATCGTCGACGTGGTTCAGCACCAACCGGATAAGGGAGCCAGCCATACCGAAAATAGGGTGCACCGTGGCTGCTGCTGTAGAGATGGCGGCCACACAGTTCAGTACCGTAAACAGGCCCTCCTTCAGGCTGGAGCTATCAGCACTGATCTCCGCTGACATGATGGAAGTCTTTTCTCTCACAATCTCCCTCTCCAAAGTACCAATCTGTATAGTTTATTCTTCCTCTTCCCACCAATCCCTGCTCGGAAACAAATTCAGCGACACTTTAGCCTTAATATGTCTTGACTATAATATGTGTGAGTCCGTCGCACCACAGTTTCCAAATGACAATGACGTGCATTTGTTGCCAGATCCTCTATTAAAGGGCCGCCCTTGGCTACCTCCTGAATAACTGACCAATCAGATTGCTTGCATTTCTTTGAGCGGACAGGCCATGTATTGACATGCAGTGATGACCACTGATGACAAAGAATGCATTGAATAGTTTTCTGCTCTTAGTACGTTATTCACTTACCAAGAATGACAAAATGAAACATTTACTTACCGTGTATTAAACAAAACAGAGGAAATAGTTTATGGCATATTAAATGGTTATAGTTTTCCTGTATTTATAAATGTGATTCATAATCATAATGACGTGTGAAATATAGCTCACTCATTCTTGAGATGAGTGGAAAAAACATGTCCCACACATAAGAGCCTTATTTATGTTAAAAATAAATAGATTCATAAAAATAAAAGCTTTTGCAAAGTTATATGTAATACAGTTGTGTATTCTTATGACATTAATTTCATTATACTTTTTTTTTCATATTCTATCTGAATTAGTTAAAAGCAGGCTCTGTACCCACGAATGCCTGTATTTAGCCTGTCCCCAGCAAGTGGTCACAATTTCAAACTGCCAAAAAAGTGTCTAATACTGTCACAATCACATAAATATACATACTAAATGAAAGTAGATTGTCAACATAGCAAACAATATACACAGTTAATTTATATTTTCCAATAAATATCTCATATCAAATGTGTGTCCCACGTCTCCGTCAACTCCGCCAGGTTTTTTAAAAGTCTTAAATTAATCAGAAAATATTTTTAGATTTTTGCCTGAAGACTCCTTTTCCAAGTCCTGTTTATATTTGTTGCAACAGTGGAGCACCTGGTCTGACAAGCATTCAATTGTTTGATATTTTAAACAAACAATGTTGATATCAATGTGGTCACAGCTTTTACATGTCAACTCCGTCAGGACATTATCATGATCTTTGTTAAGAATTCCAAAATAATGTTTAGTATTTTAGTTTAGGGTTAGGTTTATAGCTAACAACTGAAGAAAAACACAAAATGGCTACATTGTACTACAGAGGGTTAAGATGAAAACAAATGCCATTTTGTCAACTCCGTCAGACATCAACTCCGTCAGGTTTTGTGTCTGACAGAGTTGACATGTATCTGACGGAGTTGACAAAAGTGTTCCTAAAACAATAAAATTATAGCTTTTGAATAATGGGAAGTATTCTAATTTGGCACACAGTTAGAGCATGCGTCAAGGACCATTTTCGGGAACATCAAGTACAATTTATGCTTCGTCCCTCGATGGTGTCGTCGCGCAGGCAGACCTCAGTCGCATCCGCGATGCGATGTGAGCTTGTATATCAGCTGTTATCTGTGTGCAATACTGTTGCGCAATGAAGTATAAATGTCTCCTATATAGGCTGCACCTCACTAGCCCGACAGGTTGAATGAACTGAAACCAGCGCTCCCCGGAAACCCAAAAAAACAGGTTTGGAGATCTGTTGGAAATTGATTACTATATAGAACAGTCACCCGTGCGCGACCGTCAAATAATTGGTCTAGCGGATCGAAAACACGTCCATTGTCTGTCCATCAGAGGTAAAATATACAATGTGAAAAGTACATTCATTGTGTTCTGGCTACTTTATTCATTCCTATTGAATTATTGGAGGGTGTGCGCATGCATACAGTGAGTGGCAGATCGAGTGGCAGCGTGAGTGACAAAGTGAATTTAATGTTGTTTAAAGTCATTCATTGGAATCAAAAAGGACTTTTCTGTTTGGATGTATGGAGTGTCAAGGCCAGGAAGTATATAGTGTTTTGCCACTCAGTATATAGGCATTCCCGCATAACTTCCGGGTATTTTCTCTATGTCTCTATGTCAGCACTGCTCAGCAGTCAACACAGCAGTCCACACACACACACACACACACACACACACACACACACACACACACACACACGGCACACATGACACAGTGTACTGTACATACTGTACGTATGGAATACTGTAGGCCTACATAAAACAGTGCTGAAAATGTGTGGTGTGGGTTAGGGTTAGGGTGGACATATAGTATCAAAGTATAATTATCCACCAAATATCTTTGTTGAAAATAGCTGATCTACAAGCTCATAAGTGATGGTTCTTTGTGGAGCCGGCATTAGCCTTTAGAAAAGAAACAAATAAATACACATTTAACACTTAGCTTGCTATAACGATTCCCTCAGCCATGGAACCTGTGATGCCAATGCTGATAGCATTGGACGACCAACCTTTTCCAAGGCCGACAGCAAATGTTCTCTTATGGAACGATTCCATAGTCTCATGGTCGCAGCCTACGTACTTCCTGTAGGCGGAGACGACACATCTGCGGTTTCCCCGCACCAAGCTTCTACTATACAGTGACTGATGTTAGTCTGCCTCAAACGTTTTTTAGTAACACTAACATTACAAATAATAATGCCCGGAACATCGGGATGAACCTGTGTAGTTTATGGCTGCTCCAACAGTAGTGGCAACATAAGAAAGAATGGCATGTCAAAATATCTATCGCTAAGCATTAAAGTATGAGGTATAAAGTACAGCAGCCTTGTGTTCCTAAAACAGAAAGATTGGGTATTTTGGTAAGACTGACGTTATGTATATCTTTCAGGACCTTTCACTGCTTTGTCTCAACCATTACTCAATGGCTCTGGTCTCAGCCACCGCGGTAGATATTTTGACAATTTTTCTTTTTGAATGTTGCCACTACTGTTGGAGCAGCCATAAACTACACAGGTTCATCCCGATGTTCTGACCGTCCTGACCGGAGTGTTGTGGGATGAATCGGGGCTGCTTGATCTATTGTCCGGGTGTGTGGAAAGGCGATTGAAAGTAATCAATAAAAAACATGCAGCTAAACGGAGATCTACGTGTCCCTCATCGGACCGTTGGGATTGGAACCACGTAGAAAACCGGTTAACGCATTTGGGGTGTTAAGAACCATGTTAATATCTTTTGGCATACTTAAACAGCTGCAAATGAGTAAACATGTCCATGAAGGGTTTCAGGCAAAGTAACTTAAAATTTAAAATAAAGTGTACTATATCCTAAAAATCACACCCGTGTGAAGTGAGGGCCGCTCTTATCATCGTACATCATCATGACGTAACATGTCGATTTGCACACATTGTGACGTCAATTCTCCATTCATTGTCAATGGGAATTTAATGTTTGTGTAAGAGGAAAATCTACACTAATAATATAGGAGGGGCTAGTGCCCCATCGAAAAGTACAATATTTTAGATTTTTACTACAACATCCCACTTAATATTTCACTTTGAAAAATCTTTTGGTAATTTTATCGCATCACTTTTTTATTTATTTTTTTGTTTCCACCTGAATGGTGTTTATTTAAGTTGTTAAAGGGCATTTCCCATTAAAAACATGCACTTCTGGGGTCATTTTAACAGTCTCGTGATTTATCCATTTCAGTTGAGAAATCACACTTGTGTGATGTGAAGTGAGGGGCGCTCTTATCATCTTACATCATCACATTCTGTGCCCAGCCAATCAAATAACCGACACACAGACCTGGGCATCGGAGGGGCTAGCGCCCCCTCACTTCACACAAGTGTGATTCTTTTAAACTATAGGAGCCTATAAGCCCTCGACACGCGATCTCTGCATCAGTCAGTCCTTGTCCCTGGCATCATAACCATGCCCATATATGGGCAAAAATAATAATAATAATAAAAAACACTGATTGTTCATCTCACTCCCAGTGTGTAAGGACCTCTACTCCTCTCCAAAACGGTCTCTCGCCGCCAGGAAGACGAGCGACCACTTTGTGGAAGCCAGCGGCGATCCAAGTAAAGAATACAGAATATTGAATCTGACTACCAGGCCATTGTCGTCTGCCTCCAGCTCACCTTTAAAACCCTCCGCCTTACAGTCAGCAGACTCTGTGTAACTGCTGTCCTCACATTCCAACAGTCTCTTCTCCTCTCTGCTCGGACTGTAGCGCTCTCCGTACCACACCATGCCAACCAGGCACAGGCACGTGATGAGGGCCACGCACAGGAGCCACAGGACCACCGAATGGATCTGGGTCTGAGAGAAGAGGTCCTGTCCAAACTTCACGCACACCAGGGCCTCCAGGAAAGCGATGGCCCCGAACACCCAGCACTGCGTTCCGACTCGCTTACACTGGGCGTCCGTGAGGTACGCGTGGTACTGCCTCACCGTGGGCGCCGTGATGGCCAGCAGCAGCAGAATGCGACACCAGCTCAGCGGGTGCTTCGCGGGGAACACGAAGATGTGCTTCAGGAAGAACGTGTTCAGCTCCGTGAGCTGCCAGACGATCATCAGCACGTAGACGCCCGCGAAGTGGCGCGCCGACGACTCGGGGCCGAGCCAGCGCACGCACGTCCAGCTGGCCGGCGTGAACTGCAGCGCCGCCCGCCTGATCTTCCCCGCGGTGGTGTGGATGTCCATGATGCCCGCCCACTGGTACGCTCTCATCTCCAGGAAGCGGCAGAGGGTCATGCCCAGCCAGATGCCCACGCCGTTGCACAGCAGGATGTCCAGGATGAGCTGGTCCCACCAGCACTCCGCGAAGTTGGGCAGCAGGTGCATGAAGAAGAGCTCCGTGACCTCCCAGGTGATGCTGATGGTCCAGCACAGGCCGTAGCTGCGGACGAGCAGCGCCTTCAGCACCCAGCCCCCGAAGTGGCTGAACGCAAAGATGTCAAAGTGGCTCCAGATCCGCTCCGGCGTAATCACGTGGCAGTTGGTGGCGTACTCCATCACGTCCGCCTCCCGCCTGGCGTGACGCAGGCCGGGGTCCAGCCAGTACAGCATGTGCTTGACCTGCGTCGGGTTCAGGAAGACGACGGACACCAGGAAGAGGGAGTAGAGAGCGCTCAGCCCGAAGACCAGCCGCCATATCGCCGGGTGAGGCCTGGTGAACGGGCCGTTGGGAAACGCCAGGACGCCGATGACCAGGAAGAAGGAGACGAACGCGACGAGGCTCACCCACAGGTTGTCGTCGGGACGGGCGTCGTCCCGCGCGAGCGCAAAGTACATCAGGCCGAGCACGGTGCACGCGAGCAGCGAGATGGTGCGCGGCCTGTAGAAGAAGTCCAGCGTGATGTTCTCCACCTGCTGCTCGTTCACCATTCTGAAATGCATCCTGTAGTTGACGTGGTCTTTACTCAGGGTGCGGGACCCGCTGTACACGGACACCGCCATCGCTTCCCCCAGAGTGTGTGAAGCCTTCTCCAAGTCAGACACACCGCCGTCAGTGTACGTCTTCCTTGGGATTATAACGCTTTGAATTGAGAGGAATGCCCGACACTGCACCTCATTGGTAAAGTACACAAATGGACACCTATAAAATGATACACTTCTTTAGGTGTGCGCTGCTTACTTATTCGTATTGGTTCAGTTGCACAAATGTCCCCCAAAGCATGGATGGATGGATGCCTGTTCATCTATCTTTTATCTATATGGGGAAATCTGTGTATCGTGAGTCCTTCCACAAATCCTAAGAACTGGACAGTATCGATTGACTTCAAGCTCGGGTGCGAGTGTCACCGACGACCAGGGGGAGTGACGTACGAATCAGTCAGATCAGCGGTTGTCCAGAGCTATCTATATATCTATAACGCGGTCTGTTTGTGTATACCCTTTATGCCGACATAAGGAGTTCCATGTATCTGTCCGTATATGTCTGCCTGGGTCCCTTTTATGTCCATGAGCTGTATGGAGATCGTTGATGTCATCAAAATGACATCAGGGAACGTGTTGTGAGTTTTCAGGTCACATTTCCCAATTACTTGCGCAAGCAGAGCGCGCAAGTAATCATTTCGCTTGGTCTCTTCAAAGTGAAGCCAAGTTTTTTTCAACCGTAACCGTGGTTTGCTGGGACCAGTTACAACATTATGTCATCGTTGAGAACTGGGACCAGAGTACATGGTGTGTATACGTATGTAACTGGTCCCAGCAAACCAGGCACAGACTTACGGTTGAAAAAAACTTGGCTTCACTTTTTGGAACCAAGTAACCACAGTATACTGCTAATCAAATTACAACTACATACTCTGTATGTAGTTGTAATGTGATTTGTAATTTGTAAATCTGTGCCTGCATGGTCTGCTGGGACCAGACTACACAGATGACCATATCTCTTACGTCATCACTGAGAGCTAGTCATACATATACACACCATGTACTCTGGTCCCAGTTCTCAACGATGACGTAATGTTGTAACTGGTCCCAGCAAACCAGGCACAGACTTACGGTTGAAAAAAACTTGGCTTCACTTTTTGGAACCAAGTAACCACAGTATACTGCTAATCAAATTACAACTACATACTCTGTATGTAGTTGTAATGTGATTTGTAATTTGTAAATCTGTGCCTGGTCTGCTGGGACCAGACTACACAGATGACCATATCTCTTACGTCATCACTGAGAGCTAGTCATACATATACACACCATGTACTCTGGTCCCAGCTCTCAACGATGACGTAATGTGGTATCTGGTGGGACCAGATTACACAGATGACCATTTCTCTTACGTCATCACTGAGAGCTAGTCATATATATACACACCATGTACTCTGGTCCCAGCTCTCAACGATAACGTAATGTGGTAACTGGTCCCAGCAAACCAGGCACAGACTTACGGTTGAAAAAAACTTGGCTGTCACTTTTTGGAACCAAGTAACCACAGTATACTGCTAATCAAATTACAACTACATACTCTGTATGTAGTTGTAATGAAAAAAGTAGAACACGTATGTATACATGTAAAAAATTAAGATCTATATATCATTCTTATGTACAGATCACCTAAAACAAACCTTTCGGAATTAAACACATTTCTCAAAAAAATGGTAAAGTATCTATCATCTCCGACTTCCACAATTATGATAATAGGAGATTTCAATGAAGACCATTATACTGAAAAAGATATAAATATAAAGACCTTCATGTCAAGATTAGGCTTTAAACAATTAAATACAAATCCAACTACAGATTTCGGAAGTATTTTAGATCATGTATATTTCAACAAATTTGAAAGTATTATTACAGAAATTGAAGTTAGAGACACATATTACTCTGATCATGATTTAGTATTAATATCACTATAGTACAAAATGAAATACATTTAAAACAATTGACAATTTACAATAAGTAATAAAATAATTATACTGTATAATATATTTTAATTCAGTTTATATACCATTTTTTTCATCACATATCAATGATTCATTTTTCTGTAAAAAAGTAGTTAGGTAGCAAATAGTTACACGTAATGATTATACATTTCAAACGTTCCTTCACAGAGATACTGAGATGTGATAGTTTCCAGCGGTCGAAAGTACTTGCGCGCTCTGCTTGCGCACTAGTAGGCCATTTATGGCCTACTAGTGTGCAACAAGCAAGTATGCACTCGGCAGAGTGCAGTTCTAGTTTCTGAAATATTTTTTATGCTTTTTATATAATAAATTAATAATAGCAGGGCACTCACTGGCAGCTAAAAACAAATAATCATATCCATCCAAAAACACTAGTTACTGTAGTAGTTGTAACGAAGGCTCTCACGACCTCTCACGAGAGTTCCATAACATAGACATCTAAGCGTTGACATCGGGGTCAATGTATAGAAACTCCATATATGGACATGGACAACTGGTATCGTCATCGTGACGAGCCTCCAGCAGTGTTGTTTTTGGCAGCAAATTTCGATTTTAGTTTTAGTCATAATTATAGTCTTTGGACTGAAACTTCATGTAGTTTTAGTCACATTTTAGTCACCTGGAAATGTCTTAGTGTTAGTCTAGCTTTAGTCACCTAAATCTACAGGTGATTTAGTCGACTAAAATGTGTTTTTGGTGGGCCTTGATGCCGTCGTAATGCGTGTTTTTACACTTGCTGAAAATAGCCGATCTACAAGCTCTACAAGCTATTTTCAGCATGATGGCCTTATTTATCTGTTAATGCAATGTTGTTCTCCCTTTTTGTATTACTGTCTTAATGTGATGTTGTGTGTTACAATGGTTGTGTTCTTGAACGTCCCCTTTAAGCCACTGATTACCTGCTCAGTGCCAGCCCTGTCAACGAATGGGTGGAGCTCCACTGGCTATAAATGGGGCCAGAGGATTCATTTCAGAGAGACTGCAAAGAGGACAGATAATACATACACAGAGAGGCTTGTGTTGTGCAGAGTGAACAATGAGTGAACAATGAGTGCAAGTGTGATTATGCAGAGAGGCGAATTGAGAAGGAGTGGAGCAGCATCAGTGGGGATCGTGCCGGACCGAGACGCACCAGAGAGACTGGGAAACCAGACCAGTGCATAACGGAACGCTGCATGTCAAACCATCGCAGCGGTCGGGATAACCCCGGCCGTGTGTGTGAGTAGCCTACTGTTTAAGCAGCGTTCTATAGCTGCTGTGGGCTTCTGTACAACAGAGATACTGGCGGCTCTGTTTTTGTGTACTTACAGATCCATGAAGGAGGAAGTGGATGGATTTCGATGATTTAGGACTGGATTGGGGTTGCTTCCTCTGCCCATGCCTGGCTACCTTGTTGTTAGACTGACTTGCACACTGCGTAATTTGCACATTTTGTACTCATTAAAGGATTCAACCTCATACGAGCTTGTAGTAGGTCTGCTATTTTTGAAAGTGTGGCTCAAATCTTTAAATATATTATTTCAGAGTGAACATTTTTTAACTCATATCTTTGCTTCTGGGGTGGGGGGGGTCCCTGGAACAACATATTTTCAGATGGGGGTCCGCTGCCAAATTCAGACAATTCTGGGGGTCCTTGACATGAAAAAGGTTGAGCAACCACTGGCATAGAAACAGACGTTTTTCAGAAAACTATTAGGATTTAGAAGGGCTTTGTCCCAAGCAGTCTCTACCGTGTGGTTTGGGCTTTAGGGGCTCCATCTTGTGCCACCCCTTAGTTTTCTGAAAAAGCTATGTTTCTATGTCAGTCGCACCCAGGGCCGGCCCTCCCATCAGGCAAGTCAGGCAATAGCCTGGGGCATCAGGAGGGGACGGGGGCAGCAGAGCCCAGTCACAGATACTTTCGCTTTCAAGCGCTGCGCGCAGCAAAACAGCTGAGCTGACGCTGTGGCTGTTCTGCTCTGCTGCCTGCCCCCCCCACCCCTGCTACTAAAGCCAGCCAGCCAGGGGTGGGGGGTGTGGCCGGTGGAATGCCCCCTCCCCCGCCCCCAGCCTAACCTACAGGCAAACGGGCAAACGGCATGGTGCACTGATGGGGAAAATAAACAAATAAAGTACTGTGTTGTCCACTCGTCGTGGTGTTTTTTTTGTTGGTGTTGTGATGTCCAAGAGGCCAAACCAACCCTCTGGTCATCAGGGAAGAAAGAAAAAAATGGTATGAATGTATGAATGAAGGTATGAATGTGATTACTAAACAGTGAATCATGAATAAACTGTCTAGTTATTTGAGCTAAACAAGTAGCAACAAGCTAGCTGCTACTGCATGTTGTGTTGTCATTGTCACTTGTCAGACTTGCAGCTATTAGCTAGCTTATTTAGTTGAGAATGAGTAAATATATGGGCATATAATGTCAAATAAGTTAATTTGATAATTTCCCAAGAGCCCAACTTTATTTGTCCCCCTGAGGGCAAATGGTTTTAATAATAATAATAATAATACATTTTATTTATATGGCGCCTTTCAGGTCACTCAAGGTCGCCTAACAAAACAGAAAAGAAATACAATACAACAAAACAAGTTTAAAATACACACAAAGGCCTGCAGCAGACTTCTACTCAAGGTGGGAGTAGGCTTGTCTGAAAAGGTGAGTTTTGAGGTGGGATTTGAAGGTGGGGAGTGAGTCCATGTTTCGAATGTCGGGGGGAAGGCTGTTCCAAAGGCGAGGGGCAGAGCGGCTGAAAGCTCTACCCCCCATGGTGGACAAACGAGCTGGGGGAACAGTGAGGTTGGTGGAGGAGGCAGACCTAAGTGACCGGCTGGGAGTGTTGATATGGATGAGATCAGACAGGTATGGGGGGGAGAGGTTATGGATGGCATTGAATGTGTTGAGGAGGATCTTATAATCTATGCGGGATTTGATGGGTAGCCAGTGGAGTTGGTGAAGAACGGGGGTGATGTGGGAGATGGCAGGGGTTTTGGTGATGATGCGGGCTGCAGCGTTCTGGACCAGTTGGATTTTATGGAGGAGTTTGTGGGGGAGACCGAAGAGAAGGGAGTTGCAGTAATCGAGGCGGGAGGTGACCAGAGAAAGGACTAGGATGGCAGTGTTGTTGGGGGTGAGTGAAGGGCGGAGGCGGTTGATGTTGCGGAGGTGAAAGTAGGCGGACCGGATGGTGTTATTGATGTGGGTATGGAAAGATAGGGTGCTGTCGAGGACGACACCCAGACTCTTGACCTGGGGGGAGGGGGAAACCGAGGAGTTATCTATGGTGAGTGTAAAACTGGGCTGCTTGGTGAGTGAGGATTTAGTGCCAATGAGGGTTAACTCGGTTTTATTGCCATTTAGTTTGAGGAGGGATGAGGTGAACCAGTCTTTAATTTCATGAAGACAGGCACAGAGGGAGGGTGGTGGGAGGGTGGAGGTAGGTGTGGAGGAGACATAGAGCTGGGTGTCGTCCGCGTAACAGTGGAAATTGACGTTGTGTTTGCGGAATATTGAGCCAAGTGGGAGGAGGTATATTATAAATAATATGGGGCCAAGGACAGAGCCCTGGGGAACACCAGAGGAGAGGGGAGAGGAGTGGGATATGAAAGATTTTAGCTGAATGAACTGAGTGCGGTCGGAGAGATAGGAGTGGAACCAGTGTAGGGGTGTGTCAGATATGCCAATGGAGGCTAGACGGTCGAGGAGGATGGAGTGTGAGATGGTGTCAAAGGCTGCAGTCATGTCGAGAAGGATGAGAATGGATAACTGTCCAGAGTCGGCTGCTAACAGGAGGTCATTGGTGATTTTTATTAGGGCTGTTTCTGTACTGTGGTGGGGGCGGAAACCGGACTGAAATTGTTCATATAGGTTGTTGTTGGAGAGGTGGGCCTGTAACTGAGTTTTGTTTACTTTTAGCCAGTAAGCAAAGCCAGCCCATTGTTTCAATTTCAATCTCAACAAATTGTACACTCAAAGTTAGTAACTTTGAATTTAAATTAGTCCTGTAAGGGTTCATTTGGTGGTTGGTTTAATTATTATATATATTTTTTACAGTGATTAAAATTATATGCTATGATACTGATATTATTTTTTAGAATTGAGAGAGGATCACAATAGAGAACCATTTTGTGGAACACTCTCCTATTTAATACTACCACCAATTTATAATCTGTTCAGTACATATTACATTTGTATTATTTAAAAAAATACCTGTTTTTAATGGATAACAATATAGAAGCTTTAGTCTGTGTCTAATGTTGACTTGTCCATTGCATATGTCTGCTGTTACTATATAGAAGTGTATTTGTATGTCTCTAAATGTTTTGATGAATTGAACAAGGTGGACCCTGTTGTAAACAAGTGTAATGCTTATTTGGGTCGTCCACTCACAGTTAACAGTCTTTGTATTGAGTTTGTGCTTGAAATGTACTGTAATTCTGCAAACTGTTAATAAATATTTCAATCAATCAATCTGTCGGGAAGAGCCTAGTTGCCATCCCAACAGAAACAATATGTATTTTTAACATTACTCTACATGATCTTGCATTAAGGAGTCTCAGGTCAGGTCAACAAACTGGTAAGAATTTGAAGCGTCAAAATTTGAAGAGTGCATCATGGCACCATGGCGGCGGCGGCGGGGGGGGGGGGGGCATCAGGAAATATCTAGCCTGGGGCAGTATTTTAGTCAGGGCCGGCCCTGGTCGCACCTGAGAGGAGAGGAGAGGAGCTCACATGACACCTTGAAACAGGTGTGTGTAGTTGCTAATAAAATGTCTTGACACACACACACACACACACACACACACACACACACACACACACACACACACACACACACACACACACACACACACACACACAGGTGGACCCTCTTGTAAACAAGTGTAATGCTTAATTGGGTCATCCACTCACAGTTAACAGTCTTTCTATTGAGTTTGTGCTTGAAATGTACTGTAATTTTGCAAACTGTTAATACATATTTCAATCAATCAAAACACACACACACACACACACACACACACACACACACACGTGTGTCATTGCATTATCATCACATGTGACAGATTGCTCAGGCTCCATTTTGACTCCAGCTGAAACACAAGACTTTTACACGTCTCCACATAATATGGAGTTCAATAGTTTTACACATTATGTCAGAGTTACAGACTTGTAAGGGTCCATTTGGTTCCATGTGTGACCATGTTTGAGGGAAGTAGGGGTGCATACATTTGAATTTCTCCGGTCAGCCTGACTGTTTATTGTTGTTGTTGTTGTCAACATGGCTCGGAAGAGAATGAGTGATTTCTTTGGTGGGTCTTTTCCACGTGAAAATGCACGGAACGCGCGTGCACGAGGCATGAGGCACATGCAGGCGCACCCCCTACCAGACGCTCAGCCCCTGCTAGTGTAAAGTACTTTCCGCGGGCCTGTGTGGCATTATGTTCTACTTCAGCTATTGGAAAAATAGCAGATCTACAAGCTCCCCAGTAAAAGTATAGTTTGCTACTTGAGTTGCTATTAAATGCCTTGATGTCATATTCGACCATTGGCTATCCTTTTTAAACTCTCACATTTTGTTTTAAAATCATGCTTTATTGTTATGCTACTTTAACAGGCTTAAAAACGCATCTTGCAGGAAGAGACAATTAATGACAGAGCTTTACAGCAGAAGGCCTATTATACATATGGCTTGAAAACTGACCCTATAGTGCAGGGATACTCAAATAGATTTACCTGTGGGCCACATTACAAAAATGGCAAGGGGCCAGGGGCCAGTAGATAAAATTACGACATTAATGATACTTGATAACTTCTCTCTTTCAATTGCTTTATTTTCGCAAAATGTATCAAAGTACAATGTGCATGCACACAATATGTAAATAAATAAATGTGTTACATTTTCTTGCATAAACACAAAGAGCTGTTTCCATAACTGCACAAATTATTGCACATAACATGAGTAGCTGTTATAATAACATAATAACATAACATGAGTAGCTCTTTGCCTGCCTGCCTGCCTGTCTGTCTGTCTGTCTGTCTGTCTGTCTGTCCATGAGTAGTTATTTGTCTGTCTGTCAATGAGTAGCTGTCTTACTGTCTGTCTGTCTATGAGTAGCTGTCTGCCTGCCTGTCTATGAGTAGCTGTCTGTCTGTCTGCCTGCCTGCCTGTCCAATTGTCCATGAGTAGCTGTCTGTCTGCCTGTCTGAGTAGCTGTCTGCCTGCCTGTCCAATTGTCCATGAGTAGCTGTCTGTCTGCCTGTCTGAGTAGCTGTCTGCCTGCCTGCCTAATTGTCCATGAGTAGCTGTCTGTCTGCCTGCCTGCCTGTCTGTCCAATTGTCCATGAGTAGCTGTCTGTCTGCCTGTCTGAGTAGCTGTCTGCCTGCCTGCCTAATTGTCCATGAGTAGCTGTCTGTCTGCCTGTCTATGAGTAGCTGTCTGCCTTCCTGCCTGTCCAATTGTCCATGAGTAGCTGTCTGTCTGTCTATGAGTAGCTGTCTGCCTTCCTGCCTGTCCAATTGTCCATGAGTAGCTGTCTGCCTGCCTGTCCATTTCTCCATGAGTAGCTGTCTGTCTGCCTGTCTATGAGTAGCTGTCTGACTGCCTGCCTGTCCAATTCTCCATGAGTAGCTGTCTGTCTGTCTGCCTGTCTATGAGTAGCTGTCTGCCTGCCTGCCAGCCAGCAAGTTGGTTAACAGAAAATAAATTGTTATGGCTGAGTAAAATAAAATACAATAAACACAATTTGTCTGAAAATAGATTACCCAGCTATGACCTTTTTCATGAAAAAAAATGAGTAGTGATATGGCTGACTGAGTAAAATAAAACAATCTACCTGAAAATAGATAGCTATAAGTGAAGAGCAATTTCCGCAATTACCATTTCCGCAATTTCCATTTCCGCAATTTCCGCAATTTCCATTTCCGCAATTTCCGCAATTTCCATTTCCGCAATTTCCTCAATTTCCATTTCCGCAATTTCCGCAATTTCCATTTCCACCATTTCCGCAATATCCGCAATTACCATTTCCGCAATTTCCGCAATTTCCATTTCTGCATTTCCGCAATTTCCATTTCCACCATTTCCGCAATTATAATTTCCGCAATTTACATTTCCAACTATTAATGGCAGCTGGGTTTCATCATTCAAATAAAATAGAATTCTGTCCGTTTAGCTATAAAATTATGTCAGGGAATAGGGATACACAGTATATGTCTTTCATTTGCATTGCATCTCCCCCCCCCCCCCCAAGCTTTTATTTTCGTTCGAGTAATAGTACAACTCTAATAGTATTACTTATAATATGTAATTATAGATAACTTCATTCAGATTTATTTATTTTTATTTCATTTTCCAGATTTTCTTTTCTTCTTTTTTTTTAGATTTTCATTGGTGGGCCAGTCATAATGGTCCCGCGGGCCTGATGTGGCCCGCGGGCCTGAGGTTGAGTATCACTGCTATAGTGTACTGTTGAGTGAGGCACTCAAATTGTAACAATTTAGATAATTGTTTTACAAGAGGCAAACTCACTGTTGATTGTTTTTGTTTAGTTTAGTTTGTTTTAGATTTGATGATACTCTGCTCATTTGTTCAGTGGTTAAAAGAAGGACCCCCACAAGCCCACATTAAATATGTAGCCTATTTGGCCATGCACCCGCATTTGAAAAGATGTTGGTTTACATAATAATAAAAAAAAGTATGTCATTTTATTTTCAAAACTAGACTAAAATGTCAGGGAGGGACGTGGGTGTTATGTCTGACTGACAGCTGTTCGATGGTGCTGCACTCATTGCATGTTCCTGCATGCCTGTGATGATTGGGGGGATTATCTGGGATCGATTACTCCAGTCTCTTATACAACAGATGATGTGATGCTGCTGCTTCTGCCGTTGTTGTTATATTTACTCTAAATTTGAAAGTAAAGAATACTTGTGTTAAGCTGTGTCATGGTCCACTGATTTACAAACACAATATTGGCGACGAGGATGGCTGCTTTTTCTCTTCCACCACCTAACCCCTTCCTGGAATTGCCGGGCGAGTCTCCAGTGCCCTGGACTCGCTGGAAACAGTCCTTTGAAACATGGCTAGTTGCTATGGGGCTAACCGGTGTCGGCGCGGCGCGCAAAAAGGCGCTGTTGCAACACTGTCTGGGAACGGAGGGTCAACGGGTGCTCGGGACGCTGGAAACTGAGCCCGATACGGACTATGACGCCGCCGTGGTGCTTCTACAAGGACATTTCGCGGCCCCGCAAAGCGCTCTTCTCCGACGCTTTTTGTTCAGACAACGACGCCAGCTGCCCGGTGAGTCTGTTCACCAGTATGTGGCTAACCTGCGGGGGCTGGCTGGCTCGTGCAAGTTTGGCGTGCTGCAGGATGAAATGATCCGAGACCAATTGATTGAACACACAAGCAACGTGAAAGTACGTGAGAGACTGTTAATGGAAAAGGATGAACTGTTGCTGTCCGAGGCTGTTGCTATTGCCTTTAATGTTGAGAGTGCAACTGAGTGTGCAGCTATGTTAACTACACAACAAGTGGCCACATTCAGCCGTACGTCCGACCACTCTCTGCTCCCGCCACCGCCACGCAGCGATGCAACGGACCCTGACTCCACAGCTGTGATGCAACTGGAACGACGTCAGCGGCCCCGCCCACAACCACAACCGCAACAACAGCCCTGCGGTAACTGTGGGTCTAGGACGCATGCATCAAGAGCCCAGGACTGCCCTGCCCGTGGCCAGTCGTGCCGTAACTGCGGTAAGCTAAATCATTTTGCTGCTGTCTGTCGCTCTGCCCCGGTCCAGGACTCCCAGTCTGGTCCCACTGTTATCCACAATGTGACCTCGGGTGCGGTGCCATTCAAGTCGTGTTCAGTTTACCTCAATGATGTGTGCTGCCGTCTGCTGGTGGATACTGGTGCGGGCTGGTCTCTCCTGAACATGGATACCTACAATAACTTTTTCAGTTCGCTGCCCCTGTCCGCGCCCTCTACTGCCCTGTATGGTTATGGGGGGTCAGGCATCGACCTGGTGGGGTCTCTCCAGGTGACTGCCCGCTATGGGACTAAGACTGTGCCCGGTTGTGTCTTCCAAGTGGCTCGCCAGGGGGCTAACCTGATGGGTTTAGACGTGTTCACCGCTCTGGGGTTCTCTGTTCTGGATACGGGGGGGTCGGCCATTATGACGGTCACCACGCCATGGCAGCAGAAATGGCCGTCTCTGTTTCATGGTCTGGGTTGCCTCTCTGCTTTCGCCCACCAACCCCTCATCGACCCCTCAGTTAGATCTGTCATTCAGCCACTGCGCCGCATCCCACTGGCCCTACGTGACGGGGTCTCAGCTGAGCTACAGCAGCTACTGGAAGCTGGTATCATTGAACCGGTGGATGCTTCGCCCTGGGTTTCGAACCTGGTGGTGGCCAAAAAGAAGTCGGGGGGCCTGCGTGTCTGCGTGGACCTGCGTGCAGTTAATAAGGCAGTGGTCCCAGACCAGTACCCCCTCCCCACGTCAGAGGAGCTCACGGCTCAGTTCTACGGCTCTACAGTGTTCACTAAGCTCGACCTCAGACAGGGATACCTCCAGGTGCCTCTTCACCCCAGCAGCAGAAACCTCACAGCCTTTGTCACACATGCCGGGGTGTTCCGCTACACTCGGATGCCGTTCGGCCTATGCTCCGCCCCTAGCTGCTTCCAGAAAGTCATGGTCTCTGTGCTGGCTGGTATACCGGGCGTGGCCGTTTTTCTCGATGATATGGTGGTGCATGGGGCCACTGCTGACGTTCATGACCAGCGACTCGACATGGTGTTTGCTGCCCTGGCCAAGCACAACCTTACTCTCAATACTGACAAGTGTGTCCTCTCTGTTCCCGAAATTGAGTTTGTAGGGTTCCGGCTGTCTGCAGGTGGCATAACTCCACTTAATTCCAACTTGGACGCAATTCAGGCCATCCCAGACCCCAGCTCAGCTTCCCAGGTTGCCTCATTCCTGGGCATGACTGGCTATTATTTGAAGTTTCTCCCACAGTACTCTGACACCACAGCCCCTCTGCGTCGGCTGCTGCGCAAGGACGAGCCTTGGGTGTGGTCTCGGGAGTGCAGTGATGCTGTGCGTGCCCTCAAGACACAACTTACTTCTTCCCCAGTGTTGGCCCACTTTGACATAGCCAGCCCCACCCTTGTGACCTGTGACGCATCGTCTATAGCTATAGGAGCTGTGCTGTCGCAGATCCAGAACGGGGTCGAGAAACCCATCGCCTTCGCCTCCCGGGCCCTCAACCCGACTGAGCAGCGGTACTCCGTGGGAGAGCGAGAGGCGTTGGCCTGCATCTGGGCCTGTGAGAGGTGGCATCTCTATCTCTATGGCCGCTCTTTCACTCTCAGAACTGACCACCAGGCTCTTACGGCGCTGCTGTCCACGTCCGGGACAGGCCACAGACCACTCAGACTGCACCGCTGGTATGACCGCCTCCGTCAGTACAATTTTGATCTGAAATTCACCCCGGGCAGAGACAATGTTGTGGCTGACCTGCTGTCCCGATCTGTCCCCGCCCCGGCCCCGGCCCTGCACGTCGACACTGACTGTATTGAACGGGACATTGTTCACATGTTGCATGCGCCCCTTCAGACCACTGTCTCTCTGCAGGAGCTCAAGGACGCTTCTGAACAGGACCCCATCCTTTCTGCCCTCCGCACGTACATCCGCGATGGCTGGCCTCATGTGGTCCCGGGGGAGCTTGCTGCGTTCTCCCGTGTGCGTCCGGAGCTCTCCTGTTGGAACGACACCTGTGTGGCACGTGGGCAGTGCACAGTGATCCCTGGTGCCCTGCGTGCACGCGTCTTGTCCATGGCGCACGAGGGCCACCTGGGCATCGTGAAGCTGAAACAACGCTGCAGGGACCTGGTCTGGTGGCCAGGGATAGATCGAGACATCGAGGCCTTGGTCAAGGACTGCGCTGCCTGCCTCGTTAGTGGCAAGACAGGCCGCCAGCCACCCCCTCCCCTGCAGCCTCTCGCCTGGCCCTCTCAGCCCTGGGATCACCTGCAGCTGGACGTCTGTGGTGAGATCCACGGGGTCCCACACCATCAGCGCTTCCTGATGGTTGTCTACGACCTGCACTCAAAATGGCCGGAAGTTGCCCCTACTGGTTCTGTGACCTCTCGGGTCCTCACCGACTTCCTGGACTCTCTTTTCTCCCGCTGGGGCCTTCCTCGGACCATCACAACGGATAATGGCCCCCAGATGGTGTCCGCTGAGTTCACTGACTACCTCCAGAGCAAGGGTATCCGACACGTGCGCACTGCATACTACCACCCCCAGGCCAACGGTGGTGTTGAACGTTTCAACCAGTCTCTGAAAAACGGCATCAGGGCACACAGGGCCCAAGGGTGCTCGTTTTCCCAGGCCCTCCGTCATACTCTGCTGCACTATAGAGCCACCAAGCACTCGACCACGGGCGTCTCCCCGGCCTCCCTCATGCTGGGCCGGGAGCTCGCTTTGCCCCTTGACAGGCTCCGTTCCACTACGCCCATTTCTCCGCCCCCTTCCCCTGTGGTTAGAGCCTCGGTCTCCCGTCAGCAGGCCCAGATGAAGCGCCGCTACGATCAGTCTAAACGGGCCAAGGAGCCGCTCATCGCCGCCTCCGACTGGGTCAGGGTCCGTCGGCCTCACCGGGACAATAAAATGGCTTCATTCTGGTCTTCCCCCCTTCAAGTTGCTCGCCGGCTGGGCCCCGCCACCTACCTCCTCAACGATGGCTCTCGTTGGCACTCCAGCCGTCTTCAAAAGGTCCCTGCTCCTCCTGTTGACACGCCTCGCTCTGTGGATTACGCCGTGACTGCGCCTCTTTCTGTGGATTATTCCGTGGCTTTGCCTATTCCTGCACAGGTCATGGACATTCCTGGGCCTGCTCGGCCTCAGGCCTGTGCCACTCCGCGTCCTGCTCGTGTGCGTTCTCGCCCTGCCCGCTTACAGGACTTTGTGTCGGGACTGTATGCTTGAGTTTTTGCCAGGGGGGGGAAAATGTTATGTCTGACTGACAGCTGTTCGATGGTGCTGCACTCATTGCATGTTCCTGCATGCCTGTGATGATTGGGGGGATTATCTGGGATCGATTACTCCAGTCTCTTATACAACAGATGATGTGATGCTGCTGCTTCTGCCGTTGTTGTTATATTTACTCTAAATTTGAAAGTAAAGAATACTTGTGTTAAGCTGTGTCATGGTCCACTGATTTACAAACACAATAGTGGGGACGAGATCCAGTAGAACTAAAAGGCAAGAAATGTTGTTTAGTTTGATAGTTTCATCAATATTGTCCAGCAACTCTAACCTGACGCTGCCAGATCCAAAAAGCTTGCTACACAAATTTGTTTCACAGCTTATTTGGATCTGGGATCGCGGAAGCAAATTCGATGACGGGGCTGTTCCTTTTTTTCAAGATACATGGTAGATGATTGGATGGGAGCGTCTGTCTATCACCGTGTGGGCGTGCAAACACAACCAATCATATCGACGTGTCTATATACCGTCACATCCGCATCCCGCCTTTAGCTCACGCTGATTGGTTCGGTGCGAAGCAGATCTGACTCAGGGCTCAACTCTGTCAGAGATCCCAGATGAGTGTTGTGTTGGGGAATATGTTTCCGCAATACCGCCCTCATCTGGCAGCGTCAGGTTACAGCAACTCTACAACTGACCTCAAACCCTTAGATCTCCATATATGGAGCTGACCTGTTCTGACATTCCATATTATGATGTTGATCCATTCCTTCCCCATCCGTCCATCCTTCCTCTTCGATGTCTCCATTTAAACTCTAGACGGGCCCGCCCCAAAGTTATTAGTGCAGCCGCGCCCGGCAGCCGGCGAAAGCTGGAGTTCTTAACAGGCCCGGAAAGTAAGATCGGTTACCCCCCCCCCCCCATTCCAAAGCGCCATGCAGCGCTGGCCCAGCAGTCTGCTGTCACCCAGGCAGATATGTTTATTTGACCCCCCCCCGCCCCATTCCAAAGCCCCAGCGCTGGCCCAGCAGTCTGCTGTCACCCAGGCAGATATGTTTATTTGACCCCCCCCCCCCATTCCAAAGCCCCAGCGCTGGCCCAGCAGTCTGCTGTCACCCAGGCAGATATGTTTATTTGACCCCCCCCCCCCATTCCAAAGCCCCAGCGCTGGACCAGCAGTCTGCTGTCACCCAGGCAGATATGTTTATTTGACCCCCCCCCCCCCCATTCCAAAGCCCCAGCGCTGGCCCAGCAGTCTGCTGTCACCCAGGCAGATATGTTTATTTGACGCCCCCCCCCATTCCAAAGCCCCAGCGCTGGCCCAGCAGTCTGCTGTCACCCAGGCAGATATGTTTATTTGACCCCCCCCCCCCATTCCAAAGCCCCAGCGCTGGCCCAGCAGTCTGCTGTCACCCAGGCAGATATGTTTATTTGACCCCCCCCCCCCCCCCATTCCAAAGCCCCAGCGCTGGCCCAGCAGTCTGCTGTCACCCAGGCAGATATGTTTATTTGACCCCCCCCCCCCCCCATTCCAAAGCCCCAGCGCTGGCCCAGCAGTCTGCTGTCACCCAGGCAGATATGTTTATTTGACCCCCCCCCCCCATTCCAAAGCCCCAGCGCTGGCCCAGCAGTCTGCTGTCACCCAGGCAGATATGTTTATTTGACCCCCCCCCCCCCCCCCCCATTCCAAAGCCCCAGCGCTGGCCCAGCAGTCTGCTGTCACCCAGGCAGATATGTTTATTTGACCCCCCCCCCCCCCCCCCCATTCCAAAGCCCCAGCGCTGGCCCAGCAGTCTGCTGTCACCCAGGCAGATATGTTTATTTGACCCCCCCCCCCCATTCCAAAGCCCCAGCGCTGGCCCAGCAGTCTGCTGTCACCCAGGCAGATATGTTTATTTGACCCCCCCCCCCATTCCAAAGCCCCAGCGCTGGCCCAGCAGTCTGCTGTCACCCAGGCAGATATGTTTATTTGACCCTAGCCATTCCAAAGCGCCAGCGCTCGCGCAGTGGCTTCTCGCCCTCACGCGTCTTACTGGTTACTGTTATGCAACAGTATAGAGACTTCAGCACACAGACTCCTTGTTACACCACTGCCTTTAATGCCACATAATATACACTTTATACTGTGTTAATAAATACATCTGCTTTTAATACTTTAAAACTGTACACATCTCTGCTTTCCCTTCTTTACATATAGTCTAAATATACCTGAAGACAAAAGTTAAAAAGTTTTTTTTTTTTTCCCCCCCTTCTCCTTAACACAAGCAAATCAAACTCCCCACAGTTTCCCCGTCATTCCTGGAACACTGCCTGTGTTTTTCACACCAACACATTTTGGTAAAACAGCAAGAATCTTTTTTTTTTATGTTTTAGTACGACTCCAGATGAAACCATGCAGGAACTCGGAATGTGTGACCTATTGAATTCTGCTACTCCTGGGGGGGGGGTCTCTTGGAGTTTAATAATATTGCTCCATCAGTATATAGGGCCATGGCTGCAAAACTACAATAATCAATATCATAACATGAACAACAAAAGACCTAAGGAGTGGCAGAATATAATGGGTCACGCGTTTCAGCATAAAACACCCGTTATGTGTGGCTCAGAGCTGAAGGTGTGGACTGTACAGTAGTGTCTTATATCTACAAACCACGACACCGATCCCTTTACCAATGGTTTCAAGTAAAACAAGAAAAATACCTCCATTCAAAAATAGATCTACCTGTATATCACAAGGATTATTATTACCTCTTCAAACAACAAAGAAAATACATGGAAAGTACAGTAAGTAAACACAAACATAATCTAATAAGTGTCTCCAAAGAAAAAGAAGAAAATTACACAAAATACAATTTCTCTGCAAGTTATTTAAAGTGAATATAAACAATGAGAGGAGGGAGCTTTGTGTCTAGCTCTGCAGAATGAAGAGGGCTGTGTGATGCTAAGCGCTTTTACACACAGGAGAACTTTAACAAAGCCGCCATTTTCTCTCGTCATGATTGAGTGTCGAGTGTTTTTGAACCGATCACATTACAGGTGGTAGGGCCGTCACAATAATCACATTTTAGTTGACAATTCATTGTCATACAACTAATTGTGATTAATGATTTAACGGAGTTATTTTAAGGAACATGGCGCTAAAGCGCAATTACTCGTTTATGTCGCTTAAATAACCACGGTTGTTGCATAACCTCCAGTTTGTTGGCATTCAACACTGGGACGTACAAATACAAATTTCCTTTTAGGTTTTGTCAAAACCTTCATGTATGTCAAATGTATTGTTGCTATCGGGCAGAAACAATTGCCAATGTAAAAGCCAACACATGCGTTGTGAGCCCGCAAATCTGCTAATTTCACTTCCAGACACGGACAAGATTTTGCTCTGAAAAAAACGTACATACGCCCAGGATATTTAAAGTGGCTAAGAGAGAGTGGGCAACAATGTGAAAAATAACGATGAAAATCAGACATTCTTTGTTACAATCTCACACACTAGCAATCAGTAATTTATGTAATAATTGTGACAGGATTAGACAGCCGTTTATCGCGGCAGACAGACTATAATATAATATACTTATACTATACTATAAATATACTTGGTAGAATTATTTTGGCTTGAATTACATTTAAAAAAAAAAGCATTAATAAATACACAGAAAATATAATAATGAAGAAAACAAATTCAAAATAAGATACATGGAAACATAAAAAAAAGAAAAGTGTCAATGCGCGATTCAACGCAGTTTTTCCGTTTTAAAAACAGCAGCGTTTTGTTTTTAAAGTTCTAAACACCTAATGGACCTCGCTTGGGGGGGGGGAGGGGAGGAGAGGAGCAGTTTGTTCCAACATCTCAACATCAGAGTTTTACAGGATAGTATAATATTACAAGAGAGAGCACATCAATCAGTATAATATGACAACTGTCGTCTCATATAGTAGCTTGAACAAACAAAACAAATGCAGAACATCCTCAACATTTCCTATAGGTTTGGAATAATAGCGTCACTATAGATATATTTAACGACACTCCAGAGTCTCCGACCTGTAACCTTTGTGATGTCATTGGAGCAAAAAAAAAAAAAAAATCTATATAGAAAAAGAAAAAGAAACATAACTCATTAAGATTTAGTGACAAAACAAACTGCTTAGTCATGTGATCCGTCACAAATACAACCAACATCGACAATTCTAAAAAAGTAATTTCCCTTCGGAGACGATCAGCCTTGATTATTTACTCCGTGGTGCATTTCGCTTTCTGACCAGATCGGTTCTTGTCGGCAAGCAACAATGTTGTGCGATGGAGTATGAATTAACCCATTTTGTACGGGAACCCCTTTTGGTGTTAGCATTACGTTATGCTTTAGCTATTTAAAAAATAGCAGATCTACAAGCTCATATAGCGCGCCACCGAGAGGCGCGCTACGAGCTTGTAGGTCTGCTATTTTTGAAAAATCGAAGAACGACTGACATTTTTTAAATCTGATCTCAGGTCAGAATGGGTTAATCGGACCAGTGTGTGTGTCCAGTGGAAACCTCGTATGAATCTGATCTCAGGTCAGTATGAATTAAGATTTGGCCTGCGAGTATAATGTGATCGGGAGGACGTTTCTTTTCTCTCCATTTAGAGCTGAAATCACCCCTCACTGGGGTACCAGATCAGACTGCTGTGAATATGTAGCAAATGATATAGATGAAACATGAGTCCACATGGAGTTCTCATTCTGAACGAGATTCCACTTTAAATGAGCTTGAACGTTAACTGAAGTGAAATCGTCTACAGCAGTGCTTCTCAAACATTTTCTTGTCGGGGACCCCCAGATTAACGTGTATGTCCTTGGCACGGATATGAAAATATATCCTGCCAGGGACTGTAGGGCATTAAGCAACTAGTGGACTAGTAAATCCACTAGTTGACCTTGCTGGTACTATAGTTGACTAGTTGATAATAGGTAGTTAAACAACTATAGTCAATATAGTAAAAATGACTAGAAGTGAATTTTTTAGAATCTGATCTCGGGTCAGAATGGAAAACTGTCAGGATGTATAGAAGAATTTTTTTTTAGAATCTGATCTCGGGTCAGAATGGAAAACCGTCAGGATGTAGAAGACATTTTTTTAGAATCTGATCTCGGGTCAGAATGGAAAACTGTCAGGATGTATATCAGATTTTTTTTTTAGAATCTGATCTCAGGTCAGAATGGAAAACTGTCAGGATGTAGAAGAATCTTTTTTAGAATCTGATCTCGGGTCAGAATGGAAAACTGTCAGGATGTAGAAGACATTTTTTTAGAATCTGATCTCGGGTCAGAATGGATGGCAAGACGAGACGACGCGCTGCTGAAGCTTGCTCCCGCTGTGCAGGTTGGGGTGCCTTCAGGGTTCAAGGTTTCTTTATTTTTTTGTCTCCCAAGGGACACATTTCTCGTGGACCCCTTGCATGGTTTCCTCCACCATCCGTGTATGAATGTGTGTGAAATCAATGGGTGAATGTAATGCACAATCTCTGTAAATGTACAATATTAATGTAATTATTACTATACTACCGTTATTACCATTACTATTATTTTAATTATTATTACCCATAAACACGTGTGTGTGTGTGTGTGTGTGTAGTCTATCCATGGACTGCTGTATGCCATCGTCATGATGATAAAGCTGGTTCGGGGAAGCCGACAGGGAACTCCTTCGTTAAAGACCTGCATTACGTCCATTTAACCCATTTTGCGCGGGGACCCATTTTGGTGTTAGCGTCATGTCGTGCTTTAGCTATTGAAAAATAGCAGATCTACAAGCTCGCGCGCTATGAGCTTGTAGGTCTGCTATTTTTGAAAAAATCGAAGAGCGACTGACGTAGAAGACATTTTTTTAGAATCTGATCTCGGGTCAGAATGGAAAACTGTCAAGGATGTAGAAGACATTTGAGAAGACATGGAGTCGGAGGCACTGCGACGAGAGCAGACTGGCTACAGAGCTATGCCTGTTCAATAGAGTACTGTAGCGCCACCCTTTGGCCAACGGTCGTGGGCTTCGCCTCACCGTTTGGCATGGCCCTCTACCATATTGCCACGTTTCGCGAAAACCGAGTGCACGCTTAAGCCAGAACTGCTATTTTTGGCAGAAAAAAACCAGACAAATGCAATAAGGGACCAAGAAGTATATCTTCGTTCGGGCGCTTGGTCCCTTAATGAATCCATCCATCTGCTGCAGAGCCAATCAAACAAAGATGTGGGCGAATGTCTCGTGAACAGGAAATGGGCACGACACCTTCTCAAACCCCTGGACTACAGTTATGCACAGCAGTAATGTAAGGTATATTACTTCTAGACTCATAAACATGGAGAGAAATGCCCCTTTAGTTTATATATGTCAGTGTGAAATGATCACACCGATTGCGTTGCGAGATTGCGAGATCCCGCGGGAACCCGACGCAGATGTTGTGGGATCAGACGTCTCGCTCATTCTATGCATCGCCTCCGACGCGAGTTCCTCCAACGCGAGATCTCCGTTCTCTCAAAGAGTGGAGGAGATGGAAGGACTGGACCACATCTAGTGTGGTGGTGGTGGAGGAGATGGAAGGACTGGACCACATCTAGTGTGGTGGTGGTGGTGGAGGAGATGGAAGGACTGGACCACATCTAGTGTGGGGTGGTGGTGGAGGAGATGGAAGGACTGGACCACATCTAGTGTGGTGGTGGTGGTGGAGGAGATGGAAGGACTGGATGGACCACATCTAGTGTGGTGGTGGTGGAGGAGATGGAAGGACTGGACCACATCTAGTGTGGTGGTGGTGGAGGAGATGGAAGGACTGGACCACATCTAGTGTGGTGGTGGTGGAGGAGATGGAAGGACTGGACCACATCTAGTGTGGTGGTGGTGGAGGAGATGGAAGGACTGGATGGACCACATCTAGTGTGGTGTGGTGGTGGAGGAGATGGAAGGACTGGACCACATCTAGTGTGGTGGTGGTGGAGGAGATGGCAGGACTGGACCACATCTAGTGTGGGGTGGTGGTGGTGGAGATGGAAGGTCTGGACCACATCTAGTGTGGTGGTGGTGGTGGAGATGGAAGGACTGGATCGACCACATCTAGTGTGGGGTGGTGGAGGAGGAGATGGAAGGACTGGACCACATCTAGTGTGGTGGTGGTGGAGGAGATGGAAGGACTGGACCACATCTAGTGTGGTGGTGGTGGTGGAGATGGAAGGACTGGACCACATCTAGTGTGGGGTGGTGGAGGAGGAGATGGAAGGACTGGACCACATCTAGTGTGGTGGTGGTGGTGGAGATGGAAGGACTGGACGGACCACATCTAGTGTGGGGTGGTGGAGGTGACCTGATGTGAGAGGGTCACTTCTTAGGAGATCCCTCCAGTCTCATGTGGCTGAGATGATGGTTACAATAAAAAAAAATAAACCACCTCGTTCACACGTTCACCACTGTCACAAGATGTATACTGTAGCTCTCCTAAACGGAAACCAGACCCCCCCCCCCCCCCCCCCCCAAAAAAAAGGCACATTCACATTAAATATTTTCAAAACAATAACAAAGACACAGGCAGTAGTGTGTGTGTGTGTGTGTGTGTGTGTGTGTGTGTGACCCACACAAACATAGGCTTCCATTTGGTGAAAAGATGTTGAGGGAATCAGCCCAAACGGCTCGTGCTGCTCGTTTCATCCACACCTCGTCCACTAGTACTCAGGCCAGCCGTTCCTTTAGGACGGTCCACCCATTCCTTTAGGTCCACCCAGGCCAGCCTGGGTCCTCCTGGGTCAGCCCGAGTCCTCCTGGGTCCGCCTGGGTCCAGGTGAAAGGACTCAACAACATTTTTCGTACAGTTTTACTGTATGAAGTATAATGCTGTGATTCTGTTTCCATTTCAAGGTCCCCCCCCACACAGCCTGATATGCGTTATCAAACCACGAAACACCCCCCCCTCCCCCCCTCGGGGTCTTCTTTGAGCTATATATGCGGCGTCGTTCGTCATAGCTCTGCTGTCGCAGCTGCGGCGCACCTAGAAAGGAAGCGTATAACTCTGATAGTGTGCGCACATTCTTTTTTTTTTTGCTGCACACACACACACACACACACACACACACACACACACACACACACACACACACACACACACACACTCTCAGAGTTATACAGACCCGTGAGTAAAGGGGTCCAAAAAGCTCGGGAAATATTTTTGTACACGCTCAAGACCTTTTAACCCATTCTGAACGGGAACCCATTCTGGTGTTGGCATCATGTTATGCTTTAGCTATTGAAAAACAGCAGATCTACAAGCTTGTAGGTCTGCTATTTTTTGAAAAGTCGAAGAACGACTTGACATTTTTAGAATCTGATCTCAGGTCAGAATGGGTTCATCAGACCAGTGTGCATGTCCAGTGGAAACCTCGTATGAATCTGATCTCAGGTCAGGGCGTACGTCGTCGTCATACGAAGACCTTGGCGAGCGCGTCGGCCCCGGCGCTCCCGATGTAGCACTTGGTGGGGTGGAACGCCACGTCGTGGATGGACTCCTCCAGCTTCTTCCGGTGGGCCGTGAACTCCTGGATGCACGTCTTGCTCTCCATGTTCCACAGGCGGACGGAGCAGTCGTGACCTGGTGGGTGAGGGAGGGAGGGAGGGAGGAGGACCTTAGAGTATATATACACAATAGAGAAGACACCCAAGTTCTCCTCCCGTCCACTTGCATTGAGTTGCTCAGAAGCGCATGAGGCGAATCCACTCCTCCTTCCGGTTTAGGAACAGTGTGCATTCTGGATGGATTGTCCTCAAACACATGAACGCGCGACGACCGGCGGAGTGGACGGAGCCTAGTGCGCGTTCATGTGTTTGAGGACCAAACCTTACCAAACTGCAATACCTTCTTCGGCCACTATGTCCATTGCGCTTCAGGATTTCCTCTGGGTGTCTTCTCTATTGTATAATAACTCTATGAGGAGGACAGACAGACAGACAGTAGAACCGGCTATTTTCCTAATGACTTTGACAAAGAAACTAATTTAATGAATAATGAATGAAATGTAATTTTGTCCAATCTTATAATGGTGGCGGGGTAGACGGTTAAAGGGACACTTCACCCCTTTTGCAACCAGAGCTGATTTTAATGACGTTTGTTGGTAGACAGGCAACACTTTCCTGGAATGTTTGTGTGGAATATGCGTTTGTAGATCTTTTAGTATTTCAAAGTGTCCATGATGCCATGGACACTGGGCTAACTTCCTTCCTGGACTACAATTCCCATAATGCTTTGGTGGGCTGTTTTAGTGAGACAACATAGAAGTATAAGTGAGCACAGTGTCCATGACATCATGGGCACTTGGAAATACTAAAATATCTAAAAACACATAATACCCACATAAAAGCCCCAGGAAAGTGTTTCCTGTCTCACAAACATCATTAAAATAAGATCTGGTTGCAAAAGAGGTGAAGTGTCCCTTTATTACAATATACAATTTGGTGTGGTTTTATTTGGTCTCTCTGCTCTTCTATTGAGACATTTAAAGCCTGTGTCTGAGGTGGACACGACCTTTGACACAATCTTGTTTCTCCCCAGAGCAAGCTGGCGGCCATATGCAGGCTCTTTTAGCTCAGTGGTAAAAATGTCAGCACTTTCAAATCCGGGGTAGAGCAGGAAAAGTTACACATAGTGCAACTTTAACCCATTCTGGACGGGAACCCCTTTTGGTGTTTTAACTAAGCATCATGTCATGCTTTAGCTATTGAAAAATAGCAGATCTACAACCGCACCGAGTGGCGCGCTACGAGCTTGTAGGTCTGCCATTTTTGAAAAATCGCAAAAATGCGGCACAAATCTTTGAATATATTCTTTCAGAGCGAACATTTTTTTAAATTCTGACATCAGGCCTAAATGGGTAAAAGTATGCATTCGTTTACACAAGTATATTTTGACTCATTTCTTAAGTTCCTTCTCATTGAACCCAGAGATCTGAGTTCTTTCTTCCATCAAGCATAGTTCAGAAACCAAATAAGAGAAAAGTGAACGCTCACTCCCAGACATCAGATAGAGTCCGTTGGGATCCACAGCAAGACATGTGACCGCATCCAGATGGGCCACCATGGAATGAATCAGTTTGCCTTTCAAAGTGGAAAAAAGAAAAGAAAAAAGAAACACACACACACACACATTACATCTCTTACCTCCACACTGTAGTTTCCATTTCATTATTAATTCATAATTAACGCTCTCATGGACTAGATTTATACGTCACGATACGCTGCTGGTTGTCATGCGACGGACATAATAGCAGATCTACAAAAAGGCAAATCAGCAAGCTCACGACTCACGGTGAGCTTATCAGTGTTGTTTTCGTCGACTAGAACCAGACGAAAAATGTTCCGTGGACTACCTTTTTCCACTGGCGAACACTAAATGGAGACTACATGTAAACTAAGCTATGACGACTACATCCAAGACTAAATATACTGACGATTTCGTCAACAAATAAAAACTAGGCTAAAATGTTAGGAAGGGACTAGTGGACAAGAGATCCAGTGTAATAGCAGATCTACAAGCTTGTAGATCGGCTATTTTCAGCAAGTGGAAAAAGAAAAGAAAAAAACAGTCATTACGACGGCATCAAGGCCCACCCAAAATACATTTTAGTCGACTAAATCAACTATAGTTTTAGTCGACTAAAACTAGGACGAACACTAAAACATTCCAGGTGACTAAATGTGACTAAAACTAAAACGCAAGCTATTCAAAAGACTACAGCCAAAAACAACACTTCTGGAGCTTATAGATTGTGGTGCTCAAGTCATCATAGATTACAAAGTTTCACTTTCAGCAGCAGAAAGAATAAAGTATAGCTTTGAACTGTGTGAGCCGGCTGAGCTGGGTTACCTGTGTTGTTGTCAAAGAACTGGATGTGTCTGTCCTCCTGGGCTGTGATGGTTATCGGCAGGGTGGGGTGACTCAACACCCGGTTGATCCTACAGGTGGCGTCTGTGTGTGTGTGTGTGTGTGTGGTGGAGGGGGCATTAGAAGGATGTTAGTACTGTTTTACATTTCATCATTAGCAGACACAACCGGCTATGAATGACAAATGCAAAGCATTTTCTAGAGAACCGACGATACGTTTTGAAAAGTTCTTCAAGCTGTTGTACTAAAAAAAAAAAAAAAAGCAGCACAGACAATATAGCTGCTGTATAACAACAACACATATATAGAAACGACACGGCAAACGTATCTGCATATATAAGTACAGTATTAACAAAAAATGTAGTTTAATAATTATTATTATTATTATTAGTATGTGGACAGAACCCTGATGGCAGAGGACCCCTTGGTAGATAGATGAAGCAGGCACCCCCCCCCCCACCACCACATATATGCACATTTTCATATTAAACTTGTATTAAAGTTTTCCCATCGATTTTATAGATGGCTTCATAGACTTGGTTGACAGTACTATCATCGGTTTTGTGTACATTCATCTGATCAGATGAATATCAAATATCGAAATACTGAATAAAGCAACTTTAAAAACAGTCTGTGGTGCTCACAAAGTACACTATATGTTACTTAAAATGACCCCGAACAATACTCGTTCTGCTCTTTTCCCCCTTCCTTAGAAGCTCTCAGTGTGTCGCAACGTGACGCATTGAGAGCTTGTAGATCGACTATTTTATAGACGCTACTGGTTAATAAAATAAAAAATAATTTGGCGGCACTATTGTAGACCATACAGTGCTGACCATATTTTGAGGGCCCAAAAGGTCAAAGTGACTGGTGCAGGAATAACAATAATAATAGTAATGTCTATTACCAGGCTATAGGTCAGGAAGGCCATCAAATAAAACAATTACGTTTGTCCAGCTGAGAGCCTTCATTTGATTTCAAGGGTTAAGGATCATTTTAAATGTAACAATGTAGAATATGCAGTGAAATTATTGCATTTTGGGGCGGGAACCCCTTTTGGTGCTTTAAACATTATGTTATAATTTAGCTATTGAAAAATAGCAGACCTACAAGCTCATAGCGCGCCACCGAGTGGCGCGCTACGAGCTTGTAGGTCTGCTATTTTTGAAAAATCAAGAACATGTGGTGCAAAGAAATAAATATTTATTTCAGAAAACCGGAATCTTTTTTTTTTAATTTCGAGGTCAGGCCTAAATTCAGAATCTCAACAAGAGACACTGGTGTCTACATGAGACGGAGGAGAAAGTGGTACAGTCATCTGACTGGCATGCCATTTGTTTTTTGAGGTGGCCCTTCCCTGAAAGTCCTACCCTGGCCAGGAGTTAATGTATGTACCGTACCGTACATACTACTGTACATAGTACCTGCTAGACCGGCCGAGTCCAGCTTGAGGAGGAGCTGCTGCGTCTCCATGTTGAAGAGTCCAATATGGCCGCTGTTGAACGAGGTGACCATGTGTGCCGGCTCACTGCGCACCAGGTCCACTGACGTGGGCACACCCAGCTCTGAGAGACGCACACACACACAGTCACGCACACACACACAGTCACACGCACACACACACACACACACACACACACACACACACACACACACACACACGACTAAATCAGCTGTTCTCAAACGATTTCATGCCAAGGCAAGGAGGCCCACATTGATAAGCGGAAATGTTTTTCTTCTATAGAAGAGTTTTTAGAAATGCTCAAAACATCAGATGTATACATCTGATATATTTTAATAGCATAAAGTGTAAAATATGGATAAAAGTGGTTTAAATGATTGTGATGCTGAATTAACACTTATTTTTTTTTCATTTCGCAACAGACCGTGTGATGACATAGACTCCTGATTTCATTCACCAGTGAGTGATTTGGGTGCCGCGTCATTAGTCAGAAGGTTCATTGTGTTCCTAAATGACTATATCCCTATCTCTCTAACCTTAACCCAAACCTAACCGCAACCACGGGAGCAGCGCATGTTCGCCAACCGTAATGCATGTTCGGACTGACGGGACTTCGGATCTACGGGCAGTTCCCGTGATTTCCATTGCTGCGCATGTTCCTCCAAAACACACCTGATTTAAATTACAGGGCTATACCGTTATGAATATATCACCGCCACCTGGCGCAGGTCGTCCAAATGATCCATGGGTCGGCGGTTCGAATCGCGGCTCCTCCTCCTGTCTACGTGTGTCGAAGTGTCCTTTTGGGGCAAGACACTGAACCCCAAATTGCTCCCGATGTGCTGGTTGGTACACCTTGCATGGCTTCCGCCGATGTGTGTGTGAACGGGTGAATGTAATGCACAATCTATGTAAAGCGCCTTGGATAGAGGCGCTATATAACTGCACCGTTTACCATTTATTTGGTTACAAACGGCTACAACTACAACCCATCTCAAACCCTCACCCTAACCTCCCACGGGGCAGCACACCTAAACCTAACCTCAACCCATGCCTACTCTATAACCAGTGACTAGTCTAAACTAAATATGCCCCCCCCCCCCCCCCCTGTTTTCTCTATAGACCGTTAATTGCCCGAGATCCACATTGAAGCTATACGGGGATCCACCGTTCCAACGTGTTGAACCCGAGACACCTCGGAATTCAATGTCGTCATTCATTTATTCAATGAAGTAATTATTTCAATTCCTTCATAACGGAGAGACAGGGAACCCGAAGGAAGACGGGAAGGCCTTTTGCAGCACAGGGTCTCTCCCAAAGGGGCCAGCTATGCACTCCAATGTTGAAGCGCTGGGCCCTAGTGGTAACGAGGAAGGACTGCAGGCGGACCCGTGGATTCTTGACGAGGAAACCCCGTGCAACCGAGCGCCCAATGTAAAGCCCAGGTGCACTCTGGGTGCACTTCCGCATTTGGACACCACTTCAAATTTGGTGTCCAAATGCGGAAGTGAAATGCTGAATCAGCGAAAAGACGGTACTTCCGGCAGCCTTCCGGGTGCTTCAAAACGCCACTGAGCAACTTCCACTGACATGAATAGCGGAGGGGGCGGAGCTTCGCGCTAGTTTAGTCTCTATCCTTTTAATACTCTATGGTCTCTCCAGACAGAATTGAACCAGTGACGTTTACAACAATGTCGGTGGGACTCTGCACGCTATCCAGTCAGCAGCGCCCCCCCCCCCAGTGGAGGCCGTCATCACCACCATCAGTATATCACCATCATCATCATCACCATCATCGTGCATGGTCGTCCTGACCCTCACCTCCTGTCTGGTTGAAGACAGCCAGGGAAGACAGCGAGGAGGAGGAGGAGGAGTCCGCAGCAGCGTCCCACAGCCTCACCGTCCCGTCTCCGGAGCAGGACAGCAGACGGCGATGTGCCGAGCTGTACACCACTCCCCACACGGCGTCCGTGTGGCCGCTGAGGCACCCGCGCAGCACCCCCGGCTCTGTGTATACGCACACACCAGGACACACGGAGGACACACACACACACACACACACACACACACACACACACATACGGAACGAGGAAGATGGAGAAACGGAGAATGAAAGAGAGAAACGGAGAGACGCACACACAGAGCGAGGGGCGGACGGACGGACGGACAGACAGAGATGGAGCAAAAGAGAGAGAGAGAGAGAGAGAGAGAGAGAGAGAGAGAGAGAGAGAGAGAGAGAGAGAGAGAGGGAGAGAGAGAGAGAAAGACAGTCAGCCAGGGGATAGGTGAAAATAGAAAACAACAGACACAAAGATTACTCACTTTCACCCCTATATACTACGGTAATAGTGGGGGGGGGGGAAAGCCAATCGATGCATTTGTATCTATTTAACAACATTTTAAAGAATTACCATTCTGACTTCTTGAAACATTTCCGTCTCAAACAACCGTTTGAAAATGTGTCCAGAATAAAGCGACCATTGCAGGGTTGATGTATACGAGAAGTCAAAACGTAAACCCATTTTGGGTTTTGGTGTTAGCATTACGTTATGCTTTATAGCTATTGAAAAATAGCAGATCTGCAAGATCTTGTAGGTCTGCTATTTTTGTAAAAATCGAAGAACGACTGACACATGGAAACACGGCTTTTTCAGAAAACTGTCAGGATGTAGAAGACTTTTTTTTTATTTATTTTTTTTTAGAATCTGATCTCAGGTCAGAATGGGTTAAACGTGTGGAGCGTACCATAGGAGTCGTAGGGGTCCACGTTGGGGCTGGGCGTGTTCCAGCACTGGATGGTACCGTCCACCCCGCCACTGAAACACTGGTCTCCGGTGGAACTCATGGTCACACACAGCACCGCACCGCTACAACAACAACAACAACAACACAATATGGTCTGTGTTATTTCACATTCACCACAACCTCTCACAGTCATGTTCACACAGTAGAACAAGTAAGACGCGCGGACGCGGGAAAGCGAACGCAGCTCGTAAATTGCAATAACAATTACAATAAATAACTTTTTTTTTTTTAAGTTCTTTATTGTTATTTTTTTTGTACGTTTTTTTAAAAGTTTTTTCTTTTAAAGTTTTTTTTTAAAAGTTACGTTTATTTTGTGTGGGATACAGCTGCGCCCTCTGGTGGGGGGCTGGTGGTGTTACAGCGTGACACACAAGAAATGAGACATAATTGAAATACAAGCGTACAGTATACCAATATTAACCAAGTATATATATATGCCTAATGCAGTTATTGTGGTATGTGTACAGTAGTGCGGATGTCGTTACTATTATATGTACATGGCGGCGTAGTTATATATAATATATTACACATTATTTATGTTCATCTGCGGCCAAGTCGGCCTCTCGCGCTTCCGTCTTCACAGCCGCAGCAGACGCTGCGCTAAAACCTATAAGTCTCGGCCACAAGAAACCCATGGGCTTACGAGACTGCGATGTCGATGATGAGGAAAGTCGTTGTCATATGTAGTTATAAGTAAATATAGTTCCAAGTAGTCGTATATGCACAATTGCACATAATACAGTAGTTCAAAGGACTCACCAGTGAGCTCTGAATGTGTATATAGGTTCGACGTCCAGAGCGGCACACCTGCACAAAACCAAAACAAAGAACATCTGGGTCAGGTGGTTCTGAACAAACCACCTCCAGGCATCCATTTTGTAGGCTCACCATCCCCTCGTGGGCTCACAGTAGCTACCACCCCCAAAGAGTTCCTCCTTGCCGTCTCATTCGCTAAACTTTCCCTCAAAGCCTGGACAACATGAAATACACACATATATATATATATATATATATATATATATATATATATATATAAATATATATCATCAATTAAAATAGGTTAAAGAAAGTTGTCATTTGCTCACGTGTAAGGTGCATGCTTCCAGGGAGTTACAAGTTAAAAAAGCCTTGACACTAAAAATCAGCACCAAACCTCTTTGCCGAATATAGCCCGGTCTACGCGGCTGCGTTTTGACGAGGGCTGTGGACAGTTGTGCAACCTGCCAATCATCATCAGAACTGTGGTTTCTATATTTATTTACTTTCCCGGTGATGTCACTGGTATGCAGGTTTCTGAAGGTTTCTGAAGTGTCCACAGCCCTCCTCTGACACACAAAGAGAGGGAGTAGACAGAAATGGTGCCATCTTATAATGAGCATTAGGACCAATTATATTATAATATATATTGAATATTGGTGAAAGGTCCGCCAGTAGTATCATGGGGGGGGGACCGGGCCTTCTGCAGTAATATACACAATTGTTGTGTATATTACGCTCAGCAATATCCTTCTGTGCTTGACATTGTTTTTTAAACCATGCTTTCGACCTTCTACGATTGATTGTTATGTTTTAATGACGTAGCGCTCTAGGAGTTTCCCTGTGAATAAAATGTCCAATAAAAAAAAAATCAAATGTATTATTATTGTCGTTGTTGTTGTTATTAAGTTCAAAACAAAGCACATCATAAAAAGCAGCCCAGGAACAGACAAGAGGTGATGTAGAGGCAGTAAATGAGGAGATGGAGAACAGTACGGTACAGTTCTCAAACGTTTTCATGTCAAGGACCCCCCCCACATTGATATACTGTATTGACTAGTTTACTAGTCGACTAGTAAATCCACTAGTCCACCTTGTTGGTACTCGTTGACTATAGTTGATAAGACAACAGGAGGGGGGAGTCTGGCTAAATGGGAATACAAAGTCCTTAGCATTGCAATCAGCTTTGGTATACGAGCCAATCCGCGAGCGAGGCTCGGGGCTCTGTGATTGACAGCGCACGCTGGCCAATCGGGAACGATTTGAGCAGTCGACGACGTGTGCACTGCACTGCACTGCACTCCTCGACTCATCTCGTTCGCCACAACAGAACAGGGCGGAGCTATAGTGGCTATAGCGGTGACGTCATACAATTTCCGACAATTATCTTCGCAGAGACGGCAAAAAAAGTCGTTTACATTCGATTCGATTCAGCCCATAACAAATTAGATTTTCGAAATAAACGGAGACTGCTAGTGTGGCAAGAAGATTTCACTGCTGCTGCTGCTGCTGTGTGCAATGCATAGAGTACTGTACTGCTGTGGGACAGGAGGAATGAGGGAGTAGGAACGCTGATTGGCTGAAGGGGCTGTCCGTCAACGTTACTCTCCCGCCCCCACGGCTAAACAGCCACACACTGCGATTATGCCAGACTCTCTCCCCCTCGGGCAGAATGCAAATCCGGGGAGGGTTTTACCCAGGCTAGTTATAGTCACCAATGTACACAGTTTTTAAATGTGCAAATATTTATCACCCCCCCCAAAAAAGGTAGTTAAAAACTCTTTCAGCGCCACCTGGTGGTCACCAGTTTAGGCTTTGAGTGCCAATTTTCCCATTATAAAGAAAGAAAGAACTTGTAATTCTATTATGCACGTAATGTGCATGTCATCACCTGTACACTTTGAACTTTCAAAATATGGTTGAAAAATTCCCAAGGGAGAGAGACGTCTTAACGCCCGCGGCATCCATTTAGTAAGTAAGTCAATTTTATTTATAAAACACCTTTCTTAACAATGTTACAAAGTGCTGTACAGTGAACACAATAAAATCAATTCAATAATTAAAACAGGACAGTACAACAAGCAAATAGGAACGACATAATCAAGTCAAATAACATCAGAAAAATGTTCCCGAAATAAAATTTCAGCAAACTTTAAAAAAGTATTGACAGACTCAGCATTTTTCAAAGTGCAAGGCAGGGCGTTCCATAGAGTATAGTGCAACTACTGCAAAAGCACGGTCACATTTACAAAGACGGCAATAAGACGTCTTGTCGTCCGTGGCACCTATAAAGAGTCAACTGTACTACTCAACTAGTCGACTAGAGTAAACTAGGCGACTAAGTCAACTAGTAAAAGAAATGACTAGAGAAGTGAATGCCCCCCCCCATAGTGTCCGTTACTATACTTACTTCTTGGCAGGAGAGGTCTTGTGCAGGTTCCACAGCTTCAGGGTGCAGTCCTCCGAGGCCGTGACCAGCACGGGCTCCACCGGGTGGAAGGCCAGGCTGCGGATGGAGTCGAAGTGGCTCCGCAGTGTGTACTTTGGGCTCCAGGTTTTCCTCAGAGCGTCCTGGTTGCTGGCGATCTGGTGTGTGTGTGTGGGGGGTGGGGGGGGAGGACACATTATTTAAAACCCATTTTGACCCTAGATCAGATTTAAAAAAAAAACGTCTTACAGTTTTCTGAAAAAGCTATGTTTCCATGTCAGTCGTTCTTCGATTTTTTCCAAAAAAATAGCAGATCTACAAGCTTGTAGCGCTACGAGCTTGTAGATCTGCCATTTTTCAATAGCTAAAGCATAACATGATCTGCTAACACCAAAAGGGGTTCCCGCCCCGAAAATGGGTTAAAACAAGCTATTATTTTTTTTGGTTTGTGTTATAGTTGAACTAATTATATTAACCCATTTAAAAAATATGTCTGTTATTTTCCAATAGCTAAAGTATAACATAATGCTTAGTTAAAACACCAAAAGGGGTTCCCGTCCTTAAACAAGCTATGATTTTTTGTTTGCGTTAGTATTAATAGTTGAACTAGTAATTATATTAACTTTTTTCTTTTAATAAATACAATTTAATTTTGACTATGTTAATACAATATAACTTATATAATTGGGGTGGTTGTATTTGGTCGGGAACCCATTTTGGTGTTAGCATCATGTCGTGCTTTAGCTATTTAAAATCACACCTGTGTGAACCAAGTGGTGCAACTCCCCTCTCTCTCTCTCTCTCTCTCTCTCTTTCTCTCTCTCATTAGAGACACAGCACTACCCCTCTCTCTGTTTCTGGCGCCCCCTACTGGTATAAATGAGTAACATACTCGTGCTCATAGACACAGGTACACAGGTACACGGACAAAGCTGGATGTAGAAGTGGTTGCACCACTTAAAAAATAGCAGATCTACAAGCTCATAGCGCGCCCTTGTATAGGTCTGCTATTTTTGAAAAATCGAAGAACGACTGACGTATAGAAGACATTTTTTTTAATCCGATCTCAGGTCAGAATGGAAAACTGTCGGGAAGTAGAAGACATTTTTAGAATCAGGTCAGAACCGGTTAAGAACATGGAGATGTGTGCTCACGTCGTAGGCCAGGCCCTCTGCCTCGTTGGCCACGGTGAGTCCGGCCAGCTCTCCCAGTCCCATCTCACTGGAGTCTGCCTCGTCGTGACCCAGGATGAAGGTTTTTCCCGAGGAGGGCAGGAAGGTCATCACGTCTACTGGGACAGACGCACGCACGCACGCACACCCACCCACACCCCCCCCCCCCCCCCACACACACACACACACACATAGATCTTAGACCTTTTGGTGTTTTAAACATCATGTTATAATTTAGCCATTGAAAAATAGCTGACCTACAAGCTCGTAGCGCGCCACCGAGTGGCACGCTACGAGCTTGTAGGTCTGCTATTTTTTGAAAAATCATGTCCAAATGTGGTGCAAAGATTTGAATATTGATGCTCTTTCAGTGCGAACGTTTTTAACTAAAACCTTTGCTTCTGGGCATTTCTTTTTCAGACGGGGGTCAGCGGCCAATTTAATATATTACTGGGGGTCCTTGACATGACATATTGAGAACCACCGATATAGAAACATGAGGTTTAAAATATATTTTTAAAATGTCGACGGCCGGACGTAGCGCGTGGAAGGGACACGTTATTTCCGACCAGTTCCTTTCCCCTCCATCAGGCGCCCCGGCTGGCCATGAGGGGGAGGTAACTTCTTTCTTTCATCAAAGTAGGGCATCGATTTCAGAAAGAACTTCTTTCTTTCTGAAATCAATGCCCTATATACTTTGATCAATACTACAGTCAGTACAGTCCCATGCAAAAGTATCAAAATGACCATCTAAACAAGCTCAGAAAAACTATGACCCTTCGTTTCGAAACTTGTGGATCGGCTCTACTTTCGAATCCTGAAAAGTAACAGTTTTGAACATAATGAGGTTCACACCAGTCAGTCGTGCCTAATTTAGGATATCGTATATATTATATATATATATATATTTATATATATATATATAAGATCCATTCTCCTCAGCAGGGAAAAGACTGAGATCGAGACTGAGATCAGAGACGGAGGAGCCGATGGAGCGTATGGAGAGTATCGTCTCCGCCTGGTGGAAAACTCATGTATTGTGTGTCCCCAAAAAGTGTTACTTTTCAGGATTCAAATTCAAAAGCAGCAGATCTACCAAGCTCAACAAAGTGCATATACACTAAGTATATGGAGATAAGAGGTTTCTGCCCGACAGTGTTGTTTTTGGCAGCAAATTTCTATTTTAGTCATATATAGTCTTTTGAATAGAGACTTAGTTTCAGTCACATTTTAGTCACCTGGAATGTTCTAAGTGTTTAGTCTAGTTTTAGTCGACTAAATGTCATACGATTTTAGTCGACTAAATCTACAGTTGATTTAGTCGACTAAAATGTGTTTTGACAGGCCTTGATGTCGTTGTAATGACATATTGTTCATTTTGGTTGCATGCTGAAAATAGCAGTCGCGACGCGTTGCGAGATTGTATATCTGCAATTTTCAGCATGCAACATCATAATTAAATTTGCGGATGATACCACAGTGATCGGACTGGTAACCGACGGTGATGAGAGGGCCTATAGGAGGGAGATAGAGGATCTAACTCTATGGTGCGATAACAACAACCTCTCACTTAACACCAATAAGACCAAAGAAATCATTGTAGACTTTAGGAAGTCCAAAGGTATCCACACCCCCATTTCCATCAAAGGGTCATCTGTCGACATAGTTGATAACTTTAAATTCCTGGGCATACACATCACAGACACATTCACATGGTCACTCAACAACGAGTACATCCTCAAGAAGGCGCAGCAGCGACTGTACTTTCTGAGGCGCCTTAAAAAATTTGTCTTAAGTACTAAAGGTCTAGTGAATTTTTATCGCTGTATAATTGAAAGTGTCTTAACTGGCTGTTATCACAGTGTGGTACGGTAACACGACCGCTCAGGATTGCAATAGGTTGCAGAGGACCATTAAAACAGCAGCTAAAATCATCGGCACTACAGAATTACCCAGTCTCCATAACATCTACACCACGCGCTGTATGAAAAAAGCCCATAACATCATGGAAGACACCAGCCACCCCGCAAATACCCTGTTCAAACTACTCCCTTCCAAAAAACGCTACCAGAGCATCAAATCTCGTACCACCCGTCTCAGTAACAGTTTTTACCCCCAGGCAGTCAGGCTGCTGAACAGCTGACCTCGAACTGTATTGCACTTCACTTCACTTGCACTTTTCTTTTCCTGTTTTTCGTCTTTTTGTTTTATGTCCTGTGTATGTAAGATTGAGAGTGCTCTGAGCAAAACAAATGTCATTGTATGTATACTCTGTATTTATACAATGACCTGAACCTGAACCTGAACCTGAACCCAGCATAAAACTGGATCTCTTGTCCACGAGTCCCTTCCTAACATTTTAGTCTAGTTTTTATTTGTTGACGAAATTGTCAGTATATTTAGTCTTAGTTTGAGTCATCGTAGATTCGTTTTTATTTAGTTTTAGTCAATGAAAAAAGGTAGTCGACGAACATTTCTCGTCTTAGTTTTAGTCGACGAAAACAACACTGCTACCCGACAGCAGACATAATCTGCATCAGAAAGACCTTCTAGGAAATAAGTGTCTAAAACTAGACCAACACTAAGACATTCCAGGTGACTAAAATGTGACTAAAACTAAATTAAGTTTCAGTCCAAAGACTAAAATAGAAATAGCAGATCTACGAGCTCGTAGCGCGCCACCGAGTGGCGCGCTACGAGCTTGTAGGTCTGCTATTTATTTTTTTTAATCGAAGAACGACTGACGACTAGACAAGCTCTTTCAGAAAAACTGTCATTTTCAAACAGACATTTTTTTTTAGAATCTGATCTCAGGTCAGGACATGTTCTCGGACATCTTCACCTTCTTCTGTCCGTCCCACGTCCTGCTCACTGATCCTGGGTACGCTGGGTCGGGGAGAGGGCGGAGGCACCGAAGGCTGCAGGGACTGGAGGTCCTCCGCCTCCCGGAGGTTAGCCAACATGTCCTGGAGTTTGGAACGGTTTGGTCCTGATGACAGGAGAGCAAGACGGAGTCGGTTTAGGGTTTATTTATTTAGCATGTAGTACCAAAAAAAAGACAATAACATAATCAAAGAACAAAAAATACAATGCAAGGAAGGGAAGAAGCCCAGCTGGCTTATTTGGAATCGTTTTCCTGTAGGAAGAGGTAATTGGTTTAAACAGATTAAAAGTTCATAAAGAACAGTACATAAGTCTACAAGTTGGCAAAGGGGGAGTAAAGAAATAAAAGCACAGACTGCACAAAAAACAGAAATAAACAACAACAACAACAACAACAAACACACGAAAGAAAATAAAACGCATCAAGGTAAAACATGTAAAGTACAGAGAGGAAGAAATAAGATGTTTCTTTAGAGGTTTTTTTTAATATTGGCAAGGATAATGAGGATTTAAAGGTAGAGTAAGTGATTTCACTTAATTCAAATATCACTTATTTTTTTGTTTTGTTGTGATAATCCTCTCTACTATAGAGTGTGCTGACCATATAAGGAGTTCCTCCCTGTCCCCAGTTAACCCCTGGGGGTCAAAAAACCTTAGGTTTCGTTTTTGACTCTCTATCCTGATTGGACGAAGGCTTAGGTCCCACAGCCAAAAACGAAACCTAAGGTTTTTTGAGTGAAATCACTTGCTCTACCTTTAAGTGAAGCATCTAGGGGAGTTCCATAGATGAGGGCCTCTAAATGTTATTAATGTAACGGAGAAGAGGAGAGAGATGAGGGGGATGGAAGGAGGATGGAAACGGCCTCTAAATGTCATTAATGTAATGGAGAAGAGGAGAGATGAGGGGGATGAGAAGGAGGATGGAAACGGCCTCTAAATGTCATTAATGTAACGGAGAAGAGGAGAGATGAGGGGGATGGAAGGAGGATGGAAACGGCCTCTAAATGTTATTAATGTAACGGAGAAGAGGAGAGAGATGAGGGGGATGGAAGGAGGATGGAAACGGCCTCTAAATGTTATTAATGTAACGGAGAAGAGGAGAGAGATGAGGGGGATGGAAGGAGGATGGAAACGGCCTCTAAATGTTATTAATGTAACGGAGAAGAGGAGAGAGATGAGGGGGATGGAAGGAGGATGGAAACGGCCTCTAAATGTTACTAATGTAACGGAGAAGAGGAGAGAGATGAGGGGGATGGAAGGAGGATGGAAACGGCCTCTAAATGTCATTAATGTAACGGAGAAGAGGAGAGAGATGAGGGGGATGGAAGGAGGATGGAAACGGCCTCTAAATGTCATTAATGTAACGGAGAAGAGGAGAGAGATGAGGGGGATGGAAGGAGGATGGAAACGGCCTCTAAATGTTATTAATGTAACGGAGAAGAGGAGAGATGAGGGGGATGGAAGGAGGATGGAAACGGCCTCTAAATGTCATTAATGAAAAGAAAAAAAATAAGCTTCGTTAACCCATTCTGACCTGAGATCAGATTCATACGAGGTTTCCACTGGACACACACTGGTCTGATGAACCCATTCTGACCTGAGATCAGATTCACACGAGGTTTCCACTGGACACACACACACTGGTCTGATGAACCCATTCTGACCTGAGATCAGATTCTAAAAATGTCAGTCGTTCTTCGATTTTTCAAAAAATAGCAGACCTACAAGCTCATAGCGCGCCACTCGGTGGCTCGCTATGAGCTTGTAGATCTGCTATTTTTCAATAGCTAAAGCATAACATGATGCCAACACCAAAATGGGTTCCCGTTCAGAATGGGTTAATGACAGTTAGAGAAAGCAACAAGCTATAGTGCCAGCAGCAGAATGGACAAGCCAACTTCAATTAAGCAATATCACACACGAGAGGGTGTGGGCTAGCGTGATTATTGCCACGACAGTGATGCGGTCGGGAACGAGACGGAGTCGAGTTCCGCGAACATCACCGAAGTGGTGAAGAAGTCCACACCAAAACACATGTGCCCTGAATCAGCCCATATGACCCTGTCCCAACATGCCGTACCGTATATATGTTGTGGCCTTGGATTGTTGCTCCCTGGTTTCCATTTCCACCACTCACACATCGCACATAGCGGTTTGTGACCCTGGAGCTGCCGTTCATACAGAAGTGTGTAGGTCTGCTATTTTTTGAAAAGTCGTGAAAATGCGTCACAAATCTTTGTAAAATTGAACATATTATTCTTTCGGAAGACCCTTTTTTTTGTTCTCTCGACGTCAGGCCTAAATGGGTTAAACTAAAGGAACTGCAGCTCAAGGGTGACAAACAGTGTATGTGTGAGTACCAGGCAGACAGACAGACAGACAGACAGACAGACAGACAGACAGGTAAACTTACTCTTCACCCCTTTCTTGCCTTTGCGCTCCTTCCTGTACTCCTCCTTCAGCTGGGCTATGAGACCCTGGTCCACCTCCCACTGCGCCTCCTTATCTACACTCAGCGGGGAGCAGGAGGTGACGTGAGGGGAGGAGAGGAGAGGAGAGGAGAGGAGAGGAGAGGAGAGGAGAGGAGAGGAGAGGAGAGGAGAGGAGAGGAGAGGAGAGGAAAGGAGAGGAGAGGAGAGGAGAGGAGAGGAGAGGAGAGGAGAGGAGAGACGCCGGGGAGGTGGCGAAAGGAGAACGGGAAGCGGAAGGAGATGGGGAAGAAGGAGGAGGAAGAAAGGGAAAGTGAAGGAGTGGAAGGAGGAGGAGAAAAAGACAAGAGGAGGTGAAGGAGGAACAGGAAGGGAGCAGGAAGGTGAAAGGAAGAGCAAGAAAAAGGAGGCGAAGGAAAATAACAAGCGGGAAGTGGAAGGGAAAATAAGGAACAGGAAAAGGAGGTGTCAGGTTGTTTCAGGATAAACCCCCCGTGCTATGCTATTTCCTGTTGCTGATAAGAGTGTCGCAGACAGTCCCAAAGTAAGCAGACGTGGCACCACTGGTTGTGAGCTTGTAGGTCTGCTATTCTGGGCGTGTGATACACACAACGCAGTGTGAATCGGGGAGGCATCAGGGATGTTTTTTTATGGTAATACAGGAGGAGACAACATAAAGGACATGCGGCGTTCACATTTCTGACAGAAACAAAGACGTCAAAACAAAACATCTGGTGACTCAGCTGTGCTGTAAAGAATCAATCAAAAGCCATTGACAGTTCTGCCTTCAGCACAGTGCAATTGTAACCCATTCTGACCTGAGATCAGATTCTAAAAAATGTCTTCTAACATCCCCTGACAGTTTTCTGAAAAAGCTATGTTTCTGTGTCGGTCGTTCTTTGGTTTTTCAAATTTTCAAACCAAGACATTATTTTTTTATGTTATTGTAATCGGATAACAGAGCACCGAAGTCTGACGTCAATTACCAGTAGAGGGCGCAAATCCACGGGTTCACGTACTTTTTATTTGCATTGTAATCCCCATATAGGGCGATTTTAGATCGCCTCATATAAGAACTGTGTTTGGAAAAAAATAAACAAATCACCCAGGCCGCTTCACTTCATATGGATATGAAGAATCAAATGACTGAGAGAAAACGCTATATACTGTTACCGCTACTCAATTAGTTACATTTTCGCTAGAAACAGACTGTATCATATTATGACTGACTGACTGTCGCAAGCGATACAGAGACAACCTCCCTGATAAAAATGCAGAGACGGCTTGTTTATTTTCAGACAACACGATTTGAAGATGACCCCCCCATGTTGTTCTCCATGGAGGAAATGACTTCCGTTGAACCAGGGGGATCGAGGGGACGAGCGGGTGACTTCAGGACTTCGGCGCTCTATTACACTTCTTGCCTAAATTATGGCTGGAGTCAGTCGTCTGATTGGGCAACAGGTACACGAGAACAATTATGGAATATGGAAAAGCATGCAAAGGAAAGACGGGGGGACGGTTGAGAATGAGCAACACAATCAATTGCTCCCTCCTGAGGGCCCTTTTCAGAACCATCTGAGCAGCAATCACCTGGGTGAAGCTAAAGTGGAAGGATAGTATTAAAGGACAACTTTAGTTTTTTTTCAACCAAGGTTCATGTTTTAGGTTGTTATTAGCGAAAGTAAAAGGTGAGCGTTGATTTTCTTTCATTTGCTTCTTTCTTTTGTTTTGGGGATTTTAGCAGTTTTTGACATGGGGGGGCGGGGGCATTCGAGCATGGGGCTAAATATGTGTTTTTCTTTTTTTTACAAAATATTATGGCAATTTTTTTTAATTTATTATTTACTATAGTCTTAATAAACCCCAAGAAATTACATCTGACCACAAAAGATCACAGGATCTATTGAATGTGACAAACTGACATATTGAGCCTATACACACACACAATATAAGCCTTCCCCCCAGTAGGCTATACCTTCACATTCAGTAGATCCTGTGATCTTCTGTGGCCAGATGTAATCTCCTGGGGTATATTAGGACTATAGTAAATAATACAAAAATTAATAACCGTAAAAAATTAGCAGACCTACAAGCTCGTAGCGCGCCACCGAGTGGCGCGCTACGAGCTTGTAGGTCTGCTATTTTTTACAATTTATTTCGACGTCAGGCCCCAAATGGGATAAATATAAAACACGGTTCACACCCCAGTCGCCGCTGTCCTCTCCGCTCTTGGACTCCACGGAGCTCTCCAGCTCGTCAGGACTGGACAGGAAGTCGAACCCCTTCAGAGCCTCCTCCGTGTCGGGGTCGTCGCTGAGGTCAGAGGCCGTGCTGGACGGCGTCGACGATTGTTTCTTCCTGACCAGCTGTGAGAAGAAAAAACAACAACAACAATGTTATGATCATGAGAAAGATGAGAGCTGGGAGGGAGGCCATGCATGGGGCAGACCAAGCACGAAAAGGGGGGATAGTGTAGTGTAGTGTACATGCATGTATAAATAGGGATGGGAAGACGTGGCCATTTCATGTCACAATTATTATCGTGGCCAAAATAAGTGTGGTCAAAATATGCTTGAAACTCAAAATGACACTTTTGTTAAAACAGTTTAAAGGGGCCCCAGACGGAGGTCTCCGTCCTGCTAATTAGCACACTCTGACGCAGCGGCGTCCACTTCGGGAGTGCTTGATAATAATAAGATAATTAGATAATAATAATTAGATAATAAGATAGCCAAAAAGCACCCACTGATCTGAAGGCTGAAGCTCCCCTGGTGGTCACCAGTTTAGGCTTTGAGTGCCAATTCTCCCATTATAAAGAAAGAAATAATTTGTAATTCTATTATGCATGTAATGTGCATGTCATCACCTGTACACCAGATTAGAGGAATTTTCAAAATATGGATGAAAATTAAAAAATATATATTTTTAAGAATATTTTTAAAAAAAATCCCAAGGGAAGACGTCTTGTCGTCTGTGGCATCCGGTACTTAATTGGCAATTAGACGTCTTGACGTTTTTAAAGAGGGGGGGGGGGAGCGTGATTATGATTATGATGATTATTATTATTATTATTAATTACTAAACTTCTACATCTTTAAAACAGACATTTATTCATCACCTATATCATACAGAAACATCAAAATAAAGTACGGCAGTAGTATCGCATTTGATCGAGATTTGTCAATTATACTGTTATTGTTATTTCTTAGTTTTGGCTCAGTTATTACAAAGTTGTGCAAATAATGATTTTATTTTTTATTTTAGAATAATTATTTATGAGACTTATAGCCCTTTCGAGTTTTGTTACTATGTGAATTACTCAATTTCTGACCACACGGTGACCCGTATCACTTGGCATATGGCAGAAATGGATTCAGCACATCAAAATCATAGAAACAACCCATTAACACACTGCCGGAAGTGCTTCAAAATAGGAGCTCTGGGTGGCCGGGGTTGTCTCAGGGCTTTTACTCTGAAAGCCAGGACCCGGAAACAATCTACTAAGAAAAGTTGACTTTACATTGCTAGCTTACATTGCGATCATTTTAATATGATCCAAAAAGCGTTCATATTTTGCGGGAGAGACGGATGAGGAGCAGAAATGAAGCGCCAGCATATCGATCCGTTCATCACCACGGAGAGCGCCCTGGATTAGGAGATACGAGTCATTCTTTCCGCCGCGCTAACATGTAAGTCAACGGCAAGCTAATATGAGCCCAGAGCGTTAGCATACGGCAGCCGAAAGGCGAACGGGCCAAAAAAAATAAAATAGGAACAATTCTGAACATTCTTATCTCGCCCCGTATCATTGAGGATGCGCTAGGACGTCCAGCGACGTCTAAGGCTCAGCTTGTTTTTAATCCTTAAAGGAGAACTGACACGCCCCTCGGGAGCTAATAACTGCTATCAAACAATGCTATCATGATTCTGACGTCAGGGTGGCGAAAGCTTTCCCCAACGACTTCTATGCGGGCTCGCCGGGCTTGGTGGCCGTGGTAGCATAGCAACTTATGCTACTATTTTGGTGTCACATTTAGCTTGAATACTGGGTGAAAGTCTCATTCAAAAAATTAATTTTTCGCAACATTGTTCAGGTGAACTGTGTGTTTATGCTTGTTCATTGTAATAATCAATATCGCTATGATTATTTTATTTATCGCCGCGTCGCTCCGCATGACAACATACAGTCTAGCCCGTCTCAGATGCAGGCTGCACACACACGGACGGACGGACGTATAGTCTCTGGTCAGGTCCCCGCATTGAACTGGGCATGTGTGTACGCACACACACACACACACGGCTATAGTGCATGACAGCGGGGAAGAGAGCTACAGACGCCCGAGGCAGATTCCGTGCCATTGCGTGTGTGTGTGTGTGTGTGTGTGTGTGTGTGTGCGTACACACATGCCCAGTGGCTAGACTGTATGTTGTCATGCGGAGCGACGCGGCGATAAATAAAATAATCATAGCGATATTGATTATTACAATGAACAAGCATAAACACACAGTTCACCTGAACAATGTTGCGAAAAATTAATTTTTTGAATGAGACTTTCACCCAGTATTCAAGCTAAATGTGACACCAAAATAGTAGCATAAGTTGCTATGCTGTGTGTGTACACACATGCCCAGTCCCCCGTAGAGGCTCATGATCTCGTCCGCAAGACTATGCCTCGGCATAGCGATATTTATTATTACAATGAATACAAACATAAACACACTATAGTTCACTTGAACAATGTTGTGGTAACTAACTACGGTATTACAGAGTGAGAGCGAGGGTGTACATGTCAGCCTGCGGCTGAGAGGGGAAAAGAACAGTAGTCGCGCTGCTCTCACAGCGGCCAGACAACAGCAGACCGTCCGTAGTCGCGACTGTCGCGCTGCGGGGCTGAGAGGTCTCAGAGCGGGCAGACAGGGGTGTTGGCGACCGGGGGAACATGGGACTCCAGTCCAAAATTTGCGCTTGTGCTGCAGTTCCCCTAAAAAACCCCACGCCAACCTCAATTGCATTCAAACTAAGCATTTCTGGCGAAAAAATAATTTTTTTCAATTACATTTATAGCCAATATGACGCTAAATGTACCGTCAAAAACGCTAGCCTGACCTATAGCCACTTGTTGCTAGCGCCGTAGCCCCGTTTCAAACTGTTTCAAACTGTTTTCAGTCAGACCACGTGATGTGCTGTACCACCCATATTAATTTCGGGGCATGTCAGCGGACCTTTAAGTCTTACGTACAGAAACTGTTCAGCACAATTATTTATCAGAATTATAGCCCATATCCAGTTTTTTGTGATTAATAATTATTACTAATTACTACATTTCTGACCGTGACCCGTATCGCTCAACATACGGCAGAAATGGATTCAGCACATAAAAATCACATAGAAACAACACATTAACTACTTTTCCTCAAAAATGCCTACATAACAGGCTTCAGGCATTTCCGGACCGGTCTATGTTGGGCAGAAACCACTAATCTCTAGATCACACTGGCAAGGGTGCCCACACTTTTTAGACTTGAGATCTACATTCAAAATGACCAGCTCAACCAGATCTACCCACCAAAAAAATAAATATAGGTCTATTATCCCATTGCTGAAAATATAGTTACATATATTAGACAAACGCACTTGGGAGGGGGAATGAAAACAAAAAAAATAAGTAAATAACTTTGTAATACTGACGTTTGTGAGAAACTCTCTTGAAAACAAAGTATTGCATTTTGGGTTTGAGCTTCCTTTTTTTTTGTCTATTAATCAAATGAATCAAGTGAAGTCACTTTAATTCAAGTGGGAGATGACAAAAATATTTTTTGTTTTTATTTAAATTATATATTTTAGGCTGCATGTCATGTGGTCTACCTGCACAGCCTGTGTGATCTACTGGTAGATCACGATCTACCTTTTGGGCAGCCCTGCGACTACAGCGTCACACAAAAGCATAAAAAGTAGCAGATCCACAAGCTCGAAACCCTGGCGATGCATTCGATGCATTCTGAGCTCGTCGGTATGCTTATACTTTTGCTATTCTCGAGTCGATATGGTGTACGAAACCGTAGCTAGGTCCAGGATGGTCTTGTCTTCATAGTCGATATGGTGTACGTACCGTAGCTAGGTCCAGGATGGTCTTGTCTTCATAGTCGATATGGTGTACGTACCGTAGCTAGGTCCAGGATGGTCTTGTCTTCATAGTCGATATGGTGTACGTACCGTAGCTAGGTCCAGGATGGTCTTGTCTTCATAGTCGATATGGTGTACGTACCGTAGCTAGGTCCAGGATGGTCTTGTCTTCATAGTCGATATGGTGTACGTACCGTAGCTAGGTCCAGGATGGTCTTGTCTTCATAGTCGATATGGTGTACGTACCGTAGCTAGGTCCAGGATGGTCTTGTCTTCATAGTCGATATGGTGTACGTACCGTAGCTAGGTCCAGGATGGTCTTGTCTTCATAGTCGATATGGTGTACGTACCGTAGCTAGCTCCAAGATGGTCTTGTCTTCATAGTCGATATGGTGTACGTACCGTAGCTAGGTCCAGGATGGTCTTGTCTTCATAGTCGATATGGTGTACGCACCGTAGCTAGCCCCAAGATGGTCTTGTCTTCATAGTCGATATGGTGTACGTACCGTAGCCAACTCCAAGATGGTCTTGTCTTCATAGTCGATATGGTGTACGTACCGTAGCTAGCTCCAAGATGGTCCTGTCTTCATAGTCGATATGGTGTACGTACCGTAGCTAGGTCCAGGATGGTCTTGTCTTTAGAGTCGATATGGTGTACGTACCGTAGCTAGGTCCAGGATGGTCTTGTCTTTATAGTCCATATGGTGTACGTACCGTAGCTAGGTCCAGGATGGTCTTGTCTTTAGAGTCGATATGGTGTACGTACCGTAGCTAGGTCCAGGATGGTCTTGTCTTTATAGTCCATATGGTGTACGTACCGTAGCTAGGTCCAGGATGGTCTTGTCTTTATAGTCGATATGGTGTACGTACCGTAGCTAGGTCCAGGATGGTCTTGTCTTTATAGTCCATATGGTGTACGTACCCAGGGCTCGACAGTGCGACTAGGTACTCGCATTTGCGACTAAAAATATCACTGTGCGAGTTGTAAAATTCAATTTGTAGCACAGGTGCGACTACAGGATTTGACCATTCAATCGTGATAAAGACAAGTCTCTGTCTACAGCAAGTGTACATTCTATAGTCGTGGTTCTATACCTAAATTTATATTTCTGAACGGCGGTGTCGTTCGCCAAAAAGAGAAGAGCTACAAGCTAACAACGTTCATTTGAAGATCCGTCCCCTTTGCTCGCACCTCCCCTCCCTGTGTTGCTGCTCCGTGCTCTTCCCTGTCAGAGCGAACTCAACGGGATAGCATTAGCATGATAGCACAGATTCAGAAGGAATTGCTTGGACCCCGACACGTTATTTGCAAAGTTTGTTTGTAATGTTCAAAGTTCAAACGTATCTTACTTTTAACCAAACGCGGGTGAAACAGCGTGCAGCCGTGAACGCACGCGCGCGCACACACATGGAGTGGACGGATTGATGTTTATCAAAAACAACCCTTGTTTAGCGTTTGCTTACAAAAGCGTGTGCCCAGCGTAAATGATAATGTGAATGACCGAACTGGCTGGATTACCGTATTAATATCAGTCAGTCAGTCAAAGCCAAGGAGAATGTTACAATACTAATTCACCATCGAGCAGCCTCTGCACTGTCTGAATGTCACACTAACATGATAGAACAGCAGGATAAAAACGGATAGCCTGTCTATCCATCCATGAGCAACATATTATCTATCTAGCTCTGGTCCATAGCTCTAATGTGTTGCACGTATTAGAGGTATGGAATGGAACAGAGCTACTATCGATCTATCTATAAGTATTAGCATAAAACAAATTGATCATATATATTATATGAAAACAAACATATCAATGATATGATGAATATCACTATTTTGTGATAATTGCTGAAAAGATAGTGATATAATATTTTGACATATTATTTCCACCCCTACCTCATCACTTCATTAAAGAAAAATCACACCCATGTTAAGTGAGGGGCGCTCTTGTCATCATACATCTTCAGATATCATCTCATACTGGCCAATCAGAATGCCTGTTGCCTGTGATTGATTAGCTGATTTGCTCGTTTACATATGACATACATTTTCCCTTCAATGTCAATGGCGTTTAATTTATGTCATATTTAGCAGAATTTTGACGTAATTTCTCTGTTGATCGTCAATGGCTCATTTTGAGATGTGTGGGGACAAAGGCTGTATATAGGAGGGGCTAGCGCCCCTTAAAAATACATCATTTTTCATCGTGCTCCTAAAATAATTTGTGTGCTACTAGATTTTTCAACTTAGGCGCACACGTGCTACTTGGAAAAATGCTAAGCGTCAAGCCCTGTACGTACCGTAGCTAGGTCCAGGATGGTCTTGTCTTTAGAGTCGATATGGTGTACGTACCGTAGCTAGGTCCAGGATGGTCTTGTCTTTTCCTTCGCTGTCATCATCCTCGTCTTCGTCGCTGAACTCCGCTGCAGTGTTCTCTATGAACTTAAACACCTCTAGAACACTGGCCGAGTCAGACATGCCTGTTTTACTGGGGAGAGAGAGAGAGAGAGATACTGTTAAAACTCTTTCAGCGCCACCTGGTGGTCACCAGTTTAGGCTTTGAGTGCCAATTCTCCCGTTATAAAGAAAGAAATAATTTGTAATTATATTATGCATGTAATGTGCATGTCATCACCTGTACACCAGATTAGAGGAATTTTCAAAATATGGATAAAAAAAAAAGAAAAAGGGAAGACGTCTTGTCGTCCGTGGCATCCGGTAATTAATTGCCAATTAGACGTCTAGACGTTTATGGCTACCAAACAGTTTTTAATATTGGCCTGAAAAAACATCAGTAGACCTCAAGGTGAAGTAAATGTAATCTCCCTTCTCCTTGTATGCGTTTCATTTGCTGATGACATGTATTGAGTATAATGCCACAGACGAGAAACAGTTTAACCCATTCTGACCTGAGATCAGATTCTAAAAATGCCTGTTTGAAAATGACAGTTTTCTGAAAAAGCTATGTTTCCATGTCAGTCGTTCTTCGATTAAAAAAAAAATAGCAGACCTACAAGCTCGTAGCGAGCTTGTAGGTATGCTATTTTTCAATAGCTAAAGCACAACATGATGCTAATACCAAAAGGGGTTCCCATGTATAAATTATGGATAAGGGGTCAGGACAACGAGGCCTTTTCGTGGAGGGGTCAGAATGACATTTTGGACTTAAGACTGTTTTTCGTCTGTGGTACTCAATTGCATACACAGTAACGAGTGACATAGAAACATAGCCTTTTCAGAAAACCGTCAGGATGTAGAAGACATTTTTTCTTAGAATCTGATCTCGGGTCAGAAATGGGACGGTGTATATATAGATAAAAGTGTATGTGAACAACCTGACCACGCCGTGGTCCTTCAGTGAGGGCGGCTCCGTGCCGTTCACCATGGGTTCAGGCCTCCTGTCCCCGGCTGCGTCCCCCGCCAGGCCTAGCAACGCCCGGACCCTCTGAGACTTCACATCCAGGATGGTGTCCGTGTAGCCCACCTCCTGGAGATACCTGAGAGAACACACACACACACACACACACACACACACACACACATTTTGACATTCTGACGTCGAAATTAAAAAAAAACGTTCGCTCTGAAAGAATATTATATTCAAAGATGTGTGCCGTATTTTCACGATTTTTCAAAAATAGCAGACCTACAAGCTAGATCTGCTATTTTTCAATAGCTAAAGTATAACATAATGCTTAGTTAAAACCAGGGGGGGGGGGCAGTCAGACAGATATTTTGTGAAGCCACTAAGGAAATCGGGACATCCTGAAAGTTCATATAATGGCCTGTTGTGGCGCTGTCATTGGGCCCAAAAAAAAAACCCATATCCCCATAGAGGTCCATGTATTTGGGCCCAACTTCACCTAGACTGTATTACCTTAATAAACATGGTCATGAATACTTTCTGCCTCCAGTCACTAGTTTAAAATCTCATTTCTCATGTCATAATATTCTTTTTGGAAAATTATGGTCCAATTTATTAAAAAAAAATGACCATAAAGTCACATATGTTCTGTGGGGTGTGGCTACCGTTACAGTCTATGAACGGGAGCCACCCCCCCGTTCGAGTCTAAATAAAAACCAACTAAGAAGAAGGGGGGGGGGGGGAAGTCCCGCCTCGTTGTCTGGGCCAGCCAATGGGCTCAGCTGGGCCCAAACGGATCTAGAAAGATGGCGATTTACAATACAAAGGACTGACAGGCTTCATTTTACGTCCATATCAGACCCGGCGAACGCTTTGTCCATTGTCCTTTTTTTACAGTCTATGGTTAAAACACCAAAAGGGGTTCCCGCCCCCAAAATGGGTTAATAATTTTATTTTATGTCCACATAAGAGACACAATACACAGGGACACAAATATTTACAAGGTGCTGTACAGAGTGCAATCAGCAAATCCCGGACAGATACCCACACGCCCCCTTCAGGGGGTACAAGTAACAGCGTCTTCGCCAATATTTGGCGGCTACCGATAGTGGAAGAGATTACGCACGCACGCACGGTATACTGTATATTGTACATATAGTGTTTGTATTTGTTGAGGACATGTATTATTGTGTTAATTTTGTATGCCATGTTGAATACATAGGACCACAATGGAAACAAGATCCGTTTAGCTTCTTCTTTGTCTGACTCAGTAACAAGTGCTGTGCCACATTTTCTGACTAACAAAGTACCCTATTGGCCTGAATATAAGGGCAATATAATGGAAATATCCTAAAAAAACGGGGTCGAAATAGACTATTTGACATTAAATGTTCTTTTTCCCCCCACTAACTAGTCTTGGAAAATGGGGGTCGTCTTATATTATAATCAGAGTCATCTCATATTCGCCGCAATACGGTATTCAATAATCAATCACACACACACACACACACACACACACTACAGCACCAGACTAAACAGATTTGACAGGTTACGTTACTTTTCTCTTTCCTTTTCAACGAATAGTTCCGTTTTCTTTTTCCAAATAGCAATAAAAGTCAGTCTAAATTAATTGAGTTGTCCAGTATTGGGTAGATACTACGAGTTTCAAAATCGTATTAATCACAGCAACACTTCAAAGTCGTCCTAGCTTTTAAAGGAAGTCCTCTCTCTCTTGACTGTGGTGGGAATGAAACAAAACAGCTGCTTTAAAAAGACATACATAATTGTCTAACCGGCATTTTCACAATAATGAAAAGCATGCCGTTGTGACCTAAACACTGATGTACACGGTGTGGAAGCGTGTTCGCTCTCAGTCGCAGTAGTGGCGAGTGGTTATATCTCTCATACTGGCTACAGCAGAGTAATTGTACACACAATTTGCATGCCGTTTTAATGCATTGGTGTGCTGTACTATTAAGCTGCCTGCCGTCATATATATGCAGTCGTCCTATAGAAGAGACGTACCGATCTCAAAGGCTCAGAATGGGTTCTGCAAATGCCTGCCAGCGTGTCGCGGGTTCGGATCCCGAACCCCGATGGCTTTTGATGCGTGTCACTCTCTCGCCGTTGCGTTTACTGTATGCCATCAATAAAGGCAGAAAGGACCCAAAAAGAAACTAATGAAGAGAAAGGGTTCTTATGATATTGTTGCACTTGACTACTACGCTAACCTGATCTAAATAATCCCTGAAACGCTTGCGAATGCCTTCGCCAGGCATTTTTGATCGTTGCGGTCGGGGAGGAAAAGAAACCTTTTATCTCCATATTGTAACTTTTTGTGTTTTTCTATTAAAGGTAGAGTAAGTGATTTCACTCAAAAAACCGTAGGTTTCGTTTTTGGCTGTGGGACCTATAAGCCTTCGTCCAATCAGGATAGAGAGTCAAAAACGAAAACTAAGGTTTTTTGACCCCCCCAGGGGTTAACTGGGGACAGGGAGGAACTCCTTATATGGTCAGCACACTCTATAGTAGAGAGGATTATCACAAAAATAAGTGATATTTGAATTAAGTGAAATCACTTACTCCACCTTTAAATGAATGCCCTACTTGGTCATTGGCATAACTACAGTATCACACATCACACCGCACCTCGAGCTTGTTGCATATCTGCTAACTTTGCTATTTTTTTTTAAATTTGAATATCGAAAAGTAACTGTAACTGAGGTTTCCACCCGACAGAGATGATGTATAAAATTAATAACCGGGTCGTTTTTTTTATGCGGTGAGTTACTGTGTTTACAATGGATGAAAAACCTTGTCCTAGCAAAGAAAGCAACATCCTAGAACACAGTCCTAGAACACTTCTGCTTCTCAATGTGTGCTCCAGGGACCACCTTGAGACCCCGATCTAAAGGACTGATAAATAATTAGAAACAAAATGGACGCATATGGGTCTGTAACTCTTGTTCCAAAATAACTTTAGTTCTAGAACTGCTTCCGTTCTAGATCCTTTGAACCTTGGTGCCGTCATGGAACTGAGAGTGTAGAAAAGGAACCAAATTGACATGTACCGGGCCCATTTACCTTTTTGGTTCCATTTGTACACTCCCAGAGTTGAAATGAACACTGAGGATTTTAAAGTCGTTGATCACACTACAGCGTCACACAAGAGCATCAGAAGTAGCAGAGCCACAAGCTTGAAATGCAGCGCGACCGTATACTTTTAGTAGCCTATTAGTATCGGTGTGGTGTGTTGTGTTCCACATGCAGTGAGCTTGCGTGTGTGTGTGTGTGTGTGTGTGTGTGTGTGCACATACATTAGAATATTCATTGTCTGGGTTCTGTTGGCAGCAAACCTAAGGCAGAAAGACATTCTAACTGTATTTTTCTTTTTTTTTACAAATATTGTGCAGCCGAAGCCTGTTGTATAGGCTTACCATACGTCCTCTTTTGCCCCGGACAAGTCCTCTTTTGGGGGACTGTCCGGGCAGTCCCTGGGAGTTTTATAAATTCCTTCAAATGTCCGGGGTTTTACACTTATCGCCTGTAGTGTATCGCTACGCTCACAGACCATTCAAACCAATGTGTATTACAATGCACGTTCAATGGTTCGTAGTGGAAAAACACTGTGGGAGGCGGACTTTCAGCCCGAACCCCGGAATGTGTATTATCCATAACTGCATGCACGCTGCCTGACAGCACTGGTCCTGACAGCAGGTCAGGGAAAGGCTCGCTGGCTGCTCTGCCGTCTGCAGATAGACTGTTGTGTTGTCTGCTCTCCGTGAGGAAAGCTTGAAATGCCAAAGAACTATCTCATCATTGACATGCAGAAAAAGTAGGCTACTGTTTTCTTAGCTTTGTGACTGACCAATGAGATGCAGATTGTATTGTCTGCAAAGGAACTATGTGTCTGTCACAAATAAAAGTTCTGTCCTGCAAGCCCATGTCAACCACACAGACAAGGCAGCCGTGCGCGAGGCGAGTCCTTCTGCAAATTAAATTGACCGAATATTATTTTGAACAACCTAGCAAAGCATAAGATATGATGGATTGGAGAAGCTGGTCTCTCTTACTATAAGAGATAAGCCATTGCATACAGGTCAGGTTCTCAAACTTTTAAATTTCAAGGACCCCCATAACTCTGAGAGTAAAACCAAATGGACCCATTTGGAGTCCCAATTGATTCCATTTGTACAGTATCAAGAGTTAAAAGTTATAAAACGGTCCATTTGGTTCCACTTGTACACTCTCAGAGTTACAGACCTGTAAGGGTCCATTTGGGTCCATGTGTTACACTCTCAGAGTTACAGACCTATAATGGGTCCGTTTGGGTCCATGTGTTACACTCTCAGAGTTACAGACCTGTAAGGGTCCATTTGGTTCCACTTGTACACTCTCAGAGTTACAGACCTGTAAGGGTCCATTTGGGTCCATGTGTTACACTCTCAGAGTTACAGACCTATAATGGGTCCGTTTGGGTCCATGTGTTACACTCTCAGAGTTACAGACCTGTAAGGGTCCATTTGGTTCCACTTGTACACTCTCAGAGTTACAGACCTATAATGGGTCCGTTTGGGTCCATGTGTTACACTCTCAGAGTTACAGACCTGTAAGGGTCCGTTTGGGTCCATGTGTTACACTCTCAGAGTTACAGACCTGTAAGGGTCCATTTGGGTCCATGTGTTACGCTCTCAGAGTTACAGACCTATAATGGGGGGGTCCTTGGATCACACCTTTGAGAGCCTGCTTTAAACAAATATAGAGCATATTTGATGAGAGGATTTGATTTTGGAGCATCACTTTTTTTGTTATAGATTATTTTGCAATCTGAATTTAATTCAAACAGAACCGCGCACGCACGACACATGCACACGCGCACGACGTGCACATGCACACCGCGCATGTGTCCTCTTTTTGGTCATTCAGAATATGGCAACCCGACTGTTGTACTACAGAGCCGGAACCGATTTCAGATGCTAACGTCCGTTGCCAAATTTTGTGTCGTAGTCGTAGAAACACCGATTACCGATATCGCACGGGTATTTCGTAAAAACCGTGCAAAATCATTAAATAAAATTGAAAAAGCAACAACCGAATGAAATAAACACAAAATAAAACATTTAAATGTAACTGTGCAATTAACACAAAACAAGAAAATGTAAAATACACATGATTTAACCACTTAAGAGCTATTCAAGCGTTTTCAAAAATACAAAATAACAATGTTTTTGTAAACCTGGGACACAACGGCTGCCTATTTGCCAGTGTACCTAATGGCTGTGAGAAAAAAAAAAACATACCTCTAGTCTAAAAAAAAAAAAATCAGTCACAACATCACAGAGAAGGAAGAGACGTTCCATACTGTACCTCCCCTGTGGAGATAAAAACCCAAACGTACGACTCCACGACTCCAGAACCACGGGAAATACTAATGTACAGTATACCAGCTCCACACACACACACACACACACACACACACACAGACACACACACCACAGGAGAGGAGAAGACAGAGGAGTAAAGATATCCTCTCTCTCTGTTTGTGTGTGTGTGTGTGTGTGTGTGTGTCTCTCTCTCTCTCTCTCTCTCTCTCTCTCTCTCTCTCTGTACCAGCCTCTGCGGTCGCAGGAGGGCTGCACGCCTCGACACAATCCTCCATTCACAGTTCCCGTCAACCGCATATGCATGCACACTGTCCCTACACAAAACGTGGAAACACACACACACACACAGCCACATAGTCACAAAACATGTGTGCGCGCACGCGCGCACACATACACAGTTTTCCCACACAATGATTGTGTGTGCACATCACTTACAGTACATTAACGACGGCAGTTACCACACACACACATATATATGTATCATGAGCTACGTCAAAAGTTATTTAACAGATGTAAAAATATAGATTTGATGTGGTTAAGTGATGCAGAGCGACTGAGATGGATTTTTGAACAAAAGATATTTGCATTAGCAGAATATATAGAGAAAGCTTGGGACATAAGGACAAAGAAAACTTATATGTGATGTATTATATTATTTTATTTTATGATAATGTATATTTCTGTTTTTTGTTTTGATCAATTGTGTAACTTCTGTGTGAGAAGTGAACGTGATATTGTTTATGTTGTTGGTGTCTTATAATCCCGTAAGGGATGGGTCTTAATTGACAAGACACGAAAATAAAAATTCATTCAATTCATTCATTCATTCATTCATTCATTCACACACACGTCTGTCCCGAGGCTATATCAACATAGGCATTGATCATATTTAACACACTAAACATGCAGAGAATACTGATCATATTGATCAAGGTGTAAGATATATTGATAACATATACTGAACAAGACAGTAACAAGGGTGTTTGGTACAAGAGTTTAAGTTAACCCCTTCCAGTCTGGACTGAACCACAACACTCTTTGCTCTGCATCTCTCTCTCTCTTCCAGTCTGGACTGAACCACAACACTCTTTGCTCTGCTTTTCTTTACACTTCCTCTCTCTCTCTCTCTCTCTCTCTCTCTCTCTCTCTCTCTCTCTCTCTCTCTCTCTCTCCCTCTCTCTCCCCTCTCTCTCCCCTCTCTCTCCCCTCTCTCTCTCTCTCTCTCTCTCTCTCTCTCTCTCTCTCCATTTCCAGGCAATTCGTGACCCGGGTTCAAGGGTCACACAAACTGTCTGTGGTGTAGGCCAGTGCCTGCCTCACACACACACACACACACACACACACACACAATACAGTCTTTGTCCACGCCAGGCCCCCCCCAGAGCGGCTGGGAAACATTGAAACCGCCCCACCCAGCTGGCCAAAGCTGGAACTGCAGGCGGGGAGAAGTATACATGCACGAGGTTCTCTTTGTTTAGAAGGCTGGAGACCGTGTCCCTTAGCCCATTCTGACCTGAGACCAGTTTCTAAGAATGTCTTCTACATCCTGACAGTTTTCTGGAAACGTTTTCTGAAAAATCTTTTCTATGTCAGTCGTTCTTCAATTTAAAAAAGAATAGCAGATCTACAAGCTTGTAGATCTGCTATTTTTCAAACACAATGCTAACACCAAAAGGGGTTCCCGATGGAGGGGAAAGGAACTGGTTGGAATAACGTGTTCCGTCCAACCAGGGAAACTCCCCCCTGTCAGGTGTAAAAGGAGCAACTTGGACACTCATGCACGAAGGAAGCATGAGTTCAAGTCCGTTGCTCTCCCCTTGTCCCCCATATATGGGGATTAGGTTGACGGAGGGTGTGTAGAGCCCAGGATCACATTAGATCATTGAAACTGGGTGAAGATGGGTTGCAAAATCGTGGGATAAAAAATATAAGTAAAAAAAAGAAAAGCAGGCTGGAAACCGGTTTTCCCTACACATCAAGACACTGGACTACAAAAGCGCATGCTTAGGTTACAACACAATGGACTGACTTTGGCTTCACTGTGTGTGTGTGTGTGTGTGTGTGTGTGTGTGTGTGTGTGTGTGTGTGTGTGTGACTGTGTGTGTGTGTGTGTGTGTGTGTGTGTGTGTGTGTACTAACTGTCTAAGTAGTTGCCGTCCTTGTTTCCAGCTGAGTTGATGAGAGCTGTTGAGAGGACTGGGTTCATCACTGTCATTTCCTTCATCTGAGAGGGAGAGAGAGAGAGAGAGAGAGAGAGAGAGATAGCACAAGAGTGATTGATTGATTGATTGATTGATTGATTGATCGGTCTGTTCTCACTCTACAGAGCTCTTTCCCTTCCGGGTTAAACAGGAAGGTGGGGGCCTTTGTGAGGGAGTACAATACCACTCGCATTAGCCAAGGGGCCAGCTAAGCACTCCGATGTTGAAGCGCTGGGCCCTAGTGGTAAGAGGAAGGACTGCAGGCGGACCCGTGGATTCTTGACGAGGAAACCCCGTGCAACCGAGCGCTCAATGTTCAAGCCCAGCTGCACTTCCGCAAAATGCGGAATCAGCGAAAAAATGCGGAAATAGACGGTACTTCCGGCAGCCTTCCGGGTGCTTCAAAACGCCACTGAGCAACTTCCACTGACATGAATACTGGAGGGGGCGGAGCTTTGCGCCAGTTCAGTCTCTATCCTTTTAATACTCTATGGCATCAGCTCACAGCCTTTAGCTAGCAGTACAACCAGTTACATTAGCTCACAGCCTTTACCTAGCAGTACAACAAGTACATTAGCTCACAGCCTTTAGCTAGCAGTACAAACCAGTTACATTAGCTCACAGCCATTAGCTAGCAGTACAAACCAGTTACATTAGCTCACAGCCTTTAGCTAGCAGTACAACCAGTTACATTAGCTCACAGCCTTTAGCTAGCAGTACAAACCAGTTACATTAGCTCACAGACTTTAGCTAGCAGTACAAACCAGTTACATTAGCTCACAGCCTTTAGCTAGCAGTACAACCAGTTACATTAGCTCACAGCCTTTAGCTAGCAGTACAAACCAGTTACATTAGCTCAAAGCCTTTAGCTAGCAGTACAAACCAGTTACATTAGCTCACAGCCTTTAGCTAGCAGTACAAACCAGTTACATTAGCTCACAGCCTTTAGCTAGCAGTACAACCAGTTACATTAGCTCACAGCCTTTAGCTAGCAGTACAACCAGTTACATTAGCTCACAGCCTTTAGCTAGCAGTACAAACCAGTTACATTAGCTCACAGCCTTTAGCTAGCAGTACAAACCAGTTACATTAGCTCACAGCCTTTAGCTAGCAGTACAAACCAGTTACATTAGCTCACAGCCTTTGGCTAGCAGTACAAACCAGTTACATTTTCTTAGCGATGCGGTACAAATTGACAAATGTCGGGTGCACGGCGGCCCACCATCATGGACAGCGAACCTTTGGAGATACGGCGCTTTGAAAACCCTGTTATATAATGGAGGCTCAACGGAGCCGGACTTAAAAATCCCATAGCTGGTGCGGGGACGGAGGCTCTTCATACTGTAGCCGGAGCAATGCTAAAAAGGCGGACGGGCGCGTTCATATATGGAGCATACGGTTGTACGAACATACGCGTAGAAATAGATAGCACCAGTATAGGCACCATTAGCCTAGCTACGTTTATAAACGTAGATGGCACAGAAAAAGTGAAACAACGTTAAACTCACTTTGTCACTCACTTTATGCATGCCTTAGGTTTTCTTAAAACCTAAAGTCTCTTGAACGTGACATGGCAGTCAATGATGATAGCTAAACAATGAGTTGGCTTTAGAGTAAGCTTATAATGTACATGTAATATCACACACTTCCTTCACACATATTCCTGCAACTTTCACCAAAAAAAACAAAAAAACAACATCAAATAGAATTGTATTACAACATAAAACATGTCCACAGCCCGTCATTTATCATGTTCACAATGCGAATGACTATTCTGAAGAAACACAGGCAGACAGACAGGCAGACATACCAGAGTCATAAGAAGGAGGTTTCGTGTCTCCCTGGTTGAGTTCCGTCCCATATTTCAGCTTGTGGTATTTGGCCCTGAGGACACATGCACGCGCACACGCACACGCACACGTATTATTCTATTACAGCTGACACTATGTGGCTTTACCGTCATCACACACGTAATCATGAAGAGACTGCAAAACTGGCCTAAAAATAGACATACAATGTTAACCCGTTCTGACCTGAGATCAGATTCATACGAGGTTTCCCACTGGACACACACTGGGTCTGATCAACCCATTCTGACCTGAGATCAGATTCTAAAAATGTCAGTCGTTCTTCGATTAAAAAAAAAAATAGCAGACCTACAAGCTCGTACGTGGGCCACTCGGTGGCGCGCTATGAGCTTGTAGATCTGCGTAGATCTACATCTGTGTGTGTGTGTGTGTGTGTGTGTGTGTGTGTGTGTGTGTGTGCGTGTGTGCGTGCGCGTGTGTCCATTAGCCCTATACTTTGATGAGGTTGATCCGTTCCGCATGGAGCCTATAATCTCACGAATATAATCTCATGAATAATCTGATTATGGGTCAATGAGGGGTTAAACTAAATGAAATAATTGGATTACCGAGGTGAACATTTAATAATCCCCCCCCCCCCCCCCTTGAATTGTTCCACCTTTTTTTTTTGCTTTGCGAATGTATAGACGTATGCTTTCCCATGACAATAAAACTTTGAATTGAAATTTAGAGAGCGCGTGTGTGCGTGCGTGCGTGCGTGCGACTGCGTGCGTGTGTGCGTGCGTGCGTGCGTGGCACACTGAATGAGTGCTGTGGCAGGGGGGGGGGGGGGGGGGGGGGGTGTTTGGTATACTAGTTTGGGTCCATTTCCCTCCATTAATCTTGACTACATGTGTCAGGAACTCGGGGTCATGAACCCGTGTCAGCTGCACACACTTATTTGAACGTGTGTCATTCCATTTCCCACGATCATTTGTGTGCAGTTGTGTAACCTGTGCGGGTCTGTGTGTGCGTGCGTGCGTGCGTGCGAGACAACTGAGGACCAAAGGTTCTGATTTGTGCCATAAGGTACCATATTTTCTAGAATGAAATAATGTCAACGCAGAGAAGCTGGAAGTACCCTCACTAAAAACGCCGGGACACACGTCCCAAACGCTTCTCCCTTCTGGCTCCAAAACTGTGGAATGCACTTCCCATTGCAGTCAGAACTGCAGCATCACTCCCAATCTTCCGCCGTAGTCTGAAAACCCACCTTTTCAGACTCCATCATGGCCCATAGCACTTACCCTATACCCCCTTAGATAGCATTTCTGTAGACTTGGATAGCATTTGATACAGACTTATAGCATGTTATGTAGACAGCACTATAATTGCATTGTATGTAGTCATAGCACGCCATAGTACATATGTATAGCATAGTAGTATATATGTATAGTTTATATGTATAGTTTCATTATATAGATATTCCTTTCCTTTACTTTCTTAGCTTACGCATGTTTCATGATAAATGCTTTTATGTGATGTATTCCCATGCTTTTTTTGTTCTTGCTTAATGTAAATCGCTCTGGATTAAGAGCGTCTGCTAAATGCCTAAATTGTAAATTGTCTAGAAGGCAGTAGTCATGCAGTTCACAACAATGTATTGTAACTATCGAGGGCTGCAAGATTCTTGTTTTTATAATTGTTCAATCATTCAGGGACCCCCAGGAGTACTTTCCAGGTAGTTGATATGGCGTCGCAATACATTTTACCACTTTATTTTTAGTTGGCTATTCAAAAAATATCGGATCTACAAGCTCACAGTGGAACGTTTTTGTTTTAATCTTCAAGTTAAGACGGTCTCTTTTCCCGGGGGTCCCTGTGGCACAAAACATTGTCAGATGGGGGTCAAACACATCATGTCAATGTGGTGGTCCTTGGCATGTTAACCCATTTTGGGGGCGGGAACCCCTTTTGGTGTTAGCATTATGTTTATGCTTTAGCCATTGAAAAATAGCAAAATAGCAGATCTACAAGCTCATAGCGCGCCACTCGGTGGCGCACTATGAGCTTGTAGGTCTGTCTATTTCTTTTCAATCGTTAATGTGGCGAAAATCATTGAATATATATTTCAGAGCGAACAGAGCTAAAATATTTGCTTGTGTGGGGGAACTACATATTTTGAGATGGGGGGGTCCGTGGTCCAATAGAGATCATTCTGGGGGTCCTTGACATGAAATAGGTTGAGCACCACTGACATAGAAAAAGGAAGGGATGTCGGCACACTCAGTTGTAGCTCCCAGGAAATGTCTTTAATTGTTACAGTTACAGTTTATTAGTAACAATAAAGCGCTACAACTCAAGCGTGCGGACATCCCTTCCTTTTTCATTGTACGTATTTTTGACCAGCACCTGTGGAATTTCTGGAGATGTGCGTGCTTCCTGTCGTATCCCACAACAGACATAGAAATATGTTTTGTTTTTTCCAGAAAACTATTAGGATTTAGAAGCCTTTTTGGGTTAAATAAGCAGTGCGGTTAAACAATGTTTGCGTACCTACCTCTCTTGTTTCAGAGCGTACTCCAGCATCTTAATTCTTCTGACCAGGTCTTTCTTCAGATTCTCCTGACCTCTCCTCTCCCCCTGCAGAAAGGCTATCTGAGCCTGCACACACACACACACACACACACACACACACACACACACAGGTTAGCCTATAGATGTAGGACAAATTATGCAGAGCCAAAATATGTTTATTTTAACTTGGTCTGATATGCAAGACATTTTCTGTAGTTCATTGCAGAATACAACTCAGGATGTAATCCAAAAGAATTTTACAAATCACATTTTCACTCCATCTCAACTTTAACCCAAATTTGGGGTGGGAACCCCTTTTGGTGTTAGCCTCATGTTATGCTTTAGCTATTGAAAAATAGCAGACCTACAAGCTCGTAGCGCGCCAGGTCTGCTATTTTTTGAAAAATGGGTTACGTTTAAACATGTTTAATTATGTTGCATCGTTGTTGTAAAGTAGACCAGAAGGCAAAGCTCTCAAAAAAAAACAGTCAATCTAGTTTTGTGACACATTTGCAGACACAATTTCGGATCGTTTGTTGGTTACCATAACCCGGAAGCCTGAGGTATATAACCCATTCTGACCTGAGATCAGATCAGATTCATACGAGGTTTCCACTGGACACACACTGGTCTGATTAACCCATATCTGACCTGAGATCAGATTAAAAAAATGTCAGTCGTTCTTCGATTTTTCAAAAATAGCAGACCTACAAGCTCGTAGCGCGCCACTCGGTGGCGCGCTACGAGCTTGTAGATCTGCTATTTTTCAATAGCTAAAGCATAACATGATGCCAACACCAAAAGGGGTTCCCGTACAGAATGGGTTAATATACTATGCATAGGATCTGTCTGTGCGCTGTTAGAAAATAACCTAATCTACAAGCTGCAACTATACAGTAAATAAATCAGGCGAAACCACAAACCTCTTCTTTTTCACTCCAACTCCCATTTCTCTTGTGAGGACCAGGACAATTGTTGTCCTTACTTAGGGGTGACTATTTCACAAACTCTTGGCCCTCACAAGTACAGTATAGTAATATACAGCAGCCGCAGCAGCAGCACACACTCAAATGCATGTACTGTCAATGTCATGCACGCATACAATGCTGAGAGAGTGGTCAGTGAATTCTGATGTGTGTGTGTGCGCGTGTGTGTGTGCGCGCGCTGCGCGCGCACACACTCATAAACAAACAGCAGACAGACATGAGGCTCAATGGACATAATGAGCTACTCACTCACCTGTCTGTCTGTCTGTCCGTCTGTCAGTCAGTCAGTCAATCACGCAGCAAAAAGACACAGCAGAGACTACAGTACACAGAACAAACACAACAAAACAAACAAACAGCATCTTCAGTCACCCTGAAAAGCCAAGTCAACATGTCAAGAGAGAGAGAGAGAGAGAGAGAGAGAGAGAGAGATGTTCTCCACAGCCTCGGAGCAGCAATGATGACAAAAAAAAAAAAACCACAACAATCCCTGTTATGATGTAAGAGGAGAGCGTGGAACATACGGTATAGCTCTTGTCCCGGAGGACGTGAGTGGCCTAGATGCCATGAGTGTGTAGTAGGAGCAGACTTTTTTTGTTTTGTTTCCTCTGAACCAGTTCATCTTTTACTCAAGGTCCGGGGACAACAATGCCTGTCGCAAGCCGATGATGTTATTCATTTGTCCATGTGTGGTTCAGCCACATCCTTGTGAACTGAGTGGTGCAACTCCCCTCTCCTCCTCCCCCCCCCCCCCCCCCCCCCCCCCCATCCTCTCCTCTCCTCTCTCTCTCTCTCATTAGCAGGCAACAGTGCAGCACTAATACCATCTCTCTCTCTCTGTTTCTGGCACAACAGCGCCCCCTGCTGGTACTCATTATACTGGCTCATTAACACATGCATAGGTGAACGCGGACATCGCCGTTCCTTGGAGTGGTTGGCGCCACTACGAAAACAACATGACACTTTCTATGAAGAGCATCAAAACACATATATAAAATTATATTAGAGATGTCCCGATACTGTATCGGGAAAAGTATCGGATCGGCCCTTATTTGTCATATCGGGTCATATCGGTATCGGCGAATATGCCAGTCTAGTAAGCACCGATCCGACACGAGGGGGTAAGGGGTTGACAGTCACTATATGGCAGGTAAATAAAAAGTTGGGACATGTGGAGTTTGTGCACATTTGAGTGAGAAGTCTGCTATATAAACACAACACGAGATATATAGCTAGATAGCTATAAACGCGACATCCCTAAATTATATTTACATATATATATTTTTTATTATTTTTGTATTCATTATTCATTTATTAAGAATATTTTGATTTGATCCCATTATTTTGTAATCCATTTCCGCCCGGTGCCAATTGCCTAAGCTCTAATCTTGGGCCCTATATACTCTCCCTCTGCCAACCTGGGATGAGCCCCAAAGTGAGCTCCTGCTTCCTCCAATGCGTGAGGAGTCAGCAGGCCGCTTCTCATCATCATATTATGTGTTTTCTAGGGGACACGGGGGAGAACATGCAAACTCCACACAGAAAGGCCCTTTCGCCAACCCCACCAAAAGGATATGGGCACTGATGACGCGGAGGAGAGAACAAACTCCCCCGGCACCCACAGCGTTGGGAATCGAACCCAGGACCTTCTAGCTGTGAGGCGACAGCGCAACAGACACTGTGCCCGCCGCAAAAAAAAGGCCCACCTTGCGTCTCCACACGGCATTAACCCATTCTGACCCGAGATCAGATTTAAAAAAAATGTCTTATACATCCTGAAAGTTTTCTGAAAAAGCTACGTTTCTATTAGGGCCGGGACTAATTGCGATTAATTTAGATTAATTAACTACAGAAAAATTAACGCGTTAAAATAATTAACGCATTTAATCGCATATTTTGTTTTCACCGCCGAACCGGAACGTTTCTCACTGGGCGCACGTTTCCACTTACCTAAGATGCTGACGCACCCAGCAGCAACATTGCTGTCTGAGCATTCACTTCCGCTAGTACTAGACGATAACAACAAACTGAAACGGCACACGTTAGCATGAATGCAGACCCAAATAAGAACGCGCAGCTTGGGAAATTTAGTGGGAAATTTAGATTTAAAAAGCGAGCGGATGGAAGCGTGGACAGAAATGCAGTTGTATGCATATTATGCAACAAAGAATTTGCCTATCACCGCAGCACATCGTCCCTCACATATCACATCAATGCCAAACATGTTGCTGCTAGCGTGGAAGTTCACGTTACTCCGTCTTCTTCAACGTCGCAACCTACACTCGACCTGATGCCTGGTTTCAGAGGCAATATGACTAAGTCCAAGTCTGACAAAATAACAAACTCCCTGGCTTACTGGGTTGCAGTCAACTGTAGACCACTTGCGGTGGTCGAAGATATGGGGCTGCAAAAAGTGCTACAGATAGCTTCGTCTGACACAATAAACAATGTTTTGTTGCTGAAGTTTATGTATTCACTATTCATTCCTTTACTCATAAAGTCATAATCCATTTGAAAAAATTGCTTTCTCACTGTTCTCGGGTCAAATAATGATATGCGATTAAAATGCGATTAATCTAGATTAATTAATCGCAAAGCCTCTGATTAATTAGATTAATTTTTTTAATCGAGTCCCAGCTCTAGTTTCTATACGTCAGTCATTTTTCAAAAAAATAGCAGACCTGAGCTTGTAGATCTGCTATTTCTCAATAGCTAAAGCATGACACAATGCAGGGGTGCCCAAAAGGTATAGATCGCGATCTACCAGTAGATCACAATGGCTGTGCAGGTAGATCACATGACATGCCCCCAAAGAATATTTCATCTAAAAACAATGTTTGGCATCCGCCACTTGAATTAAGTTGACTTGATTGATTGACTGACATGAAAAGGGCCTGTCAGCTCAATGCAATACATTGTTTTCAAGCGTGTTGCTGCGCACAAAATGTCAGTAGATTACAGATGAAATACGAAGAAAAAAAACTCTACCTATTTCATTTCTCCCCTTTCCCATTCCAAGTGCATTTCTCTTAAATATAATGCCCTGCAGCGCCGCTATTCCAAAGCCATTTTCAGCAATGGCATTATGTTTTTGGTGGGTATAGATCATGTTGAGCTGGTCATTTTGAAAGTATAGCTCTCAAGTCAAAAAAAGTCTGGGCGCCCCTGACATAATGCTATAACACCAAAATGGGTTCCCACCCAAATTGGGTTAAGTATAACATGAAGTCTTTTTTTAAAGACACACGTCCGTCTTCATTCACGCTCTGGAGACATGGGACGGACGCTAAGCCTTAAGACGTCGTGGGAACCAATATAACGACCATCTGAGCTATGGTGGGGTCAGCGGCGCCGGTCAACTGGAAGCTGTGGCCGATGATGTGATTTTATGAGGGTTAACGCAACATTTGGACTAAACTAAAAGCATCTGAAGGTGGTTCTCAACCTGTGGGCCAAGGGGCACGGTTGATGGCCCATTGTAAGCACAATGTGCCATTTATAATTGCTAAAATCAAAAAAATGACATATGTTTTTCCCCAGTCTTCATCGGTTAAATGCCGATAATTAATTCCAAAAGGGCTTATACCGTAGATCAGCAATTTGTCAGTGCATGACGGCACCAAGGTGCAAGTTACTAAGTGTAACTCAGCTATATATGATCCTTAAAAATGTCCTAATACTATAACCCTAACCTCCAAAAACCTTTTGTAACCATGAAACCATTTTTCTTGTGAAGACCAGGAAAATGGTCCTCATAATGTCTATTTCTTGTATACGTGCGCACGCACGCACGCACGCGCACACACACACACACACACACACACACACACACACACACACACACACACACACACACACACACACACACACACACACACACACACACACACACACACACACACACACACACACACACACACACACACACACACACACACACACACACACACACACACACACACACACACACACCAGGATGACCATCATGGCGTCTTATCTGCCGATTACTTACAAATAATTGCAATTAACATATTGTTTTTTGCAAACAAAAGTAAAGTAAAGTAAAAAACATAAATGACTGACATATAGGTATTTAAATATTTTTTTAATAGCTGATCTACTGTACAAGTTCACGCTTTGCGTGTTAACAAGGCAGAAACCTTTAAATAAAACAGCACTGGACTTCTAAACACCCCCTGCAAACTGGGTGAGTCAAGATGCTGGGTAACTATGGCAACGATGGCAAAGAGTTGAGAGAGTACAATTTGATTCAAAGACATCAGACACACTGTGGAAACTGAAGACAGACAGACAGGTCGCCGAGGTTACAGATGTTACAGTGTCGTGTCCACACACACATCCATCACACTACTTGCTAAGTTTAGCTGAGGCAAGTTTTTATTTTTTCCGTTAAAAAACCCATTCTGACCCGAGATCAGATTCTAAAAATGTCTTCCGAAAAAGCTATGTTTCTGTGTCAGTCGTTCTTCGATGATTCAAAAATAGCAGATCTATACAAGCTCGTTTTTTTTTAACTATTTTTCAATAGCTAAAGCATAGCATAATGCTAACACCAAAAGGGGTTCCCGCCCCAAAATTCACCCAAAACATATATTTTGTGTAACCGCGACCAGTGACGCGTTATGAGCCGCGTATAAAAGGTTGGTTTGATTAAAAAACACAATCTGGGAAAATAATTCGAGATAAATGCATTTTAAAAAAAAGTCTGTTTACATGGAGGAGGCGGACGGAGGGGACTTTTTTCCCCCTTCCGTTTAATTTCCTGTTTATCAATCGCCTAGCAACTGACAGCTATTCATACGGTGGTTACTAGCGCAATTAAAAAAGGACAACTTTAGTTGTTTTCAACCGCATGGTTCATGTTTTAGGTTGTTATTAATTTGCTGCTTTCTTTCGTTTTAGGGATTTTAGGGGGCATTCGAGCATGGGGCTAAATATGTATTTTTTTACAACATTTTATAGCAATTTATTTTTTTATTATTTACTATAGTCCTAATAAACCCCAATAAATTACATCTGGCCACAGAAGATCACAGGATCTACTGAATGTGAAGGAGGCCTATACTGGAGGTAAGCCACATGTGTGTCATATATGTCAATTTGACACATTCAGTAGATCCTGTGATCTTTTGTGGCCAGATGTAATTTATTGGGGTCTAGTAGGACTATAGTAAATAATAAAAAAATAAATCGCTATAACATTTTGTAAAAAATACATATTTAGCCCCATGCTGGAATGTCCCGGTCAATGGCGGTGAATGTGTTTAATAATATTATTATTACTGACATAATTTTATAATACACAAATATTTCCCTGAATCTTGAAACAACTCATATTTAAACTAGTATAGACGGATATTCCTCCTGCTCGTCACTGCACACAGAAGTACTGCATACACTTGGCCTCAGTGTTTGAGTGCAAAATACATTTTGAGCATGTGCTCTTTTCTTTCATAGGCTGCCGTCTAGACTTTAAGCCAAATTCCAATACCCAAAATCTCGGCTACTCGCTCACTCGCACTCAGTCACTCCAGCAAGGTGGTGTTATGGTGGAATTGGTGACCTGCTGACATATGTGACAACCGTGTAGACGATAACATAATGTAAATGTGTCCTAATGTAAATTGTTGCAGTTTGTTCATTAGCAGAGTTCAACCTAACTGTATTTAGGCCATGTATTTAAAGACTTCCATGTAATAGTTGTGTGAACAAGATGGTCACATATTTGGCATGTCACCAATTCCACCGTAATTTGCCATGCTGGAGTGAACGAGTGTGAGTGAGCGAGTGGCCGAGATATTGGGTATTGGAATTTGGCTTTAGGCAGATATTTTGTGAAGCCACTAAGAAAATGGGGATTTCCTGAAAATTAATATAATGGCCTGTTGTGGCGCTGTCATTGGACTCAAAAAACCCCATAGCTCCATAGAGGTCCATGTATTTGGGCCCAACTTCACCTCGACTGTATTACCTTAATAAACATGGTCATGAATAATTTCTGCTTCCAGTCACTTGTTTAAAGTCACATTTCTAATGTCATAATATTCTTTTTGGAAAATTATGGTCCCATTTATTAAAAGAAGGACCATAAAGTCGCGTATGTTCTGAGGGGCGTGGCTACCGTTACAGTCTATGAACGGGATCCCCCACCCACTCGAGTCAAAATAAAAACCAACGAAGAAGAATGGGGGAAGTCCCGCCTCGTTGTCTGGGCCAGCCAATGGCTCAGCTGGGCCCAAACGGATCTAGAAAGATGGCGATTTACAATTCAAGGACTGACAGGCTTCATTTTACGTCCATATCAGACCCGGAGAACGCTTTGTCCATATTTGTTTACAGTCTATGGTTAGAACTAACTAATGTCTAGAATGCACTGAGGAAAGGAGAGAGAGGAGAGGAGAGGAGGGAAGGAGGGGAGGGATGAGGAGGAGAGCTGCCCATACTAGTTCCCCAGGGAGCTAGAATAGGTCAACCTCAAACAGATGCTTTAACCCATTTTGATCTGAGATCAGATTAAAAAAATGTCTTCTACATCCGACAGTTTTCTGAAAAAGCTATGTTTCTATGTCAGTCTTTTTTTTTCAAAAATAGCAGACCTACAAGCTCGTAGCGCGCCACTCGGTGGCGCGCTATGAGCTTGTAGATCTGCTATTTAGTAGTTAAATATAGTTAAAGCATAAGTTTCATCTTGTGATGAGATCGATCATGACATGTGATGATGTAGCATCAGCGTAGGTCTAAAGGAGGAGAAACTTTAGACGTTTTTGATTTGATATTTAAATTTTAAATTTTTGTGTGGGTCACTGTCGTTTGACAAAGTATAGAATAGGTCTTGGATGTTTAATTAGATTCATCGAAAACGATTACATTTTAGTTTTCATAACAAATGAATAAAAAGTGATTATCGATTATTCAATTCATCAAAAAGGTAATCAACACTGCAGTGAACACGCAACATTGTCGCAACATATATATATATATTAGGGCCGGGACTTTATGCGATTAATTTAGATTAATTAACTACAGGCGGAACGTTTCTCACTGGGCGCATTTCCAGTACTGAATATGCTCATTAGGCTGCTGCACCGCCTTAAGTTGATATTCTTTCAGACCTCCAGTTCTAGGCAACACAGAATGGGTATATTAATGACAGTAAAATGTTGAAAATGAGTGGTATCCTGTAGTCACTATTCATTGATTCACTGGGATACCAAAAAACATTTGAAAAAAAAAGGTTTCTCGCTGTTCTCAGGTTGAATATTGATATGCGATTAAAATGTGATTAATCTAGATTAATTAACTACAAAGCCTCTGATTAATTAGATTATTTTTTTTAATCGAGTCCCAGCTCTAATATATATATATATATATATATATATTAGCGGTGGGCATAGATTAATTATTTTAATCTAGATTAATCTCACTGCAATCCTGGAGTTAATCTAGATTAAAATGGCTCATTTGAACTCGAACGGGTTTCTCAGGCCAGCATGATTTTTAGTCAAAAAAAAAAAAAAAAAGGTATGATAAACATGAGAATAGGTGATGTTATAGGCAGCTGCTGCTGCTTTATTGATTGGCCCCCGATTCGTGAAAACAGACTGCCATGATGTAATTAGTGATTTGGTATAGCACATTTTAAAAGGCTGTCATATAGGCAGCCTGCTCTTAAATATATTCTTTCAAATGAGGTTTGTGCTCAGTTTCTTTTTAATGAATTGATTCTCAACTATTTGAATAAAGGGTGTATACACAATAGTGAAATTAACCGCTGGGAGAGAGTGTACCAGTGCACTATAGGCTGCATGGCATCTCTCTCCATATTGTTTGATAAAAGGCATATAAAAAAAACGTTTCTTAATGAAAATATACACTTCACAGAGTATAGACCACTTGGAATTTGAACAATCGCTTTAGGATTGCCTGAGTATATGGCACGAGTTAAATCTCAACTTTTTGCGGGGACACGCCATGCGCTGAGGACTTTGTGACGGTTCTTGTGAGGACCTCTGCTTGGATTCGTGGTGAGTGTGCGCACCGAAAATGAGATCTGCAAGCTCACAACGCGCTGTAGACGCGACACTTGGAGCTTTATAGATACACAAAATGACAAACATTTCACAGAATATATACCACTTTGAATTAAAACAATCGGTTGTGCTATAGACCGAGTATGGCACGGATGAAACTATAGATTTATTTTGGGGATGTGGAGGATTGGTGTTTTGCGATGAGGCCACGGTGAATGAGGCTGACTAAAGGCCCATATACATAGTCTGGATTTGCGGTGGTTATAACCTATTGGTGACCACCGAACTACAACATGACGTCACGAGCCGACACCAGCCCTTCTCTCTGTTTTTACTCACCACCGCTCAACGTTATTTCAGCTCCGGTGGTCAGCTCACCACCGGAGCGGTGGTCACCTCACCACCGGAGCGCTGGTCACCTCACCACCGGAGCGGTGGTGAGCTCACCACCGAAAATAACTATATATATACTGACGAGGGCGAGTTGCAGACCCGGCTTTGAGAATAGATTAACGGCGATGTTATTTCTATCGCGCGATAAGAGTCTCGCGTTAATGCAGCACATACATATATGCGTGCATGCATTGTATTTATGTATGCATTCAAATGCATGAACAAATGCACACACACACACACACACACACACACACACACACACACACACACACACACACACACACACACACACACACACACACACACACACACACACACGTATATGAATTACGGAAAAGTTGGAGAACCACTGATTTAAATCAGTGCCTCAGGCCTTATTGGCTCAATGTGATCCCCCTCACTGCCCTTTCGCTATGAGATCAAACCAACATCAATCAGTTGTTCCTGTTGCTGTTCTAAAAGCAACACTCATCTCCCTCCCACGCCGTTCAGGTTACCACAGAGTGGTGTTCCCAGTCCCAAACTATAGAAGTTATCACCTCGGCAATCTAATGTGACGTTACCCATAACACGATAGCACGATGTATGGACAAGTGCACTACACGTGAAATCAGCCACCATCTGTGCCGTTTCTGCAGCAAAACACAAGACTTGCGACACTACAATTGTGAGCAAAAAAAAAAACAGGGGTGAAATTATGTGTTGGGCAAGAAATGTGACAACATTTCTGACGTACATTTCTACCTCTCTTTTGCCATTTTCAAACCTAACCCCTAAAGCCTGAAATGAACACTTAATAATACTTCATTAAGACTTAAGACCTGAGGCCGATTCTACAAATAACTTAACACGCACGTGCACACAACACACGCACACACGCACAAATGGAAGACTGAAGCCCATCGCACACCGTCTGCGCGTTGCCGCGCGGCGCCGCCTGGAAAATAGAACTGTGTTCTATCGGCGCGCCGGGCGGCGAACGGAGCCGGTGTGCAATAGGTTCATTGAAAATAATGGAGGCGGCCGTGTCCGCCGCGCGGCGGACGCAGCCGGTGTGTGGTGGGCTTGAGTTAAGTCGTTCATGAAAGCGTCAAAGTTAAGTATAGGTGGGAGTATTCTAGTGTGTTAGTACAGTAGATGGACAGCATATAATACACCCACGGGGTTTAACCAGCCAGGCTATTGAGAGAGCCGTCAACAGTAATTCAACTGGAACACGGATTGAAAAACAAAAGAAATGCACGGTAATAATCCAACACTAAGTGTAGCAGAGCCCAACCGATGCCCCATTTTGCGATCCCAATGTTGGAGGGTTCTAGAGTAGACCACACAGATTACCAATGATTTGACTCATATCTTGTCAAAATATGCAACATGAATTATAATAAATTTGGAAGAAAGAAATCCATAAATGAATTGTCTGTCGGGTGGAATCATACTGCTTTGACGATCTACGATATAAGCACAGCTTCAAAAGTTGGGAAGAGGTTCTAAGAGCATCTAAATTAACGTGTGTGTGTGTGTGTGTGTGTGTGTGTGTGTGTGTGTTCCTTCCTCCAGCACTCCAGGTTAACAGCAAATCATGAGCTCTCAGCCAACCTCATGTAACGTTGTATCCCTTCTTCTTTCACATCCTTTTTTTTTTACCCCATTTTCTCCACAATTTAGTCGTCATGCCAATGCATTCCTTCCCCACACACATTTCTGTGTTGTCACTCACTATACTGTCGTATCCTATACCTACCGACTCACCTGCCTGCCAGTGAGGGACTCGGAGCCCCCACCGGAAGGACGTTGGGCCTTTGTACCTACAATCCTACATGGTCTCCAGAGTCCTAGTTATTTGTACCTACAACCCTACATGATCTCCAGAGTCCCGCCCCATGCAAACACTCCCTGCCGACAGGTGCAGCCCATAGAGTATTAAAAGGATAGAGACTAAACTGGCGCGAAGCTCCGCCCCCTCCGCTATTCATGTCAGTGGAAGTTGCTCAGTGGCGTTTTGAAGCACCCGGAAGGCTGCCGGAAGTACCGTCTATTTCCGCATTTTTTTCGCTGATATCAGCATTTGGACACCAAAATTTGGTGTCCGGAAGTCAAGAAGTGCGGAAGTGCAGCTGGGCTTTAACATTGAGCGCTCGGTCGCACGGGGTTTCCTCGTCAAGAATGCACGGGTCCGCCTGCAGTCCTTCCTCTTACCACTAGGGCCCAGCGCTTCAACATTGGAGTGCCTATAGCTGGCCCCTTGGTGCAGCCCCATAGGAGTACATTGTCACGAGTCACGACTATAGGTCGTGTGTGGTTATGATTCATTATGAGTTATGTAGTGGTATGAGTTATGGCTGTTATTTTGGATTATAAAAATATATATATGTTTATTGCTAATATTATATACCGGTATATATGTATATGGTTGTATTGTTATAGTATATATGTATGTATATGGAATTATCGTAGATGTCTTCTAATATATATATATATATATATATATATATATATATATATACCTGAGCAGCAGTTACGTTATGAACCTGTATTAGACTAACTCTCCTCCCATGCAGAGTATACTAATGGGTCTTCAGACAGAATGATTGTCATCAGCTGTGTGTCTGGGGTACTCCGGTTGGCCATGACAGTGGAGGACTGATCATCCTCTCCGATTGGCTGACGGTCACGCGAGGGAGCTAACGGCCGTAGCTCTCACACTACTAAGCCCCTTCACCCCCAGACAGGCACCACTGGGGAAACATCTTCCATCCGTCGCATTACTGTCGCACCAACTGTTTTGCCTCATTTTGTGAAGTTGAACATTTGTTTAGAGACGTTATTTCCCTTTCCGGAAAGGAATAACTTTATAGTTTTGTTTTGAGATCCGTTTATTGTCTTTCCTTTGAGTTTAAGAGCCATTTATTGTAAACTTGTTGACTATTATAATTTATTCATCCTTACTTCTGAATAAATTCTTGTATTAAGACCTTGGTTTCCGTTTCTCCTCCATATGTTGCATTACCTTTTACCCCTAGACATATATGGTTTTGTAACAACATGCCATGACCAATATCACGCTCCAGGCCCGGCGGCTTCCCTCCCCGCCCCATGAACACAGGCCATTTGTGTCCGTGTATAGTAGAGTAATAGACGCTCGACAAAGGCCGGATGAACGACGGTGCATTCAAACCCCACAACCTCCGTTGGTGGTGGGCATAGGGACTTTACCAACAGTGCTGTTTTTGGCAGCAAATTTTGATTTTAGTTTCAGTCATAAGTCTCTCGAATAGCTTTCATTTAGTTTTAGTCACCTGGAATGTTTTAGTGTTAGTCTAGTTTTAGTCGACTAAATCTACAGTTGATTTAGTTGACAAAAGATTATTTTGGCGGGCCAGCCATGGTGTAGCTCAGACTGACTGTCACGCGAGCGCGCGCACACACGCACAAACACACACACACACACACACACACACACACACACATTTGGACCGTGTCCGGAGGAGGGAAGCTGGAGTGACATTTGTCACTGCACATAGTCACTGCACATAGTCCCTGCACATAGTCACTGCACATAGTCACTGCACATAGTCACTGCCTGTCAATGAGGGGTCCTCACTGCAGGTGAGCCACAACAGCTGGGGCAAGCAGTCAGTGGGAGGAATGAATTTGCGCATATACACTAAATTGGGTGAAAACACTACTCTAAATGTGATGGGGGGGGGGGGGGGGGGGGGAAGAAAAGAGAAACAAAAAAACAGTAAATATTTCCAACTGCCTTGTGGTTTCCTAGCGGTGTCTTTTATATCAGCTACGGTTTCAGAGCGATGCCTTTTTCATTCATTTACAAAAGCCATGCACTGGCTGGTTCACACATTGTTTCATAGCTCAAGAGTCGAGACCCAAAAGGAGAACGAGGAAACAAGCTCACAGCATGTTGCGATAACGCACGCTGTGAGCTTGTAGATCTGCTATGTTCACTATACTTCTTATACTTGGAAAAGGAAAAGTGAAGATGACCAGTACATGACCCCACATTACACACGGCAAACATTCTTACATTCATCTCAATTAAATTAATTTGCGTCAAAAACAACTCCTCTCCCCGCAAATCAGTGTCACCAGTGAAATGCACGTTGGGACGGACACAGATTAATACTGGGACACACTTTTCCGCGCAACAGACCGCGGGGAAAACAACTCGGACCCCGATACTATACTATAGCTATACTCTTGCGTCAGTCGACGTAACTTCTTCTTTGGAGAAGCATCGCGGCCAACGCGGGGGTTGCGTGGCACAGGCACCTGGAAGCCAGCTCTGACAGTTGGGACGGGGGGGGGCATGTTAACGTGAACACACGCGCCGTTTCGACACCACACTGTCCGCTCCCTCCTCAACCACCGTGCCATATATTTAGGCTACATGCACGCCGAAAGCCCGGCCACTGACTACGACAGGTTACAGCCCTGCGCGCACCCAGCGTGACACACTGAACATCAGGGACGGATTAACCCCTACGAGGGCCCCTGGGCCGGTAATATTTTCAGGGCCCGTGCGCGCAAACATTTTCGTGTTTTTCCGTGTTTTTATCATCTTTTTAACCTAAATGTAACACAATCAACAGCCAATGAAGGGCCCCAGGAGCCCTTTTCAGGGCGTCAAACCTAGTACCTCACGGTCCAATTTCCCCAAAGGGCCCCTGAGAGCCAAGGGCCCCTGGTCCACGGCCCAATGGCTAATTTGTCCCTGCTGAACATCACCGTCACAAGTATTCATATGTTATGATCCAACAGATATTTAAGTGCACAGGATTGTAACTGTTGCCAAGGCAATATCACATTACCCACACTGGACATCATTTGCTGTTCATATATTCAGAACGGGTCTAAGGACTAGTAATGATAAACAGCAGTCATGTTCTGTCAGCGTATATATAGGCCAATGTTGAAATGTACCATCAACTTCAGTTGGATCACTTTAAACATTATGTTGTAAAACGAAACGAAAACATAGTATAGGGCTGGGTGTCAGCTATGACAACAATTAAAAAAAAATAACGATCAAGTCAAAAAGTGAAACTAGCTGATCTACTGTACAGGCTCACAATGCATAGCAATAAGTGTTGTGAGCTTATAGATCGGACATTTCACAATTTGTGGGGTTTTTTTTGGATGGTATACATAATTATTAATGGCTGAAATCATCAGCAGATGGTATATGCTTCGGCGCGGCATACTACGTATATAGCATATAACGGTATACTACACCACTGGTGGTTAATCAGACTCAATTAAGTCAATTAAAAAAGATGTATTACATTTTTTTCTCTCATCAATTAATTGATATATACTGTAAGAGGAAAGAAAACCCATAAAAACCTTGTTTCTTGATTATTCGGTTTCGAGTACATTTCCTTTATATATATATATATATATATATATATATATATATATATATATATATATATATATATATATATTCATTTTCATTTACATGTGCCATGTTACGGTGTCCATGAGCAAAATGCATTAGCTGCTTCCAGGCAGCTCCATCTTGTCGTGCCTAGATGTTTCTGGATGATGGCGAACCAGATTAAGAAGGAAGCGAGAGTCCTTTCTTCTCTGACCTGCTTTACAAGACAAGCCTCCTGCTGTGGGAATTCCAGCAGACAAAACCAGGCGAGTCGAGGGAGATTTCCCCCCGCTTCGAGATGCCAACAGCCATACTCTGAATGGATGGGGGGGTAAAAGCAGCATCTTCTCAACGCCTACACTGAAGACTGAAATAGCGTTGCCAGCCTTTTCCTGGATTGAACGCGGAGTGTTCGCGGAACAGCTGCCATGTTAAGTGGTCAGACGGATGGGACGCGTGCATCTTTCAGCGCGTATTTGTTGTAATTTTAATGATCAGTTAAATCGATGGTGTTCCAGCTTGGATAAATGAACGGAAACAACACAGAATGCTTTGTTTGTAGCCGAGGTGTTTCTGTCTTTGACTAACAGTTTCAACCTGGTGTCTCTATTTTGAGCATGCAACAGCTGGCTGTGCAGCACCTGGTACAAACTGTCAATTAGTTGAGTTATAGCAGGTTCCATTTACACTAGTATACCCATGTTTATTGCTATTCAACTTGTCTAGTATGTTGTGATAGTTAAGTCAAGTGAATCATGGTGTGTGCGATATGAAATGTCCAGTACGTCCCCAGTGTCTCCCCAGTGGCTGCAGTTTCTCCCCAGTGTCCCCCCCAGTGCCTCCCCAGTGTCCCCCCCAGTGCCTCCCCAGTGTCTCCCCCGAGTGCCTCCCCAGTGTCTCCAATAGCAATACAAGAGCAATAATACAAATTATTCTTCATTTATTAATATAATTAATTAATCTAATTAATGAATTAATCACGGGGGGCCCAGCTCCATGCCAAAGCTTTTTTTTTCCTGCAGGAAACACTGTATTGAAGATAAAGCTGAAAATAGGCGAAGTGCTCCTATACAAATATAAAACAGGAGAGCTTTTTTATAAAACGTCACATATTCCGTGTTCAATAGTGAGTGGTCCTCCGGGCCGTGTGTATTTACAGCCGAGGCCCGGTGAAGGAAAGGAAACCGAGTGGTGATGCCAAAACATCCGCTTTAGGGCAGGAGGAGGATACAAGGAGGAACGGGGAGGAGAGGAGAGGAGAGGAGAGGAGAGGAGAGGAGAGGAGAGAAGAGGGGAAGCAAAGAGGAGAGCAGAATGAAAGGAGGAATGAGGAGGCGATTAGAGGAGAGAGGAAAGGAAGAAGAGAGGAGGAACAGAGTACGGCGCGATTCATACTCCTGTTTTAGAGCCGAATATTATTATTTAGAGCTCTGTAGAGCCTATACAATGTGACGTCATTTGAGGTTCGGGGGGGGGGGGCTTTACCGTCCGAAATCATTTCGGCACTACAGCGATAAAATAGGAGTATGAATCGGCTCTAAGAGTTCCATCCCACTCACAAAGCACTCACGTGCGCGCACACACACACACACTGACATACACCCAACACCATGCTTCAGCACCCCCCCCCCCACCCCCCCCCCCCCCCCCCAGAGACTATAAGACACTGTTTTTGGTTTTTTATACATCGTTGCTGTTGGGCAGGAACCTCTTATCTCCATATTCTGACTTTTTGTGGTTTTCCGTAAATTAACGCCCTACTTGATTCATACCACACAAAAGCCTTAAAAAGTAGCAGATCTACAACACTGTGCTGCTTTTGAATATGAATACTGAACCAGTTTTGGACATGGCATGGTATGACAATGAGGTTTCCACCCGACAGACAAGAGACGGTAATATTTTCTCGGGTGTAATTGACCGACAGAATATGCTCAAAACAGGTGGCTATTTAAAGACTGGCCAAGCTGAGAGATGCACAAAGCATTGCATGAATTACATAACCCAACATGCCGAGTGATGTTGGCAGGCGGATGCATTAGAGTATATTTAAACCATGTTTCCATAGAGCTTCCACGCAACCACAAGAGTATGTCTAACATGTACAGTAGGCCCATTAAGGCTGGTATGTCGATATTGTATCGAAATTGTCTTATGGGATATGAGAGATTCTAAAACGGTTAGTCCCAATACTTGATTCTGATTGGCTGATTGGACCGTGTAGTAAATATCACAATAATGTACACCTTAATATCAATGCCAGGTGCGTACAGTGATCCAGCATATCTGTATAGCTGAACTAGGGAAGGGAAGCGCTTGATTTCCTTACAAACAGGCTTCGATGCACTGCCCGCGCTCATACGACTGTGAATGAGTGACTCCAGGCGGGCTTGTAAAGACAGCAATTCCCCCCATGAACAAATAAATATGCTCTCAAAATGCACGCAGCCATACAAGTGAGCCTTTATCCGCAGAAAAGCTTGAGATCGTAACGTAAACTCTTATACATAGTTGACCAGGGATCCCACAGACAGACCCCTATACTAGGCTCCCTGCCGTTTCCGCGCGACAAATATCTTCCGACACAAATAGCAGATATACAAGCCGTCGCACCAAATAGGGATGCAGGGGTTCATGTGGTTTAACCCATTCTGAACGGGAACCCATTTTGGTGTTAACATCATGTTATGCTTTAGCTATTGAAAAATAGCAGATCTACGAGCTTGTAGGCCTGCTATTTTTGAAAAATCGAAGAACGACTGACATTTTTAGAATCTGATCTCAGGTCAGAATGGGTAAATCAGACCAGTGTGTGTCCAGTGGAAAACCTCGTATGAATCTGATCTCAGGTCAGAATGGGTTAAATACATTGCTCCGTCCACTGAGCTACAGGACATCTGTCATGAATACAGTCAGTAACAGGGAAGGCAGAAATGTGTGTATTGGAATTTGGAGAGTGGGTTGTTCATCTCCTGTACTCTCTCTCTCTCTCTCTCTGTCTGTCTCCACCGGCACTGACAGACTTTGGACTTTTGAAATGGAATGCAGGGCTAGTCTATAGTCTAGTGCACCATCAGAGAGAGGAACACATAGAAGCAGAACAAATCCATTAACGCTTCAAATTGGTTTTCTCCCCCCCCCCCCCCCCTCTTCACTGCCTCTGCCGGCGGAACGATCGCATCCCGTAGTCTGACCCTGACATTCATGGGCCCTCTCCCTCTCCTCGACTGTCCTGATAAGCTTGGAGGTAAATGGGAAGGAAAATTAAAACCAAAATCCTTTCTGCAAGGTCCGGGCGGGTTGGTGTGGGTGACGTGTGTGTGTGTGATGTGTGTGTGCAGGGGGGGGGGGGGGGTCCTGTCTGCAACCTCAACTTCAGCACTGCCTCCACTATGCTGCAATCCACCGGGACTACATTACTAAACCATGCAGGAGGACAGATTGTAATTGGTTTAGAAGGGGTTTGTAAAGGTAAATGGTGCATAAATGCCACCACGTGCCATATGGTCATTAATTCAGCTCGTCAGAAAAGGCCCATCCCTTCCAGCTTCTTCGCACGAGAGAAGATATTACTGAACACAAACAGGCTCAGCTGTACACATTAGGAGATGCACTGTCCAAGTATGTGACAAAGGTGTGACTTTCAATTCACACGCCAGAGAATAAATGGCAAATGGACTGCATTACATAGCGCCTTTATCCAAAGCGCTGTATGTGTGTGAATGTAAACACGCACACTTTAATCATTTATGTCCACATAAGAGATGGAATACAAAGGACACAAATATTGACATGGTGCTGTATACAGAATGCAGTCAGCAAAACCCGGGGTACAAGTAACAGCGTTTACGCCATATCTGGCGGCTACCGATAGTTAGATAGATAGTTCGTATAGATAGTCCCAAGAGATTCGACAGAATTGTGCAAGACTGCTTTTTTGTTTGGCATCCCAAGTTGTTGGAAGCCTCTTACAACCAACCTATATACACATGTCCTAGGCCAAAGATAATCACAAGTAGATTGCACCTATAGCCTAGCTCTGTGATGGTCTGGAGGAGAGTATTAAATGACTTGTCATAAAGGCTTTTTCTAAAATAGAAGACCACTTGAAGAATGAAAACTGATCGGTTCCCTTCATTGACAACCAATTCCAAGACGGTCGCTCTACCTCTGGAGCCACTGCCACTCCCCAAAATAACCTGATGTTCAACCACATGTGGAACAGGTGACTTCATATAAGTACTTGGGTATTTGTTTTGATTCTCAGTTAAACTGGGCCAACCAAGTTGATTCCCGTTTGTTCCCGAATTAACCAGCGCATGTACTTTCTGAGAAGGCTCAGGGTCCATGGCGTGTCAACAAACATCATGCTACTGTTCTATAGGGCGAACATAGATCCCTCATCATCCCTTATGGCATCACCACACCGTTTGGTAACCTGTCCGTCAAACTCAAATCCCAACTTCAAAACCTATAGTCAAGAGGGCTGGAGAAATTATAGATATGCATGTTCTCTTCAAAAGATATTTGAGAGTACAGTGAGGAAGCAGGGCCTCAAAATCACCCGAGACCCGAACCACATCCTCCATGAAGAATATGAGTTGATGCCTGGACGGTACAGATGACCATACTGTAAGCTCAACAGATATAAATTCTCCTTCGTTTGTACTGTCAATCAAAGCACTCAATAACGGATAACTAACTACTGGGGGGGGGAACGGGGAAGACCATATGATGGGAGAGTGCGATACTGTAATACTTGAACCTCTTGATATATTTGCACAGTGTGGGTAGGATAATTATTTTTTGTACTATGAACTGTATTCTTTTTGTACCATGAACTGTGTGTGTATCTATGTATGCCAGTAATGTATAACGCTGTCTCTTGGTAACCCAAGACAAATTTCTCCTCGGAGACAATAAAGGCTACTTGAATTGAATTGAACCCTAGTGTGACTATTGTGGACGCGAACATTCAACGAAAATAGCCAGTCAACAATGTGTTTTGTGGATCTGTCATTTGTGGTTTCGTGTAGAGGGGGAAAAGGATGGGGCCTAGTACTACAGACCCCTGGGGGGCTCCAGTCACCTGCATTCGCAGGGTTTTTTAGTGATAATCAATGCATGCGGATGTACTGTATATCACACTGGGGGTATTAAGATGACAAGAGAACAAGCAAGGATGTGCCGATTACAGAACTGGCTCTGAATCATTCTGGGACTGGGACTGTTGTAGAACTCTTCTTGGTGGTATTGTGTACTACACACTACAGGGAAACTTTGACAGGAAAAGACTCGCTCACCGTATAGAAAAATAAGTAAAACGTTTCGGTGCTAAGAACTTCGTCAGTGCTATGGTGCTACTACACACTACAAGCACGACTGGCTGCAGTGTGTGTGTGTTGCAGCACAGTAGAACACGATCACGACACCAGAGCAGCATTTATTGCCTCCTACTACTACGCAGCAGCAGCAGCAGCAGCAGCACAGACAGACAGAAGGAGTATACAGCGTTATGGACAAGGATTTCTCCTGGCATCCCTGTGGTGTTGCATTGAGATTGGTGACCCGTGGAATTCTGGGAGTCTGGAGGACAAGGTTGCTACAAACTGCAAATTATGTTTATGTCTATGGGTAGAGCGGCCAGATGGGAACCACGACTCGTGGTCCACGAGGTTCCCAGTTCAATTCCGATTCCCGGGCTAGTGTCGAGTTAGTGTCGAAGTGTCCTTGAGCAATACACTGAACCCCTAACTGCTCCAGATGTGCAAGTTGGTGCCTTACAGTTTCCTCTGCCTGAATGTGTGTGAAATGGGTGAATGTAATGCACAATATAAAGCAAAAGAAATGCATGATGACGCTAATTTAGTCACCTACTTCGCTAGCTCACCAATATTGGAATAACACAGATAAGACCGGTGAGGGGGCTCGAAGCAGCAGTCAGTCAGTCCATCAGTCAACTCACTCACCACAACTGAACATCATTCCCAAAAAAGTGATAGTAGATCGGCTATTTTAGCCGGAAATAGGTCTTAGTTGGTTAATGTAATTGTTGTGTCTTAATAATCCAAATCTTTAAAGTAACCATAAGCTGTCAAATAGTTGTAGAGGAGCAAAAAGTACAATATACCTACAAATGTACCTACTTGAGTAAATGTGCTTCATTACTTTACAGTTCACACCATACCATTGCTCACCACCGCAACTGGAACGCTAACTTAATCATTCCCACCAGCCGCATTAGAACAGCACCTTCACGCCGGGGATCAGTTACCTGCAGCTCGGCTCGCTCCACCTCCCACTGGGCCCTGTCCACCTCGAACCGGGCCCACTCGTGCTGTAGAAAGTGTAATGTCCCCGGGACGCTGTAGTGAGCGCGGACCGCCTCTCCCCCCGCGACGCCGTCGGCTCCTCCGCCGGGCTGCAGCGGAGGGACTCTGGCACCGCCACCGGTGCCGCCGCCGCTGGGCTGCGAGGAGGAGCCCGAGTTGTTGTTGTTATTGTTGAAAAACACACCGGGACCCGCCTGCTCGTCCATATTCGTGATGGCCGGGCCGGGAGGGGGTCGTCGGTTCCGCTTGGTTCGGTTCGGACCAGCGGCGCTCTCCTCGTCTCACCCCAGACGTGATTCGCGCGGCACGGTGTCCGCTGGCGTTCCTGTGATGGTTAAAAAAGCAACAATGTGTGTGACACTAGCAGCCCTCCCACTTCTCTTTGCTACTGGGCACGCACCACCACAACCACCACCACGCTCGCTCGTATGTCGGTTACGCCGAAATTGGTGACTTGTCGAATTGTGCGACGCCTTGGGGAAATTCTACACCCGCCAAAGCGCCACCTTACGAGCATTGAGACAATTTAATAGGTCACCGATTTCGGTGCACCAGTTCCAGTGGTCTCAACCCGCTGAGAGCTGATGACGTTCCTAGCTAAACTGACGCCCCCGCTCAGCCCGCTGCAGGATATTCTCTCACAGGATTGGCTGTTACTGGTGAGTGGCGTGGAGGATAGCTAATTGTCGGCGAATGCGTGTTTCGACGCGGTTCCCAAACACCGTAACCACGAGATAAGTCTGTGACTGCCATTATTTTTAATTTACTACTACTATGAAGAAAAAAAATGTTTATGAAAAAGTGCACACTTATTTTCCAATACAAAGGCAAAATATATACCGTATATACACGCCTGTATGCCTACTACGTGTGCCTTTAGGTTTTGTAACCACTGTTTAAAGTGATTTCCATGTTTTATTAACACTAGAATATTAGGCTATGTTCTGCAAATAGATGTGTGGAGGGAAAACGGAATGGGCCAAGACCCAAAATAAAGCCAAATTGGAAATATTGTTTTTATGTGGTGTCATTTTATGGCACACTATCAAGATTAAGAAAATAACTTGGCGCAGTTCATGCGAAAAAGTATAAACAGTATAACAAGTTGTCCAATGCAAGACATAATGTACTGTAGGCTATAGGCTAGATGTGTTTGGGATGTTCTCTAGTTATGGACCAGTCAGTGTATAACCCAGCCATGAATCACATCATGTGATTCACATGCAAGCCATGTTGACTTGAAATCATAGACTGTAAAAAAAAAAATAGGCATATAGCCTAATGCAAGACTTAACGGTACAAAGATAACAGTTGTCATGTCCATTCACTAATAAAAATCTACTGTACATCAAAGACACCATCAAGTGATTTCACGCAAACACTTCTGGGAAATTCCCAGAAGTGTTGGTGTGAATTATACAGTGGGAATCATTCTAACATCTATACTTGTAAGTTCCTTGGGCTTGCGTGTGCAACCCAGAGTCAGACAGGTTTTTATGTCGCTCGTTTCAACATTTGATATATTCATTCCTATACCGGTAGACCCACTACAACTTCAAACCAACTCATTAAAACACCCGTCCTGTGTTCTGGCGACTGATATTTGCAATTCTAATGCACGAGAGGGCTCAGACTTATTATAGGCTAGTTCATTAGTTGTTTTTTTTGAGGAGCGCTATAGCCTCCTATGCCCAGCTTTCCAGGTTTGTGTAAACGCAAACATTGGCTTGTGATTAGCTGATCAGATCCCATATAGCGATGATTTGATTGGCTGAGCAAAGTATACATATTGAAGACAAGAGAGGGCAGAGAAGTGATTGGACTTGTGATGATTTGATTGGCCGAGCACGGTCGGAATGTAATGTATGATAAGAGCCATGGACAAAGGTAGACGACTCTTCCAGCTCTGGGGCGCATGCATGTCAAAATTGAAGTCACACTTTTCCTAAGATAAGTCGGGGACGCGCCGGGGATTGGCCAGTATAGTCACTTGAGTGACCGCGAGACACATGGAGGAGTCGCACGAGTGACGTCATTTGGGCATTGCGATAAAAAAATTAAAATAAGTTTAAATATAGAGAATGTTTCTGCCCGACAACAAAATGCACTTGTTACTTTCCACCACTGACTGCATGCAGACTAAGTGGGTATAGGTTCTGCTGGGTTGTTCTACCAGCCAACAACTGAACAGGACCAAGTCAAAACAAACAATTATTAATTAAAACTAGACTGCAGTAGATATAGTTAAAGACTTCAGATTTATTACACAGCAAATTTAAAAAAGAAAAAAAAAAAAACACAACTTGTACAACCAATGAAAACTTTACAAAGCAAATATTAAAATATTGTATACAATAATCTTTTATATTTACAACTGAAATGGCTTTTTGGTCCAGATGAGCCTTCACCCCAAAGTGTTTCTTCCGTCAATTCCTCACACCACAAAGCCTCAAATTCATGGAGAATTGTTTCGTCACACATTCCTCAATGACGCAAATGAGAATATCGATGCATTGAAGAAAACGAGGGTCCAACTCAGCTGACTCTGTATAGGAGCCAGCAGAGGAAAGGGGGCACACCACCCGACAGCCGAGCTATGGACCGGAGAAGTGTGGCGGGCAGAGAGTCCACTCTCGCATTGAAGGTTCCAAAAATGAACAGCAAAGCTATACAGATTTACAAAATCCCCATAAATTAAAGGCCTCGTGGGGTGAGCAATTGAAAGTCCTTTCGGGGGTGAAGCAGCCCTTTAAAATTAAAATGAGTCCAGTTTCTCCTTCTGGTCAGAGCCAAACATCTCCTGGGAGGCGTAGGTCATGTAGAGGAAGCCATCCTCGTCCTTGTGGTCCTTATAAACTTCCGCCATGCTGAGGGACATGCTGGCCAGACCGCTGTTGTTGATTAGAAGATAGAACGCCTGACTCTGCTTCAACTCCATGCGATTTCTGGGAATGACAAAGTAAAAACATTCCACAATGACATATCCACAAAACAAAGCATCAAGTCTGCTTCAGGTTTGTGCAATTTCTGGAATGCAGTAGTCATTTGAGGGGGGGAAAAGCAGGAGTCATTTGAGGGAGTATAAAAGCAGGAGTCATTTGAGGGAAGAATAATAAAATGGTGGCAAAATAAAGTCAAAACAAAGCTCAATTAACAAATCGCTAATCCACAAGATCACAACTTGTTGAGATACATTTTAAATATTTTTTGGAAAAAGTTTACCCAAGTAAATTCCAGCAAATAGGGTCACCATATTGAAAGTGGTAATGAAGCATATGGTTACATATAAGAAAACATCTATAGAACATGTAAAAATGGAATTCAAGGGTGTGTAATTCTGATGCACTCTGAAATATCAGATTAATCTGCAAAAACAAAATCCAGGTTTGCTGAAAATAAGATGCAAGATTAAATGCAAATACTAGGAGTTGGCAATTGCCATTCAGTGGAGCCCCAAATGACACTCATGCTGGAATGACAAGCATAACATTCACAATCACACAACAAGCATCAAGTCATGACTCAGTCACAAGTCCTGCAGAATGGACCTTCTGCACGGTCAAGTATGCAGTGTTCACTTAACTCTGTATAGACTACTTTACTGACAGTTTATCCAGTTACAACTTGAGAATGATCTTCTTTAGGTGTCCATTTGTGCACAGAATATTGAGATAAATAACACTGACAATTTTACTTTGTGCTCAATATTTGTTATGCTATTATAAGTGTTAAATGTGTATATTCCCATAAACATTTAGACGGGTCTCCCTCCCATGCAGTGCTTCAGCTCTTTAGTGGATAATAAATCTATAATATAAATCTTCAGTCCAGGATACCAATTTTGTCCAATCAGGAGAGAGAAGAGAAGAAAATTAACACAAGCTAGCAGTATTAATTGTGTGGAGTTGATTGGATACATTTGTAACCTGAAATGTTATTTTCCGTTTACTTTAAGAGACAAAAACGGGGAGAAAAAAAAAACTTCAGTCAGAAAATCGGGGGGGGGGGGGGGGGGGGGTGAGTTGTAAAACATATTAGACAACACTGTATGCACTTGACCATTTCTTTTGTAAAACCCACTGAAAAGGTTAGACATTCGACACTGACCTGATAATGGTAACAAACTGAGTCATGGTGAGTTCTTGGGGCACCAGGAATTTGGTCTTATCCAGAGGCGGTAGGTACTTCTCCCTCTGGTACCGTTCAATGATAACCTGCAAGTTCAACCAACAAATCAGCTTTATTTGTTGTAATAAACTTTGTTGCAGCTGTATCATTCGGTAAAATGTAAACTAGGCTATATGCCATGGCAATGGCTGCATGGAATAAAGCATCGCATCAAAGTTTTAAATCCACTTACCGGAATTTTGTTTGGGAATTTAGACCGTATGCCCGAAACTTCTTGTTTTCTTGTAACTGGGGAAGAAAAATAAGTATACAATACATTGTTTCGATGAGATATTTTAAAACAATCAAAAAAAGAACGGCATAATTACTTGGATTCGTTATTTATTTTTACCCAGGCTTTTCCTCTGTTTGAAGGGCTTCGGCGTGTGTGATTTATCAAACGGAGGCATGCTGATGTATTTTGCGTCCCTGCTCTGGCTGGATGAATGACTGAGGAAAAAGAAAAACAGCTGTCACTAATAAAGCCTCGTTTATATACATCCCGGTACGACGGTGTCGCTGGCATAAAAATAACCGAATTACAAGCTCACAACGCGCCGCGCCGCGACTCCCTGTGGGCTTGTAGATCTGTTCTTTTTACAAGGAGCGACAACCCTCGCACTCCGCATCCGAGAAGTGACGAATCAGCTGATTGCCACATGGGTCCCTCCCTAGGCTATATGTCCAATGATTCTGTCGAGTAGACCACCAATCAATATGGGTATTCTACATCCCATAGCCCGGATAACACAATACTGACTGACAGGAAACTAACTTAATAAACAAATGCATAAATAAATAAAAATAATAATCAAAAGAAGAAGAAGTAGAAGAAGAGGAAGAGGAAATATAAAAGATAAGGTCTATAGCCTATAAATAGCAATAAATAAATAGGCTATACATAATGCAAATTGATTATTAATTATATCAGACATTTGCAATGTCGAACTTGGTGGGAAATGACATTCAGCCAAGACATTTTGAGGCAACATATAATAATATAATATATATTGTGTGAGTGCACAGTGACTTGTGCTCACACAAATATATAAAAAGAAGAATAAGAAAAAAACAAGCTAAATTAAGGGACATAAGCCGGAATGTAGAATAGCCACAATAGCCTGTAAAGGTTTTCCAGGAAGAAAACTGTAGAGTGTAGACCACTAGACCCATGTTCTGCTGCATGCTAAGACTTTCTCCATGGACCCCCTTGGGTTCTTGAAGGGCCAGGGGGTCCCCAGCTAAAGTAGTGATTATATGAACCAAATACAGGTCTGTAACTAAGAGAGTGTACAAATGAAACCATTTCCATGCGTGCACATTACAATGTCTGAAAACAGATTTACAGGTTGAAGCATGTTAAGTGAAAGTGGACCCAATACAGTGTAAAGTAGATTGACATTGAGAAAAAGTGTGTCGTAGACATAATCACAGGCACAGTCCCTCCTAGTAATCGACCAGTAGATGGCAGCATTAATCCACGACCACCACCGAGACAGTTCCCTTCATTGCTCAGAGTCAGCATAGAGCAACATGTTTGGTGAATTGGTGTTTTGAGTTGGTGGTAGGCCTACTATGTTTTAACAAAATGACTTGGACCGTGTGCACCTTATATAGTTCATGTGGTTTAATTGGGTTTGATTTGCTAACTAGTAGTAGCCTATCTGATCTATCAATTAGGGCTACAGACCTGTCTGTCTGTATAGCCTAATATTGATAAAGATCTTTAAAGTAAGTTAACAGTAGGCTAGTTATAGTAGCCCTATATTTTGCCTCAAGAATTAAGCAATTGAGGTGTTTGTCCACAGAGGGGCGCTCATGCCTTGCAACTGAATACTGAATGTCAACTGACTGAGTCTTTGACGATTAGAAACTGAAACACACTCCTAAAAGCATTCCTTTATTGTAGCCCTACTTGTGATACTGTTGTTATGGACTGAAGCCCTTAGGAAGTTGGCGTAAGTAGTTCAGTTCAGTGAGTCGACATTCCATCTCTTCTTCAGTCAGGACATCAGACAGAGAGAGTATAGCGAACATTAAACAGTGTCCAGTCCATTAAACGGTAATAGAATTAACAGAATTGATTACGTCCACAGTTTATCAAGCCGAATGAAAACTGAGCCTCGTCACGGCCATTGCAGCTCAATGGCTTTCTGTTGCCACATTAAATGCTGCAAATGACGTGTTATAGATGCTGCTGTAGCCGCATGCACACACAGCAGAGAGGCAATCGTGTGTGTGTGTGACTGTGACGTGTGTGTGTGTGTGTGTGTGTGTGTTTGTGTGTGTGTGTGTGTGTGTGTGTGTGTGTTTGTTTGTGTGTGTGTGTGTGTGTGTGTGTGTGTGTGTGTGTGTGTGTGCGTGCGTGCGTGCGTGTGTGTGTGTGTGTGTGTGTGTGAGAGAGAGAGAGAGATCAGTGTTCTAATTTGAAATGTAATGAAACTGCCAAACTTTATAGTAAGTAGTCTTTATATAATTTGCATTTAAAGTGCAAAATTATATATGATTCACAAGTAGGCTATATATGACTATGAGTAACAAAATATAGTTTAGTTTAACTAAAATTAAAACAATAACTAACTTAAACTGTATTGTGGTAATGTGGTTACAAACTATCTAAAACAAATTAAACCCATTGAGAAAATGTCCTTAGTTTTAGTCTTTGTCAATATTTCATACATAAGCACCCACTTCGAATGATATCAACCGAAAATCACCACTTATATTCTTATATCTGGACATTTTTAAGTCGCTAACCCACCACATAAAAGACTATAGTATAAAATACTACTCAATTAGGACTGGTTGTCTGAGTTTAGGACTCGCCACAGTGGTGTCCGGTGCAGTGACGTAGAGTCTGTGGGGGCCAGGGGGCCTCGGCCCCCACGAGGAATTGGACCAGGGATCTTGGCCCCCGCATGAGGAATTGGACCTGAATATATTCGTCCCGTTTGTGCCGCGCCCGTTTGCGCAATTCTCGTCTTGCATTGACTTTGTATGTAATCACGCCGCTCTAACCATCCAAGTCTGGATGGTTTTCCTCACTCCAGGGCGTGGGGTGGTGGTGGGTGGACCGCGTTGCCTGTCCGCTTGTACACATGCAGATCAGGCATTGAAATGCTAATCTGGGTGCTTGTTTTCACCTCCCAGTAGGTAAGGGTATGCATGCATACCGTATACTGTACTCTGCTTAGGGCTATACTTGTTCACAATGAAACCTCCACCAGCAAGAACACCCTGGCTGGCAACAGCGATGCCAGCCTGCCGTTGAAACCTCCCGCCGTCCCAGCGACAAAACACAGAACCTGCCGAGGCGGACAGGACTAGCCTGCAATCATGGCATTTAAACATGCTCATTCTGTTTATAATCTAAACACTGTGACACGTTTAAAAAGTGTTACAAATAAGGTCCGGTGCATGAGACAAATATCTCTGTCTCGTATGGAAGGCGATAAGAGTCTCTCGTGAGGAGCGTAGTGAATCCTGCTTGCATCTCCCCCTCAAACAGCCACTGCTCGTCACAATGCCGATGCCAGTCGTCCATATGGAGTTTCTATATTGACCTGATGTCAGCGCTGGATGTCTCTGTGGTCTCCATATATGGAACTCTCGTGAGAGGGACTGAGAGCCTTCCTTACAGCGCACCCCCAGATTTCAAGTAGAAATCTGTACAATATCAAGTTCAGTCAGACAACTCAAGGAGGATGTAATATATATATTTATTGAATATAGGATAATCAATGCAATATATTTATTATGGTTTGGCGATGTATTGGATCTGCTTTTTAAGTACTCAGGTCAAGCGCATCAGTCCCGACGCGGCGCGCTGACTGAGGTTCCCTGACTGAACTTGCTCTGCGCATGTCTACGACAGGCGCAAATGCTGATAAGGCTTGAACCGTATACGTCGGCCCTTCAGGGGCTGTAATGCCACCCCATATTTCATGTGGAAATCTGTACAATATGCGCTTTCCTCCTTTGATGTCGGTAGATGATGAAGAACTGAGGATCAAACCCAATGCCACCCCGTTGAGGGATGGGTAGCGGTGGCCTAAGGGACAGAGGAGCGCCCTTGTTGCTGAAAGGTTGCCAGTTCGATTCCCCGGACGGGCAGGAAAAATCTGGAAGTGATTGTCATCACTCACCCAACACCGCTGAAGTGCCCTTGAGCAAGGCACTGAACCTCCAACTGCCCCAGTGGAGCTGCTTAGTGGCCAACAGTATAAGACTGTGGTTGTACTGGTCAGCTCCCAGGTTTTAATGTGTGTGTGTGTGTGTGTGTGTGTGTGTGTGTGTGTGTGTGTGTGTGTGTGTGTGTGTTTCTATGTGCAGGGCATTGCTGAAAATGAGCACTTGTGCTCAGCTACTACCATGGGTAAATAAAGGAGAAAAAAGAAGATTGATCAAAGTACTTAAAGAAGCATTCAGTGAAAAACAAGATATGCACATGCACACGCTCTACAGTGGGGGGACGCGCAACAGGCCAACAGCACGCACACCAATGTCCCGCCTCCACTCGATCATGATTGGAGGAAGACCCCTCTCTATCCTGATTGGATGAAGGATGGGCCCTATAGCCAAAAACGAAACCTAAGCTTTTTTTTGTTCACCCCAGGGGTGAACTGGGGACTGGGAGGAACTCCTTATATAGGGCGGAGGATTATTATCAGAAAATAAGAAAAAGAAAAGTGATATTTGAATGAAGTGAAATCACTGAAGATACCTTTCAGGACAGGACATTGTATTGTATTTATGCTGTGTGTGTTGCATGGTCTTTTATTGCTGTTCATTATGACCTAGAAGGGCATGCAGGGGCAGAGCCCTCTGATTAGTGTTGAGCAGCATTGAGTGCATCTGTGTGAGCTATAAGCTCAGTCAGAACAAACAGAGCAGAGGTGAAGAGAGGAGCTCTTTCATGTCAGAGAGTCAGCTCCACAAAAGATAAGAAAGAAAATAATATAAAAAAGAACAATATTTTAACTAACTCTCCTAAAATAATTGGCAGAAGGCGCACACGGTATGTTACATGTTGTTTTGTTTGTTTGTGAACAAAGATATGGACATTTCATTGTGTTTATGTATTGTGATTGTGAATGTGGACAGTTCATTGTGTATGGACATTTCATGGACATTTAAAAGGACAGCATGATTGACTGACAACAAGGACATTTATATTTCATGTTTATAATTCATGGCGTTCATAAGGATATTATTTGTTTTGTGAAAATAAATACTCTTGAGATATCAGTTGGAGCGTTGTCAGTCTGCTGGTTGAAGAGCTTTAGGAGCGGTTATAATTACCTTTAACCTCAAATAGTATAAGAATCAGTGTAAACAGGACACTGTCCCTTTAAAAAACCTTTAGTCACCAAGGCAGCAAACTCTTTAGAAAACTCTTTAGAAAAGTAATTTGGACGACATGAAAGAATCCACACCACACCGGGGAAAAAAAAATGTATAGTAGAAAATGAGTGAAGATACAGTAATTCAATTCTCAAAGAATGTATTGCGCAGATTCGGAAAGTACCGAATTAGTGTTTCTGGCATTGTCCATGGTTTTCAAGAGGAAGATGTCACACTGTGGTTGTTAGTTCATTGGATGGGGAGAGCCCATGTCCGGGATGTCAAGGGTCAAGGTCAAGGTCAAAGATGTCACTTGGCGAGGGCCGACGTGGAGGACGCTGGCGATGGTTGGCAGCCCCTGATTGGTCCGGGAAGCGATGATGGTAGTGACGTCGAAGTTACAAGACCTAACAGCACCTGTTGTATCTGGGACGGGACGCTGCTGTTGGATGGTGCTGGAACCTTTAGACCACTTGTGTTCACCTATAGTTCATACATGGGCAACTGGCGGCCCAGGGGGCCACTTGCGGCCCCCAACCATCACTTAATGTGGCCCGCAGGTCAATATCTGAACATTTATATATTATTGATTTCAGCAAATGACTATTTTAAAATAGTTATTGTCTCTTTTTTTGTACGTCCAATGTATTTGTATTTAGTTCACATTACATAACTATAACTAAATGCATTTGACATTACATAAAAAATGTTACTTTTCAGGATTCCAATTCGAAAGTAGCAAAACATTCAGGATTTCAATTCAAATATAGCAACAAGAGCTGATCTACTTTGATTTGAGCTTGTAGATCGGCTATTTTTGCTACGGCAGAAATATGCAATGTGGCCCTATAGCCTCTGGAGTGAGTGTGGACACATATAGTGGCCCTCTGCATCGTCAAAGTTGCCCACCCCTGACCTATAGTTAATTGACCCCTCTCTCCTGCAAAAACACTTTCCCCTGTTAACCGCGGGCGAACGCTGTCCCTATCAGCAATGGCTGATAACGAGGCTACAGTGTCAGACTGAAATCAAATCAGGGTCCTACAGTATTATGACTTAGCCGAGACATGGGGATGCAGGTGGCGTCAGAAATATCATAAAGGATGACGGGGCGCCCTGAAATATTTGTATAATTTGTATAATATAAACCAGAAATAGGCCAGATTTAAAATGATTATGGACTTCTGTCTAAACCGGACAAATATTATTATGAAGATATGCGGCCATAATGGAATTGTCTTAGTGTAAACAAATTATATGTATATCAATCGTGGACTTTGGGACGGGGCTGTACTAGCATCTGACGACCGTAGAGCGCCAGGACCATCAGGCCCTGGTGGAGATAGGTGTCCCATGCAGCAGGCTCTGGTGACGAGGTGGGTCCCCCTGGTGGAGATGGGTGTCCCATGCAGCAGGCTCTGGTGACGAGGTGGGTCCCCCTGGTGGAGATGGGTGTCCCATGCAGCAGGCTCTGGTGACAAGGTGGGTCCCCCTGGTGGAGATAGGTGTCCCATGCAGCAGGCTCTGGTGACAAGGAGGGTCCCCCTGGTGGAGATGGGTGTCCCATGCAGCAGGCTCTGGTGACGAGGTGGGTCCCCCTGGTGGAGATGGGTGTCCCATGCAGCAGGCTCTGGTGAAAAGGTGGGTCCCCCTGGTGGAGATAGGTGTCCCATGCAGCAGGCTCTGGTGACGAGGTGGGTCACCCTGGTGGAGATAGGTGTCCGTCCCATGCAGCAGGCTCTGGTGACAAGGTGGGTCCCCCTGGTGGAGATGGGTGTCCCATGCAGCAGGCTCTGGTGACAAGGTGGTGTCCCCCTGGTGGAGATAGGTGTCCCATCATGCAGCAGGCTCTGGTGACGAGGTGGGTCCCCCTGGTGGAGATAGGTGTCCGTCCCATGCAGCAGGCTCTGGTGACAAGGTGGGTCCCACGACTTCGGGACCCTGCACCGTCTAGCGTCATCGCGGCCTGGACCGCCAGAGCCTGGAGGCCAGTGTTGTTTTCGTCGACTGAAACTAAGATGAAAAATGTTCGTCCGACTACCTCTTTCCACTGACAAAAACGAACGGACACTAAATGAAAACTAAGCTATGATGACTAAAACTAAGACTAAATATACTGACAATTCCGTCGACAAATAAAAACTAGACTAAAATGTTAGGAAGGGACTATATAGTAGAAGAGATCCACTATAAGTCATTTTACTCTTGTTTGCATGCTGAAAATAGCTGATCTACAAGTTCGTGACTCGTTGTGAGCTTGTAGATCGGCTATTTTCAGCAAGTGTAAAACCACTCATTACGACGGCATCAAGGCCCACCAAAACACATTTTAGTCGACTAAATCACCTGTAGATTTAGGTGACTAAAGCTAGACTAACGCTAAGACATTTCCAGGTGACTAAAATGTGACTAAAACTAAATTAAGTTTCAGTCCAAAGACTATAATTACTAAAATCGAAATTTGCTAGGTCTCATAGTAAGTGCTCACTGCATTCGCAATCATTTTATAGGTGTCCATTTGTGTACCAATGAGGTGCAGTGTCGGGCATTCCTCTCAATTCAAAGCATATAATCCCAAGGAAGACGTACACTGATAGCTAGGCGGGAAATAGAGATGATAGTTCAGTTGGTGATAGAAGCATGAAATTTGGTACAGATGACCTTTATATGACCATAAGTGATAATCAACCTCGGGCCACGCAAAATTCCTCCATTTTCCAAGATGGCCGCCAGTTTGCAATTTTGACCTATACGTTATATTAATCAGCTTAGCAAGGCTGCTCACTTATGGGAGTTTGCGCCCCCTAGCGTAAACACAGAAGCATTATATAAACTCACAGACAATTTTGGCTGGGACTTTGAGACGTGATGACGTTGAGAACCGCCCACCGGTGCGCTAGTATAAAAGCGCGTCAACGTCCCTTAGTCTCCATTCATTTGTTTCTTCTCATGTGTGTAACACAGCGCAAGCGAAGTCTCCCTAAGGTTTAAGCATCTGAGTTATTTCCACAAGGACGAGAAAACTTCTCGGTACCGCGGAAACTGCTTTCCTAGAGGCTTTGAGAAGTAAAGAAAAACGGTAAGTCCTTTTTCCTTAACCAAGGTTAATAATAACTTGGTGGGTAATGTAACTTGTGTGGTGGCTCGAGCCCTGCTAAGTTTCTTTACCCGTGTGACGGTCTTTGACACGGCTAGCAATAGCGTGTTTTTGCTTCCACACAAACTTCGGTGACTTAAGGTCCCGGACGTGTGACGGGCTAGAAACGGTCTCGACCCTTTGCTAGTTTCCACACGTGTGCCGGCATCGGTGGCTGCTACCATTAGCCTGCTATAGCCGACACAACACACGCACGTACCGCGGCCTCGAAGCCCGTGACAGCGTGGTGAGCTGCACAAAGTATAGTAATATTTCTGCTTAGCTTTCACGTCTGTGTCGACGGCCTGCTTTAACAGCTAGTGTAGCCGACACAGCACACGCACGTCCCGCGGCCCCGAAGCCCGTGACGGCGTGGTGAGCTGCACAATATATAGTAATATTTCTGCTTAGCTCTCACGTCTGTGTCGACGGCCTGCTTTAACAGCTAGTGTAGCCGACACAGCACACGCACGTCCCGCGGCCCCGAAGCCCGTGACGGCGTGGTATTCTGAACAGCATATAGTAATATCTCTGTTTAGCTCTCACGTTCGTGTTGACGGCCTGCATTAGCAGCTAATAATAGCGCTTTTTTTTCGGCCTCCACATACAACGCCCCGCGGCCCTTCTGGTGGCGGCGCGGTATTCTGAACAGCATATAGTAATATTTCTGTTTAGCTCTCACGTTTGTGTTGACGGCCTGCATTTAACAGCTAATAATAGCTCTTTACTCGGCCTCCACATACAACGTCCCGCGGCCTTTCGAGCCCGCGGCAGCGTGGTGGTGATCCGAAACGCGCAGCCTTGTGAAACTGGTTGATTAAACTCGCGGTTACTGTTGTAACCAGGGGTATATGAACCAGCGAGCCTTGCCTGTAACGTGTTCGCGCAGCCTTGTGAAACTGGTTGATTAAACTCACGGTTACTGTTGTAACCAGGGTTATATGAACCAGCGAGCCTTGCCTGTAACGTGTTCGCCCACGAAGCCTCCACCTACGTGGCTGCTTTTAACTCTGCTCTTCGTTTCCACGTGCTTCCTAGCCTCGTGTGATGGCAGAGACCACGTCCCGTCGCCAACGCCGCCACGCCCGGGCGGACGCTCACAGCCAGTGCATACAAAGGGCGTGCAAGTCCTGCAAGGGCCTGCTCGCCCATGACGACTTGCATGACGAGTGTCTCTACTGCCTGGGCTATGGCCATGCTGTGGAAGCGACGGAAAACCCGGAGCGATGCCCGCATTGCTTCACCTTCTCCGACTTGCTGAAGCGTAGCAGGCAGAAGCGTGCCCACAGGGCGTACCGAACCCAACGGGACGCCCACGCACAGGGGAGAGAGGACGAGGCCCAGCGTCAGGAAGCCTCTAGGGAGGCAGCTGACCCTAACCGCTACTCTCCGAGCCTCTTTATCGGAGCCCCGACCCCTAGTGAAGCAGCCCGGGCTGTTGCACAAGGGACGTACGATGCAGAGAGGGGACGTGGGGCCACGCCTGAGGAGGCGGCCCACGCCGTTGCAACCTCTATCGCACAGAAGGCCTACACTGCCGCTCTGAAACAAGGAGCCAGGCACTGGTCCCCTGACATGGAGGCACCGCTCCCCGACGCCCCTGACATCGTCATCCTTGCAGACGACGACGCGGGCCGGGCACGAGCTCTCCCAGAGCACGACGCTGAGATGGACTCCGACGAGTCCTCATCTCAGGACTCAGCTTCCTCCTACACCTCTGGAGAGGAGGAGGATAACGAGGTGAGCGACAGCGAGAGCGACACCGGAATGGCGGTCCCGCCTCCAGTCGTCAAGACCGTTCAGGTGGCCGACGTCGCCGCCCCCATCGCGACACCAAGTGCTGCGACGGTTGCACCGGCCGACGCCGCTATAGCTCCGATGGCCCCAGTAGCTCCGGCCGAACCAGAGCTCCACTATGATAACACCGACATAGTCGACCTCTTCAAGAAGGCCACAATCCGCTGTGGACTGGTCTGGCCGGCCAGCCTCGAACCTCCGGTGTCTAAGGACACCCTATGCGAGCAGTTCCGCAAGAGGATTCAGGGCAACCCAGTGAAGTCCCAGATCAAGGCTGAGATCCCCCTCGATGACGGGTTCCTGAAATCCCTCATGACATCTTGGAAACAGCCTTACTCAGCCTCCACCTCTCTGACCGGAGGCATGAAGCTGCTGGATTGCGCGGGTCAACGGGAAGCAGGCCTCGAGGCCATGCCTCCCATGGACAAGTCCTTCGCCGGATGGCTCATGGGCGTTAATCCCAACGTCTTCCACGAGGACCCGGACTTCTCCTTGCCTTCGGACAAGGACGATTCCAAGATGAATAAGGCAGCGTACAGGTGCGCCTCGACTGCGGCCAGAGCGCTGAACGCTGCGACCCTTCTGCAAGGGTCAGCGTCCTACGTCCTGCTCGAGGCGGGTGACACACCTACCCCCGAGCACATGGCTGAGTTGAGGCGCCTGCACCTCGAGCTCCTCCGTCTCACTCAGGCCCAGACTGAGATGGTGGGCGGGACCATGGCGAGGCTTCTGGTCCTCGAGAGGGCCAGGTGGCTGGAGCTGTCCCCCAAGGTGGGACGCAACCCGCTGAAGCAGAAGGTCTCCACCTCAACGCTCTTCGCGTCCATGCTCGAAGAGATGCGCTCCCGCGACGGGCAAACGAAGACCGACACGGAGGTCATTGGCGCCTGCCTCCCGGCGTCCGGAGCACGGCCCAAACAGGCTCCGCCCTACAGGCCGTCCTACGATCGCCCCAAGGAAAGGGGCGATCGTTCCAGGTCCAGGACAAGCACCTTCACGGGGCCCAAGTTCCCTGCAGGTCAGAGGGCTCCGCCGGCAGCGGCCTCTTCCTCTCGTCCACCGCGCACCCGCAAGAAGGGCGACAGGCCTAGACGCCCCTCGGCGTCTCCGGCCGGCGGCCCCCGCAATGCCAGGAAGGGTGGACCACCCGGCGGGAAGCCGAAATAACCAGACCTGCCCCAAGGGGAGACACTGGACACTGTCTCCCCCACCCGTCCCCGAGTTTCTCTGAAGCGCAGCATAGCGGCCACGGGCCTCATGCAGGACGCTCTCCACGCAGACAGGAAGAAGACTTGTTTGTTGAAAATAAATGTCTCTCCAAAGTTTTCTGTACCACCACTTTCTTTAATAAAGCAGTGTTCTCTACTGAAAACCGGTCTCGTGGGTCGACATTTGAAACTCAAGGGGTTGGGCCCACGGCCCGGGCCTCCAAGGGGGCCTGTGGCTGTCGGCCAAAATGCAAGTGTAACCACCTCGGACACGGCACCAGAGCCCAGGGTCCGTACGGCAGAACAGAGGCTCAAGACCCGAGTTCCGACCGTACGTTGCGCCGCTCCGCCACAAAACGGCTCGGAGCTGGCTTCGACCCCTCTGGCGCTGTGTCTACAAGAGTGGAAACGTTGTGGTGCTCATCCTTGGGTGTTGAACACCATCTCGAAGGGTTACAAACTACAGTTTGCCAGAAGACCTCCCACCTGTGGGAGCGTTCTCTTCTCGCAAGCGAGTGGTCAGGCAGCCGAAATTCTCCAAGACGAGATAACATCTCTGTTGGAGAAAAAGGCTATACGTGTGGTGTCGGCGGAGCAGAGCAACACCGGGTTTTACTCCCGCTACTTTCTCGTGAAAAAGAAGGGGGGGGGGCATGCGGCCCATTCTAGACCTGCGGGCTCTGAACGGCTATTTGAAAGTGTTTCGCTTCAAAATGCTCACGAGCAAGGCTCTGCTGCGTATGATGCGTCGAGGGGACTGGTATACTACTCTCGATCTCAGAGACGCGTATTTCCACGTCCCCATCTACCCGCCACACAGGAAATTCCTACGGTTCGGTTTCAGGGGACAGATATACGAATATCTGGTCCTTCCGTTCGGACTGTCACTGAGTCCGAGGACTTTTGTGAAATGTACGCAAGCAGCCGTCGCTCCGCTACGTCAACGGGGCGTTCGGATAGCAATGTACGTGGACGATTGGCTAATTTATGCGGACTCAGAGTCGACTCTGCGACTACACACAGGATGGGTAGTAGATCACCTGACGTCTCTGGGCTTCAGCATAAATTACGCCAAGAGTGTCCTAATGCCGAAACAATCGATAGATTACATAGGCATGACACTGGACGCTGTGTCCTTCACGGCGCGTCTCTCCGACGAGAGCATTTGCTCGTTTCAGTCATGTCTGGCCTTGTTCCGGACAGGCAACAAGGTCCCGTTCCGGACTTGTCAGAGGCTGGCGGGTCTCATGGCTTCTGCGATATCCGTTGTTCGGCTAGGCAGACTGTACATGAGACCGTTTCAAAGATGGATGCAGTCGCTAGATGTGGGTCAGCATCGTCGTCATCAGCTTGTGCACGTGTCGATAGGGTGTTTCGAGGCGCTACGCCAGTGGAGAGGCACTCAGTTCCTCTCGGAGGGCGTGGTCATGGGGATGGTCACATCCCGGAAAGTACTCACGACGGATGCCAGCCTGTCTGGGTGGGGTGCCACCCACGAGGGCAGGACGGCCAGGGGTGTATGGAGTGGCAGCACCAAGTCTGCCCACATAAATTACCTGGAGCTGATGGCGGTGATGTTGGCGTTGCAGCATTTCGAACGCTTCATCAGCGGTTCCCATGTCCTGGTCAGGACGGACAACACGACGACGATGTGCTATATCAACAAGCAGGGGGGACTACGGTCCACCAAACTGCATGTGCTAGCACACAGACTGACGTTATGGTGCGACGAGCACCTTCTGTCGGTCAGGGCCTCCCATGTTCCGGGACTCCTGAACACGGGAGCGGATCTGTTGTCCAGGGGCCGGTACCTCTACGCGGCTTGGTCGCTGCACAAGACAGTGGCCAAGCAGATATGGGAGGGGTTCGGCGAGCCACGAGTGGATCTGTTTGCGTCGGAGGAAAACAGCAAGTGTCCTCTGTTTTTCTCCATAGCAGGAACGGCGCCGCTGGGCTTGGATGCCTTGGCGCACCGTTGGCCCCGGGGCCTTCTTTACGCCTTTCCCCCGCTGTCTCTCATCCTTCCCACACTGGAGAGGGTGAGGACGCAGTGCCTGTCGGTGATCCTGGTAGCCCCAGGATGGGGCTCTTGGAGGTCAGACATTGTCCCTCTCATGTACGATCGGCCCTGGCAGCTTCCAGTACGCAGGGACCTATTGACTCAGGCGGGGGGCGAGATATTCCACCCGCGGCCGGAAGATCTAGACCTCTGGGCCTGGCCCGTGAAAGGCTGAATCTTGGCGCGGAGGGTCTTCCCCAGAGCGTCATCAACACTATTCAGTGTGCGAGGGCGCAGTCGACCAGAGATGCCTATGATTTGAGATGGCGATTGTTTGAGGACTGGTGTTCACCAGCTCAAGTGGTGCCTTTTCAGGCGCCAGTGGGGGTCGTTCTGTCGTTCCTCCAGGACCTCTTGGATAAAGGCAGAGCCTTTAGTACTGTCAAGGTGTATCTGGCTGCTATCTCTGCCTGCCACATCGGGTTTGAGGACAAGACGGTGGGCCAGCTCCCGCTGGTACGCCAGTTCATGAAGGGAGCTAGTCGTCTCCTTCCGGTGACTAAGTCTTTGGTCCCTTCATGGGACCTTGCTTTGGTTCTGGACTCTCTGTCCCGGCCACCGTTTGAGCCCTTGGAGGAGTTGAGTATGAAGCTATTGTCGCTGAAGACAGCGTTGTTAATAGCTCTGGTGACCGCTAAGAGGGTCGGTGATATCCATGCGTTGTCCACGAGTGCGGAATGCATGAGGTTTAATGGGGATGCTAGGGTGGTCATGAAGACCAATCCGGCGTTTTTACCTAAGAACCGCCTGGCTGCCCCGGTACCGATGGACCTGGTGGCGTTCTGTCCGCCCCCCTTTGCCTCTGAGGAGGAGAGGAGGAGGCATAACCTCTGTCCGGTGAGGGCATTGAGGTTGTATTTGGACAAAACTAAGGCGACAAGGAAGACTACACAGCTGTTTGTCTCCTGGGATCCCAAGACTATGGGACTGCCTATCTCGAAGATTAGGCTTTCCCAGTGGATCGTGGAGGCTATAGAGCGGGCTTACTCTGGTAGGAATATAGTGCCTCCCATAGGGTTGAAGGCGCATTCCACGAGGGGTATGGCGTCATCCTGGGCCCTCTGTAGGGGGGTCTCTGTTCAGGATGTTTGTTCCGCTGCAAGTTGGGCATCGTCTTCCACTTTTGCCACCTTCTATAGGCTGGATGTGACAGCAGCGCCGATGGCGCATGCGGTCCTGAGCGTGGCCTCCAGTTAGTGGAGTGACTCGGCTCCCTGGGGGGACATTGGTCTTCTCCAGGGTGCTGAGCTGGTTGTTCTGTCGGCTCTTCTTAGGCGCTTATGACAGACCTGGGCCTGGTTGGCTTTCCCAAGGAGGGGCAGTAGTCCTTTTGGGGACGTACTGTGGTCCTTGCTCACAGATGGTACGGGCCCTAAGGGTCCGGACTTCGCGATGACAATAAGGGAGTTAATAAAGTCTCCCATAAGTGAGCAGCCTTGCTAAGCTGATTAATATAACTAGGGGTTACGTATGTAACCAAAGTTATATAACAGCGAGCAAGGCTGCTCACTAGGATTCCCTTCTTGTTGCTTGAGAAGAGAACAATTGTTATCGAATGGAGACTAAGGGACGTTGACGCGCTTTTATACTAGCGCACCGGTGGGCGGTTCTCAACGTCATCACGTCTCAAAGTCCCAGCCAAAATTGTCTGTGAGTTTATATAATGCTTCTGTGTTTACGCTAGGGGGCGCAAACTCCCATAAGTGAGCAGCCTTGCTCGCTGTTATATAACTTTGGTTACATACGTAACCCCTAGTTTTCGACTACACCAATGTGCAGGGCCTATAAAACTTAGAATTTCCCCTAATTTTGTTAAGAAAGTGAGATAAAACAATAACATTACGTTCCAATATGGCGGCATATTTTTCAAAATGGCTGCTGAGAAATTGCATAAATGTACATCTGCTCATGGTTAATCCACAGTTGGTGATACAAGCATGAAATTTGGTACAGATGACCTTTATATGACCATAATCGATAATCAACCTCGGGCCACGCAAAATTCCTCCATTTTCCAAGATGGCCACCAGTTTGCAATTGGACATATGGCGGGAAATAGAGGTGATAGTTCAGTTGGTGATAGAAGCATGACATTTGGTACAGATGACCTTTATATGACCATAAGTGATAATCAACCTCGGGCCACGCAAAATTCCTCCATTTTCCAAGATGGCCGCCAGTTTGCAATTGGACATATGGCGGGAAATAGAGGTGATAGTTCAGTTGGTGATAGAAGCATGAAATTTGGTACAGATGACCTTTATATGACCATAAGTGATAATCAACCTCGGGCCACGCAAAATTCCTCCATTTTCCAAGATGGCCGCCAGTTTGCAATTGGACATATGGCGGGAAATAGAGGTGATAGTTCAGTTGGTGATAGAAGCATGAAATTTGGTACAGATGACCTTTATATGACCATAAGTGATAATCAACCTCGGGCCACGCAAAATTCCTCCATTTTCCAAGATGGCCGCCAGTTTGCAATTGGACCTATACGTTTTGGACTACACCAATGTGCGGGGCCTATAAAACTTAGAATTTCCCCTAATTTTGGTATAAGATATGTCCTGGAGGTATTTCTACCAAGTGAGATAAAACAATAACATTAGGTTCCAATATGGCGCCATATTTTTCAATATGGCTGCTGAGAAATTGCATAAATGTACATCTGCTCATGGTTAATCCACAGTTTGTGATACAAGCATAAAATTTGGCACAGATTACCATTATATCACCCTAATTGATAATCAACATTAGGCAACGCATTTTTCAAGATGGCCGCCAGTTTGCAATTGGACCTATACGTTTTTCAATATGGCTGCCGAAAATTTGCAGAAATATAGGCCTATATGGTTATTCCACATGAACTTGTAACACATGTATTTGTAAATTACCATACACAGAATCCATTTATGGCACATTTTAAAGTAGGTAGGTAGGTAAGTAATAAGTATACAGAGATTGGCCTACTGGCAGTATCATATTCTGTCCTCTTGGATGTATATTCAACCAGTGTTTCCCAGGCTGCACCACAGGGAGGTTTCTGTATATTCAGCCCATTTTTTTTTTTTTTTTTTTACATTTTAAAGTGATTTTGTAGCTTTTGAATGACCTAAGTTCAAATAGGGTGACATATGTTAAATATTATTATATCACCATACACAAACTTGCATCCCATAAAGCTTAGTGCTTTTTTATTTTTTTATTTTATTTTTTATTTTTTAGTTAGAAATCTAGCAACTGCAACCACAGAGGTGTGTGCAAATAAGCCCAGACTTAAAACATTTGCAGCGGCCACAACATTCCTTTTTGCAACCACATCGCGTCAGCTCCTGGCATGATTTGGCCACTGCTGGAAGATCTGTCCAGTGTGGAAGCCAGGTTCTGTCTGTCTGGTGCCATCCCCAGTGGATTGGACTTGGCAAAACAGGACTGCACAAGAGTGACTGGCCCCATATATGTCCTGCTTGGTATGCAGCTCTCTTGCAATGTTCCTTTAGAGCGGCACTTGTTGGTGGAATGCAATCATATAATCGCTGCTTTCTAGCAAACAAGTCCAGTCGTGCCTCATTCACTTCCTTGTAGGAACTACTTTTATCGTACATGAGTACTACGAACTCCTCAAGGACTTGCATGTCTTCATCGGTTACTGCAACAGGTGTTGAACCTAATTTGGTAAAGACTGGGGATATTTTGTCAAACACATTCCATGTCTGCCATGCTGACCTTTTCCCCTTTCCATGGAAGGACGAAACAGTATCACATCCGCTGAATGCATGGAAGAAGGAAAGACCTGATGTCTTTGATCCCATAGCTGATGCAATTTCTTGAATTGGGATCCATCTGCGGTCTTTCCCCCGTCCAAAGTCAATCCACAGCTTTTTCAAGCCAAGACTTTGAAAAAGGGAAACTGCTAGGACAACAACGTCAGTATCTGAGCTGCAGATGATGGCATCTGACACACCATGATTTGCAGCATTGGCTGCATGAAGGAACATCCTTGTGTCAGCTTCCTCGTGAGTGCAACCTTGTAAGACAGACACATCTTGCTCATCCAAGTTGCAAAGTACTGCATTTCCCATTGTGACAGTAGTGCAAGTCTGTGAAAAACTGGAATTCTGCGTGGCCCGAGGTTGATTATCGATTAGGGACATATTAAGGACATCTGTGCCAAAATTCATGCTTGTATCGCCAACTGTGGATTAACCATGAGCAGATGTACATTTATGCAATTTCTGGCGGCCATCTTGGAAAATGGAGGAATTTTGCGTGGCCCGAGGTTGATTATCACTTATGGTCATATAAAGGTAATCTGTACCAAATTTCATGCTTGTATCACCAACTGAACTATCACCTCTATTCCCGCATAGCTGTCCAATTGCAAACTGGCGGCCATCTTGGAAAATGGAGGAATTTTGCGTGGCCCGAGGTTGATTATCACTTATGGTCATATAAAGGTCATCTGTACCAAATTTCATGCTTGTATCACCAACTGAACTATCACCTCTATTCCCGCCTAGCTGTCCAATTGCAAACTGGCGGCCATCTTGGAAAATGGAGGAATTTTGCGTGGCCCGAGGTTGATTATCACTTATGGTCATATAAAAGTCATCTGTACCAAATTCCATGCTTGTATCGCCAACTGTGGATTAACCATGAGCAGATGTACATTTATGCAATTTCTGGCGGCCATCTTGGAAAATGGAGGAATTTTGTGTGGCCCGAGGTTGATTATCGATTATGGTCATATAAAGGTCATCTGTACCAAATTTCATGCTTGCATCACCAACTGAACTATCATCCCCATTCCCGCCTAGCTAATAGTCCAAAACGTACTATTTACAGTTGCAGCCATTTTTAAAACTGGCGGGCCACCTTGAAAAATTTTGAATTCTGCGTGGCCCGAGGTTGATTATCGATTAGGGACATATGAAGGACATCTGTGCCAAATTTCATGCTTTTATCACCAACTGAACTATCGTGCATTGAAAACAGCTATTTCCCGCCTAGCTATGACTGCGGTGTCTGACTTGGAGAAGGCTTCACACACTCTGGGGGCAGCAATGGCGGTGTCCGTGTACAGCGGGTCCCGCACCCTGAGTAAAGACCACGTCAACTATGCATTTCAGAATGGTGAACGAGCAGCAGGTGGAGAACATCACGCTGGACTTCTTCTACAGGCCGCGCACCATCTCGCTGCTGGCTCGACCCCGAGTCGTCGGCGCGCCACTTCGCGGGCGTCTACGTGCTGATGATCGTCTGGCAGCTCACGGAGCTGAACACGTTCTTCCTGAAGCACATCTTCGTGTTAACCCGCGAAGCACCCGCTGAGCTGGTGTCGCATTCTGCTGCTGCTGGCCATCACGGCGCCCACGGTGAGGCAGTACCACGCGTACCTCACGGACGCCCGGTGCAAGCGCGTCGGAACGCAGTGCTGGGTGTTCGGGGCCATCGCTTTCCTGGAGGCCCTGGTGTGCGTGAAGTTTGGACAGGACCTCTTCTCTCGGACCCAGATCCATTCGGTGGTCCTGTGGCTCCTGTGCGTGGCCCTCATCACGTGCCTGTGCCTGGTCGGCATGGTGTGGTACGGCGAGCGCTACAGTCCGAGCAGAGAGGAGAAGAGACTGTCGGAATGTGAGGACAGCAGTTACACAGAGTCTGCTGACTGTAAGGCGGAGGGTTTTAAAGGCGAGCTGGAGGCAGACGACAATGGCCTGGTAGTCAGATTCAATATTCTGTATTCTTTACTTGGATCGCCGTTGGCTTCCACAAAGTGGTCGCTCGTCTTCCTGGCGGCGAGAGACCGTTTTGGAGAGGAGTAGAGGTCCTTACACACTGGGAGTGAGATGAACAATCAGTGTTTTTTATTATTATCATTTTTGCCCATATATGGGCATGGTTATGATGCCAGGGACAAGGACTGACTGATGCAGAGATCGCGTGTCGAGGGCTTATAGGCTCCTATAGTTTAAAATAATCACACTTGTGTGAAGTGAGGGGGCGCTAGCCCCTCCGATGCCCAGGTCTGTGTGTCGGTTATTTGATTGGCTGGGCACAGAATGTGATGATGTAAGATGATAAGAGCGCCCCTCACTTCACATCACACAAGTGAAAAAGATAAAATTACCAAAAGATTTTTCAAAGTGAAATATTAAAGGTAGAGTCAGTGATTTCACTTAATTCAAATATCACTTATTTTTTTGTTTTGTTGTGATAATCCTCTCTACTATAGAGTGTGCTGACCATATAAGGAGTTCCTCCCTGTCCCCAGTTAACCCCTGGGGGTCAAAAAACCTTAGGTTTCGTTTTTGTTCTCTATCCTGATTGGATGAAAGCTTGTGTCCCAAGGCAAAAACGAAACCTAAGGGTTTTTGACTGAAATCACTGACACCCCCTTTAAGTGGGATGTTGTAGTAAAAATCTAAAATATTGTACTTTTCGATGGGGCACCAGCCCCTCCTATATTATTAGTGTAGATTTTCCTTTTACACAAACATTAAATTCCCATTGACAATGAATGGAGAATTGACGTCACAATGTGTGCAAATCGACATGTTACGTCATTATGATGTACGATGATAAGAGCGGCCCTCACTTCACACGGGTGTGATTTTTAGGATATAGTACACTTTATTTTAAATTTTAAGTTACTTTGCATGAAACCCTTCATGGACATGTTTACTCATTTGCAGCTGTTTAAGTATGCCAAAAGATTAACATGGTTCTTAACACCCCAAATGCGTTAACCGGTTTTCTACGTGGTTCCAATCCCAAAGGTCCGATGAGGGACACGTAGATCTCCGTTTAGCGCATGTTTTTTATTGATTACTTTCAATCGCCTTTCCACACACCCGGACAATAGATCAAGCAGCCCCGATTCATCCCACAACACTCCGGTCAGGACGGGAGGGGCGCATTGTGTAGAATAGTCTCTGTAAACGTAATGGCGGCACCCATGTGGGAGTACATACAACAAAATCACACTGCATAACATCCGATCGGCTTTCCTCCACCTCTCCTCCTGTTTCTCCCTCCTCCCCTCCCCTCCTGTTTGTTTCAGGGGAGGGGATGGCTCCGCTCCCCTCCTGTCTGTTGGTCTTGTGTGTAGTGTCTGGAACATGGCGGCACCCATGGACACTATCATCATAACAGATCTATAGTCGGTCAGACTCTCCTTTTCTTCTGCATACTCGAACAAACAAGAAAAATCACGGATTGTATCGTCCCTCGGCAAACTCGGCGTGGGACAGTCATTTCTTTATGATGATGATCATCGGTCAGATGGAACAATGCAAATATGCGCTGTTGTGTTACTGGAGGGGCACAGCAGCACCACCGTCCCTCTGCGAACTCGGCTAGCCGAGTTGGAACGATACACAGTGACAGACACGTATACATACAGGGCTCCAGCGTGCGACCTATTAGGTCGCATATGTGACTTAATTTCTTAATGTGCAAGTAAAATTTGAACGAGGTCGCACCGGTGCTACTTTTTGCTTTCACTCCCAGCCTCAACGATGAAGCACGGGCATTAGCGCGATAATAAAATATTACTTTATTCTCGCTCATTCCGCGCCTCCTCTCTCTCTTTCTCGCTCCCTCTCTCTCTCTCTGCCTGTCTGTCTGCACCGGTCTGCACACGACACGCGTGAGTTCAACAGCGGCGGCGTGCTCACTGATCAACCCCGAAAAAAACGAACGTTTAGAAACTTTCCCCTTCACAATAAAAGCACATCAGCTTTCACATGTTCATTCCATATAAAGAAAAGACAGGAGGAAAGTGGGCAAGGATTATGAATTCGGTGGCATTTCACATTGCAAAAGGGTGCAGGAAGACTGGGCACGTGGGCACCTCAGTGTTATTATCCTTATTGGCCATTAGGTTGAACATGCCCATGCAGAAGATAAGGGGTGTGTCTCATTTCTGTTTCATATACAGTAGCCAAATGATGATAATAAACGATATGGAAAAATGCACTATAGGTTAATTCATTATAATAATTTCCCATAGAATGTGTGTGAGTGAGAAATATGTTATGTGCTTAATTTAAGGCATTTATGCTTCAGCCAAGAAAACCTTTGCTAGCCTTGGTGATAAGGTCATGTGCAGTGGTGGAAAATAACGAAGTACAATTACTTTGTTACTGTACTTAAGTACAAGTTTGGAGAATTTGTACTTTTATTGACTACTTTTCTTTTGCTGTATTTTTACTTTTACTTCGTTACATTTACAAGGAAAAAATCGTACTTTTAATGCGCTATATTTAAAATCGGACACCTCGTTACTCGCTACAAATTAAATAATAAAATCTTATATTTGTCTTACTGGAGGAATGCGCAGTTGAGAATTGAACAGGGCTGCTCCACTCTCAGATAATAGGGGGGCGGAGTTGTGTTCTGCTGCCTGGCCTGCTTTGAAGACGGCAAGACGCACACACTGTGTTTTGTCACACGCATTCAACATGGATGAACACGTTCATTTCTGGCGTGTGTGAACGTCACTTTTTCACGTTCAACTTTCGTTCAAGAGTGAGTGTTTCAATAGAGCCTTCCAGGCGAAATCCCCGGCACTAAAACACACCCTAAACATGCCTTAATATTTAGCGGAAAACCAACCAATAAGTCCCTATCCGACACAAATTAACTAATCTTTCTCAGCCGTCACTGGAGCGCGCATCTAGCTACTGCATGATGATCATGCACGCTGACAGACAGCAGACACTGTCCCAACTCCTAACACAAACACTGAGGGAACTTGTTGTTGTACACACATAATGTGCCACGAAAAATAGCTTCCAATAGCTTAGTTGGTTATTATCGCTTCGAGGAGGTACGTGTCCATAATATCGCCACGAACGGCCAACAAAAGACATCTCTCTTCCACAGTGAATGAAGCGCAGTGATGACTAATTTATTCTTCGCCGTACAAAGTGTTCCGTGCTGAAAATAGCTGATATACAAGCTCACAACTCGTCGCGTCCGGACACGTTGTGAGCTTGTAGATCAGCCAACCCCAGCATGCGGAGATGCAGGCTCTGAGAACGTTCAGAAACTTTTGCCTTCACAATAAAAGCATGCAAAAGCCCATATAGAGAAGGAAAAATAATTCGGTGGCATTTCACATTGCAAAAGAGCAATTTTTGTAAAATGTAAAAAATATATAAAAATTAAAGCAAAAAAAGAACGAAAAATAACTATAATAGTTCATTTTTCAAACGATGAACTTTAGTTCAAAATTTGGAATGATGAACTATGAACGGAACTAGTTCATTTTAAAAATGTTGAACTGTGAACTGAACTATAGTTCCTAAAAAAAAAAGAACTTTCCCAACACGATGTATGCTGTTGGGGGTTCTGTATTTTCAGTATTTGTATGCTATTTAATTTTTTGGAATAAAGCCACTTTTGACAGGATGACAATTTTGGAAATTCATTTCTTTGTATTCATTTTGAAAATCATTTTGTATTTTGTACTTTGTACTTGTACTTTGTAATTTTTACTTTTATACTTAAGTACATTTTACGCTGGGTACATTTTTGTACTTAAGTACATTTTATTTGAGGTACTTTTATACTTTTACTTAAGTAACTTTCTTAATGGGCACTTTGTACTTTTACTTAAGTAATTTTCAAGTAGAGAATCAGTACTTCTACTTAAGTAAAATATTTTTGTACTTTTTCCACCACTGGTCATGTGTTATTACAGCGCTGCGGTTGGTGCTACCTAATTTGTGGTGGCGCTACCAACTGAAAAGGTAGGTGGCACCAGTGCTACCTGTGAAAAAGTTAGTCTGGAGCCCTGCGTACATAGATGGATAAATAATGACAACGCGTCTTTGCATTGTTTCATCTGCCTGTCTGACGTCTGCCCGATCTGTCATCATCATCATCATAAAATATAAACAAAACAAACGTAGCCCCAATATGTTCCCTCAGTCCCTATGCTCATTCAGTAGCTCAGACAAAAGCCAATTACTGACGAAGGGTAGATGGGATCAATGTGTACTTTGACCTCGTAAAAGTAGACATTCAGGGCTTTCATTCGCTGTATAGTATAGGATATTTTGGTAAGATGGTAAAATCTTTTTTATATATAATATATTGGAGTGGACAAATTATGCTTTCTTTTGAGGTATGCAGTATTCTCGCTATGGACCGATTCCGTAACGGGTCTCATGGTCGCAGCCTACGTATTTCCTGTAGTTTCTACTAGTGAATGGAAAAGTGACTGATGTTAGTCTGTCTCAAACGTTACTCTTTTACCTGCTTTTTACTAACACTAACAATACAAAGATGCCCAGAACATCGGGATGAACCTGTGTAGTTTATGGCTGCTCCAACAGTAGTGGCAACATTCAAAAAGAAAAAGAAAAAAAGGATTGTCAAAATATCTACCGCGGTGGCTGAGACCAGAGCCATTGAGTAATGGTTGAGACAAAGCAGTGAAAGGTCCTGAAAGATACATAACGTCAGTCTTACCCAATACCCAATCTTTCTGTTTTAGGAACACAAGGCTGCTGTACTTTAATGCAATAGCGGTATATATTTTGACATGCCGTTTTTCTTATGTTGCCACTACTGTTGGAGCAGCCATAAACTACACAGGTTCATCCCGATGTTCCGGGCATATTCTTTGTAATGTTAGTGTTACTAAAAAACGTTTGAGGCAGACTAACATCAGTCACTGTAGTAGAAGCTTGGTGTGGGGAAACCGCAGATGTGTCGTCTCCGCCTACAGGAAATACGTAGGCTGCGACCATGAGACTATGGAATCGTTCCATAAGAGAACATTTGCTGTCGGCCTTGGAAAAGGTTGGTCGTCCAATGCTATCAGCATTGACATCACAGGTTCCATGGCTGAGGGAATCGTTATAGCAAGCTAAGTGTTAAATGTGTATTTATTTGTTTATTTTCTAAAGGCTAATGCCGGCTCCACAAAGAACCATCACTTATGAGCTTGTAGATCAGCTTAACCTGCTGTGATGAATGACAAAGGTGCACAGCACTGAGCGGGGCATGGGGATATGGTCTACTTTCTAACATAAATGTACTCGCCATGCCTGGGTTCACATTCTGGCAAGTGGACTCATATGGGCTAATAAGAGTGCTTCTGTAACACTTCCTACGCATCCCATATTATGTATACATCACACTGTTTCTCAACCAATGGCCCACTGACTACTAATCATTTCCTAATAATGACTCGAACAGACAATCGGTGCACTTCCCCATCTTGAGATTCTAAAGGCTCGTTCATATAGTCTGGATTTCCGGTGGTGAGGTGACCACCGCTCCGGTGGTGAGGTGACCACCGGAGCTGATATAACGTTGAGCGGTGGTGAGTAAAAACAGAGAGAAGGGCTGGGGCGGTGGCGGTTGGTTACGCTTAACCTTCACGGACCACTATTGGTCTATTGGACCAATGTTTCTCGAGTCAAATGCATTTGATACTGTCCATCACAGACACCACACCGCCCCTTCACAGACCTATTAAAGGCTGTAACTGTTCTGTTCAGGGTGTCATTTGGACCTCTCTGTCCAACACAATGCATCTCATAAATAATTGGCAATGGCATAACGCCTAAATTGGGTAAAAAGCACAAAAAAAATCCCCTGGATTCCTTGCATCATTAAGCAACTTCATAGGCCAGATTACATTTTTCTACCATTCTGCATTTTCTTCAAAACACACTCTTTGCTACTATACTATCTATATTCTTTTTCTCAAAAGATACCTTTTTCTCTCCCTATGACCAGGTGAGGGGGCTGTGTACAGGTAAATCTTCACCCCTGTTATTTATTTATTTTTAATTTGTATTTATTTATTTTGTAGTAATCCAATTTCAGGAATAGATGGCAAAGAGTAACTCTTTTATTTAAATTATCTTTTGCAGTGGAAAACTGCAAACACTGCATTATCAGGACTATTTGATACTTGAGATCCCACATGCACACTATTTTTTAAATACTTAGCTAATTATATATGCTGTAGGTATCCCCTGTAAAGGAATCAACATTGAAATTGTAGTTTGAACAATTATGTATATCTTGATAGTGTAAAATAAAACAAAATGGACCTTTAAGGTTTATTTTTACACTCGATAGTTAAAGATCTAATAAGGGTCCACTTGGTTACCAACTCTCCATAATCAACTACACTTTAAAAACAAGCCCAAATAATCAACTAGAATTTATTTTTGTCAAATACATTTTTATTAACAGGTTATAAATTATTATAAAATTGGTACAGTAGGCCTTTAGAAACAAGGCCAACTAATTATAATAAGCAAACATGGCAACACTGCTGGTTGACTAATGGAGGAATTAAGGGAAAACAGCGCCCCCTAAAGTCACAGATCACTGAACTAAAGGTTTGAAGCCCATTTTCTCTGATTGGTCTTTTTTCCACTACTCCTGCAAGTCATTTTTCTATAAGCCATATCTCCTCCGAACAACCAATATGTCAACTTGAAGCTATGATTCCCTGCTTTCATATGACATGAAAAAAAAAAAAGAAAAATCCAATGGCAGTCTCTCGATCAAATCTAGTCACACATGTGTCACCTGCAGGCCTCATCAGTGCGCTTTGTGAGGATGTGGTCTTCCAAGATGAACGTTTGATACAACCTGAACTCATCCTCCACCTGGTCCATATAGTGACCCCTCCAGGCAGAATAGATGGAAAGCGTCTGGTGAAGTGGAAATGGACAGATTTCCGTTTGGTTGTATGTCTGCCTGCCACCACAGCATGCATCAGCAGCTCATCATCGCTAAATGGAAATGTGTAAAATCATGTGTTCAGCTGCAGCTGAGAAATACTTTCTGACATCTCTGAAAAGTGGCTCCAGCTCTAGATGGATTTGAATGTCGGTGTCCTCGCCAATGGAGAGTTCTTCATCACTCAGCTGGTTTTCTCTTCTACTGTACTACTGTTGATTTGATGCCTCTAGCAATTTCCTCCATCATAGTGATCACATGCTCTGGCTGACAGAATGAAAGTATAGTATCTTGCAGCTCCAAAGTTGGCAGCAGGATTTGTATACAGGGTTCCTCTTTTTGGAGAATTCTGTTGCCAATGTCAAAAATAGGTATATGGCCCTTTTCTGAAACGGTGCATACACCTTAGACATGATGGTTGGTGAGGAATTGAAGTACCTTCTGTGGTTTTGTCAGAACCTGGTTCTCTTCCACTTGGGCTTGCTCTTTTTTCTTTTGTCTTTCTCCTGTATATAGGGCTCTCTTTCCTACTGCATCTTGCTTGAAGAGGAATGCAGATCAAACTCTGCATGCAGCAGGGTTGGTTCTCATAGAGGGGTTGACTGTAGTTTCCAGGCTATAGGGTCAGACAGGGGGGCATGGGCAGGTTTGGTGCTATACCAGAGATTCCTGGCCACGCCCCCTACTTCCGCTCTGGCGTCTTTTCTCGGAGCGTTGATTGTCAGAGTGTTCCTGTTGCCTTCATAGTGATTCTCTGATTAATAATGCAACAACCCCGTTTGAGCACAGGTTAATATGTTGACAAATATTGCCGATGACGAGACCCTCAAATATTTTGGTCCTAGCTGGCCTGGGACACTGGAAGAGAGAAGCAACATTCACAATAGTTTTTATTTTATTTTAATCATTAATCGATGTTGTGAAACAGTAGGTCTACACGCACGCACGCACGCAACGGTGTTTTATTCTAGACACGGTTGCCTGATAGCCTCCAACTTCATCAGCACTGTGCTAGTGTTGAAGTGTCTGTCTGTCAGACCATGGGAGTATGGGATTGTTTTGTTTCTTTTTTTTTAACCCACTATCACTAAACACGGGTAGAAGAAAAAAAATCACACCCGTGTGAAGTGAGGGGCGCTAATATATTCTAACTCATGTTGAGTGATATGTAATGGTGATGTAAATTAAGCAAAATATGTAAAACGCTTGGATAAAAGCGCAATATAAACGCACCATTCATAGCACAGTAACTTAAATCTTAATTTATCCAGTCCCTTTTTTCCTTATTTCTTGCGTTTTGAGACACCACCATTCTCAGTTTCTCACTGTATGCTATCAACGTTAATATTGTTCATATTCATTGCATTTGACATTACAGGACTAGAAAATCTGGAGCATGTGACTGACTAATCAATATGAAACCGATTTGAAACCACTTTCTATCAGTGCAGTCAAAATGCCACAATCTATAGGGCCAAAATGACATAGTTGTAACATTGCATTTTGTTTTCAGAAACGCCCAGTGTATTATAATAAATACAATAAAACAACAGGACATTTTAAACATTTACTCGTGAAACGACAGCAGCAGATGGCTTAATGGTGAGATTAGTGTTAGGAGTGTGTAACGATATATAGTAACTGTATCGAAATGACAGTATAGTATAATATTATCGAAAAGGAGGCAGCAAATATCGTATATCCTTTGACTTTGTATCGTATCGTTTTGCAATGGAAATAATCCGTATCGAATCGTTTTGCAATGTATATAATACAATTGTGTCAATACTAAGTATTTGTGCATTGTATTTAGCAATTTTAAGAAGAAAAAGGAAAAAGATGGGTTTCCATATCGCTACTTGGTCTATCGATAAATGTGTGTATTCTCTGTGTTCATGTCAAGGCGTGGGTTTGTCCACGTGTTCAAATACAATGTCATGGTCTGGCGCCCTACAGACCATGTCCCCATGTCAACCACTCCCACATTACATTCCCACTCTCAGTCCTTGCCACACACCTGCTCACACTCCCTCATTATCCCCACAGTGCCATGCCCCTTTCACACCTGAGGACACTTCTCCAATCATCCTGCTCCCCATAAGACTGGACTCATTCCACACAAACATTGCGAGTACATACTATCTGTTCCTGAGATGTTCCGTGCAGTCCTGTCTTCCTCGTGTGTCTCCGAGATTTTGATATTTTGGACATTACAACTTGGGCTTCTTGTAAGGTTTGCTTTGTGAACTGTTTTGCAACCCTGTTTTGAGTTTAAACTAGTTTAGCTTTTGCATTCCTTGAGTTTCCTGCTTACTGCTTTTTGTATTTTTGTTGTAAGCTTTACCCGTGTTTTGGACTTAATAAATAAGTTAATCTGAACTCTCTGCTTGTGGCTCTGCGCTTGGGTTCTGTCTCCTGCCGCTCGTGACAGAATGTACTCGCCACATTGAACCCAGCAGAGCCAAGCTTTTTCTTAGATCTCACCAGTTTAGTTTTTGGACTTTGATTTTTGTTAGTTTGAAGCAAACTGGAGAGGCCAGCCATGGCACATTATACCTGCTTTCCTTTTTCTTGGGAGGATTTTGGAGTCACTAGGGAAGATTTTTACGAAGACCCAGTGTTTCTTAATTCCCTAGCCATTTATTGGAGGAAGGACCCTGAGTTTGCCAGACTGGTGGCAAAGACAAGATGGGAATATAATGTTGGCCGCCCTCCTAAGGCTGCTCCTCGTCAACCCACTTGCACCCAGCCTGCTTTCCAGCCTGTTTTCCAGCCTGCTCACAAGCCTGATCTCCAGTCAATCAGGCTTGGGTTTGTTGGCCTCCAGCCTGTCGGTCCTACACCCACCTCTATTGACCTCACGTTCCCTGAGCCAACCTATGCTGACAGACCTTCGGCCCTAGACCCGTATTTTGGGTCTCGCTTGGCTATCTTCAGGGGGAACAGGTCGAGGGGGCGTCATCGCCATGGCTTCCAACAACGACAACTCCTGCCCTGCTCTTCGCCGCCCAGCCTGCCTGGCTCTCTGCTGCCCGGCTTTCCGCCGCCCAGCCTGCCTGGCTCTCTGCTGCCCGGCTCTCCGCAGCTCAGCCTGCCCGGCCCTCCGCTGCCCAGCACTCCTCCGCCTGCAGCCCCGTCTGCAGCCCCGGCTCCTCGACCTGCAGCCCCGTCTGCAGCCCCGGCTCCTCGACCTGCAGCCCCGTCTGCAGCCCTAGCTCCTCGACCTGCAGCCCCGTCTGCAGCCCTAGCTCCTCGACCTGCAGCCCCGTCTGCAGCCCTAGCTCCTCGACCTGCAGCCCCGTCTGCAGCCCTAGCTCCTCGACCTGCAGCCCCGTCTGCAGCCCTAGCTCCTCGACCTGCAGCCCCGTCTGCAGCCCCGGCTCCTGAGCCTGCAGCTCCGCCTGCAGCCCCACTTCCTGAGCCTGCAGCTCCGCCTGCAGCCCCACTTCCTGAGCCTGCAGCTCCGCCTGCAGCCCCACCTCCTGAGCCTGCAGCTCCGCCTGCAGCCCCACCTCCTGAGCCTGCAGCCCCATCTGCAGCCCCACCTCCTGAGCCTGCAGCTCCGCCTGCAGCCCCACTTCCTGAGCCTGCAGCTCCCCCTGCAGCCCCACTTCCTGAGCCTGCAGCTCCGCCTGCAGCCCCACCTCCTGAGCCTGCAGCTCCGCCTGCAGCCCCACTTCCTGAGCCTGCAGCTCCGCCTGCAGCCCCACTTCCTGAGCCTGCAGCTCCGCCTGCAGCCCCACTTCCTGAGCCTGCAGCCCCATCTGCAGCCCCACTTCCTGAGCCTGCAGCTCCGCCTGCAGCCCCACCTCCTGAGCCTGCAGCTCCGCCTGCAGCCCCACTTCCTGAGCCTGCAGCTCCGCCTGCAGCCCCACTTCCTGAGCCTGCAGCCCCGTCTGCAGCCCCACCTCCTGAGCCTGCAGCTCCGCCTGCAGCCCCACCTCCTGAGCCTGCAGCTCCGCCTGCAGCCCCACTTCCTGAGCCTGCAGCCCCGTCTGCAGCCCCACCTCCTGTGTCTACAGCTCCGCCTCTGTCTGAGGCATCCCCGGTGTCTCCTCCAAGGTCCTACGCATGGTCCCAGCTCCACGACCGCCCTGCAGACCGCGTGTCCTCTGCCTCGTCCCGCCCACCAGATGACATCAGGGTCTCGTCGCGGCCACCAGGCCGCCCACCAGATGACATCAGGGTCTCGTCCCGGCCACCAGGCCGCCCACCAGATGACATCTCGTTTTCGTCTCAGCCCCCAGGCCGTCCGCCTGATGCATTGTCTCAGCCCCCAGGCCCCCCACCCAACGCCTGGCATCAGCGTCCTGGCCGTCCACCTGACGTCACCTGCTCAGCTTCGGTTCCCCTCCTCCAGGCCCCCTCCACCCGCCCTGCTCTGTGCTCCAGGCCAGCGTGGTGGGACGTCTGGAAGCCGTCCCTTAAGAGGGAGGTACTGTCATGGTCTGGCGCCCTACAGACCATGTCCCCATGTCAACCACTCCCACATTACATTCCCACTCTCAGTCCTTGCCACACACCTGCTCACACTCCCTCATTATCCCCACAGTGCCATGCCCCTTTCACACCTGAGGACACTTCTCCAATCATCCTGCTCCCCATAAGACTGGACTCATTCCACACAAACATTGCGAGTACATACTATCTGTTCCTGAGATGTTCCGTGCAGTCCTGTCTTCCTCGTGTGTCTCCGAGATTTTGATATTTTGGACATTACAACTTGGGCTTCTTGTAAGGTTTGCTTTGTGAACTGTTTTGCAACCCTGTTTTGAGTTTAAACTAGTTTAGCTTTTGCATTCCTTGAGTTTCCTGCTTACTGCTTTTTGTATTTTTGTTGTAAGCTTTACCCGTGTTTTGGACTTAATAAATAAGTTAATCTGAACTCTCTGCTTGTGGCTCTGCGCTTGGGTTCTGTCTCCTGCCGCTCGTGACAGAATGTACTCGCCACATTGAACCCAGCAGAGCCAAGCTTTTTCTTAGATCTCACCAGTTTAGTTTTTGGACTTTGATTTTTGTTAGTTTGAAGCAAACTGGAGAGGCCAGCCATGGCACATTATACCTGCTTTCCTTTTTCTTGGGAGGATTTTGGAGTCACTAGGGAAGATTTTTACGAAGACCCAGTGTTTCTTAATTCCCTAGCCATTTATTGGAGGAAGGACCCTGAGTTTGCCAGACTGGTGGCAAAGACAAGATGGGAATATAATGTTGGCCGCCCTCCTAAGGCTGCTCCTCGTCAACCCACTTGCACCCAGCCTGCTTTCCAGCCTGTTTTCCAGCCTGCTCACAAGCCTGATCTCCAGTCAATCAGGCTTGGGTTTGTTGGCCTCCAGCCTGTCGGTCCTACACCCACCTCTATTGACCTCACGTTCCCTGAGCCAACCTATGCTGACAGACCTTCGGCCCTAGACCCGTATTTTGGGTCTCGCTTGGCTATCTTCAGGGGGAACAGGTCGAGGGGGCGTCATCGCCATGGCTTCCAACAACGACAACTCCTGCCCTGCTCTTCGCCGCCCAGCCTGCCTGGCTCTCTGCTGCCCGGCTTTCCGCCGCCCAGCCTGCCTGGCTCTCTGCTGCCCGGCTCTCCGCAGCTCAGCCTGCCCGGCCCTCCGCTGCCCAGCACTCCTCCGCCTGCAGCCCCGTCTGCAGCCCCGTCTCCTCGACCTGCAGCCCCGTCTGCAGCCCCGGCTCCTCGACCTGCAGCCCCGTCTGCAGCCCTAGCTCCTCGACCTGCAGCCCCGTCTGCAGCCCTAGCTCCTCGACCTGCAGCCCCGTCTGCAGCCCTAGCTCCTCGACCTGCAGCCCCGTCTGCAGCCCTAGCTCCTCGACCTGCAGCCCCGTCTGCAGCCCTAGCTCCTCGACCTGCAGCCCCGTCTGCAGCCCCGGCTCCTGAGCCTGCAGCTCCGCCTGCAGCCCCACTTCCTGAGCCTGCAGCTCCGCCTGCAGCCCCACCTCCTGAGCCTGCAGCTCCGCCTGCAGCCCCACCTCCTGAGCCTGCAGCCCCATCTGCAGCCCCACCTCCTGAGCCTGCAGCTCCGCCTGCAGCCCCACTTCCTGAGCCTGCAGCTCCACCTGCAGCCCCACTTCCTGAGCCTGCAGCTCCGCCTGCAGCCCCACCTCCTGAGCCTGCAGCTCCGCCTGCAGCCCCACTTCCTGAGCCTGCAGCTCCGCCTGCAGCCCCACTTCCTGAGCCTGCAGCCCCATCTGCAGCCCCACTTCCTGAGCCTGCAGCCCCATCTGCAGCCCCACTTCCTGAGCCTGCAGCTCCGCCTGCAGCCCCACCTCCTGAGCCTGCAGCTCCGCCTGCAGCCCCACTTCCTGAGCCTGCAGCTCCGCCTGCAGCCCCACTTCCTGAGCCTGCAGCCCCGTCTGCAGCCCCACCTCCTGAGCCTGCAGCTCCGCCTGCAGCCCCACCTCCTGAGCCTGCAGCTCCGCCTGCAGCCCCACTTCCTGAGCCTGCAGCCCCGTCTGCAGCCCCACCTCCTGTGTCTACAGCTCGGCCTCTGTCTGAGGCATCCCCGGTGTCTCCTCCAAGGTCCTACGCATGGTCCCAGCTCCACGACCGCCCTGCAGACCGCGTATCCTCTGCCTCGTCCCGCCCACCAGATGACATCAGGGTCTCGTCGCGGCCACCAGGCCGCCCACCAGATGACATCAGGGTCTCGTCCCGGCCACCAGGCCGCCCACCAGATGACATCTCGTTTTCGTCTCAGCCCCCAGGCCGTCCGCCTGATGCATTGTCTCAGCCCCCAGGCCCCCCACCCAACGCCTGGCATCAGCGTCCTGGCCGTCCACCTGACGTCACCTGCTCAGCTTCGGTTCCCCTCCTCCAGGCCCCCTCCACCCGCCCTGCTCTGTGCTCCAGGCCAGCGTGGTGGGACGTCTGGAAGCCGTCCCTTAAGAGGGAGGTACTGTCATGGTCTGGCGCCCTACAGACCATGTCCCCATGTCAACCACTCCCACATTACATTCCCACTCTCAGTCCTTGCCACACACCTGCTCACACTCCCTCATTATCCCTACAGTGCCATGCCCCTTTCACACCTGAGGACACTTCTCCAATCATCCTGCTCCCCATAAGACTGGACTCATTCCACACAAACATTGCGAGTACATACTATCTGTTCCTGAGATGTTCCGTGCAGTCCTGTCTTCCTCGTGTGTCTCCGAGATTTTGATATTTTGGACATTACAACTTGGGCTTCTTGTAAGGTTTGCTTTGTGAACTGTTTTGCAACCCTGTTTTGAGTTTAAACTAGTTTAGCTTTTGCATTCCTTGAGTTTCCTGCTTACTGCTTTTTGTATTTTTGTTGTAAGCTTTACCCGTGTTTTGGACTTAATAAATAAGTTAATCTGAACTCTCTGCTTGTGGCTCTGCGCTTGGGTTCTGTCTCCTGCCGATCGTGACATACAATGTAAATTCTTTGCCAGAGAATCATTGTTTACTTATTTATATCCATAATAATAAATATTTCCCCTAAGAAACCTGCCCTAACGTATTTGCTAATTAGTTACTGTATCGATTTTAAATCATTGAATCGTATCGTCTCGCCATAATGAACCAATATCGTCCATGTATCGTATCGTCAACCATGTATCGTGATGCGTATCGTATCGCTGTGAAAATGTATCGTTACACCCCTAATTAGTGTGAGACATGATACAACTAGCATATATATGGGGAAAGACAACTCTACAGGCCAAGGTCAATCAGATAGTATGGCTGATAATGAAGCATTTGGGTTACTTGCAGATTAAGATGGTACTTAATAAAGCTTTGATTGTATCCTTTTGCTATAGTCATTGCCTACAGTAGGGCCTACGCATACTGTAGAAACTACAAGCTGAAATGGAACACAACATTTGGCATTCAAAAGCAAAGATTCAAAGGCAAATTGAATGACGTCATATACTGTACATAACAGGCACTGGAGACAGTAATGGCTCATGGTTTAATAAATATTTATAATTAATACAAATAGCTGATTCTCCAACAGAGCATCGCGACTACAATGCAATACGCCATTGTCGCAAAATTAACCCCTAATGTACACTATTATGTAAAGGTATGCTGGGATAATGATAATAATTAAGGCAAGAGATCAACATACTATAGAATATAGAAGCCACAATGGGTGTCAAGTCAGCTGCAGAGACAATGTTATTGTCTCGCTGTCAAATGTAGTTTCATCAAGATCAGTCGTCCCCCAAAAAATGTTTAGCTTGAGACCGAAGAGAGAAATTTGATGTCTCGCTGGATGGGGCTCAAACTAGTGAAAACAGCAGATGTACAAGCTCGCAATGCGTTGTCAGCAGTGTTGATTTCATCGACTAAAACTATGACGATAAATGATCATCGACTACCTTTTTTCACTGACGGAAACTAAATGGAAACTAAGCTACGACGACTAAAACTAAGACTAAGTAATACAAATAAAAACTAGACTAAAATGTTAGGAAGTGACTAGTGGACAAGAGATCCAGTATAAGTCATTTTACACTTGGTTGCATGCTGAAAAAAGCAGATCGGCTATTTCCAGTGTAAAATCAGCCATTACGACGACATACATTTTAGTCGAATCAACTGTAGATTTAGTGGACTAAAATCTTATGATATTTAGTCGACTAAAACTACAACATTCCGGGTGACTAAAACTAAATGTGGTGTCTGCAGACGAGCACACACACATTATCCACTTGAACCCTCTCCACAGCAGGGGTTCCCAAACTTTGACATGACAAGGACCCCCAAATTGACACTAATTAGCCCGCGGACCCCCATTTGAAAAGATATGCCAGGGACCCCCATAAGAGAAGACTTTTACAGCTCTAGCAAAACCAGTTAAATTTTAATGACCCCCAGTTTGACATGCATATTAGTCTACGGACCCCCATTTAATGGCATTTCTATCCCCAATTTATACCTTAAAGTCTATGTTAATTTAACTCTGAGAGTGTACAAATGGAACCAAATGGACCCGTTAGGGTCCATCATTTAGCTGGGGACCACTGGAACTCCCTCAAGGACCCCTGGGGGTCCCCGGTCCCCACTTTGAGAACCACTGCTCCACTGCAGTGGTTGTCTGTTCACAGTCCATTATGCCATTATACTGCATGTCATGCTGTTTACAAGTTTGTCCACCAGGGGATGCTCATGTAACACACTTCTAGGTTTGCTCATGATCAGTTTTAGCTGTCATGTTAGCAGCAGTCTCTCACAGACTGTTGACTGGCAAAGAGGGCGTTGTTTTTCCTTTGTTTTTTGACGATGGGTTCTCAGATTGTGTTTGCAGTGACAGTGGTGACCCTGCTGATCTACATAAAAGAGAACCAGAAAACCACAAGGTGATCGAGTCTTACACACAGTTGTAGGACTGTACATGCCAAAACATAGGCTACTAACATACTGTATAGTATCCTATGTAGTAGCTATTTATCATGTGTAGGCCTATGTTACATACACGTACATACACGTACATAAATACTAATAGCCCATATATATAGTATGAGATTTAGTCCAGAAGACTATATATCTCGTTTGACCAGGGGGACTGAGAACAAAATGCATTCAGTTAGAATGAACACATGTTTTGCATATATTTTCCAGTGGCCCCGGCCTCATGCAGTGCCTGCAGGAACCCCCCTGAAGATGATGGAGAGGTGAGTATTATGATTATTTCTGATTCTTCATCGTTCTTTGCTCTGGTGTAACGTGTGCGCTATTGTGATGTCTTCACTCTGCATTCATTGTTTCCGTGTTGCTTTGAATGAAAATGTGTTTGACGAGGCTCTTTCATGGCCAAATCCCTCTTGAAAAGGGTTAGTGTGTGTATTAATCCACGTTGGCACTCTTGAAGGTTTTCTTTTTTTTAAATAAAGTAGGCCTATTTAACCTATGTTAAAATGTCAGTTTAGTTACCGTAGCAGCTTGTCTTCTGCTGCTGCTGTTGGATGCGTTTGTGTTCATGGTAACCGATGGGAGCTTCCTCTACTACACACAACACATTGTGGAGAGAACATTCTTCATTTTTAGGACTTTTGTCTTTATTTCAAAAGGCACAAAGAAACAAACATTACATTATCTCATCAATTCAACTGTTTAAAACTGTATGAATAGTTAAGTGACAACCGTCGACTTTACAGTAATGAAGGTGCATTCAGTTCCAATGCGCTTTGAATGGGTTCCATGCCTTCATAATGGACTATATGTACAGTATACCAACTTCAATGAGGTGTTCATCCAACAATAGAGATAAGTAACACAAAGAAAAGGATACAATACAAAGTAAAGTTGCTTAACTGTGATTTAAAAAAAAATCTTTAAATCTTAAAAAATAAATCAAAGTACAAAAACATGGTAATATATCACATTATATCTATATAATGACGCTATGCGCATACACTATAGAGTGCTACTGTATGTTGTCTACATAAAATGCTATCTAAGTTACATAAGTTGAGCCTATGCAAAGGAACAATAACCTCCTATTTACACTATGGCTTACTGCTCATAACAAACACTGTTCTGTAAAAAAAATATATAAACAAAACACATATCATAAAATGGAGGGATTACACAATAGCTTGAATGACAATGCAAGATTATTCATATTAATACCCTAATCGCATAAAATATGTAAAAGTAACAATTGTATAGCAACCACTGACTATAGCCCTTCAGTCCATCAAGTTGACTATTTTAATTATCCTACAAAACTATTTACGTGTTGCTGTTGCCTGCTTGGGATATTAATTCTCGGGGCATGGTTCCATAATCTTCTACAGAGGAACCACAGAGAGCATCCTGACTGGATAGGCGGCGGTTGAGCCTGACGTTTGGGACGGCTAATATTTGTAGTAATATACAGCACCAGCATGGATGACTGACCGTGACATTAAATAAATTGATTTAACCAGGCCCCCATAACAAGCTAAATAAAAACGCAATAAGGCTTCCATTTCAAAATCACATCTTCTGTCTGTCCTCGTTTAGCTTTGGTCTGTGTGGACTGTGAGGAATTATTTCTATTTACAACCACAAACACCAGGTAAAGTACAGTACTTGTTCTTCTGTCTGTCTGTTCCTGTCAATCTTTGTTTTCCTTTATTATAATTTTTTTTGCACCTTTTTATCCCCAATTTCTATTTACAACCACAAACACCAGGTAAAGTACAGTACTTGTTGTTCTGTCTGTCTGTTCCTGTCAATCTTTTTTTTTCTTTTCTTTTGTTCCCCTTTTTTTGCCCCTTTTTCTCCCCAATTTACTCATTATGCCAATGTATTGCTCCCCACACACATTTCTGTACATTGTCACAAGCTCACCTGGAGATCATACCGGGAGGATGTAGAGCCTTCATCTTGAGGCCTATTCATATAGTCTGGATTTTCGGTGGTGAGCTGACCACCGGAGCTGAAATAACGTTGAGCGGTGGTGAGTAAAAACAGAGAGAAGGGCTGGAGCGGTGGCGGTGGTTTGTAGTTCGGTGGTCACCTAACCACCGAAAATCCAGACTATGTATGAGCCTTTTACTCGTCTCACCCAACACTCCCAGCTGACAGGAAGGAATACTCTGTAGGATTATGTGCAGTGACTATATATATATATATATATATATATATATATCACCCTCCCCGCCCGGCTTCTCTACCCCGAACATGGGCCAAATGTGTTCGTGTAGATGCTCGACAAAGCCAGATGAGGTGGATTCGAACCCCCTAGACTCCACAATGGTGGGCACAGCTACTTTACTGTGCCACCTGAGCGTCTCAAGTGTCTATGGGGCCTGGACTCCTGTCTCAGCACTGGGTCCAGCTTCAACAACTCCTTGTTGATCTATCTCTTCATACTGGTGGTATTCTGTCTCCTCACTGGGTCCAGCAGCTTCAACAACTACTTGTTGATCTATCTCTTCATAGTCTGAGTCATCTGCCTCTTCAATGGAGCCAGATTCAACAACTACTTGTTCATCTATCACTTCATACTCGATGCCAGCTTCAGAATCAGAACCAACAACATTATAATACTCGATATCAATGTTCTCATTTCCGACATTATAATGAACCGTCGCAGTGTCCCACACTCCTGCATTATGTCTTCTGCTGGCCTGGAGAAACACAGAAACACCCAACGTTAAGTCACTGAATCACATCTGGCTGAAAACCCTCCTATCTCTCTCCTAACTCTGGTTTAACTGTCATTTATACACATTCCAGTCTTGTGTTGTGTAAAGATGTATTACCTTCCAGAGACAATAGAGGGCGATGGGTACCAGCATCAACAGCAGCACCAACAGCAGCACCACCACCACAGTGACTGTAACTCTGCTGCTTTCATCCTCAGGTGTCAGAGGGACTGTAGGAGGGACTGTAGGAGGGACTGTGAAAAATAAAACATCAAATCATGTAAGAACATTTGATAAACCTTCATGTTTGATTGAATGATGCCTGACAGAGATTCATATTGTGAGTTTAACCCATTTAGACCTGAGGCCGATTCTTAAAAAAGGGCTTCTAAATTTTTCTAAACAGTTTTCTGAAAAACCTGTGTTTCTATGTCAGTGGTGCTCAGCCTTTTTCATGTCAAGGACCCCCAGAATTATCTGTATTTGGCCCAAAATATGTTGTTTCCCCCCCCCCCGCCACCAGAAGCAAAGATTTGAGTTAAAAACATTCACTCTGAAAGAATATAATATATTCAAAAATTGAGCCACATTTTCAAGATTCATCAAAAATAGCAAACCTGCAAGCTCGTAGCGTGGCACTCTGTGACGCGCTACAAGCTTGTAGGTCTGCTATTTTTCAACAGCTAAAGGATAACATTAACGCTTAAAACACCAAAAGGGGTTCCCGCCCAGAATGGTTTAAAGGTAATTTCATTCAGGTTACCTGTGACGACGGTGAGAGAGAGGATGTCGCTCTCAGAGGAGACATTGTGAGAAAACACGTTGGTGTGATTTATAACAACGTCGACGTGATAAGCACAGCTGTAATTCCCTTGGTGGCCGGGGCCTGCTTCGAAGAACAGGAAGTTGGCAGAGTGATTGACAGCTGGCTGGGTGTGGTTGTGTGTGCTGTTGGCTCCAGTGAAGGTGAGGTGGAATGAGCCGTCTGGGTACTGTGGCAGGATGGAGCAGCTGATGCTGAAGTTGGAACCTTCCAACACCTGCTGCCCCTGCTGCTGGCCCTCAGAAACCCCGTTTAGAGACACCTGATGCCCCTGCAGCTGGCCCTCAGAAACCCCGTTTAGAGAGGGGAAGACGCTGATGTTTGGCTTAAACAGAAGATCTGTAACAAGACACGAGTGATTGAATTATAGTACAGCAGATATTTACATAAACAGTATAGAGTAGCCAATGAGATGGAACCAAGATTAGAGATCCAACATATTGTATGGCTTTTGCTGAAATTAGACGATGCAATTTTTTTTATTTTAAATTCATTCAGAAAAAGAAACATCCTGTTTCTATGCTGTAGATAGGTATAGGTTAAGTGAGTAGGCAAGTAGACGGACGTCACTGTTTGTGTTACCTGAACAGATCACCTCCAATGTGACAGTGGAATTCTCAGACAGTGTCATTCCACACTCCCTCAGTGAAGCCTCGGTTCCAACACAGTCAGCTGTGATCCACCACACAGGTTGAACCGTTGAAGCAGGACTCCTTTGTGTTGAAACGTCAGAGCCACAGTCCATCTGCCTACACACGACAGAGGATGACTTCAGGTTCCAGTCGGACTGACCATCCACGGCTCTCCAGTCTCCCTGGTGTTGCATCTCCAGTACACCACTACAGTTACTGCTTCCTCCCACCAGCCTGACGTCATCAGGCTCTGTACAGAGACAAGACCGTTACAAACCATGCCTTGTGAGCCGAAAGTGTTCAGTTTTCTCACTCCATGTTAATGGATGGTGGTGTTCTGTTGGGACGCATACTTTGGTTAGACATAGCATTGGTTAAGGTTGGTGAGGGGTGTTTTAAGACGACCGGATTAAAGTTGGTAAGGGGGGCGTTAAGGGTTGGGAGAGGGTTAAGGTTAGGTTTAGGTGTGCTGCACCAGCTCAGTGGCCTTGTGGTTAGAGTGTCCGCCCTGAAACTGGGAGGTCGGGGTTCAATCCCCGGCCAGGTCATACCAAAGACTGTAAAAATGGGACCCAATGCCTCCCTGCTTGACACTCAGCATCAAGGGTTGGATTAGGGGGTAAGTCCCTGCGACATACTAGCGTCATGTCCAGGGGGTGTACATCAAGCTGCCTCACGCTACAGAAACAGGAGTTAAGCTCCTGCCCTATGGGCCTCATGGCTCGGCAAGGCTACTTACTAGGTGTGCTGCCCCGTGGGAGGTTAGGGTGAGGGTGAGGGTTTGAGATATCAGACCAATGGTATGTCTAACCAAAAGCATGCACCCGTTCTGTTAACAGATGGTGGGGATCTATTCAGATTTCAGATTTCAGATTTTTATTGAAGGGACAGCCTCTTGAGATGCAGCATCTCATTTTCAAGAGGGACCCATAAAACCAAATACAGAAAAGCATACTTTCCTAACACTGTCTAACACTAACACATGGTGAGCTGTCACTCCCAAGACGGCAAACGGGTGAACTTCTTGTAACGGAAATGACCAAACGTCAAACTCAAAACTCAAAGTTTGAGCACGGAATATCACACCCGTTATGCCATGCTCAGCCAATCACAGCACATAATGGGAATAACGGCACAGCTTCCAGCCAATCACAACGGCCAACCACATCGCCAATGTCGGCGCCATATGGTTAATTTTGCTGCAATTCCGTCCTCAAATTTTGGCGGCATAGATGGTAATTTTCCCTCCTCATATTTTGAGGACATTACTAAAATTATTAGATCATACCTGAGCAGGCGAGTCCAACAGTCTTGTCAGGTGAGCAGGTGGTGTTTCTAGTTGAGTCCGAGGTTCTACAGTCCAGGAGAGCAGACTCGTTGCCTTCACACTGGAACTCTTTGGTCCACATCGAAGTGTTCAGGCCTCCATAGAGCGCCCCCTGGAGGACTAAAGGAGCCCCGCAGCCAAGATCCCTACAGACCATCTCTGCATCCTGCTGGTCAAAGTCATCTTCACACACTGAGACCCACGACTGGTTAGATTTCACCTCAACTCTGCCTGAACACACACTGGTCCCGTTCACCAACCTCACAGAATCTGGAAAGAGAGAGAGAGAGAGAGAGAGAGAGAGAGAGAGAGGGGGGGAGGAGGGAGAGAAGGGGGGTGTCAATGTACATGTATCTTATTAAACACGCATGCATGTGCATGCACGCACACACGCAGGAGGTGAAGTGGAGGTCACTGTTTATGTGTTTTACCCGAACAGAACACCTCCAGTCTCTCAGTGGAATTACGAGACTCCTTTGCTCCACACTCCCTCAGTGAAGATTGAGATCCAACACATGGAATCTTCCACACAGGTTCAACGGTTGCACCAGAACTCCTTTGTGTTGAAACAGCAGAGCCGCAGTTCAGTTGTCTACACACTACAGATGATGACTTCAGGTTCCAGTCATAAATAGAACCCGCTGGTCTCCACTCTTCCTGGTGTTTCACCTTCAGGATACCAGAACAGTTACTGGTTCCTCCCTCCAACATGACGTCACCAGGCTCTGTACAGTGGAGAAAAATAAAATAAACTACTATTACTTTCATTGTTAAATAGGAATGCGAATTACAAGTATAGTTGGTATTTTACTGTTTTATCTCAGGCTAGCAATGTCATTTTCATGTTTTAAACTAGAAATATGTGCTCCTCTGAGCACAGGACAATATAGTAGAGGGCAATCTTATCCAATCAGGATGACATGTGAAATATTGGACAAGTCTCCCTTGATGACATTACTATAGAGGTAATCAGGGCCGCTGCTGGCCATTTGGGTGCCCTAAGCATAACATATTTGTGGTGCCTTGTGCTTTGTGGTGCGGTGCTGGATTACTTCTTCAATTCGACCAATTCCACAATTCAATTGGACTACGGTGGCAGCAGGAAGTACAAAGTAATAGCCTAAATAGCTCCAGTTTTACCACCTTGGTGATTCACAACCATGTGCTTATATTGGATGTGATTTCTCATCCCATCAGAATCAAAGTAATCACAGACATGACAGTGTCTGCAGCTAGAGTACATTCCACTCACTGCACAGGGAAGTGAATGATGCCAGGCTGCAGGTGACCACAAACCAGTCACATGATGTGAAATGTTCTTTTCTAGTTATGATTATTATTACCTGAGCAGGCGAGTCCAACAGTCTTGTCAGGTGAGCAAGTGGTGTTTCTAGTTGAGTCTGAGGTTCTACAGTCCAGGAGAGCAGATTCGTTGCCTTCACACTGGAACTCTTTGGTCCACATCGAAGCGTTCACCTCTCCATAGAGCGCCCCCTGGAGGACTGAAGGAGCCCCGCAGCCAAGATCCCTACAGACCACCTCTGCATCCTGCTGGTCAAAGTCATCTTCACACACTGAGACCCACGACTGGTTAGATTTCACCTCAACTCTGCCTGAACACACACTGGTCCCATTCACCAACCTCACAGACTCTGGAGAGAGAGAGAGAGAGAGAGAGGGAGAGATCATTTTAATCATAGAACATTACACTTTTCCAGGACTGCTCCACTCATCTCTGAAATGCCATTTTTTTAAGAGTGGGGATCTTAGTTGAAATCATTCAAGAATACATTTTCCAACATCACTGTGCACAAATAAGGAGTTGTCTAAATGTAATAACTAACTTTTGTGTATTCATAATTCCTAACATGTCGCTGTAATGGACGGTCAGGACTCGGTAACCTATTAATATGTGAGCATTTTGTTGGTGCATGGTACTTTATTTCATACTTTAGGTTAATACAAGTAAAGAACGTGTAGCCCTCAGTGGCAAGGGAGGTGTGTGTTCTGTGTGTCAGACAGACAGACAGACAGACAGACAGACAGACAGACACCTGAACAGGTGTTACCTGAACAGATCACCTCCAGTCTGTGGGCTGAAGTATAAGACGCATTTGTTCCACAGTCCTTCAGTGAAGACTCAGAGCCAACACAGGGAGTTGTTATCCACCATACAGGTTGATTTGTAGAACCAACCAGTCTTAGTGATGAAACAGCAGAACCACAGCCTAGTTGTCTACAAACTACAGATGATGACTGCAGGGTCCAGTCAGAATCATCCACTGGTCTCCACTCATAATGGAGTTTCATCTCAAGTTTTCCAGCACATTTACTGGTTCCTTCCACCAACCTGACATCTGTACAGAGATGAAAGTAAGCAGTAAAAACAAAAGCTAAATTAGAAAATGCATTACTTTCATTTTAAGTAATCGACACAAAAGATTTCACACATACTCAGAGTCGGATCAATAGGATACCGGATAAGTTTGTGAAAACTGTGGCCGAGTCTTACACACAGTCTGTCCTGCAGGGGACACAGAAAGCACCACCGGTACGTTCCAAAAATATCTATCAACCTAAATCAGAGTAAGTAAAGGGGCAGTGGATCAGGGGTAGAGTGGCCGGTAGAGTAGCCGGTTCGATGCCGGGTTCCCCCAGAGTTAGTGTAGGTTCTAAGTAGGTTAGACTTAAAAATTTGCACACCGGCCGCGTTTTTCGGAAAGTAGATAGAAACGCAGCTAAAAATCAGAGAAACGCGCTCGGTGTGTGGGGACCTTAACTCTGCCATCGGTACGGTGTGTGAATGTGTGTGTGAATGGGTGAATGTTATGCACAATCTATGTAAAGCACTCTGGATAAAAGCACCATTTACCATTTAAAGCAAATCACACACATGTTGAAAAGAATGCTAATTAAAGTTATTGAAATGATACGCTGCTGTCATAGGAGGAGGAGGCAGAGGAGATGGGTCAGGTGGGTGTTTTAACACCTACTCAACCCGCGGCCCGCGGGCCGCAAGCGGCCCCTGCTTCATGTCTCTGCGGCCCATCGTGGTCATGCCAATGAAATGATAGTTTTTGTACTTTCAGTGTGGGGAAAGCGTGATGAGATTCAGCTGATATAGGAAAGTGACCTGGTATGACTGTTCTATTCTATTTTACGTTGTTCGTTTCATTAATGTATTTAACTATTATTTTTGTTTGAGTATATTGGCTTTACTGCATCATTGCACTGGTTACAATTTGTTCTAGATTCCTAGTGTTCATTTAAAATGAGATATTCCTCTAAATCTGGGTAGTAAAAAAGAAAATACTCAGGCCACAGCCCTGGCTCTCCTGGTCCCTCTGCATGTCCCTGATTACCTGAGCAGGTGAGTCCAACAGTCTTGTCGGGTGAGCAGGTGGTGTTTCTAGTTGAGTCTGAGGTTCTACAGTCCAGGAGAACAGACTCGTTGCCTTCACACTGGAACTCTTTGGTCCACATCGAAGCGTTCACTTCCCCATAGAGCGCCCCTTGGAGGACTGAAGGAGGCCCACAGTTAAGCTCCCTACAGACCACCTCTGCATCCTGCTGGTCAAAGTCATCTTCACACACTGAGACCCACGAGTGGTTAGACTGCACCTCCACTCTGCCTGAACACACACTGGTCCCATTCACCAACCTCACTGACTCTGGAGAGAGAGAGACAAAGTGTGTTCAACATTTTCATTCATTAAAGGTAGGCTACAACAGATGAAAACATGAGGACACACACACACAATTTATAATGTAGGCATTTAGCAGACGCTCTTAACCCATTCAGGACGGGAACCCTTTTGGTGTTTTAAGCATTGTGTTATACTTTAGTTATTGAAAAGCGCAGCATTAGCTTTTTTTTCTTCGTGAAAACGTGTGCAAATCTTTGGATTTAAATTATTTCAGAGCAAACGTTTTTATTTCATTATGTTCGCTTCTGGGGGGTCCCTGGAACAACATATTTTCAGATATGCCGTATACTGTACATATATAATTCTGGGGGTCCTTGATATGAAATAGTGTGAGAACCACTGACATAGAAACGTAGGTTTTTCATTTGTAAAATAGTCCTCAGGTCTAATTGGGTTAAATTAATCCAGAGCGATTTACAATAAGTAAGAACAACACGGTAATACAGCAAATACATAACACACACACACACACACACACACACACGCACGCACACAGATAGACATGAATCAACGGATGGACAGACGTATGGGGACAGACAGACAGACAAGCCAGATCAATTTAATAGCAGACTGTACAGATTACTGTTATTGTTGAAGTATTGTTTGTGTTACCTGAACAGATCACCTCCAGACCGTAAGAGGACCAGCTGTCAAACCTCATTGCTCCACACTCCCTCAGTGAAGACTCAGCACCATCACAGGAAGATATAATCGACCATACATCAGTAAAATCAGCAGAACTCCTTTGTGTCGACAGAGCAGAGCCACAGTCTATCTGCCGACACACTACAGATGCTGCCTTCAGGTTCCAGACAGTCGACTGAACAACCCCTCGTCTCCATTCTCTCTGGTGTTTCATCTGCAGTTCACCAGTACAGTTACTGCTTCCTCCCACCAACCTAACATCATCAGGCCCTGTACAGAGACAAGTGAGAATACCGTAAGTACAGTAAAACAAAGTAATATTACTTTTCCTTACAAAAACATCCTAACAAAGAGTGTAGATTGTTATGTCAGGCTATCGAAACCACATCCTTGTGTTTGCTTTCTGTTTTAACTGATTCTAGCCCCTCCCACGGCCAGAGTCTGTGTCCATAGTTGTGTCATAGTGTCTGAGCAAATAGACAATGTGTCTAATTTTACGTCATGCTGATGTGCCCCTCACTTCACATGGGTGTGATTTTTCAAATAAGATTTTGGTTTGTAAAGCATGTAACCTTTGTCCTATTTTGTCCAGCTATGTCCAGCTTTCAGTGTTTACACAAACATTGAAGACAAAAGTGTGTAAAGACAAAATTGAGGACGCAAATTGTAATTGGCCGGATTGTGATGATGTATGATGATAAGAGCGCCCCTCACTTACACACGGGTGTGATTTTTATTATTACCTGAGCAGGTGAGTCCAACAGTCTTGTCAGGTGAGCAGGTGGTGTTTCTAGTTGAGTCTGACCTTCTACAGTCCAGGAGAACAGACTCGTTGCCTTGACACAGGAACTCTGTGGTCCACATTGAAGCGTTCACTTCTCCATAGAGCGCCCCCTGGAGGACTGAAGGAGGCCCACAGTCAAGCTCCCTACAGACCACCTCTGCATCCTGCTGGTCAAAGTCATCTTCACACACTGAGACCCACGACTGGTTAGACTTCACCTCCACTCGGCCTGAACACACACTGGTCCCATTCACCAACCTCACAGACTCTGGAGAGAGAGAGAGAGAGAGAGAGAGATGGATAATTTTAATCAAGAACATTAATGAGAATCATTTGAATAGAATGAAGGCGTGAACGAAGTATGCCATTGTTACAGGAGGCTATTGATCTGTTATCAGCTAGGCAAAGCAGTAGCCATGCAGTGGGAAATCAGCTTTCGATGGGCACAGTCTAAGATTAAATAAATATCACTTTTGTGAGGCAGGTTGTCGCAGACCCCCAGTGAATGGGCTCCAATTTTGACAACCCGTGCCCTGCACGGTCCATAGACCGTCCAGTCACCAGCGATTATATCAGAATACAAACCAGACCCGCCCCACCCGTCAAATTAGGGACCTGTTGTAAGCCCAGCTGTTACCCGTGATTACATACAGTAAATAGCCTACATCCAGTCACTCAATTTAAAACTTTGTTAAAATGCTTTTAACACAAGACAGCAGCCGTCAACCATAGCGGTAGATTCAGTGGTCAAGTTCGTTCATAAATCTACACGTCAAGTGAAGAACGGAGGAGTGAGCTTTCCATATAGCCACGTGCCAGAACATGCATACATGCAGTACGCACGTGTCGTTGTTTGCATTGTCAGATGATTTTAATTTGAAGGTTAAACAGGATGATAAATGTGTTTTTGTGAGTTAAGTCAACTGACCGGCGTGCTGTGTTAAGTTACGTGCTAGTGCTATGAGGATGATATCCCAAATCGCCCTCCCGCTCATAAAACATATGTTGGACTCGGGCCGTAAATTAAAGCCCTTTATAAGTTTGCAGCAAGTGTGTGTGTGTGTGTGTGTGTGTGTGTGTGTGTGTGTGTGTGTGTGTGTGTGTGTGTGTGTGTGTGTGTGTGTGTGTGTGTCTGTGTGTGTGTTGTGGCGTTCACTGTGTGGCAGTGTCTGGCCAGCAGCTACGATCCGAATCTCTGGTGTTTACACAGAAACGCTAATAAACAACTTAAATGTTAAAAACAGGCGTTGTGGTTGTGTGTATATGCTAATGGTCAATGCCCGTGTGCAGAGCAATTGCTCAAGCCACTGAGGAGAACCATCCAGAACAGACAGGAGTGACTGACTCACTGACCGGTTTCCTTATTATAGTAGGATAGGATAGTGAAGGTAGCAGATCTACAAGCTCACAATGTGTCACATCGCAACATGTTGTGAACTTGTAGATCTGCTATTTTCACTGTATTTGAAAGTGCATTTAAGTGGTTAAACTTTTCCCTTCCTACTGAGATGTCTTTGAAATGTAGTGGAGTAAAAGTATACAAATAAACATACTTTGCTACTGTCCACCACTGTGCATAACAGACACGGACATGAGTTTCAACAAAGACACAGACAGACAGACAGACAGACAGACAGACAGACAGACAGACAGACAGACAGACAGACAGACAGACAGACAGACAGATGTGGTATATTTTCGTTCAGGAAGACACGTTGACCAGCTCCAGTCGGATTTGTAAGGATAGACTTTATTTGCAGGAAAAGTCACTCCGCTCACAGCAAACAACAAAGAGAGACAAACACTCTCCCGGACTTCCTGGATAAAACACACACCGCTCTCTGATGCCCAAAGTCGAGAGCCCGGTCCAGATCAGCCCCATTTGAACCCCGCTCTTCTGCTTATATACTATTTCGGGTCCCGCCTCCTCCGGACATGGAAAACAGGCGTTTCCCTGCCTTTTGGCTTTCCGGTTTAGAGAGAGGCGGGACCAGGAAATGGCCCCTCCTTGCTATCGAGGCTTAACTCTATACAAAATGACTAATTGCTAATCTAAGGATACATAGTTACAAACTACCAGAACTTAGATGAAACCTAAGCATACTTTTATGAAACAGTTAAAATCTAAGCAATGTTTAAAACGGAACTATGCATGACTCTGAACAGATTTATCTAGAAGGTGATTAAAACCGTTTAAACCCAAACGAGTAAAAGCTATAACTATAATCTCCTAGTACGTTTTCAATCAATACATCAATTGCACTCCTTATTAATAGTTATAGCTTATATCTAGTATGATTATAACTATTTAATAGTTATAAACTAGTTTTAAAGGTCTCCTTAAATTTCAGAGTTAAGTTTTCCCTCAGTGTCCTTGACCAAGATTACACAATGGAAACTTCTAGAGTGATCTAGCATAGAAAATAGCAGATGCATTCATAGTGATGTTAATCCAGTGGCCTCTTGTGACGTGTGAAACCTTTTGTTCGGGAGGGAGCTTCAAACGGTTTTAGGACAAAGGCCTGGGTTTTAAGATGCGACATGTAACTTTACCCCTCTAAGGAAAATCACAGACACTGTGGTTTAATCTTGATAATAATCTTGGTTCATTTATAGAAATTACACGACATAGACAGACAGACAGACAGACACACAGACAGACAGACAGACAGACAGACAGTTCAATTAAATGAACTGTACATATTACAGTCATTGCTGAATTGATTGTTTGTGTTACCTGAACAGAATACCTCCAGGATCCTTTTGGAAGTATCAGACGTCTTTGTTCCACACTCCCTCAGTGAAGATTCAGATCCATCACAGGACACTGTCATCTTCCATACCGGTTGAAGTTTATCTTCTGTATCATAATTATAATCATCATCATCATCAGTGATACTCCATCGTGTTGAAACAGCAGAGCCACAGTCCACCTGCCTACACACTACAGAGGATGACTGCAGGTTCCAGTCAGAATGACCATCCACAGGTTTCCAGTCTCCCTGGTGTTGCGTCTCCAGTCGACCAGTACACTTACTGCTTCCTCCCACCAGTCTGACAGGCTCTGTACAGAGACAAGGGAGTAAGTAGTAAAACAACGTTTTATTTCATCAAAAACTAAAGGTGTCGTTATCTCAGAGAGTCAGTGTCTTTTTGAATATCTTCAATTTGTTTTAAGTTGATACTTTTTTATCATGTATCTCGTTTGTGTTATATTAAAGTACAAGTTGTATCTTGTTTTGTAAAATGCTTTAAATACATTTTGGAAAAGCGCTGCACACAGTGCTTGTAAATTTTTAGAAGACCAATATTTCATGACATGAAATAAATTGATTTAACCATAATAACAGTCACAAAAAGGCCAATATAACTGCATGAGGAATGCTTAAAACTATTTATTTATGTGTGCATAAACCCTTGTTTCTCTTCTGTCTGTGCGTAGGGGACAAATTGTTACGGCTCGCTCCTCCTCCTAACCTTCACATCCATGCGCCTGCAACAGGCTCACTAAACACAACGTGCGCGTGCAACAGGCTCACTAAACACAATGTGCACGTGCACGTACGCTTCATCACACTAAACATATGAAATACTCTCACTTTTGTCAAGCATTATGACAAAGAGAGAGATGCATGTCAATGTAAAGTTACTTTGATGTATTTACTGACATCAACCTGGGAGAGGAGAGAACACAAGTTCCACTTAATTCTCTCATAACTTATAAACATTGACATGAAGTTGTAAACATTGACATTCTTTTGTAAACATTAACATGGAATTGTAAACATGGAGTTGTAAACATTGATATGGAGTTGTAAACATTGACATGGAGTTGTAAACATTGACATGGAGTTGTAAACATTGACAACTGCTTTGACAGCAGGGGGAGGCGGGGCTGTGTGTTATTTGCAGAGCCCTCCATACCTAGCGTAATGAACAGTGATGACAGTTGCAAACATTTTCTTTTTAACAGCAAATTATGAAGTGGTTATTGTGGCGATTTACGAACTTAACTAAGGTTTATTTCATGCATGGTCCTTTTTCCATTATATATTACGAGAAGGGATGAGGGGAGAATATTAAAGCTGAATATATATATATATATTTGACGATTTGGTTGTACTCTCACCTTACAGTGCTGGCTTACAGCAGCTACTTAGGGTCTGTTCAAAATATGGCTTTTTATATGATATTAAGTTCAACTCTAAAAAGAGTGTTGTTATGATCAGTAGATCAAAGGGCGACCAAAAGCTCACCTTTCCCTCCTTCTATCTGGCAGGTGAAGTCTTAGAGGTGGTAACAAAGTTTAAATACTTGGGGCACATAATCAGGGAAGATCTATGTGATGATGATGATGTGCAGCGCCAGTGCTGTAAACTTTATGGTCAAGCCAACATGCTGTACACGATGTGTACAGACAATGTCAAAATAGCACTTTTTAAAACCTATTGCACTCCACTATATACAGCTCACTTGTGGTGCCGATACAGCAAAGCGAAAATGAAAAAACTTCAGGTGGCATATAATGATGCCTTTCGAATATTCTTGAGACTCCCAAGATGGACCAGTGCTAGTGAAATGTTTGTGACCAGTAATGTACCCACATTTCATGCTGTACTGAGAAATTTTATGTTTAGATTCATGTGTAGACTGAGGGAATCAAATAATGTACTAATTATGGCCTTAACAGGGATCACACAGAGTGACACAGTCTTCTCCTCATGTTTCTGGAAACACTGGAGACAATGTTTATATGTTTTTAATTGACAAGGACTGCCTGGAGGGAAAATAGCCTGTTACATAGGCCATCTCTGTGTTGTTGTTTTTGTAGTTACTGTTGTGTTTTTACATGTTGTTTGTATATGGACCATTGTGTCTGAAATAAAGTTTTCAATCAATATATATATATTTTTTTTTTTACCTGAGCAGGTGAGTCCAACAGTCTTGTCAGGTGAGCAGGTGGTGTTTCTAGTTGAGTCTGAGGTTCTACAGTCCAGGAGAACAGACTCAATGCCTTCACACTGGAACTCTTTGGTCCACATTGAAGCGTTAACTTCTCCATAGAGCGCCCCCTGGAGGACTGAAGGAGCTCCGCAGTCAAGCTCCCTACAGAGCACCTCTGCGTCCTGCTGGTCAAAGTCATCTTCACACACTGAGACCCACGAGTGGTTAGACTGCACCTCCACTCTGCCTGAACACACACTGGTCCCATTCACCAACCTCACAGACTCTGGAGAGAGAGAGAGAGAGAGAGAGAGAGAGAGAGAGAGAGAGAGAGAGAGAGAGAGAGAGAGAGAGAGAGAGAGAGAGAGAATTAGAAGAAGCTCTTGGTCTATCTATAATCTATGATGATTTATTGATTTGTAATCTTTGTTTACCTGTTGTTGTTGTTGTTGTTGTTACTGTGTTGTGTGTTTGTTCAGCCTGGAGAGCTGAAGGGAAACAAATAACACAATCAATTAGCTTCACAGCAGAGAACGTGGATTGTCTCTATTACTCTAATACATTGTCTCCACCAGGTCGGGCGTTACATTTCGGCCCATATAACTCTTGAATCAAAGGTTGTACAATCAAAACTGACATTCCCTGGATTCCTTGGATCATGACAACTACCCACACAGTCATTGCCCACCTCAGAATGAGGATCAGAATCAGATGGGAACAGCGATGGGATCCAAGCAAGACGTTAACGTCACCAAAGGCCAGCTAGCTGGCCCTGGCACTTGAAAGAAGACGCCCAGCAGGGAAAACTTGAAATTTGATTGGCTAAGGAACCTGTCAATCTCTATATTGCTCCCATTCATTTCAACAGCAAGGGGATTCAGTGGAGTTTATGAAGGCCTTACCCGGAGACAACAAAAGGAAATAATCCCATTGGTTAAAAAAAAACAAGCGCTGTTGTACCTGCACAGAATGGAAGCAGAGCATCCAGCCTGTCTGAGTGAGAAATAGTGCAGTGGCAGCGAAATAAATACAATATATAATATTTGTTAAAAAGAAAAACTTATTATAAAATATAAATGTCTGCATCAGGAAAGTGCACGGCCAGCAGAGAAGGCCTTGCTGGCCCTGACGGCCCACCACTAAAATACATGTGTTTCAATCAGCTGTTGTCTGTTAATTGTCTGTTGTCCCACTCCCCAAAATATGTGTATATTTGTATTGGTGGATATCTGCTTTGTGCCTGTTCCTGGAATATAGCTATTTTAACTAAGTTTCAAATGGCATAGTGGACGGAACGACACATTTTGTTTCACTACCGTGAACAATCCTCAAATATGAAGTGCGTCAGGAACAAAGTGAGGGGTACATTGTTCCCATTGTTACTTCATATCATGTATAGCCTATAGTTCAAAACTTCAAACGGCCACCATCAAACAGTATAGGCTACAGTGAGTACGAAACATCTCTGCTGTGTGTCGTTAAAGGACATTTATTATCACCTGGCTTTCAGACAGAAGTATCCTACATAAGCTGATGTCTTACCAGATAAACTGTGATGGCATGAGGCCAGCTGCTGTGCAAGGTTACCACTGTTGTTGGACCAATCATCACTAAACTCGCAGGATGACATAAGTACCTAAAAATACCCTGAAAGATGTATTCTAATCGGCCACCAAGGGTTGCTACAAATGGAATACAAATGTGACTATGCAGAGGCAAGGAACCAACACGGTGCTCAGGAGGTGTGCAGGTATACAAAATATAAAAATAGTAAAAAGGTGCTCCTGGATCAATCGGGATAACACATGTATGAAACCGACAAGACCGGTATAGGTCGAAGCATGTCGGTTTAATAAAGTTTTCCGCCTTTTTAACTATTAAGTGTTCACGGATCTCTGCTTTTTTCTATCTAGATCTGCTCATTTTGAAAAATTGTGAAAATGTGGCACAAATCTTTGAATATATATTCGTTCAGAGCGAATGTTTTTAACTCAAATATTCCCCTGGTCCCTGGAAAGACATATTTTCAGATGGGGGTACACGGCGAAATACAGATAATTCTGGGGGTCCTTGACCTGAAAAATGTTGAGCACCACTGACACAGGTTTTACAGAAAACTTTTAGGATTTAGAAGCCATTTGTTTTTAATTGTTTACATTAGTAGGCTATTTTATTAATTTATTATTATTATTATTTTTTTTTTTTTACATTGTTTGTATGGTCTGTTGGATGTTGGTTGTTTTAAAATGGAATCAAAAAGGACTCATAGCACGACACCGAGTGCCGCGCTATGAGCTTGTAGATCTGCTATTTTTGAAAAATCGTGAAAAAGTGGTGCAAATCTTTGACTATTCTTTCAAAGTGTCCCTGGAACAACATATTTTCAGATGGGGGTCCACGGCCAAATGCATAATTATTCTGGGGGTCCTTGACATGAAAAGGTTTGAGCACCACTGACATACAGAAACAGGATTTTAAGAAACTGTCATGAATTAGAAGACATTTGTAGTTATATATTTAATGCAGGTGTCAGAAACAGTTAAAGGACATTGGAGTACAAAGTAATACTGAGTGTAATCAGTGTAAACACATGTAGTAAGATGTGTTTCAGTCTCTGAGTCTCTACTCACAGCAGTCTGCAGGTTCGTCTGAGCCGTCCCCACAGTCATCTGCCGTGTCACACTTCCACCACAAGGGAATGCACTTGTAGTTCTTACAAGCAAACTGACGGGAGAGACGACACACACATCTTTAGAATGACTATCGACAGCAGACACGAGACCTATAAAGACATAAACGCGTACAACACAAGTGAACTGGAGGTGAATCACCTGGCTGGCAGTGCAGCTGGACATGCACTGCTTGTTGTCCGCTGCCAAGTAGAAGTAGGTCGGACAGGAACACTTGTAGCCTCCTCCAGGTGAGAGGAGACACAGGTTACTGCATCCTCCATTGTTGGTCTGACACGGATGAGCAGACACTGCAGGAAAACATGTACACATGTAATGAATATGAGAGCCCTGAATACTACTACTATATTGATACAATACTACTACTACTATTATGTTACAATACTGTTGAGGGGTGCACAGTTATGAAATTATACTGACCGATATCCGATCTCCCTATTATTTGCAGGGTCATAATCTGCCGATACCAAATCTGACCAATTCCGATATTATACAGAGGGCCACAATGGAAACAAGCCTATAGGTCCTCTAGGAGTCTAGGGGCTTGGCCCAAAGCCAATCAATACTCTTTTTCCAAGTGTGAATGAATGAATGAATTCAATGTAGAAATTTTAATTTATTTTGCTGGTGTAAACCGATGAAATAATCTGGATTATTTTGAGACCGATCCGATACCAATATGGCATTTTTATGGCCGATGTGGCCAATTCCGATTATAACTATACTAATACTATTACTACTACAATATGACTATTATTATTGTTGCTGTTGTTGTTGTTGTTGTTGTTGTTATAGGGTAATGCTTTTCAAAACAGATCAGATAATAATACAATGATAGACCGTTAATATAAGTCATAAAACATTATGCAGAGTCATAATGAGAGTGTTGTGTACAGTAGGTGGTACAGACCCTCAGGTTGTTGATATGGGTGGTAGATCTTGATGCCCACCCCATAACTGTTCAGGTTGATGAGTGTGGTGGGGTTGGTTCCCTGAGTCTTGTGAGCTCTGGAGATGGAGCTGTATTCTCTCCAGTAGATGTACTCCTCAAACAGGGTAATAACAAAGATACTATAGTCGTCCCGACGCAGAACTACAGACACACAAAACCAAAAGTGTCAGAATATTATGAAATAGCAATAAGACTATTTATAATAAGATATACAATGTTTTGGTGAAGTGTACTGAAGTAAATCATGTTCTTACTGCTTTAATTACTTTTTCTTCCACTACTCATGGACAAATCTCCAAATTTCCAAATCTGTTCTTGAACACAGTCAAATCTGGAGCATTCTTTTAACACAGAGTGTAAAATGGACCTGGAATTGTGTAATTACAGCGTCTTCAAACTGTTGCCCACAATAAATATGTATCAGTATGTGAGTGTGAGTGTGTGTGTGTGTGTGTGTGTGTGTGTGTGTGTGTGTGTGTGTGCATGTGAACGTACAGTATGTGCGTGCTTGTGTGTGTGGCTGCGTGCGTGCGTGAGTGAGTGTTTGGCTGCGTGCATGTGTGTGCATGTGTGTACGTGTGTGTGTGTGCATGTGTGTACGTGTGTGTGTGTGTGTGTGTGTGTGTGTGTGTGTGTACGTGTGTGTGTGTGTGTGTGTGTGTGTGTGTGTGTGTGTGTGTGTGTGTGTGTGTGCGTGCGCATGCGTGCATGCGTGAATTATGCCTTACATATTTAACTGCACACCGGTGTCACTCACCAAGAATAGCAGATCTACAAGCTCACAACGCGTCGCATTGTGAGCCTGTAGATCAGCTAAATGTGGCTCTCTATGATTTGTTTTGACCAAGATATCTGTAAAAAGGCATCCATGAATCCCCATACTAAAATCTGTGTGTGTGTGTGTGTGTGTGTGTGTGTGTGTGTGTGTGTGTGTGTGTGTGTGTGTGTGTGTGTGTGTGTGTGTGTGTGTGTGTGTGCGTGCGTGCGTGTAACCTGTGTGTCTGTTGGTTCCATCCAGGTTGGCAAACTCAATGCTCCCCGTTTCGGTGCTCCAGTATATGTGATCATTGATGTAGTCTAACGTCAGGCCCCAGGGCACGGTGATCCCATCCTTCATTATGATGCTCCTGTTGGTGCCGTCCATCCCTATCCTCCCTATGTGGGGGTTGTTTCTGCCCACGTCTCCCCAGTACAAGTAGCTGTCAGAGGAGACACTGTGTCAGGTCACTATTCACAACAAATCACACATACAGTACTGTCTGTACAGCAGTGGTTCTCAAACATTCTTGTCTCAGTGCACCTCGATCGGCAAAATAACGTTTTCGTCAACCGCACCCCTGAATTGCATTGTTACTTTATAGAACCTTTATGTCATTTTACGGTACGTAAACCATGCAAATAACTTCATACTTGACGTTTACTTTAAACACTTCAGCATCCCTATTCTGGGGGGAACGTACACCACAAATAGCTGATCTACAAGCTCACACAACACGTCTCTGTGAGACGCGTTGTGTGAGCTTGTAGATCGGATATATATACTCATACTCATGTGATACATCCTAGTCTTATACAAAAAAAGAACTAATGAGACTTTTATTTAACTAGATCTGCAAGACTGTTAATTATGTTGTGTAGTAAACTAAAATAGGACTCAGATGACTAAAATAGGACTAAAACAAAATGCTGTGTTGTTCAAAAGACTAAGACTAAATATTTTAAAATGTACACTGCATTAAGACTAAGACTAAGATTTTGATATTTAGTCGACGAAGACTAAACAATTTCAGAAGACTAAAATAGGACTAAAACTAAATGGTGTTATTCAAAAGACTAAATCAGAATTTGCTGTCAAAATTAACAGTGCTGCAAGAGGTACAACAAATAAATATGATGCAATGTCATCCGTTTTGCTTTTAGATGTAAATTCAATCTTGTATCTGTGGTGTTTCACAGGACGGTTGATAAAGTCAGTGTAAGGTTCATGATCACCACACCACAGTACACTTACCCGTTGCGTACATCCACAGCCATGGAGCGTGGCATCTCCAGGCCGGTGTTGACCAGGACTGTTCGGTACGCCCCGTTTAGTTTGGACACCTCTATGGTGTCCTGCTCATAGTCACTCCAGTAGAGGTTTCCTCCCACCCAATCAACAGCCAGACCCCGTGGTGCACTGAGTGACGTGTGGAGGACCTGTCAATGAGACATACATTCACTCTGGATATACTCCACTGCGCAAAAAGCTTGGAATACGGATGTGTATATTACAGGAAACTCCCGTTAATCTTTCCAACAAACTCCCATAAACTCCTGTATTCTACCATCACACCTGTATAATATACCGTATATTAACTGTATATGCTGCTAAACTTGAGGTTTACGGGCAAAATACAGTTGCCCGTTAACTCCTCTTTTCACGCAGTGCTCACCACGTTTTATTGTTCTATTTGTAAGTAATTTGTTCAACATATTAATATTCACAGGATATTGTAAAAAGAGCATATTGTCTGTGCACTAACTGCCACTACTCAACCTGTCTGCTTGTTTGCACAACTATCAGCACTTAAGCCTTATTTCATAATTTTCATAAACTACGTATAGCAAGTATACATTTCTCTATAAATGTGTACTTGAGCTAAAGTACTGGCGTACTTGTAGCCTATACTGTATAATGTGTACATAAAGAATTTGGATCAATGCATTGCTGTATTTAGACCCCCCCCCCCCCCCCCACTCCCCCATCCGGCCCAATCCACCACCACCTTCAAAACAATATCAATGGTAGTGAAAATAGCTGATCTACAAGCATCACAACGTGTCCTGATGCAACGCGGTGTGAGCTTATAGATCGTTAATTCAGAATGTACCTTTTACCTTCCTAGAAATGTAGTGGAGTCAAAAGTACAATATTACGTCTTTGGAATGCAGTGGATTGAAATACTAAAGTAAACCACACATACTCATAAATGTACCTAAGAACACTACTAAAACAAAGTACCTCATCCATTACTGTCCACCACTGCAAGTAACTAAAGCTGTCAAATAAGTCAAACGTACAAATATGCCTCTGAGATATAGTGGAGTACCAGGCCAGTATGTATGTATTAGGAAATATAAATACTTGGGGAATTACAAGTACCATACAGTGTTTAATATGTACAGTAAAAATACTTAGTTACCACCACACTGTCTAACAACAGTGATATTACAAAGCATTATGAATACAAGTATAACCATTTTCTGACATTATTTCACTTCCCATCTGTGTATTTGTCTCACTGACCTGGACGTCACTGCCATTGATGTGCATACGACTGATCGTCTTGGTGTCTGTCCAATAGACCATCTGCTGCTCGTAGTCAAAGTCCAGAGCCCACGCTCCATTCAAGTCCTGTCACAGCACAGCAGTTAGTTAGTTAGCAGTTAGTCTCTGACAGGTCGAATACATTCCGACATGTCAAAAGCAGTGTGTGTATTGTGTCAAATCCAAATCATCCTTTATTTATAGCACATTTAGCACAACCGAAATTGACCAAAGTGCTTCACAGGAAAGAAAAAACATTTAGAGCAAATAACATTTAAAGCAATTTACATCAAGTAGAACCAGATACATGGCAAAACAATATAGGAATATATGAGCAAATTAAAATCAGATTACATTAAATCCAGGGAGAAAATGTCCGTTTTTAGGAAGGATTTAATAATCTCCATGGATTGGGCAGCTCTAATAAAGGGGGGGAGGTTGTTCCACAGCTCTGGGGCCGCTTGTAGCTTGTAGATCTGCTATTTTTCAATAGCTATAACATAATCCTTATAAACACCAAAAGGGGTTCCTTTCCTGAATGGGTTAAAAGTTAAAAAAAAAGTAGGATCTTAAAATCAATTATTTGTTTTATCGGGAGCCAATGGCGTGATATCAGGACTGGTGTGATGTGGACAAACTTTTTAGGTCCGGTGAGAAGGCGGACAGCAGCATTTTGGACTAATTGGAGTCTTCGGAGTGAGGATTGGTTGATGCCATAGTATTAGTACAATAGTCCAGCCTTGAGGAGATGAAGGAGTGAATGACCATTCAAATTGTTTGAGGGGGAGGCAGGGTTTATGTTTGTTTTGACAACAGAGCTTATCTGCTTAAAAATATTATCGAAAAAAACAAGATTATTTTGCGCCTGTGTTGATATTGGAAGTGAGGAGGCCGAGGATGTTGACAGGAGGGGTGGAGCGTTGTCCAAAGATGATGATTTCCCTTTTATTGTCATCGAGATATAAGAGGTTTTCATCCATCCAGTTTTTAATGTCGTCTGTGCAGTTCATTAGGGGCTCAAATGTGTTATTGTTGGTGGATGTAAGCGTGTATAGGATGTGTTGTTAGTAGTATGTTCAATGGTTTTCACCTGTTTGAGCACAATGTGGTTGGAGCCGTCCAAGTTCATCTTATTCAGTTCGTTGTCGGTGGTGAAGATGAGGAAGGGCTCCACATCTAGAGAAAATCACATTTATTTAGCGTAAAATGCAATACTTAATTTGTTTGTTTGGGAGAGACAGAACATATTCATGAACACAGCATCATTTATAAAACTACATACAGTAGAGATGACAAAGCAATGTAAATATTAGAGTTACCAAGAATGATAATTTACAACCGTAGATTGTATTAGACCAAAAACACACAATATTAGTACAGAAAGAAACAGATACCTGTTCCTACCATGTGACTTCAGACAAACAAACAATAAGCGAATACAACAATAGGAAATGCAAATAAAACCAAACTCTGTATTTACTGTATGTATGTTAACCCATTTAGGACTGAGACCAGATTCTTTTAAATCATGACAGTTTTCTGGGAAAAAAAAGTTTCTATGTCAGTGGTTTTCAAATTACAACAATTATATGTTATTGGCCGCCGAACCGCATCTGAAAATATGATGTTCCAGGGACCCCCCCAGAAGCAAAGATATGACTTCAAAATGTTCGCTCTCAAATAATATATATTCAAAGATGTGCGCCAGATTTATTGATTTTTCAAAAATAGCAGATCTACAATGTCTTAGGGTGGCACTCTGTGCCGCGCTATGAGCTTATAGATCTGCTATTTTTCAATAGAAGTTCAAAATTATGCTTAAAACACCAAAAGGGGTTCTTGTCCTGAATGAGTTAAAATAGACAAAAATAACAGTTACAATGAGATTGACAAAAAGAGACAACAAAAAGATTCTTAAATGAATTAAAATAACCAACTCAGACAGACGTCAGACTCAGGCCTCCTAAGGTAGGCCTACTGCTAGCAGCAAACCAGACGGACAGACAGACAGACAGACAGACAGACAGACAGACAGACAGACAGACAGACAGACAGACATCAGACTCAGGCCTCCTAAGGTACGGACGGACGGACGGACGGACGGACGGACAGACAGACAGACAGACAGACAGACAGACAGACAGACAGACAGACAGACAGACAGACAGACAGACAGACAGACAGACAGACAGACAGACAGACAGACAGACAGACAGACAGACAGACAGACAGACAGACAGACAGACAGACATCAGACTCAGGCCTCCTAAGGTACGGACGGACGGACGGACGGACGGACGGACAGACAGACAGACAGACAGACAGACAGACAGACAGACAGACAGACAGATAGACAGACAGACAGACAGACAGACAGACAGACAGACAGACAGACAGACAGACTAAACTATTTCACAGCGTTGGCCGCTCGGCGTGGTGCGGCCTCTCTCTCTCTCTCTGACAGACAGACACGCATGCAGTTAAACCCATGAAGACCTGAGGCCGATTCTACAAATGTCTTCTAAACCCAAACTGTTTTCTGAAAAATGTCGGTGGTTCTCAAAAGTATTCATGTCAAGGACCCCCAAAATTATCTGTAACTGGCCCCAAAGTATTTTGTTACAGGGACCCATGGGACCCCCAGAAGCACAGATTTGAGTTAAAAATGTTCGCTTTAAAAAAATATGTTTTTTTTCAAACATAGCAGAGCTATACGAGCCGGATTTACCTTGCAGAGGGCACCCGGGCTGGAGAAAATTTGAGGGCCCCCCTTGGGGCGCGCGAAGCAGCCCCGCGACCCGCAATTTTTTTGTGCTATTTTGTTTTCATTTTGGGGTACCCAGGCCCCTAAAAAGAGAGGCAGGCACACAATTCACTTGAATTGGATTTCAATACTTATTTTATAATAAAAACAAAATAATATATATATATATATATATATTCTTTTTAATATTTTTCAGGGGCCACCTTAGTCGGGGGCCCTGGGCTGCAACCCACCCTAGCCCAACGGTATAAGTCCGCCTCTGGCTATACGATCTCATAGCTCATATATAATCTATATAATCTATATGAGTTTGTATAATGCTATTCTTGGAATAGACAACCAATGTGCTTTCAGTGCTTTGAGCTCCCACTGTTTCCTACCAGATGTGGACCTGCAGATGGTGGGGTCTTCAGGGCTGAGCTGGTAACCCTCCACACAGAGACAGTGGAAGCTGCCCTGTGTGTTGTTGCAGTGCTGGGTGCAGGAATAGCTGCTACACTCATCTATGTCCACACACGTCTTCCCATCGTCCTTCAGACGGAAGCCGCTGGGACATGTGCACTGTAAGGAGACAGGAACAGAGCGTGATGCTGACCAGGTGTTTCATCAGTGTCTTGGTGGAATCTGTGTCAAATGGCGCTGTTGATTCCATACCTTGAAGCCTATCTTGAGGTCTTTACAGCTGAGCTGGGAGGAGCAGCCATTCAGCTCGCTGTTCAGACACTCGTTAACAGAGCAGCTGCTGAGCTCATCAGAGCCGTCGCCACAGTCGTCCTTGCCGTCACACAGCACTGTCTCCTGGACACAGTTCCCGTTGTGACAGACATAGCATTTGTTCTTTGTCGCAGTGGAAACTTAGAGAAAGGAGGAGAAAGGGAAGAGCAATGGAAGCAGAGGAGGTTTAGATTCTGATCGTGTAAAAGTTTACGACACAAAGTCTTCATTGCTGGAATGTATTTGGAGATGTTAGAAGTGCACTCATAGCTGTGTGTGTGTGGGTGTGTGTGTGTGTGTGTGCGCGTGCGTGTGTGTGTGCGTGCGTGCGTGCGTGCGTGCGTGCGTGCGTGCGTGCGTGCGTGCGTGCATGCGTGCGTGCGTGCGTCTTACCTGGGTTATTACAGTGAGCCTCATCTGAGTTGTCGCGACAGTTATCCCTTCCGTTACACTCCCAACGCTTGGGGATGCATCGTTTATTTTGACACATGAACTGGTCGCTGCGGCACGCTGAGACACAGGAAGTAGTTGTTTAGGTCAATCCATTATTATAGAATAAGAGCAAAAAGCCAGTTCTATAGTTATGTCTATGGATGATGTTTGACGTTCTCTTATTAATGTATCTGTTTATTAATTTAATGTGTGACTGATATCTTCAATATCCTACCTTGTAATATAGAATAGTGTATTCTCTATTGTTTACATATAATACCTTGATGGAAACAATCCATCCAGTCCACATCACTTTTTGTGTTTGACTGTACTCGTGCTGTTTGCATTTCTGTCTAATATTATATTCATTCAATCAATCAATCAATCAATCAATCAATCAATCAATCAATCAATCAATCAATCAATCAATCAATCAATCAATCAATCAATCAATCAATCAATCAATCAATATTGAGACTATCTCGCCACAACGTATAATATGTATGGGGAATGACCCCACCTCACATGAGACGTGGGTATTTCTTTAAGACACACCAGTATAGTTCTGACATGCACAGGTACAGTATATATAGGTACAGTACTATATACTGTAAGAGACAGAAGTTTGACAGCCATCTATTCCACTACGCTGAGCAGCAAAGAGAGCGTGTGTGTGCATGTGTGCGTGCGTGTGCGTTTCTTACTTGGGTCTTTGCAGCGAGTATTCTTGGGAGCTTCATCTGAGTGGTCGTGACAGTCGAGCTCTCCGTCACACTCCCACACTCTCTGGATGAGACAGCGGCCGTTGGCACAGCGGAACTGGTCGGAGCCACATGGTGGATACTCTGGAACAGGAAGTATAGAGCTTGACATTGTGAATTATGTTTGAAACGTTTTAACAAGATCTTGCATTAGGCACAACATATTTTCCTACGTATCTGTCTGAGACCAAATTAATTCATATCCATATTCATTCAGTATGAGAAGCGTCCACTCACCACACTCCTTGGGCTCATCTGAGCCGTCACCACAGTCGTCGTCATGGTCACACACAAAGCTCTTGGGGACACATATTTTGTTTTGACACAGGAACTCTTCGCTGTCACACGTGCTGTTGAACACTGAGGCACAGGAAGTAGTTGAAGTAGTTAAGGAAGTATAGGAAGTAGTTGATGAAGTAGCCCACAACGTGAGCTTGTAGATCTACTATTTTCTATCTATTAGGGCTTAAGTCTCACATTCTTAATGTAAGTTTTGGTCTCTGTAATGCATCGCAACATCGCATCGCATGTAGATCGGCTATTTTAGCTATTTAAAAATAAATCAAAATAAACATACATATAAGTGAAAGTTTTATGAATATCTAACCAACCAATGCAAAGGTATTAACAATATATTGTGAATGAATAATAACTACAGTGGATCCATTGGACAACAACAACAACAACAACAACAACAACAACAACAACAACAACAACAACAACAACAACAATATTAATAATGTGTTCTTTGTTTACCTGTTGTGTTGTGTGATTCAATCTGGAGAGCTGAGGAGACAAATATCAGAATAAATGAGTTCCACTGTAACAGAGAACATGGATCGTCTCTACTAATACATTCTGCTTGGGTCTAGTTGTGGTTTATCTGTTGCACCAAATGCACTGGAGAAAAGTAGTTAATTTGGCAGCCATGCATTATGCAAGCGTAATGAAGTTGACCTACTTTTGAACCTATTTCAGGTAAGATTTCAATATTTGAATATTATATTAAGCATTGCAATTGATTTTTGTATACTGTATACTGTAAGGTTTGCCCTTTATACAGGTCAAAATGTCCTCATTTAAGTCCTCATTGTGTTTCCTTACATTTAGAATTTTAGACTTGTTCTTTAAAACACTGTTTCCCAAATAGAGGGTCGGGACCCATTTGTGTGTCATGGACACATTGTTATGGGTCCCTTTATGTTTTGTTTCCTACATTTTGTTTTTAATTATTACTATTTCAGGAAATCCCAAAAAAGCAAAAGGTTTCATGAATTAAAAACAAATTACATTTTTAAGTAATGTCATGAAGAAATCAAAGAAAGAATATCAAAGAAATTCCATAAATTAGAAAACAAGTGTTTAGGTAGTAGTGCAAATAGCCAATCTACAAGCTCACAATGCGGCGCGAAGCCACATGTTGTGAGCTTGTAGATCGGCTATTTTAACTGTTCGTATGTTGGGGAGGGGAGATTTTTGGGTCACAGGCTAAAAAGCTTTGGGAAACACTGGTTTAGAAGAAAACCTCTTTATTGCATACGGACGGTAACTATTAATTTATTTCAGTAAGTGGACCCTGGCCATTTTAACCCATTTAGACCTGAGCTCGATTCTACAAAATATCTTCTAAATCATGACAGTTTTCTGAAATCTATGTTTCTATGTCAGTGGTGCAACCTTTTTCGTGTCAAGGACCCCCAGAATTATCTGTATTTGGCTGCGGAGCGGACACCCATCTGAAAATATGTTGTTCCAGCGAAGCAAAGATTTGAGTTAAAAAACATTCGCTCTGAAAGAATATAATTATTCAACGAGCTTGTAGATCTGCTATTTTTCAACAGCTAAATAATAACATAATGCTAAACGCATTTAGACCTGAGGACGATTCGACAAATGCCTTGACATTGACATCCTGACATTTTTCTGAAAGACCCATGTTTCTGTCAGTCGTTCTCAAACATTTTCATGTCAAGGACCCCCAAAAATATATGTAACTGGCCGCCGACCCCCATCTGAAAATATTCAGAGACCCCCCCAGAAGCAAAGATTTGAGTTAAAAAACTTTCATTCTGAAAGAATATATATATTCAAAGATTTGCGCCACATTTTCACGATTAAAAGAAAATAGAAGATCTACAAGCTCGTAGCGCAGCACTCGGCTATTTTGTGAAGCCACCAAGGAAATCGGGACTTCCTGAAAGTTCATATATAATGTTGTGGCGCTGTCATTGGGCCCAAAAAAACCCCATGTATTTGGGCCCAACTTCACCTAGACTGTATTACCTTAATAAACATGAATATACTTTCTGCTTCCAGTCACTAGTTTAACGTCTCATTTCTCATGTAATAATATTATTTTTGGAAAATTATGGTCCCATTTATTAAATAAATGACCATAAAGTCACGTATGTTCTGAGGGGTGTGGCTACCGTTACAGTCTATGATCGGGAGCCACCCCCCGTTCGAGTCGAAATAAAAACTAACGAAGAAGAAGGGGGGAAGTCCCGCCTCGTTGTTTGGGCCAGCCAATGGCCAGCTGGGCCCAAACGGATCTACAAAGATGGCGATTTACAATTCAAGAACTGACTGGCTTCATCTTACGTCCATATCAGACCCGGAGAACGCTTTGTCCATATTTCTTTTACAGTCTATGACCCAGGTAGAGCCTTGAGAAGCAGAGCTTCTCAACCTTGACTGTTCCACAACCAGAGGAGCTTCTCTACAGATGATAGCTTTAATGGAGTCTAATCACCACAACTCTGCATAATTAACAACAGTGTTCTACAGAATCACAATTCTCGATTCTGAGATTTTTCCCAGTCGACTTGTCAGACAGTAAAGTCAAAGTTGAGTCGATGCAACGTTTTATGACGGGGGGCCTCTCCAATATGGCACAGTGTATGTATCTATATGGAAAAGCCCTGATTATCAAAACATAAAAATGTAATCGTAAATACTAAACACGCAAGTGTGCCTCGCACACTGTTACACAGACCAGAAAAGAGAACACAGTCAACAGGAGAGGGGGCATAATTGGCACACAGCACAGCGCAGCGCAGCGCCCCGAGAACACAATACAAAATATAACATTAACACTAGTGGCAGTACAGCAACCTGACCTTCAGAACACAATAGAAGACATAGGTCTATATTAACATTTATAGCAGCCAGCAGCACAACACCAGAATACAATGCTGACCTTCCACCTTCACGACGTGAACAACATGTATTCCTTCTCCTCCTCCTATACAACTCGATAACGTTCTCATGTTACTTATTTTCTGAGCCGCATGCAAATAAACAACAACCCACTCTGACCGGAGACGGAGAGATTCATGCGTCCCGTGCGTAAAGCTAAACCAGAAACAGGACAGTCACTGCATCAGCAAGGAGGTGGGGGGGGGGGGGGGGGGGGGGGGGTGACGTGCATCAGCTAACTTGCCGATATTGATTAATTCTTACATGCGCTGGACATGATCAGCAGTGGAAAGAGCAAGGTGCCGGAGCAATCTGTGTTATTCTAAAACCGTTTTAATAAACATGGTTAAAATGACATAATGATGGTATTAGTGTGATTTCTTCATTCAGAGCATGCCAACACATTACACAGCATAAGAGAGGTGATGGAGGAATCGGTGTAAATGTATGACAGCTATAATTTCAATAAACAGTACGGTTATGACATTGCGTTGTAGACACTAGTGTAAGTGTAGGTTCTCCCGTAGTAGAAAGGGCTGCGACGGAGAGCAGGTTTATGTATCGAGCACTGATCCATTTCCGGTTGCCGTAGCCGACTGCCGTATCCGTCGTTGCTTAAAGTCGCTAATAGTGGGACACCGCTGAGAGCCACACACAGATGCAGTTATAGGTTCTTAATTAGACATTTTTAAAGCTCAGCTCAAGACCCACTTCTACAACATTGCTTTTAATTGATCTTTTATTTTTATTTTTTGTTATTCATGTCCTCACTGTATTGCATTACTGCTTGTTTTTTAATGTTGTTGCCTTGCTTTTCTTTATTCTCTTTTTTTCTGTAAAGCACTTTGAGCTGCATTTCATGTCATGAAAGGTGCTATACAAATAAAGTTTTATTATTATTTATTATTATTATTAATTAAGGGTGCAATGCAATGCAAACTAATAGGCGAGTGCGCTCCGGTACGCTATGCAAAGGGAAGGAATGACTTCTGTCCGTCACAATTAATAACCAATCCTACAGTTTGAATTATGTACACACGCACGGCAGAGCAAAAAATATGATATGGGGAAAACAATTGAAAATATATACCGGTATATTTTTTTCATTCTAATTCTAATTTGAATCGACTTGTGTTAATGAAATTGATGCAACAATGCATCGATTTTTAAATGAATGAGACGTTTTATTTGTATTTTACAAATGCGTGCGCTCGTGCATGTGTGCGCACGTGCAAACACACACACACACACACACACACACACACACACACACACACACACACACACACACACACACGCGCGCGCGCAGGCGCACACACACACACACACACACACACACACACACACACACACACACACACACACACACATGCACACACAATTCAATTCAATTCAATTCAATTCAATTCAATTCAATTCAATTCAATTCAATTCAATTCAATTCAATTCAATTGGCTTCATTGGCATGAGAGAAAAGTGAACACTGCAGGATGGTTAAAGGGATATTTCACTTTAAAACATAGGTCTACCCCAGACAGTATTTAACCTGTCAATTCAATATTTTGATATTTGATGTGCATTTTATCCTTATTACGTCAAACAAGATAAAAACAACAATTAATTGTCCCTCTAATTCTAGTTCATGAGGGGCTGTGTTTTTTTAATTATACCTTTTTATTTATTTATAGAAAGAAAATGCATGGCCCCTGACGTATTACAGTATTCAGTCACCTGAACCAAGGACGGATGTTTTAGATGTAGACTTAGATAGCATTTGAAACAGACTTATAGCATGTTATGTAGACAGCACTAGAATTGCATTGTATATAGTCATAGCACGCCATAGTACATATGTATAGCATAGTAGTATATATGTAAAGTTTATACGTATAAATTTCATTATATAGATATTCCACTGTTACTTTCTTAGCTTACGCATGTTTCATGATGAATGTTTTTATGTGATGTATTCCCATGCTTTTGTTCTTGCTTAATGTAAGTCGCTCTGGATTAAGAGCGTCTGCTAAATGCCTAAATTGTAAATTGTAAATTGTATGAATCCATCATGGTATTCAAATTTGAGTTTGAAATTACAATTAGTGTTTGTAATTGAGGGGGGGCGTGTCTGATACAATCAAATTATGAATCGAGCATCTCACATGTTTGAAAGTCTGAAATGTCCCTTTAATGAGTCATGCTAATGACTGCTAATGATGTGTGGCCATATTATTGTAAAGTGTTACCAAATAATGTATAGTTTCTATCGTCACTGTCGGGAATAGTAATTGACAATACCAATTTTGATGAGGCAGTGTGCATTATATTTTTTTATTTTTTTATTAACATTTTGTAGTTCTTTCTCCCCGACAGCAGAGATATCATAATAAATGTCCTATAGATCTAATATCTAGACGTCATGAACATGCTTCCTGCATACCCCAGGGACATGCAGAGAGTGTTAGAGGGGCAGGGGCTGCAATCCCGTAAGAGGGCACTTTTGGACAAAAATAGGGAAAATAGCAGATCTACAAGCTCGCAACGCGTCGCACCGCGACACGTTGAGAGCTTGTAGATCATCTTTTTTGGGGGCGCAACCCAGCACTCTTTAGCTAGTGGATTTCAAAACAAATATGTTCAAGTTCAGGAGACTTCGTAAAAGAAAAGCAATTCTCCTGAATGCGCTGCCTTCCAGCATGTTGGAAAGGAAAGGAGTGGCATTTGCATTTCTTTCACAACAGTAAATTCTGCATTCGTGGTCTGGAAAGGGCAGTTTTTTTACAGACGGGCAAAAGGACAGGGGCTGAAGCCCCCTTTGATGTCTATGTGTGCACATCCCATGCCATATACCCACCTGTGGTGTCCACCTGGCTGCTGAGTCCTGCCTCTTCATTGGCTAAGGCTGGGTTAGTGGTCACAGCATCATCCATGGCATCCTTGGCCCTTCCACCTTAGGATATTGTCAATAGTATTGTCACTTTTCACACATCTAACATGATCTCGCACCGGCATTTCTCTCTACTTGACTCTTATCTTTTCTGATGCGTTTCTCACATGTGTTCTTTGTTTCCCTCAAATGATTAAAAGTAGAGGTCATTCTGACAGGCAGGAAAACTTGCCAGAAAAAGACTACCGGTATATATAGCACTGATGAAGGTCTTAGGACCGAAATGTTTGCTACTATTAATGTACTTTTATGTTAAAATGAAAGAAAAAAATGTTTTCTTAAGTCTCGGTCTGTTAGAGTTTTCCTTCATTTTTTATATAGTGAGCGAGTCTTTTTCTGTCAAGTTTTCCTCTATGTTTTTGAGACACTGCTCCTGTAGTCAAGTTGGAAAAAAAAGGACGAAGACAAAAGGCGTAACAGTGCTTTCTCAGTGCTTCAGCATTCTGACAGACAGACAGATAGGCAGCAGTTTATGCTTTGTCGTACAACGGTCAACGGCGTGACACGGCGGACATGGCAGATCTGGAGGAACTGATAATGCATTTTGAGCTTGTACAGTAGATCAGCTATGTTTGCTATATTTTAATTGAAATCCTGATTTATTCATTTATTTTTGCTATTTTTGAATTGGAATCCTGAAAAGGAACCTTCTAATTTAACAAAGACAATAGCATTTGAATTGTAGTAATTAGCTGAAATCAATAATATATGAGTATTCTGCTATTAACCTGCGGGCCGCATTATGTGAAGGTGGGGGCCGCATGTGGCCCCCGGGCTGCCATTTACCATGTATGGTTTAGTTAGTAGTACTCCTAATATGACATATTGTCGATACAACCTATCTCAAACCCTCACCCTAACCCTAACCTCCCACAGGGCAGCACACCTAAACCTAACCTTAACCCATGTCTAACCAATAACTAGTCTAAGTATGCACCCAGACTGACTTTCAGTAATTGGGTCTATGATCAAAATAAGAACATTATAATGGTGCGTAAAATAAATTCATAAAAACTTTTGCCACTTCTGCTTTAATATAATATTGTAGCACAATTTGCGGAAACAACAGCATTCCACTGCTCCTACAAGTACAAGTTACTGGCAAATAAAAACTTGATTGTTGATTCACAACAAATTCACAACAAAATTCAAGCTAATTCACAACAAAACACAACAAATCCATGACATGTGGGCTTGTAGATCTGCTACGTTCGTCGCGTGACACTTTCTTACGACTAAGTATAAACAGACTTTATAGTAGCCGTAGACTGGCCGCTCTGCTTGTTACATCACAAATATGAACTTTATATGTTGAAAAATGATTGTGTCATTTGGAATTTATAAATGAGAAAAAGGTCAAGGCTAACGATCTGGTTCGTCTGTAGTATATAATACTTTATTGCGTGAGACAATTTTATACTGTACTTTATGTCAAAACATGGGACTCACCAAACCTGGTGAGAGTTTTTAACATGAACGCATCTAGACTACGACCCTGACAGGAATAAACCTATATATTTCCCAGTACATAAACAGGAATGTGTTCAAACTATAGTCCTTGATGACAGCCAGGACACTTAAGGATTCACAATGTAAAAGCAAGTCAGAGGTATGCATTTTAGCCAAAAACCATTGAGTGAGTTTAGTAATCAATCAACGCATTAAAACAATCAACAAGTTAAAACAGAGTCCTACCTGAGGTCCAGAAAAAGGTGAACAGCACCAATATTGGGTAAAAATTCATATCTGTTTCTAGCTGTCAAAACAGATACATGGACGTTCAATCAGACTTTAGTCTTTAAACGGGCATTCAGTCAACAAGAAGCAGTGTGGTCTGGTCTCTTTGGGGTCGGCACTTCGTGTTTTATCATGTTTTCTTCATCAGTCATGTGGTTTCTCTGTGACGTCAAGCTGCTCTTACTGACACTCTGACAGGAAATGCTTATCAACGCGGCAGTTGGAAAACCCAACACATCACCGTCCACCAGTAAGCCCAGTGCACACTGGGTCAGCGCCATTATTCAGACGCCATGTTGGTCCGACTCGCCCCATTATTAACCCTGTCCCTAACCCTAATCCTAACCCATTACTAACCCTGTTCCTAACGCTAACCCTTATTACCCACTTCCTGGTGCCCTTTTGCATGACATTTATTATATTATTGTCAAAAATAGCTCATGTTACAATGTGATCCATCAGCAATTTTCACTTTTTTGTGGCTTTGTGTGTATGTCTGTACTATACTCTCTCCCTCCCTGTTTCCTGTCTGCATGTCTCCACTATACATACAATCGAAAAAAGTCATGAAAGCCCAAAACATTTCTTTAAAAAAAGAATGTCTAAAGTGTAGATATCTGATATCACTTCACACGGGTGTGATTTCTATACTTTTGTACAGCCATTTTAAAGTAACCAATCATCAAGCTCTATACAAGCACAAGCTGTGAAACAAGAACAAACTAATTCAATTTCAATTCAGCAATGCATTGATATATTAAAAAAAAGTTATACCAATTATGAATTATTTGGTGATTTTTACTTTTCACCTGACTGGGCCTCACACTGCTGCAGCTGGAACAGAGCTCACTTATTAATTGAGATATATGAATGAATGCCTTTAAGACAACGATGGTGAATATTAGGTCATTCAGGTTGAAGGCTGGCCTGGTGGTGGTAGTGTGCTTCTGTGACGGAGGCTCACAGTGCGCCACAGAGAGACACTAAATCCTGATTGGACAGATCACATTTCTGAAAAAAGGTTAAACTACTTTTAAAAGAACTCTGCTCAGCCTGCAGGAAAAGTGCTCTGAGCAGTGTCTAACTGGTCAACTTTTGTTCATTTCTCAAAGGATTTAATGTTTAAATGACCATAATGTGAATGAGACATGAAAAAACCTCAGTACACTGACTAAACCTGCACTGCTTAAACAAATTAATGGACGCCAGTCAGTCTTTATAGACACTACAGCGACTTTTTGGCGGTTCTGGTCAACTGTGGGTAAGACCGACTCAAGGCCGGGTTTCGGTCGTTAGACCTTCATCAGGACGGAGTAAAGAGCAATAACATTTTTGTCACCAACTGTCACCAACCTTATGAGGTGTGCATTGGCCTTTATCTATAGGATCTTAATTTTATTTTTAAGCCAGTACACTCATTCTATAGATCAGAAGATAACATCTTCACTTTCAGGAAAACCCAAATGCTACACAGCAGATCTATGAGAAATGACGTCTCTAACCACATCCTGCGGTTGACAAGTTTCCATTTAAATGCTTTTCTCCAAAACTACTTTTTAGTTATTTACTAATACTAACATTACTGTCAATCTCCAATGAATATACCCTCTGGTTTGTCAATCTTGTTATTCAATCTTTGATGTATGGACTCTGGGTCCATATATCACAAACACAATGGCAATGATACAGTCCAGTCTCCCTCTCTCTCTTCTGTAAAACACCTCTATCAGTGTCTATCCCTCTGTCCTCTTCCCTCAGTGTCAGACAGCCTGGCTGGTGTGTGTGTGTGTGTGTGTGTGTGTGTGTGTGTGTGTGTGTGTGTGTGTGTGTGTGTGTGTGTGTGTGTGTGTGTGTGTGTGTGTGCGTGTGTGTGTGTGTGTGTGTGCGTGCGTGTGTGCTGTGTGCGTGCGTGGCTGCGTGCGCGTGAATATGTGTGAATGTTTTTTTTTCGACAAATAAAATATGACAAATAAAATACGTCTAGCGGCGGGGGATTTCAATCAAGCTGACTTAAAGACACTCTTTCCATCGTAATGTGAAATGTGCTACCAGAGGGAGCAATATACTTGATCAGGTTTATACCAACATAGCCCATGAGCCCAGGTGTACCCCCATCTAGGTCTCTCTGATCATGTTTCGCTCCTCCTGCACCCTTGGTACACACCAAAAATCAGATCGAGTAGGCCCAAAGTCAGGTATGTCAGGACGTGGCCTGAGGACGCTATCCCATGGGCTCCAGGACTGCTTCAGCACCACTGTAACTGAGGGGGACACCTCCGGTTACTTAAATTAAACTGGTTGAGGCGGACAATATGGACTAATTCCGATCAAAGAATTGGGCTCCGGAGAAGCGATATCATCAGCAGATTTATTGGTCACAATGTGTGGTCTGGAATAAACAATAAACAGAAATAAAGAATTGTATCAATAACATGAACTTGAATATGAACTGAAATATCCACAGCAAGATGTAAACACCAGAAATACAGATTATCTGCACAGTATCCAAGGAAATCAAACACTCCATATTATTGTATATAACATATTATGGCCAAAAACGGTCCAAATGTTGTTAAACACATAAGTAAATCAAATACTGTAACACAGAGTAACAGAAAGAGCATACAAACGGACCATAGGCAGTAGAGAAGCTAGCAAACATATTAACATACAACCATGTGCTATCATTTAACCAAACAAAACTATCAAACCTAGTATACAGAGTCACAGATATTATTTAATTACTAAAGTAACACTTATGACCCAAACATATTACTTACTTTGATTAAAGAACGCACGTTTGGAGAAACAAATACACAGCTCTCAACAGGTCGAACTGACCATGCTGAAGCCAAACGCTAAACTGCCTAAATTGACTGTCTACTTGACTGCCTGTGGAAAAGTACCAGCAAATACCAGGTCAAGCCACTAGGCGGCACTGACGGTCTTTCTGACACAGCCGCCCCCAAATGTCTATCAATGTCATTTGTAATCACTAAGAAAGGCTGTCAGGGGAATCCTTTCTTTCAATAGTCTGTGAAGCCCAGCCCTGGTAGGTACTGACGGATGAAGGCACACCAGAAGCTATCTTCCAGCGCCTGGCTGTGTCTCTCTGTCAGTTGAGGTAGTGATGAATCTCGGCATGCCATGCCCAGATTGTTGGGGAATATTAGGTTTGGCGTAAGGGAGCCTAGCTGGCTAAATGGGGAAATGGGACATTTGCCCTTGAGGGCTTCGGCCTCCTGTGGGAATGAGTCCATCTGGGCTGGTTGTAACAGCAGCTTCGGTGTTACGACGTAATCAGGCAGGTCCACTTTGGCGGCAGCCGCCCCGTGAAGGGACCTCGCAGTATGCTGGAGAAGTTCCTTCCGGGTGTAGAAGAGGCTGGGGTTAGGAACCTGGGAAGTAGGATCTACAGACACTGCTCCAATAAACACAGTCTGCTGGGGATTTTCTGCCAGATTGAGCAGTACAGCTTCCTGCATATCTTGGAAAGTAATGCCTGAAGTTAGCAAGGGGAGGGAAGTAACAGTCTCTATCTGCGACAGAACGTAGGCTTGCTGGTCCTGCTCAGATCTGATTGCTACCTTAGAGGTCAGGGTGTCAACTTGCCATGGGTGTACCGGATGTCTGGGGGGTGAAGCAGTTGTGATGTGGAGACATTGTTGATCCCCATGTGAGCTTTGAACTGGACCCATCGGACCTTGGAGTGACCAGCCAAGTCGTGTGTGGATGGCAACAGGTCCCTCTTGTGGTCCTTGGCATACAGGTTGGATGGGAGTGAGCAGGTGAGGTAGGTCAGACCCAATCAGCAGTAACGGCAGTGCATGATCCACCGGGGGTAACGGGAGTCCTCTCAAATGTTTGTACTGCTTCTGTAGATCAGAAACTGGATAGGTGTGCTCAGCAAAACTTAACCCATTAGCGGTAAAAGCATTGGAGATTCGGTACCTCTCAGTAGGCTTGAGCAGTGGGGATATCTCGAACGAGACTGAGGCACCATTGAGTATCTTGACACTCTGGTGGACGGTTCGCAATGGGAGAGTCTCTGGGCAGGGAGTGAGATTGAGTCTTTGTACAACCTGAGGGAGAACAATACTCCTCTGTGATCCGTCATCGAGGACAGCATGGGCTTCCATGGTGTGGTCACCGTTGTGGAGGAGCACCTTCACCACTTTCAGCATGACACTCTGAGAGTGGTTAGGCCTGTCCCGGTATACTTTGGTTGGTGGAAGGCTGACCATTAAGGACGAGCTGGAGGTTTCATGGATAGAGTCATGCAGAACTGTAAGGTGTAGTTCTTTGCATACATGACATGGGCGCTTCAGTCTGCATGTGTCAACAGCATGTCCTCTACCACATTTCCAACACCTATTGTCCTCTGTAATCCACTTGACAATTTGACTGGTGTCAAACTTCTTGAATTGCTCACAGGCGTTGAGGTAATGATCTTGGTTGTCACAGTAAGGACAGTAGGGAGTAGGTTTAGGTGTAGTAGCCTTCTCTTCCGCTGTAAGGAGAACTGGGGTTGGCCTTTGCTTTGGCGGAATGGACCATTGTTCTTTCTTAACTGGCTTGGGATTGTCGTTCTCATAAAGAGCTGCGGCACGACTGGAGATGCGTTTGGCTTGTGACTTGACCTGCAACCAGGTAGCTAGGTCGGAAAGAGTGTAGGTCTTGAGGGTACCCGACTGTAGAATGTGGTGATTCAGGCAATACTCCACAAAGCCGTCCCGATAGGCTGGGGGCATCTTGCTGAGTAAACGGTCCACGTGAGAACCACAATGGAGCTCGTAACCACCTTGCCCTTCAACTGTCTTTAACATCCCCACTAGGGACTGAACAGAGAGAGCAAAATTTTCAAAGGCGGTAGCATCACCCATCTTCAGGGCTGGGGCGTTGAGGATAGCACCCAGTTCAGACTGGACCAGTTGTCTTGACTGACCATACTTCTCCTGAAGGGCCTGCAATGCTGCGGTGTATGGCTGTGGTTCGTGCATGTATGCCTTGGCTAGCTGTAGAGCACTAGGGAGTTTCAGGTGGTCGAGCAGCACTTGATATTTATACTGCTCACTGAGATGGCTATGGCAGCTCACCAAACTGTCCAGTGCCATCTTCAATAGAGCAAAGTCGCTCTCACAGCCACTTTGGAACACTGGCAAGGTAGGTCTTGGGATGCCATATGCCGAGGCAATTAGCAGCTCAGCTCCGGGTGGTGGTTGATAACCAGGGTAGGAAGCTCCAGGGGATGGTTGGTAACCAGGGTAGGAAGCTCCAGGGGATGGTTGGTAACCAGGGTAGGAAGCTTCGAGTGGTGGTCTGTAACCAGGGTAGGAAGCTCCGAGTGGTGGTCTGTAACCAGGGTAAGGAGCCCCGAGTTGTGGTTGTTGTACCATTGGTGTTTGTGCTGTAGTCTGTGTTGCTGCATCTGGTACAGCTTCGGACTTGACTACAGTTGACGGTGAATACTGTTGCACTGGACCAGGTACAGGTGGTGACAATGCAGGTGGCATGGCACGTGATGCTATCTGTGCTGGGCCAGAAGGACGTGGCCCATGGACAGCTGGAAGACGTGTGGCTTGAGACGCTTGCTGCTTAGAGGGTACAGCTTGTAGTGCTGGCTGCCGAGGTGCAGCTGGGGACACAACAGAACCCTGAGGCCCAAGTAGGGGATGCTGCAGGATCTGGGAGTCTGGAAGAGGGGCAGTAAACCATGATGGCAGCCGATGACCTACAACAGGAGGCAGGTCACGGCTCTGGGACACAGGTTGTGGAACAGTGTTAGTAGTCTGGGTGGCTGTGGCTACCAGCACTGATGAAGGCGGTACAGTATGTTGGGCAGAGGAAGCTGCAGCTGACATCATTGGATTAGTGGTTATTGAATGTTGGGGCAATGAATGCCGGCTGTGGACTGAGAGTGCTGTAGTGGACTGGTGAGAGCTGCTGACGCTACCAGGTGCTGAAGAAGGGCCTGATACTGTGGCGTTGGGGTCAGCAGTAAGAAGAGATGTGACGAGTCTGGCCACATTCAGTTCCTTCTCTGCTTCCTTCAAGCGGCGGCTCCTATCCAGTTGTTTTGTGAGATATTCTCTGGCCTGGATGGCCTCCTCCTGGTGGCGCAGAGCCTCCGCCTGGTAACGCTGGGCCTCCGCCTGCTGCTCCGCCTGGCGGCGCTGGGCCTCCGCCTGCTGCTCCACCTGGTACCGTTGGGCTTCCTTTGCTTGTGCATCTAGCCGCTGATACTCCAGGTCAGCTTGTGAATCTTCATCTAGCTGCTGGCGGAGGGTATCAACTTCCATCTGCCTTATCCTCTCCTCCAGAATGGCAGTTTGAACATCAGATAGAGCCCGAACAGGATACGTGCCAACAGAGAGTAAAGTGTGCCTACTAGAATGGGACCTGAAGCTGGAGCTGGCTCCACTCCGACTGGATGTTCTCCTCGGATTGCTTCCGGTTTGGCTCAGATGGCGTCGAGAAGCGGTTGAAGGAGGACCCTGGGAATGTTGCTGATCAACTTCATAGTCGTCCAGATGAGAAGGCAAACGGTGTTTTCTGCTGGGCCTACCATGTGGCTCAGGTGGTCCTGAAACTGCTTTGTCCATATTGTTGGTGGGTGCACTCAATCCGGCTCGAAGGACCAAATGTAACTGAGGGGGACACCTCCGGTTACTTAAATTAAACTGGTTGAGGCGGACAATATGGACTAATTCCGATCAAAGAATTGGGCTCCGGAGAAGCGATATCATCAGCAGATTTATTGGTCACAATGTGTGGTCTGGAATAAACAATAAACAGAAATAAAGAATTGTATCAATAACATGAACTTGAATATGAACTGAAATATCCACAGCAAGATGTAAACACCAGAAATACAGATTATCTGCACAGTATCCAAGGAAATCAAACACTCCATATTATTGTATATAACATATTATGGCCAAAAACGGTCCAAATGTTGTTAAACACATAAGTAAATCAAATACTGTAACACAGAGTAACAGAAAGAGCATACAAACGGACCATAGGCAGTAGAGAAGCTAGCAAACATATTAACATACAACCATGTGCTATCATTTAACCAAACAAAACTATCAAACCTAGTATACAGAGTCACAGATATTATTTAATTACTAAAGTAACACTTATGACCCAAACATATTACTTACTTTGATTAAAGAACGCACGTTTGGAGAAACAAATACACAGCTCTCAACAGGTCGAACTGACCATGCTGAAGCCAAACGCTAAACTGCCTAAATTGACTGTCTACTTGACTGCCTGTGGAAAAGTACCAGCAAATACCAGACTGGGATATTTTTAGGGGCCCGGCAGCGCTGACGTGTGGGTCTCTGAATTATTTCACAGACTCAGTGCTGGATTATATACATTTTTGGGAAGTTGTATTTATACAACGTAGTTTCGGGAGAAGAGACCTCATTATCAACAACTCCTCCCTCCTCATCAAACTCACCTGCCTTTCATTATCACCCGGCCAATCCCCGGTGCAATCACCACAGCATAAATACACCTGCGATCTCTCAACCAAGTCGTTTGTTCTACTCCACGACAGACCAAACATGGGGGTTGTGAGTATTGCACTTGTAGATCGGCTATTTTCACTATTCTTCAAAATCGCCATCACTTTATTTCTTGCTAGGAACTGTTATTTAACAGCTTATCAAATCATTGTTGTGTGCTTGCAGACCAGCTACTTCTGCTATTCATTGCTTTCAATTCATTGTCCACACTATGCTTGATGAGTATGAGATTAATTATTTCATCAAGTGCCACTAACACTTGTCATGTTCCAGTCTAACTACTGTGAGTATCATGCTCTCAGTAGTTCCAATCTTACACACGTTTTCTAAACACCTCAAGCAGTTCTCTCTGAGCGCCTCCTCTCTAAACGCCTCTGACGAAAAGCTCTTCTGAACAACACCTCCAGCCAGCCATATACCATACAGGGGAGTCAACTCTATTACAACACTTTGATACTGTTTCAGTCTAAGCACGACATTCTTGCGTCATCTCCCCTCCCCCTCCCAGCCCCCCCGCATGGTCCCTCTCGACAACCAGCCCGCAAACACTCCCCCCCTCCCCCCCCCCCCTCCTCCCCCGTCTCCTCCCCCTGCCCGCCAGGCTCACAGAGACCGCCACATACACACAGGTTGATAGTGTTTTTGTGAGCCCAGTGGAGGTGGAGGGAGGCTGGCCTGGTGGTGGTACAGTGTGAGTGTGGCTGCTTCCGCTGACAGCACGGCACAGAGAGACACACCTGATTGGACAGATGATAAAAAAAAGCATTATACACGCAATGTTAAACTATTCTCAAATTGTAATAGAACTCTGATAAGGAAAAAGTGAAGATCCATGCAGGGGTGATCAGGTGTAATCAATTGGCTAATTTGGGCCCTGTCCAGAGCCTGCATAGGCGGAGGCCCTGTCCAGAGCCTGGGCAGAGCTAGCCTTTTGTGGCGGTTCTGGAAAACTGTGGGTCAGACCGACTCAAGGCCGGGCACTGCACTCCCTGTGGTGGAGTGGAGGAACGCGTGTGTCTAATTTGAAGCATTTATGGATAGATGGTCCACTTTTGACACATTTGTTTGTTGCTCCTTATTAAGCGACGTTTCGGTCGTCAGACCTTCATCAGGACGGAGTAAAGAGCAACATTTTTGCCAAGTTTCCGACAGTGTGCTTTTCTGCTTTTCAAAGATTCCCTAAATGCACTTTTGTCCTCCGCAGTACACAACTGCAGTCAACAACCTTATGAGGTGTGCATTGGCCTTTTATCTGTAGGATCTTATTTTTATTTTTAGGCCAACACACTCATTCTAGATCAGAAGATAACATCTTCACTTACAGGAAAACACAGCAGATCTATGAGAAATGACGTCTCTAACCACATTCTGCAGTTGACAAGTTTTCATTTTTCCAAAACTACCTTTTAGTTATTTACTAATACTAACATTACTGTCAATCTCCAATGAACATAGCCTCGGGTTTGTCATTATAGGCAAGACATTTGTTATTCTATCTTTAGTACAGACTCTGGGTCCATATATCACAAACACAATGGCGATACAGTCTAGTAGTCTACCCTCTCTCTTCTGTATAAGCCCTCTACTCAGTGACTATCCCCCTCTCCTCTTCCCTCAGTGTCAGACAGACAGCCTGGCCCCTCCCACTCATTTTACGAGTCAATTAAATGGTCACATCACCCCTGAGATCATGTGTAATTATTTTGGTGGGGATTGAGCCCCCCAACATATTGTTTTTTCAACAAACGGTGAGATTTTTGGCATTTGTGGAGCCCCCATGGGTGAAAATGGAATGGCGTTACATTGATTGAACCATGCACTCTCGATATGTGATTGAAATTCTGTGTGGATTGAACGTTCCGTTCATTATTTGTGGCATTCTTTGTAAAATAGGCCCCTCCTACTAACTTCGGAAGCCGATTACGGCCGAACGGTATGGACTATCAAAATGCCAGTGTTCAAGTAATCGGATAGCGCCAGAGATGTTGTGTACCAATTTGTGTGAGATTTGTACAAAATCTGTTGGAGGTGGAACAAAAAGTGTGTTTTGAAGAAAGTGCAAATTTGGTGCAATTTCATTCTAGACGGAAATGTGCGTGGTCTATGTGGGGAGATCCGTCATTGTCCAAGGAATCCATGGAAAAGGACATTTAGATTTTATGACTTACGGTTCAAGAGTTATAGGTAAAACGTGAAGTGGGCTGTTATAGCGCCACCATGAGGCTGAGTGATATAATTCCTTTTCAATTAATTTTCATAATTAGAAAACTGAGGTTACCACCTATAACATCTCACCGGAACATCCACCTCTCACAACAACAGGAGGCACTGTGCTGAAGGAAGTCAAGGACTTCAAGTACCTGCAGGCTCATGGGTCAACTCAACCGGGCAAGATCTGAAAGTGAGGAAGGCACTTGCATGGAGGGCCCTGAATGGCATGACCAGTGTATGGAACTCCAATCTCCCCCGACAAATCAAACTCAGCTTGTGGACTCAGTGGAGTCTGTTCTCCTATACGGCAGTGAATGCTGGACCCTGAAGCCGAACTGTACATGTCACTAACAAGACTCTGTATGAGGGATTACCAAGGGTGAGCCAGAAAATAGCAGCCAGGAGAATGAGACTAGCAGGACACTGCCAAAGGCATCAAGAACTGCCAGCCAGCAAACATATACGTGGATGTACTCAAGAGCGACGCAGGAGTGCAAAGTACCAACGAACTGGCCGGATGTATGGAGAATCGGGATGACTGGAAACGACGATGGAGGGCTCGTCTGAGGACGACCTAGAGAGAGATTATTATGAACCTCCCTCCTAAGTCTTGTAAATATGGCACTTAAGGGAAAAAAATACTTAAATTGGAGCCTCTTCGATCTTCCCATTATAAGTCTATGGAGAACTAATGAATTAATATCAATTAAACTATACAACGGATCTCTTAGCTAAATGCAAGCACACCATTCCCGATGAAGCCGGTCGATTTGATATATGGCTCGAATGCGTGCGGCAAAAACTGTGGGAGGAGTAGCGAATCAAAGTATTCCAAAGTAGGGGAACAATAGTATGGTCGCCATAGGCAACCACACTAACTACAAAAAGTACCAAGCAGTGTACAGTAGCCTATGTGGCGTGTGTATCACACTGAGACAGCGAGAGTGAGCGTGCATGCAGTGCAGGGCTCTATACTGCTCTCTTCTCTCCGTTCTCACATGCACTCTGAAAAGTCTGACCACTGGCAAAGTTCTCTTGAACCCTGTTGGGACCTGTTGGGTAAGTAGTGTGTTATGGTGCTCAGCTGTGCCACGCATCAAATGCCAATTTGGCCTCAGCACAAACATATCATGCGCAGCAGGGCAACCACATGGTCAGCAGCGTCCCTGAATGAGTGCATTTTGGACTGGGACTTGAGGGCTTCTGACACTTTGAATGTGCCAGGGCCTTTAGTGTTGCTTTTCATGGGGATTTGTATGTATGTGTTGTATGTCTATGTGCAACATTGTGGTTGTGTAGCATATCTCTGCTGTCGGGAAGAAACCAGCCAACTCCAAAATGGTCATTTTTCAGTAAGTGAAAAATATATACATTTTTCAGGAAATTAAGAAAACCTTATATTTTGAAAACAAAGCAATACTGTGTCATCGATGTTGGTGGTGTGACTTTATATATTCTCAATTACTTGCATGAGAGGGGGAGAGGTGGTGGAGTTAGCTGTTTGAGTGTGAAGCAGTCTTTATTGAGCCGAGACATGGAGTGAGACCAAATGAACTGTGCTGAACATACACGCGCGCGCGCACGCACACGCACACGCACACACACACACACACGCAAGCTCACTGCATGTGGAACACAACACACCACACCGATACTAATACTAAAAGTATACGGTCAGAAATGTGCTCTGTTGCTGTCTCATCACAAACCTCTTTAGAAAAAAAATGTTTACTTTAAACCTGAAAAAAGAAAAACTAAAATAAACCGAACAGGGAGTGCTGACAGTTACTGCCTCTGCTGTGGTGTGTGTGTGTGTGTGTGTGTGTGTGTGTGTGTGTGTGTGTGTGTGTGTGTGTGTGTGTGTGTGTGTGCGCGCTCTACGAGTCTATATGGAAGGCGTGAAGCACTTATCTTGTCTTCTGATCTTCACAGCTCGAGCAGCGTTTGGTCTCTTCATGCTCATCTGGATTTGGCTGGTTTGGCTGCACGGTTAGTGCAGGTAGTGTCACTTTACTATATGGAGACTGTATGAACACAAACAGTGGAGCATCTTGAAATAAGTCTGCTAAACCCATTTAGACCTGAGATCGATTCTACAAATGCCTTCTAAATCCTGACAGTTTTCTGAAAAACCCATGTTTCTATATCAGTGGTTCTCAAACATTTTCATGTGAAGGACCTCAAAGATAGCCTGATGAAGGCCGCATATAGGCCGCCTGTATAGGTGTGCAAAAGCTTTGCTTTTTATGTCAAGGACCCCCAACAAATATATGTAGGCTAATAGGGAATGCAAGGCTGATGTCACGTTAGCCCTACTGGCCTACCGGCGCCATTTTGACTGTGATGGCCTACATATTTGATCTGCATCAAGTGTATAAACTTGGTGTTTGAGTGTTTAGTGTACAGTGTACAGTGCTAGTGCTAGTTCAGTTCGCCAAAATGGGATTTATTAATCCTACTTGAGTAGGCTACTTGTTGTGTGAAATACAATTAGTACGGAGTAAAGAGCAACATTTTTGTCACCAACTGTCACCAACCTTATGAGGTGTTAATTTTATTTTTAAGCCAATACACTCATTGTAGATCAGAAGATAACATCTTCACTTTCAGGAAAACCCAAATGCTACACAGCAGATCTATGAGAAATGACGTCTCTATTAACCACATCCTGCGGTTGACAAGTTTCCATTGAAATGCTTCTCTCCAAAACTACTTTTTAGTTATCGCCCCTTTTCCATCTCGCCCCACTACTCTACCTAGCTGTAAATATCAAACATAATTCATGTTGGTGATTATATAAAAGGTATTATCATATTTATTTATCATTGTTAAGTTCTCTGTATATCCACGAGCATACTAGCATCCATCCATCCATCCATCTTCAACCGCTTATCTGTAGTCAGGTCGCGGGGGCAACAGCTCCACCAGAGTGCTCCAGACTTTGGTGACTTCCTCCTGGTCGGGGATCCAGTCACCGAAAATTTGAGAGGACCTGTGATGTCATGCTATACTTTTTTTGTGTGTTTTTTCTATTAATTTGGTCATCAAGGTCCACAGAATGAGAGGCCTGCTCTGCCGGAAACATCGCGAAAAAAAGTTATGGCCATTTTTGTATAATGAAGCCTTTATTTCTTTGCCCATTTTCGCCTATTGTAAAAAAACTAGGTTTCTTTTCTTAAAGTGCTCAGTAGGTTGTGTAGGCTGTCAATAAATGATTCCCAGATACACAGAACACATTATGTGAACAACACCAAGTCCAGAAATATACTCACAAATCCTTTCCAAATGATTTATATACATTTTTGGTACCAAAAATGCACCCGTTTTTTGCATTTTCCCCAATACTTTCATCTTTACTTCAATAGTAATCAACTTTGCCATGGGTTATGACATCAGCCAATGTCTCATTCTTTTCATCAATCTTTATAGTCATTCCACAAAAAAAATATTAAAATCAACCCTAAATTAAAGGAACTGTGGTGACTTTATTACCCTTATGCTCAAAATTCCCAGAGCCTTTTTTTTTCTTGAAAACACTTGTACCCCCACAAAATAAAAGTGTAACACAACAAATTCAAAACAACTAAAGTATTATTTTTGTTATTATAAAATAAACAGATGTGCACAGCTGATTCTTTATGTTAGTTGAAATATCACAGCTAGTGTGAAGTGAGCTGTGCTATTTATGAATACTAATATATATTGTCTCCTTGCTATCCTTGATCTTGATTGGCGTACATACATGCTAAACGTCCCATGACGCTTGGAGCTATACTCCTTCCAGGAGCACAGCTCAAAAAAGGAAATTAAACATTGTCTGAATAAAATAAAGATTATTATGATTATGTCTAATATCACGAAAATGAAAATGATCAGGAAAATGAAAACAACTAACTATCAACTCACTCACTGTCACTGTCTTCGAGTGTGAGTTCAACTCGTGAACATCTTTTGGGGTCCCCAGTGCAGAGACAGGCAATGACACACTTGACACCGGCTCTTGCACAGGAGCATCCTCTGGCACACTTGCTTTTCTTGCAGTGGCAATATTTGGTGCCCTTGTATTGTGCAGGTTTTGCATCCTTCAGCATCATTGTTGCCACCAGCTTACCATTGACAAGCTCTCTGCCAACGTTGGTTGCCACAGGGTAGGTTGGCTGAGACATGTGTGCCCTCTTACATACAACCAACCGATGCAGGGCTCTGAGAAGGTGTAATTTGAAGGCATCTTCAGTAGGTGGAAGGCAACGCATGTCTCCTTTGAGGTTGCCAAAAAGATGGGCTCGCCAGTGCATCCAAGTTACCACTGAAGTCACTCCTCTCATACAGTGAAGCCATGTATCGTCTAGCCGCTGTCGCGTCATCTTGTGTAACATCCAGACTTTCCACAGAGTCACCGTATTGGCACAGAGGCAGAAGGTCTTTCAGGTGATCAACGGCAGCTTTGTAGGCATGTCTTTTTCCCTCTTAAAAGATAGCTCACTGTGTCACATCCAGTCAGTATATAGGTGCTGAGGAGTATGGATGAAAGATTGGAAGCTTCAACATCATACTTCACTGCCAGGGCATCCACGATTGCATGAGCAGGTAGGTAGATATCCATCTTCTTTACCCATAGCTCCTGTAGGCCATCCATGTGTGTGATGTAATATATGCACATCATGATCACATCTGTGTCAGTAGCCACAACTACAGCCCGTTCGTGGTGCAGATGTTCTACTGTTCTACTGAGTATGCAATGTGGGAAAACATCCTGGTATCTGCCTCCTCATTTTTCATTTTTTCATTTCAACCTTTATTTAGTTCTCGGAGAACACACTGAGGGCTGGGACCCTCTTTCATGCTTCTCACAGGACAGTTCTGGAAGCTCAAGACAGCGAGAGTGAGCGTGCATGCAGTTCAGGGCTCTATACTGCTCTCTTCTTTCCGTTCTCACATGCACTCTGAAAAGTCTGACCACTGGCAAAGTTCTCTTGAACCCTGTTGGGACCTGTTGGGTAAGTAGTGTGTTATGGTGCTCAGCTGTGCCACACATCAAATGCCAATTTGGCCTCAGCACAAACATATCATGCGCAGCAGGGCAACCACATGGTCAGCAGCGTCCCTGAATGAGTGCATTTGGACTGGGGCTTGAGGGCTTCTGACACTTTGAATGTGCCAGGGCCTTTAGTGTTGCTTTTCATGGGGATTTGTATGTATGTGTTGTATGTCTATGTGCAACATTGTGGTTGTGTAGCATATCTCTGCTGTCGGGAAGAAACCACCCAACTCCAAAATGGTCATTTTTCAGTAAGTGAAAAATATATACATTTTTCAGGAAATTAAGAAAACCTTATATTTTGAAAACAAAGCAATACTGCCTCATCGATGTTGGTGGTGTGACTTTATATATTCTCAATTACTTGCATGAGAGGGGGAGAGGTGGTGGAGTTAGCTGTTTGAGTGTGAAGCAGTCTTTATTGAGCCGAGACATGGAGTGAGACCAAATGAACTGTGCTGAACATACACGCGCGCGCGCACGCACACGCACACGCACACACACACACACACGCAAGCTCACTGCATGTGGAACACAACACACCACACCGATACTAATACTAAAAGTATACGGTCAGAAATGTGCTCTGTTGCTGTCTCATCACAAACCTCTTTAGAAAAAAAATGTTTACTTTAAACCTGAAAAAAGAAAAACTAAAATAAACCGAACAGGGAGTGCTGACAGTTACTGCCTCTGCTGTGGTGTGTGTGTGTGTGTGTGTGTGTGTGTGTGTGTGTGTGTGTGTGTGTGTGTGTGTGTGTGTGTGTGTGTGTGTGCGCGCTCTACGAGTCTATATGGAAGGCGTGAAGCACTTATCTTGTCTTCTGATCTTCACAGCTCGAGCAGCGTTTGGTCTCTTCATGCTCATCTGGATTTGGCTGGTTTGGCTGCACGGTTAGTGCAGGTAGTGTCACTTTACTATATGGAGACTGTATGAACACAAACAGTGGAGCATCTTGAAATAAGTCTGCTAAACCCATTTAGACCTGAGATCGATTCTACAAATGCCTTCTAAATCCTGACAGTTTTCTGAAAAACCCATGTTTCTATATCAGTGGTTCTCAAACATTTTCATGTCAAGGACCTCAAAGATAGCCTGATGAAGGCCGCATATAGGCCGCCTGTATAGGTGTGCAAAAGCTTTGCTTTTTATGTCAAGGACCCCCAACAAATATATGTAGGCTAATAGGGAATGCAAGGCTGATGTCACGTTAGCCCTACTGGCCTACCGGCGCCATTTTGACTGTGATGGCCTACATATTTGATCTGCATCAAGTGTATAAACTTGGTGTTTGAGTGTTTAGTGTACAGTGTACAGTGCTAGTGCTAGTTCAGTTCGCCAAAATGGGATTTATTAATCCTACTTGAGTAGGCTACTTGTTGTGTGAAATACAATTAGTACGGAGTAAAGAGCAACATTTTTGTCACCAACTGTCACCAACCTTATGAGGTGTTAATTTTATTTTTAAGCCAATACACTCATTGTAGATCAGAAGATAACATCTTCACTTTCAGGAAAACCCAAATGCTACACAGCAGATCTATGAGAAATGACGTCTCTATTAACCACATCCTGCGGTTGACAAGTTTCCATTGAAATGCTTCTCTCCAAAACTACTTTTTAGTTATCGCCCCTTTTCCATCTCGCCCCACTACTCTACCTAGCTGTAAATATCAAACATAATTCATGTTGGTGATTATATAAAAGGTATTATCATATTTATTTATCATTGTTAAGTTCTCTGTATATCCACGAGCATACTAGCATCCATCCATCCATCCATCTTCAACCGCTTATCTGTAGTCAGGTCGCGGGGGCAACAGCTCCACCAGAGTGCTCCAGACTTTGGTGACTTCCTCCTGGTCGGGGATCCAGTCACCGAAAATTTGAGAGGACCTGTGATGTCATGCTATACTTTTTTTGTGTGTTTTTTCTATTAATTTGGTCATCAAGGTCCACAGAATGAGAGGCCTGCTCTGCCGGAAACATCGCGAAAAAAAGTTATGGCCATTTTTGTATAATGAAGCCTTTATTTCTTTGCCCATTTTCGCCTATTGTAAAAAAACTAGGTTTCTTTTCTTAAAGTGCTCAGTAGGTTGTGTAGGCTGTCAATAAATGATTCCCAGATACACAGAACACATTATGTGAACAACACCAAGTCCAGAAATATACTCACAAATCCTTTCCAAATGATTTATATACATTTTTGGTACCAAAAATGCACCCGTTTTTTGCATTTTCCCCAATACTTTCATCTTTACTTCAATAGTAATCAACTTTGCCATGGGTTATGACATCAGCCAATGTCTCATTCTTTTCATCAATCTTTATAGTCATTCCACAAAAAAAATATTAAAATCAACCCTAAATTAAAGGAACTGTGGTGACTTTATTACCCTTATGCTCAAAATTCCCAGAGCCTTTTTTTTTCTTGAAAACACTTGTACCCCCACAAAATAAAAGTGTAACACAACAAATTCAAAACAACTAAAGTATTATTTTTGTTATTATAAAATAAACAGATGTGCACAGCTGATTCTTTATGTTAGTTGAAATATCACAGCTAGTGTGAAGTGAGCTGTGCTATTTATGAATACTAATATATATTGTCTCCTTGCTATCCTTGATCTTGATTGGCGTACATACATGCTAAACGTCCCATGACGCTTGGAGCTATACTCCTTCCAGGAGCACAGCTCAAAAAAGGAAATTAAACATTGTCTGAATAAAATAAAGATTATTATGATTATGTCTAATATCACGAAAATGAAAATGATCAGGAAAATGAAAACAACTAACTATCAACTCACTCACTGTCACTGTCTTCGAGTGTGAGTTCAACTCGTGAACATCTTTTGGGGTCCCCAGTGCAGAGACAGGCAATGACACACTTGACACCGGCTCTTGCACAGGAGCATCCTCTGGCACACTTGCTTTTCTTGCAGTGGCAATATTTGGTGCCCTTGTATTGTGCAGGTTTTGCATCCTTCAGCATCATTGTTGCCACCAGCTTACCATTGACAAGCTCTCTGCCAACGTTGGTTGCCACAGGGTAGGTTGGCTGAGACATGTGTGCCCTCTTACATACAACCAACCGATGCAGGGCTCTGAGAAGGTGTAATTTGAAGGCATCTTCAGTAGGTGGAAGGCAACGCATGTCTCCTTTGAGGTTACCAAAAAGATGGGCTCGCCAGTGCATCCAAGTTACCACTGAAGTCACTCCTCTCATACAGTGAAGCCATGTATCGTCTAGCCGCTGTCGCGTCATCTTGTGTAACATCCAGACTTTCCACAGAGTCACCGTATTGGCACAGAGGCAGAAGGTCTTTCAGGTGATCAACGGCAGCTTTGTAGGCATGTCTTTTTCCCTCTTAAAAGATAGCTCACTGTGTCACATCCAGTCAGTATATAGGTGCTGAGGAGTATGGATGAAAGATTGGAAGCTTCAACATCATACTTCACTGCCAGGGCATCCACGATTGCATGAGCAGGTAGGTAGATATCCATCTTCTTTACCCATAGCTCCTGTAGGCCATCCATGTGTGTGATGTAATATATGCACATCATGATCACATCTGTGTCAGTAGCCACAACTACAGCCCGTTCGTGGTGCAGATGTTCTACTGTTCTACTGAGTATGCAATGTGGGAAAACATCCTGGTATCTGCCTCCTCATTTTTCATTTTTTCATTTCAACCTTTATTTAGTTCTCGGAGAACACACTGAGGGCTGGGACCCTCTTTCATGCTTCTCACAGGACAGTTCTGGAAGCTCAAGACAGCGAGAGTGAGCGTGCATGCAGTTCAGGGCTCTATACTGCTCTCTTCTTTCCGTTCTCACATGCACTCTGAAAAGTCTGACCACTGGCAAAGTTCTCTTGAACCCTGTTGGGACCTGTTGGGTAAGTAGTGTGTTATGGTGCTCAGCTGTGCCACACATCAAATGCCAATTTGGCCTCAGCACAAACATATCATGCGCAGCAGGGCAACCACATGGTCAGCAGCGTCCCTGAATGAGTGCATTTGGACTGGGGCTTGAGGGCTTCTGACACTTTGAATGTGCCAGGGCCTTTAGTGTTGCTTTTCATGGGGATTTGTATGTATGTGTTGTATGTCTATGTGCAACATTGTGGTTGTGTAGCATATCTCTGCTGTCGGGAAGAAACCACCCAACTCCAAAATGGTCATTTTTCAGTAAGTGAAAAATATATACATTTTTCAGGAAATTAAGAAAACCTTATATTTTGAAAACAAAGCAATACTGCCTCATCGATGTTGGTGGTGTGACTTTATATATTCTCAATTACTTGCATGAGAGGGGGAGAGGTGGTGGAGTTAGCTGTTTGAGTGTGAAGCAGTCTTTATTGAGCCGAGACATGGAGTGAGACCAAATTAACTGTGCTGAACATACACGCGCGCGCACAGCCGCGCACACACACACACACACACACACACACACACACACACACACGCACACACACACACACACACACACACACACACACACACACACACACACGCAAGCTCACTGCATGTGGAACACAACACACCACACCGATACTAATACTAAAAGTATACGGTCAGAAATGTTCTCTGTTGCTGTCTCATCACAAACCTGTTTAGAAATGTTTTTTTACTTTAAACCTGAAGAAAAAAAACCCTAAAATAAAAAGTGCTGACAGTTACTGCCTCTGCTATGGTGTGTGTGTGTGTGTGTGTGTGTGTGTGTGTGTGTGTTTGTGTGTGTGTGCGTGTGCGTGTGCGTGTGCGTGTGCGTGTGCGTGTGCGTGTGTGTGTGTGTGTGTGTGTGCGTGTGCGTGTGCGTGTGCGTGTGCGTGTGTGTGTGTGCGCGTGCGTCTGTGTGGGTGTGTGCTATACCAGTCTAATGGAAGGCGTGAAGCACTTATCTTGTATTCTGATCTTCACAGCTCGAGCAGCATGTGGTCTCTTCATGCTCATCTGGATTTGGCTGGTAGTGACACTTTAGGGACTGTATGAACACAAACAGTGGAGCATCTTGAAATAAGTCTGCTTAACCCATTTAGACCCGAGATCGATTCTGACAGTTTTCTGAAAAAAACATGTTTCTACATCGGAGGTTCTCAAACATTTTCATGTCAAGGACATCAAAACGTTGCTGTTTCCCTATTAAAGTTGGTTCACTGCATTTGAAGACAGTGTGCGGGTGTTTGTTCCTTTTTCATTGTCGGGCACCGTACCCCGTACATTTTTAAGCACACTCATTCTATAGATCAGAAGATAACATCTTCACTTTCAGGAAAACCCAAATGCTACACAGCAGATCTATGAGAAATGACGTCTCTAACCACATCCTGCGGTTGACAAGTTTCCATTTAAATGCTTTTCTCCACAACTACCTTTTAGTTATTTACTAATACTAACAGCCTCGGGTTTGTCAATCTTTCACTCAGTAAGAGACCACACCTTCGCTCAAGTTCAAACATTTATTGGAAGATAAATTGAATGATGAAATGGGGGGAGGAGGGGAACCCGGGATGGGTGAGACTCAGGATGGGGGTGTGGTCTCGGGAGAGGACGCCGTGTATATGGGCGCTCGGAGAGCGGGCGTCTCTGCTCCGGAACTGCCCGGGTTCCTGAAAGAGAAGGAGACAAGTGTGATCATTGAGGTGGAGGCAGACGCCACCTACTGTACAAGAGTGTGCAACATCATGTCAATTTTCTAGTGCTAGTTATATCCTACTACTCAGGTTTGTAGTGTATAGAAATGTAAACAGTGCCTTCCTCACCATAGCTACACTACACCCTTTCCCTCTGCTCCTAGAATCCCTGACAAATCCCATTCTATCCTGCAACATTAACTTTGTCCTTCAGTTGTGCTCTTTCCGCTATGTACCTATCACAGTTCAGTAAAACATGCTCAACATTTTCTATTTCCCCACAACTTCCACATTTGTTGCTCTCTGCCTTACCCATAATAACAATTATTTATTATGGGTTGTTTGTTAAATGGAAGTTTTGTTCTAATGAATGACAACTTAAACCCCAATAGACTACAGAGATGGTGAATCATGTCAACTTTTATGATATAAATGTTATGACATTGTAATAACATTAAAAACATCTAGGAGAGCGGTTAAGGTCATATATGGAAGTTATTGTGCATTTTACGACTAAAGCATGACACTTTCTACAGTGCTAGCAAATTAAAATAAAGATGCAGCTCTTCATACAGCTACGAAAAGGACTGTATGAAGAGGTACAGTATAAGGAATTGGTGGAGATGGCCAAAGTCAAGAAAGCTGCACAGGAGCTTGTGGCTGCGAGTAAAAAATTACAAGAAACACAGAAGAGATAGTTCTCGTTGTTTTAACATTATTGTATTGGTCTTAATCTTTTTTTAATGAAGGTATGGGAGAAAAAAATACAGAGAGACTTGATTGATGAGTTTGTGTGGTTTTTATATCAAATGAATATCGTTACAGTATATTCAAAGGTGCTATAGGGCAGTGGTGGCCATTTTCTGGTTCCATCCATCCAGACTTCATTCATTTTCTGGTTCCATCCATCCAGAACCCATTCATTTTTCACATATAGAGATTTCCAAACAATAATATATCAATCATTCTAAGCCTATATGTAATCAAGCCATCCAGGATCCTGGTAATTAATGACCATACATTCTGTGAAAAACAAATGGAAAAAAAAACTCAAAACAAAGGCTATTGTATATTATATAATTAAATATTTAAAAATAAATCACAGAATCAAATGTTTTATCATCATGATTCAGTAGGGTCCTGGATGGCTTGATTCTATAGGCTTATTCATTTTTTATATAAATATTTGTAGAAATCTCTATGGGAAAAAAACAATGGGGTCTGGAACGATGGAACCCGGAAATGGCTGCCAATGCTACTGTACGCCCTATTCATCTCATGATTTTTGTTTTGGGGGCAGTATATGGCGAGCGTTCAGGGTTCATATGTTTTGGGGGAAGTAACTGTTGAATACTCTTAAACCTCCTACCAGGTGTCAGGAATTTAAGGAGATGTTGGGAGATAATATGGTACCATTTCTGTCGTAACACTTGCTACCAGTGACATCGATGGAGAATCCAAGCTAAACTGAAGACTTTATATTTTTTGGAAAGTTAGCTATTATAGAAGCCATTGTTCTCACATTAATACAAAATCAAATTAAAACGTGTAAATGTTAGAAATGAACAAACCTGCCTATACCGACAATGTCACCGGTAGGCAAGTCTCTGAACGGTCCACAGCCCTACTCTGAGACACAGACTGAGTGGACAAACATTGTACCATAATGAGCACTATAGTGAGTCCACTTAGAACCACAACCTCACGCTCAATGGTCTTTTTGTTAAGCGGAGGCAGAGTGATGAACCCAAAATGCAGAGTCACAGGAAACGGTGTCTAATTCAAAGTATTTAATAAATCAAAATATCTTACAAAGAAGATGAAACTCTGGAATCCAGGCATAAATCTTACAACAGTAGATTTCAGGAAACAGGACAAAAACTCACACTAGAGCAGCACGTAGGAATCAAATCAGAAATGTCCAAACTGTCAAAAACCAGGAACAACAGGAAAACCAGGAACATGCATCTGCTACAACAAAATAATGAACTGACACTGAATGTTTGTCATGAGTCCAGTCTTATAGGGGGAAGGTTGACTGAGGAATTGTTCACAGGTGGAATGACGAGGGAGTTAGAAGCAGGTGAGTGAATGGGATGGAAATGAGGGAGTGGCCAGGGAGGAGACATGGTCTGTGGAGTGACAGATCATGACAGTACCCCCCCTCTCAAGGGACGGATCCCAGACGTCCCAAAACCTCAATGAGGAACGGGCAGGGTGGGTGGAGGGGGCCTGGAGGAGGGAAACTGAGGCAGGGCAAAGGGGATCTTCAGGTGGGCGGCCAGGACAACGGCCAGAGGCAAGTCTGGTGATCTCAGGGGGACGTCCAGGAGGATGGGCGGTGGCAGAACGAGCGCCATCGGGGGGACGGCCAGGACGCTGGGATGAGGCAGTGTCACCATCGGGAGGGCGGCCCGGAGGTCGAGACGTGGAGGCTGAGGAGGTGCAGTCAGGAGGGCGGCCTGGAGGCTGAGACGAGGCGGAGGACCGTGGAAGCGGAGCCGGGTATGCTGCAGGAGCTGGACGTGATGCTGCAGGTGGAGCAACAGGAGATGCTGCAGGCTCTGGGGCTGAAGCTGCAGACTCAGGAGGGAGGGCTGCAGACTCAGAAGACGACGCAGCAGACTCAGAAGCCGGGACCCAAGAGGCGAGCTGCAGCGGCGGGGCCTCAGAGGCGAGCTGCAGCGGCGGGGCCTCAGAGGCGAGCTGCAGCGGCGTGGCCTCAGAGGCGAGCTGCAGCGGCGGGGCCTCAGAGGCGAGCTGCAGTGGCGGGGCCTCGGAGGCGAGCTGCAGCGGCGGTGCCTCAGAAAACGCTGCAGACGACGGGACCGCAGAGGAAGCTGCAGGCGGAGGCGACGCCGGGAATGCTGCAGGCTGAGGCGACGCCGGAGATGCGGCAGGTGGGACTGCAGGCGGAGGCGGAGCTGCAGGCGGGACTGCAGGCGGAGGCGGAGCTGCAGGTGGGACTGCAGGCGGAGGCGGAGCTGCAGGCGGGACTGCAGGCGGAGGCGGAGCTGCAGGCGGAACTGCAGGCGGAGGTGGAGCTGCAGGTGGAACTGCAGGTGGAGGAGGCAGAGCTGCAGGTGGAACTGCAGTCAGAGGTGGAGCTGCAGGTGGGACTGCAGGCGGAGGCGGAGCTGCAGGTGGAACTGCAGGTGGAGGAGGCAGAGCTGCAGGTGGAACTGCAGTCAGAGGTGGAGCTGCAGGTGGGACTGCAGGCGGAGGCGGAGCTGCAGGCGGGACTGCAGGCGGAGAACAGGAGGAGGATGCTGCAGACTCTGGAGACGGGACCCCAGAGGACGCTGCACACCCAGGAGACGAGGATGTTGGGACCCCAGAGAACACTGCACACCCAGGGGATGAGGAGGGTGCTGCAGATTCTGGAGATGGAGAGCCGGCAGACAGCAGCTGACGGAAGCAGCCGAACAAAAAACCCAGGGCCAGAGCTTCCATAACGTCAGACTGACGCCGGTCACCACTGGAGTTGACTGCCAAGGGCTCTGGCAGGTCACCGGCTGAAAGGACTGCTGAGGGTGCAGAGGGCGCAGGCAGGACACCTAGGGAGATGGCCGGCAAGGGCTCTGGCAGGTCAGCAGGAGGTACAGTCGGTGAGGGTGCAGAGGGCGCAGGCAGGTCACCAATGGAGGCCGCCGGGAAGGGCTCGTGGACGCCGGGCAGCACAGCACTCAGTGGAGTGCTGGGCAGGCTGGGTGGTGGAGGAGACAAAGTCACTGGGACCGAGGAACAGGGGTCAGGTAGCTGAAAAACACCCCCGGGGTCCCGCTGCCGTAGTGCAGGCCCGTGACGGGGCTGCACCGCTGCAGGCGGGAGTGCAGCAGGGCGTGAAAGGGCTACAGGCGGGACTGCAGCAGGACGTGACAGGGCTGCAGGCGGGACTGCAGCAGGACGAGACAGGGCTATCCGGGTGGGCTTGGTGGCTGGGAGACCCCGGGAGACATCCCCCCGCTTGTTAACACAACGGGGACCTCCCCGAGCCAGGCGGGTGCCATAATACGGATTTGTGGCATGAAGTTGTTCTGAAAGAACTTCTTCACTGCCTCGAAAATGGGGGAAAATATCCATATAGTGGTTCTTCTGCCGATTAGCATCAGGGCTAGTGGGATGCAAACTCAACACTCCAACCCTAATGGAGTGGGTAGATGGCTGAGGAGTATGTGGTAGTGAGCTGGTTTCAAAGTTCTTAAGCCTCCCACAAACTACCACAAAATGGGGAACAAAATGGCTCACCCATGGCCTCTCTGTAAACCACTGCTGCTGGATTGAAATCTCCCTTCGAATTTCAGCACGCAGGTTAGGAGGAGAGGCCACCAGACGATTCACCACACTTTCAAAAATCAACACCTTCTTTGTTAAAAGTAGTAACTCTGCAGGGTTCATGATTATGGTCAGTTCATTCTGTTAAGCGGAGGCAGAGTGATGAACCCAAAATGCAGAGTCACAGGAAACGGTGTCTAATTCAAAGTATTTAATAAATCAAAATATCTTACAAAGAAGATGAAACTCTGGAATCCAGGCATAAATCTTACAACAGTAGATTTCAGGAAACAGGACAAAAACTCACACTAGAGCAGCACGTAGGAATCAAATCAGAAATGTCCAAACTGTCAAAAACCAGGAACAACAGGAAAACCAGGAACATGCATCTGCTACAACAAAATAATGAACTGACACTGAATGTTTGTCATGAGTCCAGTCTTATAGGGGGAAGGTTGACTGAGGAATTGTTCACAGGTGGAATGACGAGGGAGTTAGAAGCAGGTGAGTGAATGGGATGGAAATGAGGGAGTGGCCAGGGAGGAGACATGGTCTGTGGAGTGACAGATCATGACACTTTTACCACTATCTTCATCATCTCTCTCCTCATTCCCTTCAGCCATCTGCATCTTCTTTGTCTTCATCTTTGTGTATTGGACCTTATATTAATCATATTGGAAAATTCAGTTTTCCCCGCTTCAATTAGGTTATTGCTGCTCAAGGCCGTCAGACCTTTGAGGTCAGGGGGTAGTTGGGGATTAAGGGTCTTCCTTATCCCATTCTGACCGGGCACCCATTTTGGTGTCGGCATCATGTTATGCTTTAGCTATTGAAAAATAGCAGATCTACAAGCTCATAGCGCACCACCGAGTGGCGCGCTACGAGCTTGTAGGTCTGCTATTTTTGAAGAATCGAAGAACGACTGACATTTTTAGAATCTGATCTCAGGTCAGAATGGGTTAATCAGACCAGTGTGTAGTCCAGTGGAAACCTCGCATGAATCTGATCTCAGGTCAGAATGGGTTATGTATACCTCGACACATTGCCGGGGGCCTGGAATTGAACCTATGGGACCTTAGTATCACATTCACATCCTAACAGGAAGGAGGACAAGCACAGGCATCTGATAACACTCGATGTTCATCAGTGTTCCAATGCAGCCAATGCATGACATCAGATTCCAAGATGTTCGATCTGTACCTCATGAGCCACTGCCGCCCCGTCCATCCACTATATTAGACATGTCATAAAACAGGCCGAAAGACTTAATTATCATGTACTCTATGCAAATTATGCAAATGAGGAACAATTTCATAATTTAGTTATGGCAAGATGTAACATAACATAATATAGATGTAGACTCTATAAAACAACCTTGATATGTTGACTAAAAGCAATAACACTAGTGTAGCTAATTCCTATTTTGTACCTATGTTTTACATAATTGATGCCAATTATGCTAATGAAGAAATGGTGTATGACTTCACCATAATAAGAGATGAATTTCTGGATATCACAAACATAGACTTTGACTCTTAAATCACCTTTCGAAGTTAAATGGACGCAAAATGATAGCCATTTCCAGTTAATTTGCCCGTTAGGCAAATTGATTGGCTCATTATGCTAATTACTCACATTGTCCAACATATAACTTTTAGCAAACAATCATCATCTGCTAGCCTATAGATGACATTTTAATCATAGAAGTTTAAAGGAAACAACATGTCTGGGTTTAACATGGGCCCTATGGCGGTTTACAGTATGGTTTGACAGCCCGAAATATGTACAGCCTCTGACAATTTCCAGATGTAAATTCAGAAGTGTTTCCACGTCTAAAAACAAACTTCATGGTATATAGAAACACTGTAGAAAGTGTCATGCTTTAGTCTCTCTCTCTCCGCACTCTCCCTCTCCTAGATGTTTCTAATGTTATAACAATGCCATAACATTTATATCATAAAACCATTTCTGTAGACTATTGGAGTTTATGTTGTCATTCATTAGAACAAAACTTCCATTTAACAAACATAATACATTGATAGTGGAAAATAATGGAGCAAAACGTGCAAAAATGCAATTCTAAAGTCAATGACTCCTCAAGGTCACCAGAGGTCAGTCAGAAAGTGGTTCCACGTCTGAAATCAAACCTTGGAGTGTGTAGATACTAGATGATATGCTGAAAGTTTCATGCTTTAGTCATAAAATGCACAATAGGTTTGGTTAACTGCCGAACTATTATTATTATTATTACTTAGTACTACTGTTTTTTGTACCTTGTAGTACCCTCGTCCTTTCAGGTCTTCGTCCCACCTTCTCTGCCACATTTCCATCCCTTTCTTTTTTACCATTGCTTTCCCTTCACCCTTTCCTATAGTAACACTCGTAGTGCTACCTCCTGCTGAGTTGTCCTTTTGGCAAGCTTGTCCGCCCTCTCGTTCCCTGCCAGCGCCTTATGTGCTGGCACCCAACACAACTGAATATCCAGGCCACCTCTGTGTATAGTCCTAGTAAGTACTGGTTAATCTCAATAACTAGGTCCTCTCTAACTGACTTTTCGGACTGCAGGCTTTTCAACACTGCTAGTGAGTCTGTGCACACCCACCACCCGCTCTGGTCCAACCTCCTCCACCCATTGTAACCCAGTGATGATTGCCACCGCCTCGGCTGTATATACTGACAATTGATCTGGTATCCTTTTTGCTATATAGTGACATTGAACTCTGGCATAAACACTCCTATTCCCACCCTGTGCTGCTCATTCTTAGACCCGTCTGTGTATTATGTGCAAATACTCAAATAGTTGCTGTAACCTACTTCTGTCTGAGGTAAATGTTGGATTAATTGGGCTCCAGCTATGTCCTCTGCTTGCCAGTAATTTTTATTTTCAATAATGGTCAGGTCCACTTTAACTTCTGGGAACAGCCATGGTGGGATATCACTAACTGGGGAGGTCATATAGTGAATTCTGCCATCTACAATTCATATGCCCTATAGCTCTCTCTTGCCAAATCCATCCAAACCCCCTCCCCTGGAAGCTGGCATACTCCCAGCAATCCATCAGTGCCCTTCTCTCTCCTCAGCTCCAGACGGCATTTCTCCTGCCTCTATTAACACTGCATTAATTGGGGTTGAACTAATGGCTCCAGTACAGATCCGTAGCCCCTCCCTCCACACAGGGAGGGGCTCTCAATATCAAAGTACACTATTGCCATTATTTATTTCATTTTTAATGCTTTTTCTATGTCATTAGTAACTTCTCCTAGAGCATCCATTGTGGATCTTCCTCTCCTGAACCCACTTTGGTAGGAGCTAAACCGGTCTCTCTTCTCGATTACATATGAGAGCCTACAGTACGTACCACAACTGTCTCCATCCATTTACAGAGGTGTGACGTCAGTGCGATGGGCCTATAGCTCCCAGGGCTGGCTGGGTCCTTTCCTTGTTTGTTAAATGGCAGAAGTATTGCCCTTTTCCATCCAGCCGGCATACAGCCTTCATTCCAAATGTTGTTAAACAGCGTCAGTACTAGTTTTAATGATTCCACTGGTAACTGCCGGAACATGACATGGCATAGTTGATCTTGCCCTGGGGCTGTGTACCCAGTGCCCTGCAAGGCTATAGCTTTAGCTCTCCCATTGAAAAATCAGTATCCAGAGCTGACATGTCACTCTCCCTCTTCTCCCGCACATTTCCATTCTCTCGGAGGACCTTTTCCTTCTCCGGTCTATGCTTATCCTCCAGGTGCTTACCACTGTGGACTGCTGCTTCTATTAGCGCTGGGATTTTAACTGTTGTTCTTTTTCCACTCAAACATAGACCAAACATCCCCCAACTCTACTCCTCTGCCAGAACTCTCTCCAGGCTTTCTTTTTTGTGTACTTAATTGTCCTGCGGGCAACAGCTCTTTTCCTTTGGTATTCTAGGATGTTCTCTTGACTTAGGTTTTTCCTCAGAGCTCGGAATGCTTTATTTCTATCCTCTACTGCTCTGCGCTGCAGTCATCATTCCACCACGGCACAGCTTTCCTCTTACCCTGGGTGGTTGTTCTTGGGATAGACATTTGCGCTGCATTTAGCACGTGTTGTGTAACTTGACTTGTGCATTGCTCTACATCTCCTTCTAGCGTAACTAAGTGAGCATGCAGCCTCTTCACAACACACTTTAAATTTCCCCCAGTCCGCCTTGCTGAAACACCTGCACCTGACTACGCAACTGCCTTCTTGCATATGCACATTGTTGTTGACTCTAGTAAGGAGTGATCACTGCCTATTGTTGATTTTCCCTTGATGGTCCACTCACAGGCGCTTGCCAACCTGTCTGACACCAAAGTAAGATCCAAGCATGAAGTTGCACCCCTGTTCACATCTACTCTTGACTTGTACCTTGTCCATCATTAAGGCAGACCAATGACCTTTCGTCCAATAACTCTTCTATTACACTCCCATTGTGATCTGTATGATTACTGCCCCACAGGGAGCTATGAGCATTAAAATCCCCACACCAACTCTCCTTCCTAGATGTATCCCCTGCCATTTGCTTAAACATATCTGCGGTTAGATTCTGACATGGGTTATAGAAGTTAATTACCTTTATGTTACATTCTTCCCCTGAACTGCACACTTCAATTATAACACATTCTTTGTCATTGGGGGAAGCAGTCCTCCTGTAGGCCAACCCATCTTTAACCATTTTGGTTGTTGTTACGTCTGTCTTGTCTGATTGCGCTATACCCTGGGATAACAAAGTCTAATTGGGGCTTTAGCCATGTTTCTTGCACACATACTACATCTGGGACAACTTCCATTTCATGCACATACTTTTTAAATTCCTGTCCATTTGCAATGAGGCTTCGTGCATTCCACTGTAGTATGTGAAGAGTCATATAATCAGAGCCTTAATCCAATCCCCATCATTTTGTGTCAGTATCTCTGTACGTGGTTCTGGCCGTGGGGTTTCATACGACTTATTCAGTATTTACATTATCTGCTCTGCTTTGAGGTCTTTCATGTCAAGCATTAGTGCAGCTGCTGTCACAATAGCCTTAATTCTGTCGTTTCTTGCCTTATGCTGTGCTGTGGCATTGATAGTGCAGATAAAAGCCACAAGGTTTACTTTATTCACTACGATTGACTCTTTATTTGCATTACGGTCATGATTCTGCGACCTTATCGGGCCTTGGCTTTGGGGCTGGCTTTCAGGCAACACCACCCTCTCATTCCTGCTTCTGCATATGACATTTTCATAACTATCTTGACTTTCTGGACCTCTCTGGCTTAGTTCTCTCTGTACCACACAACCTCCATAATTATGCCTCCACAATTACAGCACTTAACTTCCGCACCCTCGTCACATTTCCCATACTCATGTGCTGCCCTCCACACCTGGCACACCTTAGCTTTCCTTTGCACTGCTGGGCTGTGTGTCCCATTCTTTGGCATGCATATAGCACCGAAGTGGCTTGGGGATGAATTCCCTCACAGTAAAGTTCAAGTATCCTATTTGCACTGCCTTGGGGATTGCCTTTTCAAATTGTAGCAACACAGACGTCATTTTATTCAACGTCAGGCCTAAATGGATTAAAGTGGGGTTTTTCTGTGTTTGTGTGTGTGTTACATGTATGGATAATATAATGGCAAAACTGGCAAAGCAAACTGGTGAATTCAGATGGTTTAGTCTCATTTGTCTGTCATTAGCTACACAATTTATATTGACTAATTAACTGTTTTATTATGATGTATTATCGTTAGTATTGAGATCCAATGCATGGCTTTCCAAAAATGTGGCTGCCAAGTCTATCCCTGTTTCCAGACCTAAGCGCGAAACGGTTTTGCGCTGCAGACAGAAGAAGCTTCTTTTCCGAAGCTGCTTCCGGAGAAGAGCGTTTCCGGGAATCTGGCTGTCGCGGCAGTCGTCCGCGGAAGTGGAGCTTCTTTTCCATCCACCAGCTGTCTAAAAACCCGGGAAAAGAAGCTGCGGACAGCCGACGTCCTCTTTAGATAGTGTGGCAGTAGGCCTACGCTGTGGATGCTTTGTTTAGAGCTTTTTTGACAAAAATAAATAAATAATACATTTGCCGACCAAAATCATCACCATGGCAGCTTCTGTTGGACATTTTTGTTATAATATGAGGTTATCTGGTAACCGAGGCAGCACCGCCGCCTAGGGGTTATACGGTGAAAGAGCATGGTACTTCAGTTCAATAAACACCAGCAGTAGACCAGCACGTATGTTGTCTTGTCCTCTCATTTATACCTCTATACGAGTACAGCCAGCACAACCTAACATGGTGTCAGAAGACGTGATTCATGAAAGATACAGTCGGTGAGATTTTTTTTTGTGAATAATACCAGAATCTGTGTACCAAGCACATGGACAGTTTCCAGAGCTGATTAAATCAGACAGGGCCCTTTATGGAGCTGGGAGGAACCGTCTACCTGTGAGAGGGAAGTTCACAGCTACGCTGAAAATACATAGCAAGAGCTCTGTACAAGATATCTACGTGGTCACAACCCTGAAGTCTGGCCTACTGGGGCGCACAGCAAGTGTGGCGCTTGGACTGGTGGCCAGCTTTTTACAGGTTTAGGCAAAATAGAGGGAGAGTATAAAATCGAGCTCAAACCTGATGCTAAACCGTTTGCTCTGACAACACCAAGGAGAGTCCCATTACCACTCATGCCCAAAGTGAAGCAAGAGCTAGCACGGATGGAAGAGATGGGGGTGATCACCAGGATCGAACAACCTACTGATTGGTGCGCTGGTATGGTCACCGTTCCTAAACCTAACGGGCAAGAGGTGCGTATCTGTGTCGACTTGACAAAACTGAATGACTCAGTGAAGAGGGAGAGACATATGCTTCCCGCAGTTGAACACACACTGGGACAGTTGGAGGGGGCAAAAGTATTTTCCAAACTCGACGCAAATTCTGGGTTTTGGCAAATTCCCTTAGCTAAGGAGTCTGCACTGCTCACGACATTTATAACACCATTTGGCAGGTTCTGCTTTAATCGACTGTGCTTTGGAATCTCATCGGCGCCCGAGCACTTCCAAAAGAGAATGTCACAGATCCTGGAAGGCTTAGAGGGGGTCTTATGCCAGATGGACGACATACTTGTGTATGCACAAACACAAGCCCTGCATGACACTTATCTACACGCAGTCCTCACAAGGCTAGAAGCAGCAGGTGTCACGCTGAATACAGGAAAGTGTGTATTCTCCACAAACAGTGTGAAATTTCTTGGTCAGATAATTGATACCTCGGGGGTCAAAGCAGACCCAGACAAAGTGAAAGCAGTCACTGACATGAGAGAACCGTCTGATGTGAGTGGAGTCAGAAGATTCCTAGGGATGGTGAATCACCTTGGAAAATACCTCCCACACTTGGCTGACAAAACACAGCCACTCCGTGATCTGTTGAGAGCGAAGAATATGTGGACTTGGGGACATATGCAACAGAGGGCTTTTGATCACATCAAAAATCAACTCAGCTCACCTCCAGCCCTAGCACTCTACGACTCCAAAGCAGACACGGTGGTTTCAGCTGATGCATCGTCATTCGGACTGGGAGCAGTACTACTGCAGAGGCAGAACGACCAACTCAAACCAGTTGCTTATGCATCCAGAGCACTCACCAACACAGAGCAGCGATACGCACAAATTGAGAAAGAGGCCTTGGCCATTACGTGGGCTTGTGAGCGATTCTCAGATTTCCTGGTGGGAATCACATTCCACGTAGAGACTGACCACAAACCTCTGGTGCCACTGCTGGGGTCGAAGAACCTGGATGAGCTACCTGTCCGTATACAGAGACTGAGAATGAGACTGATGCGATTTTCATATTCCATTTCCCATGTTGCAGGTAAAGACCTAGCTACTGCTGATGTCCTGTCTAGAGCACCTGTAGGGAGCGTAAGCAACACACAGCAGGAGAGAGAGCTGGACTTGTATGTAAACATGGTGATGTCTAGCCTGCCAGCAACAGACAGGAGGCTAGAGGAGATTAAGAAACACCAGGAGAGTGATGACGTGCTCAGAGAAGTGAGAAAGTACTGCACTGAGGGGTGGCCAGACAGATTCTCATTAGACAGAACATTCCTACCTTACCAACAGTTTGCAGGTGAGCTTACAGTGCACAATGGACTATTACTGAAGGGTAGTAGACTAGTCATACCAAAGTTACTGCAAACAGACATACTACAGAAACTGCATGCAGGACACCAGGGCATAACAAAGTGCCGAGCACGTGCCAAACAATCAGTCTGGTGGCCTGGATTGAGCGTGCAGCTACAGAAAATGGTGGACAAATGTGACACTTGTGCAAAGGAGAGGGTCAACTTCAAGGAGACGTTATTGCCAACCGAGTTTCCAGACAGGCCATGGGCTACACTGGGATCTGATTTGTTTGAATGGAAGGGCAACCATTACTTGTTAGTGATAGATTACTTTTCTCGCTACAATTTACAATTTACAATTTACAATTTAGGCATTTAGCAGACGCTCTTAATCCAGAGCGACTTACATTAAGCAAGAACAAAAGCATGGGAATACATCACATAAAAACATTCATCATGAAACATGCGTAAGCTAAGAAAGTAACAGTGGAATATCTATATAATGAAATTTATACGTATAAACTTTACATATATACTACTATGCTATACATATGTACTATGGCGTGCTATGACTATATACAATGCAATTCTAGTGCTGTCTACATAACATGCTATAAGTCTGTTTCAAATGCTATCTAAGTCTACAGAAGTGCTATCTAGGGTAGAGTAAGTGCTATGGGCCATGATGGAGTCTGAAAAGGTGGGTTTTCAGACTACGGCGGAAGATTGGGAGTGATGCTGCAGTTCTGACTGCCATGGGAAGTGCATTCCACAGTTTTGGAGCCAGAAGGGAGAAGAGTTTGGGACGTGTGGAGCGTTGTCCCGGCGTTTTTAGTGAGGGTACTTCCAGCTTCCCTGCGTTAGCTGATCTGAGTGCGCGGGAGGGTTTGTAGGGTTCAATCATACTTGCAAGATATGGGGGAGCCATACCTTTGGTTGCTTTGAATGCCAGCATCAGAGTTTTGTATTCTGTGCGGGCAGCGACCGGGAGCCAGTGGAGGGAGCGGAGCAGGGGGGAGACATGTGAGAATTTTGGCTGGTTGAAGACCAAGCGAGCTGCGGCATTTTGGATCAGCTGGAGAGGCTTAAGTGCACATGCTGGTAGGCCAGTAAGGAGGGAGTTACAATAGTCAAGTTTTGACAAGACTGTTGTCTGGATTAGGAGCTGGGCTGATTCCTGGGTGAGGAACGGTCTAATTCGTCGTATGTTATAGAGTGTGAACCTACAGGATCGAGGATCGCTACATAGAGATTGCTAAACTCACTTCAACAACATCAGTAGCAGTCATTGAACACCTCAAATCCATCTTTTCCAAGTGGGGTTGTCCCCTGATTCTGAGATCTGATGGGGGTCCTCAGTACTCTTCGGATAACTTTAAACGGTTTGCAGCTACATGGGGATTCACTCACGTCACCTCTAGTCCCAGATTTCCACAAAGCAATGGAGAGGCAGAGCGTGCTGTGAGGACGATCAAATGTCTCCTGGCCAAAGCCGATGACCCATACGTGGCCCTACTGGCTTACAGAGCCACGCCATTAGCCAATGGGTACAGTCCAGCAGAACTGCTCATGGGCAGGAGGATTAGAACTACTGTTCCTGTCATCCCATCCTCCCTTGATCCAAAATGGGCAGACATTCCAAAACTGAAGGAAGGGGAAGAACACGACAGACAGAGACAGCGGAAAGATTTCAACAGAAGACACAGAGCACGTGATCTGCCTGATCTACATCAAGGTGATCATGTGTGGGTCGCAGACACTAAAGAAAAGGGGACAGTGTGGACAAGATCCGACACGCCACGATCCTACATCATCGAGACGACCAGGGGACTCCTACGCCGGAATCGCAGTCACCTTGTCAGCACACCTGTGGGTCCCGCCAGACTGGCTGGTCTTCCAGACATCACTCCGCCAGCGATCGACCTACCAGACGGCAATGCAGGGACACAACAACCAGCAGAGCAGAGCAGAGCTGGGAGACGCTATCCGGGGAGAGAGAGAGGACCACCAAGATATCTGATGGACTTTAATGTTGAATAGCAGGTACTCTAGTTAGTCTGAGTGATTATTGGGGCAGAATAATCCCCACACTCAGCTGAAGGTTTGGGCAGTCTACCCCACCTTCATAGATAGGTGAAGATAGTTTAGGCTGGTTGATATTCTATTTCTATTTGTTTATTAAAAAAAAAAGGAACTGTCATGGTTGTTACATTTGGGAATTGCACAGTGAATTAATATTGTTTGATTTAACCTGATGGGGGGGATGTGTATTGAAAAAGAAAGTTAAGTAAAAACAAACATTTCCATTTATTGTTTATACTCAGAAAGGGGGATGTTATAATATGAGGTTATCTGGTAACCGAGGCAGCACCGCCGCCTAGGGGTTATACGGTGAAAGAGCATGGTACTTCAGTTCAATAAACACCAGCAGTAGACCAGCACGTATGTTGTCTTGTCCTCTCATTTATACCTCTATACGAGTACAGCCAGCACAACCTAACAATTTTCATCAATCTTTTTTACAAATTACATATACATAGAGGCAATATGTTCTTTCACAGAGAAGCTGAGATTTGACAGTTTGTACTTGCTCGCTCTGCTTGCGCACTAGGGCCATAGTGGCCATGTATGGCCTACTTGTGTGCAACAAGCAAGTATAGGCAGAGTATAGACAGAGTGCAGTTCTAGTTATTATTATTATTATTACTTTAGTTTAATTTAGTGTGTAACCTCGCGAATAACATTTTCAATCAACCAATTTTCAACCCAGACTTTCCTAAGTTTAGTGTTCATATTTAATCAGGCGTCGAGAGAGACAGTTGACACGTGACTCAGAAGGGGGTCCTTCCGGGTCCTTATTCTTCTGTATGGAGCTGTTCTGTTCTGCTGCACCAAAAACCCATACAGTTAAACCTCAACCGGGAGACAAGAAATACAATTAGCGCAGTAATTATTAATACATAGTATATTTTCTAAGTGTACCATGATGGGCGGCAGGTCCAGCACCCTCGCCGCGGGGCTGTGCGGCGCGCTGTTTGTTGGCTACTGCATTTATTTCGACAGGAAGAGACGGAGTGACCCCGACTTCAAGAACAGACTGAGAGAACGTGAGTGTTAATTCGTGAGATGAATGACCTTTTCGTCTTGCTTTGCTTCGGTTCTGGTTTAATCAAGACGAACCGACCGAACCGTAGTCAAAATGGCCCCCTCCCAAAAAGCAGACTAGTTTGATTTTATTCTGGTTTGATAAGACCGACGGTCACGGAACCGAAATACCGAATCTAAAATCGTCCTCCTACAGTAACAAGAACACTCTTTAATGCACTGCTGGAGTGAGAGGACACTCCACCATGAGATTGATTGAATACGTTCGTTTGCAAAATGTACAGAGGTGTTTGTACAGTTATACAATAATAATGCCAGAAGCATGACACAAAAAGGCTTGATGACTTGTTTCCATTGTGGCCATATAGGTATTCAATTCGCATCAATAATATCAATAATACATAAAGACATACATTAACATTACTATAAGAAATCATCAATAATAGGAGCAGTAATAGTACAGAAACAGTGTTAATTTATTTTGGCAAGATAGCAGACTTAGTCTAGGTCCAGTTTTAAACTTAAGGTCCAGAGAGAACGGCTCTTATTAAGATAGTTATATGATAAAAAATAAATACATTTCAACATCCATTGATGTTTCTGTCACTATCGGTACATACAATTGTAGTAATGCATCGTTTTATTTGGCAGAGGGACAATGCTCAATAGATAAGAGCTCCTGTGTGAGCTTGTAGATTGGCTATTATTTATTTTCACTATTTTCAAAAGTTTTTAAACCATAATGAAACGCAACTGGACATGTTGGACATACTGTTAAAGGTACAGCATTTTAAAACAAATTAATGTACTCGCACATCACATATAAAGACATCATTTGACATTTGAGAGACCAGCACAAGTCAGATAATCTAATGGTACCGTAAATACTGATGTACTTCCTACTGAATGTTGTCTTAATAAAACCTGAACTGTCTGATTTTTGGAACCCTTCCGTCGCTGGGTTCAGTGGAAGAGAGATATACTAGATAGACTTTTTGTTAAACATCACCACCACACGCTAGCTCTGTTCCATAGCCTTCTCCTGCTTCGATTTCTGTCCTGTACATAGTGTTTCTCTGACGTCCAGCTGCGGGCAGTCTGTTGTTTGATAACGAATGTAAACTAAATAACCAGAATACAAAATTATTTAGGAAAGCTTTGATATGTTTCATGAAACCATCCAAATCTGTCTGCCCAGAATGTCACTAATTAAGTGTGCTAAATATCTTCTGACATGCTGTAATCTTCTTCCAGGGAGGAGAAAGCAGAGGACATCCAACGATAGTGCTGGGCACTTGAAGGTAACTACTACAGTACTCTCAAGCATTGTGTCAAGGACACATGTACATTTACATTTATTTGGTCGCAGACCCCTGAAAAGATCTTGTGCCAATGTTGGCTCCCAAAAGAGATGTGTATTATTATTAGAGTTGTCCCGATCACGTTATTTTGCTCCCGATCCGATCCCGATCATTTGAGTTTGAGTATCTGCCGATCCCGATATTTCCCGATCCGATCACTTGTTTTTGCTCCCGATACAATTCCGATCATTTCCGATAATTCTTCCCAATCAGATACATTTTGGCAATGCAGTAAGAAAAAAAAAGGGACTAAAACTCAATTAAATTGTCCCAAGTTTCTTTTTATTGTCCAATCTCTCCAACATGGACATCAAAACAATAAAGCTTATCAGCACTGGTGCTCACAAAATATATAAACATGTAAACTAAAACAAATCAAGTACAGAATAGTGCAATAACAAAAATAAATTATCTTCAAAATCAAAAGAGGTAGTTTACCTATGTACTAGGTCACAAACAAGAATAAAATAAATTTTGGCTTAGCCTTAGTGCAGCAGCTTAATGCAACATGAACATATACATTTTCAGTTCAAACAGAACATGTAAACACGGGATATAAAATCTCAGGGCACTTTTTCAAGGGAAGGTTTCTACCTCCTACTTCTCTTCGTCTCCACTCCCACTCTCGTCTACACTCCCACTCTCACTCTCACCGTTATGTTCAGGCAAAATTAAGTGGAGATTTTTCTTTAGGAAGATTAGCATCTCTACATTCTCAGCTGAGAGCCGGTTCCTTTTTTCATCAAGGACATTGGAAACAGCACTAAAGAGTCTCTCACTGTCCACATAGGTGCAGGGGGCACAGAGAAACTTGGCTGCAACATTAGCCAGTGGGGGGAACCTTGAAGCATTCTCTTTCCAGTATTGCAGAGGATTGCGTTTCCTTTTGATGGTTTGCTCTAAGAGATAGGTCTGTACCTGGACTTCAGCTGATGTACTCACAGACCGGGCCTCTAGTGGATTCTCCTCCAAGATCTCGTCCAAGATGCTGCCCAGGCTGCTGCTTCCTTCTTTGCGTTTCTTCTTGCCCGTAGGCTCTGCTACTGCTGCCTCTGGTTCTTCACTAGCAGTGGCTGCTCTCTCCTCCATCTTCGCTACCTCCTGGATGAGCTTATCCTTGGCAGTACTCAGGTTGTCAGACTGGCTGAAGTATCTAAAAATAGATAAATGTAAAAATTACCACAACTAGTCAACTAATGAGCTGAGCACAACGGTTAGTCAGATACATTTCCTTACAACTATAACACAAATATAACCATTAAGACCACAACAGACCTACATTTAACCTAATCGATGAATAGAAATTGCCTTGAATAATGAATTATTGCATTCAATAGTACAGTAGTTTACTGTACTTGCCTGTCTTTGTATCTTGGATCCACCAGAGTGGCGATGCTGTACAGTGGCTCCTCCTCTATACCAGCAAAGCGGGTCTCCACTGCGGCTAGGAGCGTGCTCTTCATTGTTTTGACCCCTTGGTCAGTGGTCTTCTCCTGAGACAGCAGACGTCTGAGGGCTGTTTGAATGAATGAAATGAATTGATGGTTTAACCTCTTGAACCCCAGCATGAATATTGTGAGAAAACTGCTGAAAATAGCATATCGGCAAGCTCACAACGTGATGCGTCACGTTGCGAGTTTGTAGATCAGCTATTTTCAGCAGAAGCTTTCCTGACAATAGCAGAAAACAGAAAATACACTAGTATTGAGCCCTGAGGGACTCCGGATACCCATATCAAGTGGTTAAGTTAAATAATTGTATTAAAATAAAATATTCTCTTAATTGTAGTATTACTAAGTTAAAATGTTCAAGTGCAAATAATAATTATAATAAATAAAATAACCTGTTATTGCCGGGATGACATCAGCTGCAGATGCAGTGGCCTTGCTCACATCCTTTGTGAGTTCTTCAAATGGAACCAGCACCTGAGCTGTCTTCTCCATCAGGGTCCACTGAATAGCTGTCAGTGTGGCTGGGAGGTTATAGGAACCTGCATAAACCAACAGTGCCTGCTTTTGCTCCAGGATGCTCTGCAACATATAGAGGCTGCTGTTCCATCTCACTTGCACATCCTGCTGTAGACGCTTGACGTCCATCTTCAGATCACGCTGGATATCTTCCAGACGGGAGTAGGCCAACGGGGAATGTTTGAAATGGCCAATAATCTTCCTCGCGATGGCCAGAGTGTCAATGACGCTGCGCTGAGACAGTAGACCCTCGTGCACTGTAAGCTGGAGTGTGTGTGCGAGACAGCCCACACTCTTTACCTCCATATCATCCATGGCTTTCTTCATATTACGCGCGTTGTCTCGCACAATCACATGGACCCTTGACTTATCTATCCCCCAACTGTTAAGCATCCCCTCGATTTTCTCTCCAATACGTTCTGCCGTGTGAGACCCTCTGATATCCGCCGTGTGCAACGCCACACGTTGTAAATTAAAACTGGGGTCGATCCACTGTGCAGTGAAGCTAAGGAGTGACATTGGACACACGGAAGAACTCCATAAAGCAGGTACATTTTTTACCTCGTCTTGCATGTGGTCGCGTAGCCTTTTCTGAGCGGCAGGCAGAGCTGTTTTTGTAAAATGGTGACGAGAAGGCAACACATAACGTGGCTCCAAGATCTCCATGAGCCGGCGAAAACCCACGTTCGCAACCACAGAGAGCGGCTGGTCATCTAACGCCATGAATTCGGCTATCGCGGCTGTTATGGTTCTGGCCCTTTCACTGTCCGCCGACAGTGGTTCCTTCTTTTTAAAAGTCGCTTTAAGCGTCGGTTGTTTCAGTGCTGCCGCTGATGCTGCAACATACTGACTGTGTGCGTCTTTATGTTTGTTCTTCAGGTGGCGAATAAGGTTTGTTGTGTTGAATGAAGACCTGTTTGCTCCTCCACGCGGAATTTCCGCCTTGCAAACATTGCATCTGGCTGTTGGGCTGCCTTCACTTTCAAGTTTAAAATGTTTCCAAACTCCGGACATCGTCCCATTCATATACGTGCACCCACTGCTTGTTGTCGTTAGATTTCTGCTATTAGCCTACTAGCCACGCAAGTTACAAGTTACGCAAGTTACGCAAGTTACGCAAGAACGTCGCCATTCGACGCCCAATAGCAAATCTACAAGATCACAGCGCGTTGCGAAAGCAACTCTTTGTGAGCTTGCAGATCTGCTGTTTAGGGCCAACGTCACTGTCGTGCGCTAAGTTTTCCTAGGAGCAGCAGCAAGAGGCTGTTTCGAGAGGAGGATGTTTTGTTGTTATTAATTATGAACCAATCTGTATTAAAAAACAAAACTAAAGACTCGGGAGGATGACTTTAAGACTTATAGATGGTCACGTTTCTTCTGTAACGTTAAATACAATTATGAAATGATTTAATAAAAATAAAATAAAAATATATTTAATAAATGGGGGGGGACAAGGCGAGGCCGTCGGGATCGGGAGTCGAACCCGCGGCACACCGTCAGACTGGCACAGCAGCCTAGGTGCCCAGACGGTTGAAGTGCTTTACAGAGTCGAACGTAATCGACGCAAGGAGCCCTAAGCAACGGAGGAGGGTAAGGGAAATGTCTCCCCCTCGTTCAGTTGTAAACGTGAACACGATCGGCATGGGATGGATGGATGGATCCCATTGAAAGTGAAACAGGACAGCATGACATCGTCGTTCGAAGCACAGCAAACTCGTCGGTGATTATCAGGCCTAGACTGGCCACTTGACCTTGTGTCCAGTGGGCTGCCCCCCTTGCTTTAATATGTTTTTGGGCCAAATGCCAGGGACGATTCTTTTGACCCAGTCCAGCCCTGGTGTTCAGATGAGAAGTTACAGAGTGGAGAACCGTCTTTACAAGCTCTGACAGTTGTGTATAGTTTATCGTCTCCTAATCCTATGCTTCCATTTGGTGACAATTTGGACGTTTACAGACGCCAACAAACCGTGTTTTCCGTTGCAGATGATCATCCACTAGTAATGAACGTCATGTCCGGCTTCCTTTGACAATGAATGGTAGAATGGCATTCTTTGATTTGACCCATGTGAAGGCAACACATTACAGTATATGTAGCCTAAAGAGTACATGAAAGCCATTAAAAGAGAAATCCCATGGATCTTTACACAGCTGGTGCCAAACAGGGCTCGACGCTTAGCATTTTTCCAAGTAGCACGTGTGCGCCTAAGTTGAAAAATCTAGTAGCACACAAATTATTTTAGGAGCACGATGAAAAGTTATCAAATAATGTGTTTTTGAGGGGCGCTAGCACCTCCTATATACAGCTTTAGTCCCCACACGTCTCAATATTTGCCATTGACAATGAACGGAGAAATTAGGTCAAAATTCTGCTAAATATGACGTAAATTAAAACATGATGTATGATGATAAGAGTGCGCCTCACTTCACACAGGTGTGATTTTTCTTTAAAGTGATATGAGGTAGGGGCAGGCAATATGACAAAATATTATATCACAATATCTTTTCAGAAATTATCACAATATTGATATTCATCTGGATATCATATTTTTTATATAATCTATATAATCAATTTGTTTTTATACTGATAGACTATTAGTTTGGTATGCAGATAGATAGATAGATAGATAGATAGATAGATAGATAGTCAATTCATTTTATGAATGGATGGACAGACTATCTGTTTTTATCTTGCTGTTCTATCATGTGAGTGTGACATTTAGTGCAGAGGCTACTCGATGGTGAATTAGTAATGTAACATTCTCCTTGGCTTTGACTGCTTCAGTTCAGACAGAAAATCCGACATATAGGCTTTTTACGTTGCTCGTTATGCAGGCCAGTGAGGCCACTGACTAGCTCTGGTCCATAGCTAGTCTAATGCGTTGCATTTAGAGTTATGGTCCTGAGCTAGCCACTGACTAATATATCCAGCCAGGTCGGTCATTCGTATTGCGCTGCTGCGCACACGCTTTTAGCGAGGTGCTTAGCAAGGGTTGTTTTGGTATACCGGTATACATCAATCCGTCCACTCCATGTGCGTGCGTGCGCACGTGCACTCTTTACGTGCGCGGCTGCACGCTGTTTCACCCACGTTTGGTTAAAAGTTATATCAAGTGATGTTTTAACATTACAACATGTCTAAATAACTTTAGTATTCAACGTGTCGGGGTCCTAGCAACTCCTTCTGTCTTCTGTGCTACCAATACATGCTATCCTGTTGCTTTCGCTCCGCTGCTGACAGTGCCAAATGATTAAGTTTCAAGCGTGCCTTGAGCTAACTGTTTGGGCCATCATCTCCATATAATATTGATATGTTCAGACTGGCAGCATTCTGCAAATACATTTGTGTAGAGCCCCCTCCCCCCTCAGTCTGTGATTTTGTTATGTGGAAATAAGAAAAATAGTTCCACCTTCCATGGTATAATATCGCACAATGTTGAAAATGGTTGAGAATGAGTGGTATTCCCCTTTAAACCCTATAATACACTTAAATATACTTAAGTATCTGGGTTTTTTTTAAGTATAATTGTGTTTGTATTTTTCAGCTTCCTGATATGAAGGATTCTGAGGCCGTGCAGAAGTTCTTCCTGGAGGAGATCCAGCTGGGAGAAGAACTCCTGGCCGAGGGTAAAAAGCACTCTACTCTCATTATGGAACTTAATTGGGTTAATAAAGCAATCACATTGTCTTCTTTCTGAGAAGCAACACAAGATTGGATATCGTCGCTGTCCGGCAGAAACCACTTATATATTCTAGCTTATTAACGATCATACTATGGCGTCGCACGAAAGGCATAACCAATATGATCTGCAAGCTCGAAAATGCAGTGCGGCGCGCTTTGAGCGTGCAGATGTTACTACTTTTGAATTTGAAACCTGGAAATGTAACGGTTTTGGGGACTTAATGAGGTCTCCACCCAACAGGGACGATATGAAACGGAGCTTTCACGTTCTGATTCAAGCATGCAGTCCGTCACTCACAATATAAGAAAGTCTTCTGTTGTGCACCCATCCATCCATCCATCCATCCAGGGGACTACGAGAAGGGAGTGGACCACCTGACCAATGCCATCGCGGTGTGCGGTCAGCCTCAACAGTTACTGCAGGTCCTGCAGCAGACCTTACCTCCACCCGTGTTTCAGATGCTCCTCACCAAACTACCCACCCTCAGCCAGGTAACCATGACTAACCCCTATAGCCACTACACGTATATACACTGCAAATAAAATATCAGATATCAGAACTGTTTTTGGGGGATTGAAACCGCAACAAAGTGAAACCGCCTTCCAGAGTGGAAATCTTTGAAGACACGATTAATCGATCCACGTTCGATCGGTCTTGGATCGATCATTTTTTAAAAAGCGGCCCCTTTTGGTCCGCGAGACGGCCCATTTTGGTTCCGCGAGCCATGCTCGCGCCTCGCAGAGCCTCCTCCGTCCATCACGTGTTAAACCAAGGAAGTCAAGCAGCTACAGTCCTGCCGTCCACGCAGGAAAGATAAGTCAAAAGTGACATGGTTGCATTTTAAAATATGCAAAGAAGTCCACGACCGCTGTGATGGAAAAAAAATCATGTGCCACGTTATGCAAAGTTGGCACCTATATATAGCGAAGAGGATTCTATCCATCCCCGATTCCCTGCCACTACAACCCCTTCGGAAGCGCATCTTCTCCGAAGCGGGATTTAGTGTCTCTTTGCTGCACTAATATATAAGTGCGGTAACTAACACTGTATAATATTGCACTCTCAGATACAGAGCCGCTTTTTTGGTTGTGCGACCGGTGCGGCTGCACATGGGCCTCGCAGAGTCGCGCCCCGTGAGACGGCATTTTTGTATTATTTGAAATGGAACGGCTTTACGTGTCTCTCTCTCTCTCTCTCTCTCTCTCTCTCTCTCTCTCTCTCTCTCTCTTTTTGCACCAATATTATACTGCCATGTCTTAACCCATTCTGACCTGAGATCAGATTCATACGAGGTTTCCACTGGACACACACTGGTCTGATTAACCCATTCTGACCTGAGATCAGATTTAAAAAAAATGTCAGTCGTTCAAAAATAGCAGACCTACAAGCTCGTAGCGCGCCACTCGGTGGCGCGCTATGAGCTTGTAGATCTGCTATTTTTCAATAGCTAAAGCATAACATGATGCTAACACCAAAATGGGTTCCCGTTCAGAATGGGTTAATACAGTGTTGCTTTTTACAAATAAAATATGCACACTAAGAAGGTTGATCACAAAGTTAGTGTGGTTAGTGTGGAGGCCAGTGTTTCCCAACCTTTTTTGTCCCAGGGAACACTTTTCATAGCCTAAAAATCTCGGGGCACACTAGATATACGGTGTGTATAGGCCTATCTACATACATTATGTATATGTGTGTATATATATATATATATATATATATACATACATACAGTGTTGGGATTAATAAAGTGACAACTTTTAAAATATCTCCGTTACCATTATCCAAATTAATTCCTTATTATATATATTTTTAAATACATTTTGGAGAAAATAAATTGCTCATATGCAATGTGAAATGCCAACTAATTCTTAATCATTTTGCTTGTCTTTATTGCCAACTTGTGAAAGCTGCATGCTTTTATTGTGAAGGGTCTCCGTTCTCACAGCCTGCATGAAAATGGCTGATCGACAAGCTCACAGCGCGTTGCGTCCGCAACGCGTTGTGAGCTTGTAGATCAGCCATTTTCAGCATGCAAGCATAACACGTGTAAATCAGGCATCGCTGCGCTTCATGGAGGGCGGGATATGAACTCACCGAAACAACACCACGCAACAGCACAGACTGCAGGACCCCTCCACCGTTTACCAAGCTATCGTCGGCTGCGTTAGTTGACAGAGTAAATTGTCCGTATTAGCCGTGGCCGCGTTGGCCACCGCTATCGCTAGCCAGAACGCTAGCGCGCTCACTGTGCACGCGTCGCTCGCTTAATAATCATTCGTTTCTGTATCAATGCGGACATGACGTGGTAAATGTTCATAAGCACACAATTGTACAAAATGCTTTTTACACTTTTTCTCCAGAGTCCTCAGTCCTGCACCCCCACAATGCCATGTGCCAGTTTAGCCTTAACATCTACATGTTATTCAATATATATATTACTTTAGCACAAAATAATCTTTTCTAAACCAAGCCCTCATTCAAACGTTATGTAAGCAAGTAAAATTAAATGTTATTCATAAAGCACCTTAAGAAACAAAGTTAGAAGGCGCTGAACAATTTGCACAGTATAAACAATAGAAGGAATAGAAAAAAAACGATCGATCACAGTTGTGACAATATCGGAACAAAAACAGACGAGGCAGAAACATAGGGCTATACAAATGAATGTAGGCTGTCTGTCATTGTATTTTCTGTGAATTAACTCGGTTTAATCCAGTGATCCTCAGCCATTTTAATTTCAAGGACCCCCAAATTAAATGTATATGAATTAGCCCAGGGTGACAGGGTCCCAGGCCTTTTCATTATGATTTTCATCTCTGCACTGGGACCCCATGTTACAGACATGTTTACCATATTTTACAACAGTAGCTACTTATATTTTGTTATTTAAAGCTGTGATTATTTATTTAAGAAGCACTGTTCTGAACCAATGTTCGCCTTTAAATTAAGAAACAAATTTAATCATCCTTAACCTTTAAGCTAAAATAATGATGACCGGGGACTTAAAATCATTGTTTTAATTGATGGCCTTCATGCCCTGGCACTTGGCCTTGTGCCCTCAAAAAGTTGACCACACTAAATTCCAAATGGGACTCATAACAATTTTTTGGGACTCATTTGAATGACCACCTGTGCATCCCGGGACCCATTACATTGAAAACCTATTTACATCACTGATACAGCGTCACACAAAAGCACCAAAAAAAGTAGAAGATCCACAAGCTCGAGATGTGTGAGTGAAGTGACATGTTTTGAGCTTGTAGATATGCTACTTTAGCCATTTTCTTTATTTGAATCCTTAACAGTTTTGGACATATGGGATTTCCACCCGACAGAGACGATAAGCAGAGCTTGCGGATCTGCTATTTCTGCTGCTTTTGTGTGATGCTATAGTATGGTAGAGCATACATTTGCAAGACATAAAATATAAAAAAAATGACGACAAGCGGTTTCTACTGACAGCTACATTATAATAGTGTGTGTGTGTGTGTGTGTGTGTGTGCTCGTGCACATACCGACGAGGAGTTTCTCATGGTATTTAAATGTCTAAATACAGTCTAAATGGTATTTCTTAAATCTTCGTCACCTTGTACTGTTGAGTAACTTGGAAAAAATAACCATAAAAAACGCGCGCGAAAATATCGTGATAACATCGTGTATCGTGATAAGCTTGAAAAAATATCGTGATAAACCTTTTTGTCCATATCTCCCACCCCTATTCTGGATGCATCTCTTTAGCACTAACATTTCAATGGCCGAGGGTCGTTAAGAGTCTATTGTTCCGTGTTGTTTTTTTATATCGCACGTCTAATGGTTAGACGTGACACAACAACGACGCAACGATAGGGTTAATGTGCTTGGTGTTACTTTCTGTCAAATCAAGCGGCACACCTGGACATATCAAACGGCACAGTAAAGTGCCACGGTACATAGGTTTGAGAAACACTGCTATGGGCTACTTTGATGGGAATGCGAAGCGATTTAAGAACACCTGCCTGGGGCGCTGTGCGAACCGTGAATATTATATAGTTTCTTGCCTCGTGGCTCGTGCTGTGCTTTGAAGGAAGAAGAATTATAGGCCGAATCCAATAATTATAATCCCAAGGTTTGTTTGTCTGGAGAATGGAGATCCAACACTATTGTGATATATTATTAAAAGTAAGTAAAGAGCTGGTCATTGTGCTGCAGAGTGAGAAGCTGCTCTGCTCTGCTCTGCTTGCAGCTTTCAACCACGGAAATCCGTTGGTTCGTTATGATCAGAAGCACGGGCGGCCATGACGATGCGAAACGAAACCACAGTGCACAGCATGTTGTAGTCTAACCCATTCTGACCTGAGGTCAGATTCATACGAGGTTTCCACTGGACACACACCGGTCTGATTAACCCATTCTGACCTGAGATCAGATTTTTTTTTAAATGTCAGTCGTTCTTCGATTTTTCAAAAATAGCAGACCTACAAGCTCGTAGATCTGCTATTTTTCAATAGCTAAATCATAACATGATGCCAACACCAAAATGGGTTCCCGTTCAGAATGGGCTAAACAAACGGCCCGTCCACTTGCATTTGGGCTCAATTTCCCAGAAGCCCTATAGCAGCCCCAGGGGATGACTTGATTTCCAAGTTTCGTCATCATAACGCGACGGCCTCGTCACCAGGTCCCGGGGAACAAATCGGTTTTCTTTTTAATGTTTCTAAAACGGCGAATTAAACGCATTAAACAAATGGCGGGTTTAGCGCGCATAGCGCGGTGGAACCCCGGATTAAACAATTTAAAGCCCTGAAAGTGTTAAATAAAAGTGTGTGTGTTTGTGTTTTCTCTCTCAGCGCATTGTGAGACACAGTGAGCAGAGCATGATTGAAGATGATTTAGAATGAAGGACCGACGTCTTCCTCGCTGCCCCTCTTCATCGCGACGACGTCTCCTCATCACGGCTTCCATCTCCTCTTGTCTCTCCCGTCAGAGTTAATGTTATTTTTGTATTGTGTGTCACCATAGTCAAATTACTTCAGTGGTTCTCGAATCTTTTCATTTCAAGGACGCCCCGTAACTCGGAGAGCAAAAGAAGTTGCAGACCTGTAAAAGGTTCATTTGGTTCTGTCGGGTCCACTTAGTTCCATGTGTACACTGTCAAGAGTTACAGACCTGTAAGGTTCCATTTGGTTTCTGTGGGTCCATTTAGATCCATGTGTACGACTGTATGCTCTTACAGTTATACAGACCCGTAGAGGTCCATTTGGTTCCCTTTGTACATTCTCAAGAGTTACAGAACCTGTAAGGTTCCGTTTCCCCCTCGACGAACCTTGACCTGGCGCTGAGTTAATTGATATGTGTTCTGTGTTGCTTTCTAAATCATTTTATGACTTTCATGGGTATTGGAATCAAGTACTCAAAGATCCCGTCCATTATCCACCCACAATGCATCAGCACTCAGTGTTGGGCATTCAATTAAAGTAAAAGATATTGCTGTAATTGTCTCTCCCGATAACGTATAGTTTACAATTGCCAAAGTGGTAATTATATTACTTCTTGAAGTAACTCTGCTTTACTCTATTTTAGTTTGTTTGTTTATATAACTCATTTATACCTCAGTTTGATTTTAAAAAAAAAACAACACACATGTTATGTATACGGTTTATAGCTAAAATGACACAGACGCTTTCCCGGCTGAGATAAGGCCGGGGTCCCCCAGGGCTCTGTACTAGGACCACTGATATTTCCCTCAAATCTACACAAGTGTGAGCTTGATTTAGAGAGCTTGTAGATAGGTTATATTCACTGAGAAGCTTTATTATTACAGTAGTAATTGTAGCTTGCCCAACACTGACCCCTATGGCCATTTTGTGTCTTGTGGATGTTATTTTTTAACTTGGGCCTATCGGTTCCTGGACCTTTTCTCCATCGGTATGCCCGCTTGAATATCTTTAAAAGCATTTGCGGCCCACCCAGTGTTCAGATAGGTGGGTCACTTGCATTTTCAGGGCTTTTTTTTGTTTGTTTTTTTTCAATCGATTTGTGCTCTGGCTTGGATCAGTGGAACTGATCCCTGTTTAATAAGACAAATATGCCCTTAATGCATTATGCTTGCCCTGTGTAACTAATTTTTTTAAACTAACTTTTTATTTATTTTTCTTTCACTCGATAGGAACCTCCTCTGTTCACAAGTTGATGTCATATGTCCATGTTTGGCTCAGCCCTATGAAGTGAGTAATGTGCTACTGCTAACTTAAAAACAGCGGAATACTTACTATGCTTAATATGACCATCAGAACTATTTTAAATACTTTTTATTGGCACAGACATTCCATATTTATGGGGCTGGGCCACACGGACAAGTGACATCAACGTGCAACTGGAGTTGTCTATTCCGTGAAAGATGTGCTATTTCTAAAATAGTTTTAATTTTTAATTTTAGCTATTGAGGGCAATGTATAGAATGTCTAAAAGACATGTTTGGCTTATTAGCCAGGGATAATTTTAAGTTACTATCACAATGAGCATTTATTTTTTTCAAGGTTGTAAAAGATTATTATTGTTATTCATGTGATAATATCATCGTTTAACTTGTTGGAGGGGGCCACTTGCATTACCCTCACGACCCACCAGGGGGAATCGCTGCTGTATGATTTTGATTTTCTGTTGGTGTGGAGGATGGGTCAGAGATGTTCGATGTTTTACACGCAGCATTTTGGTCTCCATAGCAACCTCTGGTTTTTCAGTCACCAGAGTACCGATTGCACAGGAAGTTATTTCTGGAAGAAAACACAAACGCATCAAAACTATTTATTGTTTGGTTTCTTTTGGTTTTCACATTATAAAGGTGTTTGACTGTTCTGTGCGTCTGAAGAGTTGGTGCCTCTTTAGAGGAAAACGGGAATTAAAGAAGTGAAATAATCACGTTGTATTTCAGGTTTATTTACTGTCGGTACTTAATTCCAAATGTGTTTTGGTTAAAACAAAAAGTGAATTGTTAAAATGTTAAAGCACTATTCTGAGTGTTTGTTCAGTTAAACAGGAGTTTATCTATCCATTTTTGGGTTGCAAAACGTGTGTGTGTGTGTGTAATGATGAGAATGTCTCATTTTAATGCACAGAATATTTGGTGGATCATCTGGCCAAAAATACACCCACAGGAGGAAGAATAAGAATTAATAGTTCATTAAAAATAATGTGGACAACATCTTATTCAACGAGAGGGTCTGAGAGGCTAAATAAATGCATAATAAATCGTGCTAATGGATCCTTAACATGAAAGGGTTGAAAACCACTGCCCTAGCAGTGCCCTTTTCCTCTTTGCAGACGAGTATGGCTGCGACTGAGGCTAATGCCCTAAGCTAAGGTAGACTCACTCGTCCCTACACACTTGTTTTGAGCATATAGATAAATATTAAAATATAAATATAAATATTAAATAAATGGGCACTGGATGAGAGGGGAATCCAGCTGGTGCCGTCTATTATTTATAAATATATCTTAGCTAAATATAATGGCCCTGAATATATCTATGCTCAAATCGATTGGAAGTGCGTATAGGGCGAGTGGCGATCAGGAGCTATAGTTTCAAAGGGGGGGCCCTGATGAGTACATTATTAGGCTATAGGCTTCTCTACACTAGCATGACGGGTCATTTTGACCTTTTTTGAGAATTATTTTTTGTGTTGGGGACAAAACAAACATTAATTTATCTTCATTGTCAATGGCGTTTTTAAAACAAACATTAAACCATGCGCCCCTCAGAAATAATGAAATAATATTACGTATAGCTTATTGCTGCTCATCAGAAATGGAAATTCTAAAACAAAACGTAAAGATATCTTGTATAATGAACAATTTACAATTTAGGCATTTAGCAGACGCTCCTAATTCAGAGCGATTTACATTAAGCAATAACAAAAAGCATGTCATACATCACATATATATATATAAAAAAAAAGTTATCATGAAACATGCGTAAGCTAAGAACGTAACAGCGGAGTATCTATATATCATATCATTAAACTATATATGGAAACTATACATACTATATTATATATTATACATGTGTAGGCTACTATAAAGTGCTATGACTACATAACATGCTATTCTAGTGCTATCTACGTAGCAGATATATAGACATTGCACATGCAGGCACGACAAGTACATAATAGGTACAGTATTAACAGGTATGTATAGGGGCGGTAGTGGCAGGTAGAGTGGTCGTCTTGGAATCCCAAGATTCCACGTTTCATCCCCGGCTTCCATGTGACTTGTTTTTGTGTTTAGACTTATTTCAAACACATCCAATTCCAATCTGTATATGTGGCACAGATCTTGGATCATGTGACTGGCTGCATTCTAAATGGGGCCACAGTGTCCTTGAGCAAGACACATATACTGAACCGCTAACTGCTCCCGGTGAGCAGGTTGGTGCCTTCATGGTTTTTCCTCCGCCATCAGTGTGTGAATGGGTGAAATATTTGCTATAGCGCTTTGGAGAAAATGCTATATAAATGCAGTATACCACAAGTAAGACGCGCAAACGCGGGAAGCGAACGCAGCTCGTACATATTTGGGGTTTAAGATTTTTTTTTAAGTTACGTTTTTTTTAAGTTAAGGTGTGTGTGTGTGTGTTATTTTTTTTAAGTTATCTTTTTTAAGTTAAGTTTTTTTTAAGTTAAGTTTCTTTAAGTTAAGGTGTGTGTGTGTTATTTTTTTTATTTTTTTTTAAGTTAAGTTTTTTTTTAAGTTAAGTTTTTTTAAGTTAAGGTGTGTGTGTGTGTGTGTGTGTGTTTTGTGTGTGATACAGCTGCGCCCTCTGGTGGCGGGCAGGTGGTGTAACAGCGGGACAGACAGACACACAGACAGACATGATCTGCTAGGTCTCATAGTTGGTGCTCACCACAACTAATTCAAATAGGGTAACAATAATACAAGACAAGGATGATCCCTGTGTGCGTATATCCTTGCATCCTTGCATGGCTGTCCGTATTTCCCCACCTAACATCTCAAGAACCTACACGACTTCATTTGCTGTGAGCATCGATCGCCAAGGAAGGACCCAGGGGAATGATGTGCTATTGTGCTTGTTTGTGTGTCGTTGATTTTCCAGAATATTATTGCGAACGCAGTGAGCACTTACTATGAGACCTAGCAGATCATGTCTGTCCGTGTGTGTGTGTCCGTGTGTCCCCCCTTTGTGCCCATATATGGAGCTGAGTGATTCGTTTGTGATTGATGCAACACACTCCATATTTGGACGTATAGCTGCTTTGGGGACTCCTTATATGGTTATGGCTAAGTTAAAAACTTAACTTAAAAATAACTTAACTTAAAAATAAAATATCTTAAAAATAAATCTTAAAAAAACCCAAATATGTACGAGCTGCGTTCGCTTCCCGCGTTTGCGCGTCTTACTGGTATCTATAAATCCATAAATCTAATATGCCCATATACAATATGTCTGTCTGTCTGTCTGTCTGTCCGTCTGTCTGTGTCCCTATTATGCCCAAATATGGAGATCTCTGATGTCATCAATCATGGCTTGACGTACAAATGCTATCCTAATGGATCCAGCTTGACAACCGGTGTTGCATAACTGGAGGGAAATGTTCCTATAGCGGGCACCGGTCCCAATGCCCATGAGCCTAGTACTTTAAAACCCTTGGGTTGACTTGACATCCGCTCCTCAAGGTGTGCACATATACATGTCGGAATTAGAATCGACCGCATTAGCACGGCGTTATTTAACCGGGCATATAACACTATAGATCCATGTTTTGTTATTGTTATGAAATCATCAAAAATATATAGGCTTTGTACATTTTCAACATGTCGGATGCTTTGCTTTGCTGGTGCACGGACCAGTTACACAACGGCTTTGGCCTGGAGGCGGCCGAAGGCATCGCCCGGTACATTTTATCTATCGATAGTGCCGATGAGATGGCGGAGTACGTGGGAGACCTTCTCCAGGGGACCGATGGGAAGAAGAGGGAGTTTATGGGCGAGCTCCTGAGTCGCCGACAGGCTACAGGTAACCACGGCCTTTTCCCGGTCGCGAAGTCTCGGCCCGGACCAGATTCCTCCGACGGTACAGAGAAGAAGCCAAAGCGTAAGGGCCGAAACAAGCACGAGGCGATGGCATTAACGAACCACGCGGAACCTGGAGTAGAAGTCGTCAAAACCCCCATTGGCCCGAGGAAGGCCCAAGAAAGGAATACTTCCACTTCCACGTCAAAGAAGAAAAGTACGTTTGTGAACATTTACGCCAAAGAGGGACAAGACAAATTGGCTATAATTCTGCCTGGGCGCCACACCTGCGAGTGTCTGGCCCAGAAGCACGGCCTCGTCAATAACTGCCTTTGTTGTGGCCGCGTCGTGTGCGAGCAAGAGGGCTCTGGCCCCTGCCTCTTCTGTGGACGCCTGGTCTGCACCGACGAGGAGCAACAGCTCCTGCAACGAGACTCCAATAAAAGCCAGAAACTGCGAAAGAAACTGACGGGAGAGTGCTCAGATGGAGACCGTCTCCCACACCGAGAGGCTCGCACGGAGGCGGGCCTAGAGAAGGCCATCCAACACAAGGAAAAACTGCTGGAATATGACAAGAACTGTTTAAGGAGAACTCAGGTTCTGGACGACGAGTCGGACTATTTCGGCGTCGACTCCAACCAATGGCTATCGCCCAGTGAGCGCGGCAAGCTGAGGAAGGAGGAGGAAGAGCTTCGAGAACTCAGGGACACGTCCCGGAGGAAGGACAGGAGGAGGATCACGTTGGACTTCGCCGGTCGTCGAGTAATAACCGACGAGGGAGCTGACCTCAGCCGGTGCCACGACGAGCCGCGCGAGACCGTCGAGGCCAACATGAACGCTGCAGGCGCTCGACCACGGTCGCCGTCGCCACACCCCGAGGGCCGAGGCGTGCGTCGAAACGTCCGAGAACTGATCAACCCCAACATTGTACAGGCTGCGCCGGAGTGGGTGGACGGCGGCGAGAAGAACCACAGGCGGAACCAAAAGAAAGGAATCGGTTCCGTGGAAGACGACGACGAGGCGGCGGCGGCGGCGGCGGCAGAGCGCTCCAGACTGAGACTGCAGGACCGCCGAGAGCTGCAGTCTGAGATGGCCGACGGGGGCGGCGGCTGGTGGTGCCTCGGCGGCGTGCAGCGCCAGCCCCGGGCCTCCTCGCTGCAGCTCACCACCGGGGGCGGCGTCGAGAGGGCGGCGGAGGAGGAGGGGCGAGACTGGTGCACGTCCCACCGCGGTCGCCTGTGGATGGCCGCCGCGCGGTCCGTTTGTCTTTCGTCTTGCGCCGACCCCCCCACCCCACCACCCCCCCACACCCAGGAGCTGACGGTGAAACTCCCCGCTTAAAGGTAGAGTATAAGTGATTTCACTCAAAAAACCTTAGCTTTCGTTTTTGGCTGTGGGACCTATAAGCCTTCGTCCAATCAGGATAGAGAGTCAAAAATGAAACCTACGTTTTTTTTTTGACCCCCAGGGGTTAACTGGGGACAGGGAGGAACTCCTTATATGGTCAGCACAGTAGAGAGGATTATCACAACAAAACAAAAAAATAAGTGATATTTGAATTAAGTGAAATCACTTACTCTACCTTTAAAAAGGGGAAGCACAAGATCTGGAGAGTCGGTGCCACCGGGGTGCCAAGAAAGGGGCTGGTTCCGTCAGAACAGAGATAAAGTCTACACAGTGCAGGCAGGGGAAACGTGAATGAATAGACGCACTCGTTTTTTTTTTTTTTGATAGATTTTCAGGCCTGAAAATCCAGTCCTATATATATAAATATATATATATTGCACTGCTCAGAGCATGCACCATTGAAATGTTAGACACTGCTGTGTATAGTGTCCACGTTATGTGATATGTATAGGTTTGTTGGTCTGACTATTAATATTGTCATGGCAGACCCTTGGACAGCATGTGTGACTATTTTGCTGTAGATTGGAGCAACAGCATGCCTGTGGCCCCCCGCGGGCCCCCCTAACACATGGCCCCTGGGTGTGACTCTTGTCCTCGCGGACCCCTGACCAGTGTCGGTGCCATGTCGTAGCATTGGATTAACAATGCGCCTCACAGGTCTGCATTTTACATCTGTGACATACATGTCGACCGTCCACCCACCCTGCTATAGAGCGCCGCAGTCCCGCCCCCTTTCAGAAAAGCGAGTGGCCCAGGAAGTGGAAGCCCCATGCATTCTCCCATCGGCACTTTTAATATAATTTATTTAAAGACGGTTACGCCGCGGACAAAGCCAATTCGGATCGTGACGAATCATGACAATGAACACAATATTTTGGGCCGATCAAATAATTTATAAGACGAAAAATAAAACAAATAGTGTTGTCTCCTGACTTTCTTTTCTTCTTTCTAATGATTTGATCGTCCCAAAATATTGTGTTCATTGTCATGATTCGTCACGATCCGAATTGGCTTTGTCCGTGGCGTAACCGTCTTTAAATAAATTATATTAAAAGTGCCGATGGGAGAATGCATGGGGCTTCCACTTCCTGGGCCACTCGCTTTTCTGAAAGGGGGCGGGGACTGCGGCGCTCTATAGGCAAGTTTACTATAGACTTGATTACTTCATGGTGGTACAATTACTTGTTATCCTTTTAATGTTAAAAGGATATAACACAAAATGCCCTGAGGGCTTTTTTCCATTAAAAAAAAAAACAGCTATTTTTTGGTGAACGACACTGGCATGCAAACCAAGTATAAATCGGAGCCATTGAAAGGAGAGTTCTGCCAGTGAGGGGGGGCAGAAAACAGCCCGGTCACATGGTCCATGTAACTCGTTTGTCTTATAAGCCTGCATGATAACCTTCCCGGTTCAGGCTGCTGTCACTCTTCTTCGCCAATAGGAAAGTCTATGTATAGAACCAGTAAGACGCGCAAACGCGGGAAGCGAACGCAGCTCGTACATATTTGGGTTTTGGACGTATAGCTGCTTTGGGGACTCCTTATATGGTTATGGCTGAGTCATGGTGACGTATTGATGCAACACACTCCATATTTGGACGTAGCTCCATATATGGGCAAAAAAGGGTCGGACACACGCACGGACGCACGCACGGACAGACATGATTTGCTAGGTCTCATAGTAAGTGCTCACTGCGTTCGCAACAACCTCTAAATGCCTGATACTGTACTAGCCATACACACCAAAACACATCTGTTGTGCTCAGGAATGTGCTCATCTGATGATTGGCTGAGCACAGAATGTGATGTACAGTATGACGATAAGAGCGCTGCTCACTTCACACAAGTGTGATTTTTCTTCTTCTTCTTTTGAGTACCATGCAGGAGAAAAGTGGCCTCAATCACAACGTCTACTATACTTGTGGAGACATTGCTTGTCCTCACAAGTATAGTAATACAAACGCGGTATACAAACGCCCAGTCTGCACTCATCGTTCATCAGCTGGTCGACCCTTAACCACAGCGCTCTCCAGTTGGCGGGTCAAACAGTGATTGGTCAAATCACTCTCATCAAGGCTTCCGGCTATTGTCCTATATATTTGGCCGCGGATCCATATGGACACGTTGTGAGCTTGTAGCTCGGCTATTTTAGAACTTTTATTCATAAGGTTTAAAGTCCTCTGGTATAGGGGCCGCGCGGTGCCACAGTCGGTATAGTGCTGTCGCCTCACAGCTAGAAGGTCCTGGGTTCGATTGCCACTGGGCAAGGTGGGGCTGGCGAAAGGGCCTTTCCGTGTGGAGTTTACATGTTATCCCCGTGTCCCCCTAGGGTAGATACCCTCACAGAAAACATGCAGTAATCCTGGTCTCTAAAACTGCCTCCCCCCCTGGCCAGCGGGGGGCGCCTGATGGAGGGGGAAAGGAACTGGTCGGAATAACGTGTTCCTTCCACGCGCTATACGTCCAACCAGGGAAAAGAAGCAGCTTGGACTCCTCATGCATAGAAGGAGGCAGAGGAAGGAAGGATTACATTAGATAATTGGCACTGGGTGAAACAAACTGGGTTGCAAAATCGTGGGATAAAAGAATCATTAAAATAAATAATAATAATTAAGTCCTCTGGTTTTCATCTGGCCACACCGCTCCGGGGGTCAGTGAGGGCTGAAATGTGGCGTTGGTGTTGAGCTGCAGGGAAGCTTGTTCCATCCAGTTCTATATTCTTTCCTCCAGGATTGGAGGCGATCAGACCCACTCTAACAGTATAACCAGTGCTGTAAAGTAACAGAGTATTATTCACTGTAAGTACTGTACTTGTGAGGTTGTAGATCGGCTATTTTTATACATCTGAAAACTTTGTACCCAAAGTACATTTTGATGCCAATACTCTTGTACTTTATGTTGAATTCCGGACTTTTACTTCTAGGGCACTTTTATTGCAGTATTGATACTTTTACCTATGTATGTATGTACAAATTGTGAGTACTTTTTTCCCCACCGAGTATAACAACTTCAACTGTTGTAGTAGCAGCAGTGCTGGACCAATTACTCACATGTTGGACTAAATGAGGACCACTTCAATCATTTTCAACCGTGCCATATAACCCATTCTGAGCGGGAACCCATTTTGGTGTTAGCACTATGTTATGCTTTAGCTATTGAAAAATAGCAGATCTACAAGCTCGTAGCGCGCCACCGAGTGGCGCGCTACGAGCTTGTAGGTCTGCTATTTTTGAAAAATCGAAGAACGACTGACATTTTTAGAATCTGATCTCAGGTCAGAATGGAAAACTGTCAGGATGTAGAAGACATTTTTTTTAATCTGATCTCAGGTCAGAACGGAAAACTGTCAGGATGTAGAAGACATTTTTTTTAATCTGATCTCAGGTCAGAACGGAAAACTGTCAGGATGTAGAAGACATTTTTTTTAATCTGATCTCAGGTCAGAACGGAAAACTGTCAGGATGTAGAAGACATTTTTTAGAATCTGATCTCAGGTCAGAACGGAAAACTGTCAGGATGTAGAAGACATTTTTTTAAATCTGATCTCAGGTCAGAACGGAAAACTGTCAGGATGTAGAAGACATTTTTTTAGAATCTGATCTCAGGTCAGAATGGAAAACTGTCAGGATGTAGAAGACATTTTTTAGAATCTGATCTCAGGTCAGAACGGAAAACTGTCAGGATGTAGAAGACATTTTTTAGAATCTGATCTCAGGTCAGAATGGGATAATTGGTCCTCAATAAGGCTCATTGTAAGACGGTACCATTTCTGTCCACTCTCAGAGGAGGGCTGACATTTCGGAGCCCATGTCTGCCAATGCAATGTCATCATCGCTGGGGCTTCCAAGCTCAAGGAGCTTATACAGACTTTTTTTCCCCAATTTTCCTGGAAAGTCATTAATACAAAAAGAAACCTGTCTGATGATGTAACTGGCAGCGTGTGTGTGTGTGTGTGTGTGTGTGTGTGTGTGTGTGTGTACGTGTGTATGTGTGTGAATGAGCGAATGTGTACACGTGAATGTAAAGCGCTTTGGATAAAAGAGTGATTGATTGAATACTTTATTATCATGCTTATCAAGTACCCAAAGTAAAAGTATTCATCATGCAGAATGTCCTATTTCACAAGTCATCACACGATCTTTTGCAAAAAGCTGATCTACAAAGTACAAACACACAGCACGTCACCATTGTTGACAGCTTGTTGATCTGCTATTTTCAAATGGCCCAACGTTTAAATAGGCCTGAAAGTTGTTATTTTTACGACCTCATGACCCTATATATGGGGTCTTGGCTCCCAAAGGAGTAATATATGTTGTGGCTGTCGAGGATCACAAACAAATTCAGGCAAAAATGTGTACATTTATTGAGAAAAGCTTCACAATAAAACAGGGCAAGCGTGTGTATATATATGTCATCAGGGTGGCCAATGCTAAAAGAAATAACAAACAAAACTCCCCCCAACCCTACCTAGAAAAAAAACACCCCCACAGACCGTGGCAGTCAGAAGTTGGATTTGCGTCCAGCAGGTGGCAGCCATGTCACGTACTTCTCTCGTTCCAATTTCACGCATGCGCACACCACTCGTGCTCATACACCTACATCACAAACAAACAAACAAACAAACAGGTACACGGACATTGCTGGATGTAGGAGTGGTTGCACCACTCAAAAAGACAATCCTAAACTACACCAAAAAGAAAATCACAATCTATAGGCTCCCTGACTAAACAGAAAACAATGGGGTCAAAACTGGGGCACCAAAAGAAATAGCATAGCACACCCTTACCATAATACAGCTTCCCTTGGTTTTTTTGGGATACTTGGGACAGTGGTTTATGAGTTGAGTTGATTAGGGTAACTTTGGCTAACAACTTTGTCAGACTATAGTGACTTTATCTGACTAATTATTTGTTTCACTGGGAAAACAGAACAAACAGGGTCTCCGCAGTGGCGTTTGCATGTGGTGGTGTTTTGGTACAATGGCAGAAAGAGAGCTTGTGGGCTGTTCTCCTTTTATACTGGTTGGTGATGACGAGGCCCAGGTGTGTCACAATCTCCACGACACGCCTCCAATCTCTACTGCCACTCCCACCATCCATCATCATCAGTATACTGGAAAACACTAAAAGTGATGGGTTATGCACAGACCAAAGCAACACTAGGGCCACATAGGACCGTATAACAGTGGCTAATTCATGTTTTTGTAATAAAATCTACAAAGTAAGAAGTATAGAAACTTTGGAAAAGTAAGTAAAAGTACAGTAGACCACCTCTAAAGTGTACTTGAGTACTTGAGTACCGGTACTTAGTTAATCTCCACCACTGCCTATAGCCCTAAAAGTACATTGGGTTCATATATATATATATATATACACACACACCGGTGTATATATACAGTATATACACACACCGTATATCTAGGTGTGCCCCGAGATTTTTAGGCTATGAAAAGTGTGCCCTGGGACAAAAAAGGTTGAGAAACACTGCCCTAAAGCATATCAATGTGTGTGTCCTGAGTCCTCTACGTGAAGAAGGCCCCTGTTCTTACCATGGTATGCTACAAACACTGCCTCGCAGTCTCCAGCAGGGGTAGCTGTTGCTCCAGCACAACGCTCGCACAACACACACACACACACACACACACACACACACACACACACACACACACACACACACACACACACACACTGAGAACACACTTCCTCACTCAAGTCGTAACAGACAAACGTAGAGAGTAACACACACTTCTGGCAAAACAACACACACACACACACACACACTCTCACGTTGAAGTTTGTTAATGAGCTAATTTGAACAATCACAAACATACTGTATTAGATGATATTGATTGATTGAAAATTGTTTGCATAATGTTTGCATAATAGGTACAGTTCAAGCAAAGTGCAGGTCAATACAAAATCGGCTAAGAGGATAAAACCCGGAAAAAGCACCAAGACCTGTTTACATAAGGGTCCTCCATTTTCAATTCCTCAAAACATTTAAAGGTATACACTTCTACGCAAAGATATATATATAGTGACATCATTAACCATGGATTTGATCAAACTAGATTTCAAATGTTGTATTTAGATTTATATTAACGCTGGAATGGCTTCCATTATAGCATGCTACGTACGTTGCTAACCTTACAGGAATAGAAGGCCTGCAGTGTCTACTTGCTTGGATTCCCCATTGATGAAGTCACATGGTAGGCAGGTTTCTGAATTGTCCACAGCCCTCCCGAGTGAATAGAAGAAAAAAAAAATATTACAATGAGCATCAGTGAGCACTGCACCGATTACATGAACACACAGTTTGAAAATCGGCGAAGTCATCCTTTAATACAAACGGGGTGGTTGTGTTTGGTCTCCCTGCTCTTCTATTCTCCATATACAGACCGCGGCCATCTTACCGTATACGTTTTTTTTTTTAATATATTTTTTATCCCACGATTTTGTAACCCATTTTTCACCCCTGTGTCAATCATCTACTGTGATCCTGGGCTCTACACACCCTCCGCCAACCTGGGGAGAGCAACGGACTTAACTCATGCTTCCTTCATGCTTGAGTGCCCAAGTTGCTCCTTTACACCTGACAGGGGGTAGTTTCCCTGGTTGGACGTATAGTGCGTGGAAGGAACACGTTATTCCAACCAGTTCCTTTCCCTTCCATCAGGCGCCCCGGCTGGCCAGGGGGAGGCAGTTTAGAGACCAGGATTACTGCATGTTTTTGTGAGGGTACCTACCCTAGGCGGGGACATGGGGAGAACATGCAAACTCCAACTCCACACAGAAAGGCCCTTTCGCCAACCCCGCCTTCGGCTATGGGCACTGATGACGCGGGGGAGGAAACGCGCCGCCAGCACCCACAGCGTCCCGAGCGGGAATCGAACCCAGGACCTTCTATAGCTTACCGTATAAGTTAATGGCAAGGGGCTACCTATAGGTGGCGGTGCAGCTTCCAATGGCAGTCCATTCATCCAAACAGAAACGTCTGATTGCATTAAACAACGTCCTAAACTCACCAACATTGCAGCTGCATTACGGAAAGCTTGAATTCTTTTCTCTTTCTATCCTCAAAGTGTTTGTTTCATATAAACATCCACTGTAGACATGGTATATGAGCTATTCTTTGTGTGCTGGAGTTTGGAAGTGCTCGTTAGATATATCACTCAACAGCCCATGTGTGTACCACCAGTTTTGAATTAAGCAATGTTATACACGAGAGGGTGTTGTTTAACGTGATTGTTGCCACGACAGTGATGCCGGTATAGGGGGGCAACGAGACGAAGTTATTTTCTTTTTTTCAGATTTTTTTTGGGGATTTAGAAGCCCTTTTTTTTGTATCGACCTCAGTCCAAAATGGGTTTAAGGCAAGGCTTTTTTTCCCCCTCAGTATTATCTCAGTTAGATCACCGGTTGTGACAGTCCCAGGAGAGTGGAAGAGTGGTGAGCGCCTTGCTTGCATGGCAGATGAGCCAGTTTGGTCAGCATTAAAAGAACGAGCCCTTTCCAAGGATTAGAGGGGGGGGGGGGGGGGCTGTTCAAACTATAGCCAACCTACGTGGCTATATGTATGTGCCTGCAGCCTCCCCTCCCGCCTGCAGAAGACGGTCACCACATTTGGATTGGTTATAGGCAAATACAACGTTCACTCCCACTCCTGTACCAGATTTCCTGGGCACTTCTCCCAGGCTTTTGTTTCTCTCTCTCTCTCTCTCTCTCTCTCTCTCTCTCTCTCTCTCTCTCTTGAAACCAAATGGCGGATTCGAATGAAAATCAACCCATAATCACCAGTATATATAGGTTACTTATCACTCGGATGCAATCAAGCCAGCAGGCTCACCTGTGCTTACAGGAAACACAGAGACGTCTCTATAGTGAGGCCAGGGCCTCACTCACACCTTCGCATCTATAGCATTCAACATTGTTGGCTGCTATAGATGTAAACAAAGGGTTAAGTGTCATGGCCGCCCCCGATGCATTTCCAATGGAAGTCACATGGTTTGACACAACATTTTTGTCGTACGGCTTTCGGCTGTGTTTCGACTGCCCCCCCCTCCCCCTCATACAACACAAATGTTGTGTCAAACCATGTGACTCCCATTGGAAACGCATTGCGAGCCTGCATCAGTAAACAAGTCGCATGCATCAGCTATACACAACAATCTGTTGTGAAGGTGTGAGTGAGGCCTATATATAACTCTGCGGCTCAAATGCCAAATAAATAAGATACGGAAAAGGGTTGAGAACCACTGATCTTTGGTATAACTCGGCCGGGGATTGAACCCCTGGCCTTATAGTCCCCCGTCTCGGGGCGGATACTCCGACCACAGGGTTAGATATAGCCGGCTGTGAGGAAAGCAGAAAGGGTTACAACGAGGGAGGGGTTTCCAGCAGGAAGGGGGGGGGGGGGGGTTTCCCTCCGAAGCAGAAGACAAGTGTTGGATGTTTGGATTGCACAGCGCTGTTTGTTCCTCTGCTGGTTGCCGTGGCAACAGGGGTGGGGAACGTAAACATGGCCATGTTTAGTGGAGAGGACGACATTAACACGACAACGTTATACCCCTTCTCGCACGCTCGCACGCACGCACGCACGTATGCTCGCATAATACACAATTACACACACACATCCAAGCCAAGCATGCATGCACACACGCAAGCACGCGTGCGCACACGCACACGCACACACACACACACACACACACACACACACACACACACACACATACACACATGCACAAAGCGAACTATTATGCTTGGCATGCCAAAAACCTCCCACTTAAGGGGGTGGAAAGGGACTAAGTATACATTTACTCAAATTGCATACTGTATTATGTACACATTTTGTCACTTTTACACGTTTAGTTTAGTCCCATATACATACTTTGGCTGTTCAAAACAGTCGATCGTTGTGAGCTATATATAGCAGATCAGAAAGATGTTGGTCAAAAACAAGTTAACAACCAGACTTTAGGCCTACAGATACGGGGCACGCTGCATGCTGGGCTGAAACCAGCAGGCTATAGTACTGCTGCTGACCGCATTACGGGTGTCCCTGCATGCATACGCATGAATATCTTTGTGGTGTCAACTGGAATTCACTGGTAATCATCCGATCTCACTGCAATGTTTATCGTCGCATATGCATGACATGTCGGCTATATACATGGAAACCTCTCATCTTCCATAATTTTAACTTGCTTTTTCCTAAATGTATATATATAACGCCCGCCTCGATACCTCGGCGCACAAAAGCATGGAAAGGAGCAGAGCCAAGCTCGTGTGTGCGCGCGCGCGCGTGTGTGTGTGTGTGTGTGTGTGTGTGTGTGTATATATGCACGGGGATTTAAGTGTCGAGGAATGCCGAGTTTGACCTGTTAACCTCCCACCCACATTTTACCATGAGGCCGGGGCTCCAGTATAGGAAGGAAAAGAGGCCACTTTCAGTGGGAGGAGGAGGTGTGTGTGTGTGTGTGCGTGCGCGCGCGCGCGCGTGTGCATTTGGGAGACTCAGTCATCATGACCCTGGGAAAATGCAGTTAAAGGGACACTTCACCCTTTTTGCAAAATTAATGACGTTTAGAAGCTTTAGAACACTTTCCTGGGGGTCTTTATGTGTGTAATATGTGGTTTTAGATATTTTGGATTGTAGCAGTGAGCCTGTTGTCTCTGATGTCATGGACTACTGGGCTCACTTCCTTCCTGGACTACATGTTGTCTCAGTAAGACAGCTCTCCCCCCTATCCACAAGGAGGAGCAGTGCACCAAAGAATTATGGGAATTGTAGTCCAGGAAGGTAGTGAGACCAGTGTCCATGACATCAGAACAGTGAACAGGCTCACTGCTACAATCTAAAATATCCAAAACCACATATTACACACATAAATATCCCCAGGAAAGTGATCTAAAGCTTCTAAACGTCATTAACATATATTTTCATTTTTAATGACTCACAGTGCATTTAGATTAGTTACTTTACTATTATTGCTCCATTATTATGGGAGTATATTATGACATGTGAGATTGCGCAGCGTGCTCTAAATGCGCCTGCGAGGCATTGTCGTTGCTGTGTCGATAAGAAGCGCATGCACAATATGCGCACTGACTGTCATCTCACATGTCTCACAGGCAGGCCGACAGCCGACAGCCCCCTATATGGATTGGGTTTCGCATAATACTGTATACGGCTTCAGAAAGATTATGTCAGCGGAAAGCTAAGCCCCCACACCACCCCCACCACGTATACAGTAAGTATACACTGGAGTATACGTATACTGTATACGCGCGCAGCCGCCACGCACATCAACAGAGACGGGGGTGCTGCCGTGTTGATTTCCATCATCGGGTATTACTATAATCATATTATTATATATGTTATTATAAAAGTGTAATCTTTGCAGTAAGTATATACACGTCAAGTCGTACGATTTGTGACACACGTTGTACCGCAGTGAAATGCGCGCGTTTTGATTGGTTTATTAGTTGTTTATTAAATGGTCTATACCTCTTGACAGCAATCGAATCTTTGCGGAATGTCTGATATATGGCACTGCACTGGACATCTATACAACATGGCCTTATAGCTACACAATTAAGGCTTGGAAGAAAAAGAAGACATTTGGTTCAATCATTTTGCCCTGCGTTGCGCAAATGCATTGATATGTTTTGATGAATTAATTCATTAAGAACTGAATGTATTCTTTCTTTTTTTCCCCTTTTTTATCCACACGCAGGCACACACGCACGCACGCACGCACGCACGCACGCACGCACGCACGCACGCACACACACACACACGCACACACACACACACACACACACACGCGCGCACACACACACACTCACACACACACACACGGATAAAGGAATGTGTGTCATTGTACATGCTTAGCTGTAATCCTGCAGTGTTTGTGTCTGCGTGTGCGGCGTATACTCCACTCTACTCTATGTCATGTGACGTCTGTTGACAGTCTGTCACAGCAGAGCTGTAAATACCTCGCTGTGCTGACAATGAGTCTGACACACACACACACACACACACACACACACACACACACACACACACCAGACTAGACCACAGTATGTAGGTCAGGGTTAATGTCAGGTATATAGCGCCACATATAGTAGTTGGTAAGCTCTGGCCGAGCCATGTGGCCCATATAGGGCAGGAGCCTATCTCCTGTCTCTGTGGCGTGAGGTGGGTTGATGTCACCCAGCGGCCATGATGATGAAGACACCAGTATGTTTGTCGTACCACTTTTAGTTTTTATACATTCTAAGGTTTTTTATATTTTATATTCAGGGGGCAGAGAAGCCAATAGTGTCTGAAGCCAGTAGGAAATCCTGACTTCCTGAAAGTCCATATAATGGCCTGTTGTGGCGCTGCTGTCATTGGGCCCCAAAAAACCCCCATAGAGCTCCATAGAGGTCCATGTATTTGGGCCCAACTTCACCTGGACTGTATTGGTAACAAGAATACTCGGCACATTTACCCTTTTTGCCGACTTATCAAGATAAGTCGGCAAAACGTGTAGAAAACTCGGCAGACTCTTAAGAAGAATCGCCGCGCAACGACTCTTCTTCAGATTCTGGCAAGTTTTCTGCACGTTTCGGGGCACTTTCAGCAGCTGCAGCTGCAAGTTTCTGAATGTTCTCAATCTGATCTACTAGCTCACAACGTGCGCTCACGAACACATTAAGAATAAATCAGGCACATTATGTGCACTTTCAGCAGCTGCAACGATGCTAAAGCAACAAAACCAAAACAAACCAGGGTTGCCACATATTGTAAGAGTGTGAAGTGTGCATCTCGTTAGTTAGCCTATTCTGTACTGTTGTAGTAGGCTAGCTATTCATTGAGAAATGCGAGGCCCTGTGCTTTATAATTTGTTAATATCCAAAACTATACAAAAAAACATCACATTTCTATCTATAAGGACAAAGAGCAAAGAGCAAAAATTGCTCTTTTGCAATGTGAAAGAAATGCCACCGAATTCTTAATTATTTTCCTTCTCTATATGGGCACACTTGCTTTTATTGATCTGCTGTCTGTCAGCGTGCATGGTCATCATGCAGTAGCTATGCGCGCTCCAGTGGCGAGATTTCTTCCCCTTTCGGCGACTCTTCGTCACTTTCGGATCGAGTTCTCAGACAGAACTCGGATCCGAAAGTGACGAAGAGTCGTCGAAAGGGGAAAGAAATCTCGCCAAAGATGAAGAAGAGTCGGCGGGCCGAGTTCTCCAGTATTCACTTGTATTACCTTAATAAACATGGGCCATGAATACTTTCCGCTTCCAGTCACTATAGTTTTTAAAGTCTCATTTCTCATGTCATAGTAAATATTCTTTTTGGAAAATGATGGTCCCGTTTATTTAAAAGAAAATGAATACAGTCGAGTATGTTCTGAGGGGCGTGGCTATACCGTATGCGTCCCGCGTGCGTCCCGGTTTGTATACCTTTTGGCCAACCAAACCACGCACAAAGCTGGAGGGCTGTGTTCCTCTCAATTGTCACTCCATATGCAGGTATAAACTAGGTCTTCTGCAGGCATCACTCCATACAGGTGTATAAACTATAGGTCTTCTGCAGGCATCACTCCATACAGGTGTATAAACTATAGGTCTTCTGCAGGCATCACTCCATATGCAGGTATAAACTATAGGTCTTCTGCAGACATCACTCCATACAGGTGTATAAACTAGGTCTTCTGCAGGCATCACTCCATACAGGTGTATAAACTAGGTCTTCTGCAGGCATCACTCCATACATGGTGTATAAACTAGGTCTTCTGCAGGCATCACTCCATACAGGTGAATAAACTGATCTGCAGGCATCACTCCATACAGGTGAATAAACTGATCTGCAGGCATCACTCCATACAGGTGAATAAACTGATCTGCAGGCATCACTCCATACAGGTGTATAAACTAGGTCTTCTGCAGGCATCACTCCATATGCAGGTATAAACTATAGGTATTCTGCAGGCATCACTCCATACAGGTGTATAAACTAGGTCTTCTGCAGGCATCACTCCATATGCAGGTATAAACTATAGGTATTCTGCAGGCATCACTCCATACAGGTGTATAAACTAGGTCTTCTGCAGGCATCACTCCATATGCAGGTATAAACTATAGGTCTTCTGCAGACATCACTCCATACAGGTGTATAAACTAGGTCTTCTGCAGGCATCACTCCATACATGGTGTATAAACTAGGTCTTCTGCAGGCATCACTCCATACAGGTGAATAAACTGATCTGCAGGCATCACTCCATACAGGTGAATAAACTGATCTGCAGGCATCACTCCATACAGGTGAATAAACTGATCTGCAGGCATCACTCCATACAGGTGTATAAACTAGGTCTTCTGCAGGCATCACTCCATACAGGTGTATAAACTAGGTCTTCTGCAGGCATCACTCCATATGCAGGTATAAACTATAGGTCTTCTGCAGACATCACTCCATACAGGTGTATAAACTAGGTCTTCTGCAGGCATCACTCCATAATATGCAGGTATAAACTAGGTATTCTGCAGGCATCACTCCAGGAATGTTGGAAGAATGTTCCACATCCAGCAGCGCCTCCAGGGAATCCGTTGGTATGAGCAGCGTGTGCTGTTCTGTTCGTCTCGCTGCACACTGTGGACCGGCATCACTGGCACGGGGCCTGGACCAACATCGCACGGAACTCACATGCCTTCTCATAAGAACTGCTCCACCCGCTTATCTCTGTGTGTGTGTGTGTGTGTGTGTGTGTGTGTGTGTGTGTGTGTGTGTGTGTGTGTGTGTGTGTGGGTGGGTGTGTGGGTGGGTGGCGTGCATGCGTGCGTTGTGCGCGCGTTTGCGTGTGTGCCTGTGGCCTCCGGAAAAAGTCCAAATGAAATACCTACAACGATCGCAAATGTACAATTTCCTGGAAACACACATTCTCCAAATCCCTCAAAGCCTCATACTATAACTAACCGTGTGTGTGTGTGTGTGTGTGTGTGTGTGTGTGTGTGTGTGTGTGTGTGTGTGTGTGTGTGTGTGTGTGTGTGTGCGTGCGTGTGCGTGTGTGTGTGTGTGTGTGTGAGAGAGAGAGAGAGAGAGAGAGAGAGAGCACTCGGTGGCGCGCTACGAGCTTATGTAGATCTGCTATTTTTTAATATAGCTAAAGAGTAACATAATGCTAATATACCAAAAGGGGTTCCAGCCCAAAATAACACATGTACAAATACAAATATAGCATTTTCAAATTCAATTAACCCAACAATGTCTTTCTGCATTGTGTTCTGCAAAAAGAAAGTGTTCATGTCACACACAGCGTATACGTATATCTAGTATGTATCTACAGTATAGCGCATATCACATACAGTGTATAAGCCGCACTCTCACACACAAGCACACATACAGTACAGCACGCACACACAAGACATTGCTGAACCATAATTATGATCGAGCAACGGGCAGAACACTCAGGAAAGAAAGATCCCTCTCTGTCTGTCTGTCTGTCTGTCTGTCTGTCTGTCTGTCTGTCTGTCTGTCCGTCCGTCCGTCCATCCGTCCCTCTCTCTCTCTCTCTCTCTCTCTCTCTCTCTCCTCTCTCTCTCTCTCTCTCTCCTCCCCCTCGTCTGGTGACAGGGGATGTAGTCCACAGGTCCTACAGTGCATGCAGGGTCACTCGTGACTCACAAACAAACACAAACACAACGTGGCGCGGGGCCGCGCAGCGCAGGGCAGGGCAGGGCGGCAGGGCAGGGCAGGCCCGCCACAGCCCCCCCCCCCCCCCCCCCCGTGATGTTAACCTCTCTCACGCATGCGCAGTTATAACCCACACCTCCTCCAGGGAGTTGTGTTGTGTGGCCCCACTGTGAGGTTTGGACGTTTATTTTACCTCTCCAGGGTCCCACGCTCAATATGGTCATCTGGAGCACCCCCCCCCCCCCCCCCTCAAAACCCACCCGCACAGCACAGCACATGCCTTCGTTGTGTGGTGGGAAAGTAACTCAAGTCAGTGTATATATAGTTCTCAAACCTTTTCATGGCAAGGACCCCCAAATTGACGTGCATTTGTCTCCACTAATGTCAGAGACAAATTGTTTTTTGAGGGGCTCTGGTCTAGCCCCCCCCCCCCCCCCCCACTCCCACACACACACACACACACACACACACACACAAAAAAAAAGTTAAAGAGAAGGACGACCCCATTCGTCAGCCAAGTCTATGGACGTTTAGTGTTTGTTTCTTTAAGCAGTGACGTCATGTTGTGGCACCCCTCACTGGTTCAAATGTGATTTTTTTTGGGGTCGCGTTAGAGAGCCATGCACTGGCGTAGTATAGGCGTACTGTACTGTACTGTACTGTACTGTACTGTACTGTACTGTACTGTACTGTACTGTACTGTACTGTACTGTACTGTACTGTACTGTACTGTACTGTACTGCACTGTACATGCATGCAGTGCCTCAGCCTCATGCATGTGAAGTATAGGTCATGGCAGTACACTAGGTAATACATATAGGGTAATGGAAATTGCCCGGAGCACAATTCAATATGATAAAACCCTGCTGTACTGTACTGTACTGTACTGTACTGTACTGTACTGTATTGTACTGTACTGTACTGTACTGTACTGTACTGTACTGTACTGTACTGTACTGTGCTGTACTGTGCTGTACTGTACTGTACTGTACTGTACAGATTACCGGGAAGAGTCACTGCCTCGTTTCTTTCCAAGGAAATGAGGTAATTTGGGAAGAGGCTCTGTTGCTCTGCCAGAGGATTGGAGTGCTGTGCACGCACACACATGCAAGCGTGCGCACACGCACGCACGCACGCACGCACGCGCACGCACGCACGCACGTGCGCACGCTCAGACTGAACTGTGGGTCCTGAGGAGTTAGGCGACGTGGTCAAGTGTTTAGGAACAGGAAGGACAGAGAGCCATTTCCTCTTCCTGTTAGCGTCCATGTGGTCTGAGCCCATTGGCCACTGCATCGGGCCGTACTGTAGGCTACTGTACATCAACACTGGCGCCGTATCAGCTGTGCCAGATTGCCATATAACTCCAGTGCAAGAAAGATATATACTGCGAGAGTTTTCTATCTATGTTATTGGTTGATTGAAACCTTCATTTATTCTCGAAAGAGCAATTGAGGTTCTCCCTCATTTTCAATGCTGACGAGGTTACATTGCATTTATATAAAACAATTTAAAGACACGTGGCCGGTTATAAACACAAACAAATCTTCATGTAAGGCAAAGACATATTATATGAGACAGACATACATTCAAAACAGTTACATGTTGAGGTAGGGAGGTTCTGCTTTGGATTGATTGATTGAAATATGTATGAACAGTTTGCAGAATGACAGTACATTTCAAGCACAAACTCAATACATAAGACTGTTAGCTGTGAGTGGACGACCCAATTAAATAAACAGACACTTCTATATAGTCAAAGAACAGAACAGGAATTCATCAATAAGGAGGTAAAAAGGGAAAGGAAACATAGACAGTGAGGGGGGAAAAAAAAAGGGGGGGGGGGAGATTCAAATTTTACGGGGGGCAGTTTCGGATTGTAGCCGTCCGTAGGTGCCCTTTGAGAGCGGTTTTGAAGGAGTCAAGGGATTCGCATGTCTTAATGACTGTTGTTAGGGCGTTCCACATTTTGGTGGCATATAGGAGTGAAAATAATTTTGTCCCTTGTTTGTGCCCCGAATCTGGGTTGTGCATGGTTCGCTTCAATAGACACACATGCATTTATGAGTTATGACTAGGCATGTAACGATACACTCAACTCACGATACGATACGTATCACGATATGAGGTTCACGATACGATTTCTGACCAATTTTCTTTTTTTTAATGATTTATCTCCCCCCCCCCCCCCCCCCCCAAAGCTTTTTGCAACTACATTGCAAAGATAATTGCCTTCCTTGATGTATTAGTGAGCATCAATAACGACCATCACCTGGGCACAGTGCACAGACACATATATACAGCTCCCCTCTCCAGGCCTCTATACTGTCTCATTTCTCTCCAAAATCATGTGAATATGATGGAATGTGATTATACAGCGGACATTTATCACACACTATAGCCCGCCCTTTTTTTATCGCCGGGATATAATATCGATATATCGCAATATACGATATATATCGTTACACGCCTATAGTTATGACTATACTTGAATAGCATTGAGAGCTCCTGCTTCAGTAGACACACATGCGGGGGCAAATTAGGAGTTTACCCACTCAATGGCCAACAAAGGGCCATTGAGGTATACGTCTATACATACTACCGTATGTGTTCGCCCATGTTCAACAACATGGGTTCTATCTGTACATGGAATCTGTATTGCAGTGCATTCATTGGGGCGGCTGTGGCTCAGGGAGGTATAGAGCAGGTCGTCCAATGATCCCTGCAGGTCGGCGGTTCGAATCCCGGCACCTCCTGTCCTACATGTCCTTGGGCAAGAAGACACTGAACCCTATACGTCGCCTCCAATGAGTCGGTCGGTGTGTGAATGTGGGGAAGTGAGGACGCTGGCGTCGACTGTCCGCCCGCTTCACCTCCTCAATGTGTGAATGAATGAACCGTTGTGAAGCGCTTTGAGCACTTGGAAAAAAGCGCTGTGAAATTATTATTATTAAATTGATGTTTGGGTCCAGCTGCTACAGTCAGCCAGCTCCTCATGACCCTTGACCTCATTGACATTCTGTTGTACCGTATTATGCTACATTAAAAAGCTTTGCTCTCTATTCTGCCGTATAGGACAGTGGATCTCAAGGTGTGGTCCAGGGGACCCCCTTGACCCATTCTGACCTGAGATCAGGTTCTAAAAATGTCTTCTACGTCCTGACAGTTTTCCATTCTGACCTGAGATCAGATTCTGACTGACTGGAGGGAATAGACCCCACCGGGGCTGGCATGGGTTAGCTACCCGTGTTGGCAGGAGCCTTTCACTACACAGTGAATTGGTTCCACCCAAATATGGCTACGAAAAGTTTAAAAGGAAAAACACCCCTAGAGTCTGCGAGAGCGGGGGCGGAAGATGACTCATCGGCGGACCACACGGTAACAGACCCTGGAACGGAAACGACAACGAATCAAATGATCAGCACGGTAGTTGACGGAGTGACAGCACTGGCAGGACACAAGCTACAAAGCTGCATCTGTGGCTGGAAAAAGATGACATCAGAGACGGGTCTCAAGATCCACCAGGGCAAGAAAAAGTGCCTAAGAGAGCTTAGCGAGGGGCCTCGCATTGACCACTACTTCCTCAGAAGTAGGGCAAATCAGTCGACTGAAGCCCAGCGGCAGGTTATTCACCACAGTCCACAGGGTATCAGAACCCCAGACGAAGCTCAACCAAGCACAGATTCACCAATGGACATGAGTCCAGAGCCCATCCAGCCACAGACAGCAGTAGAGAGGAAGATGAATGGACGGAAGCCTCAAATCTTGTGGCCTAAATCCTGCCAGAAAAAGGAGTGGGAAAACACCAACACAGACCTCGTCCATCTTCTAGAAGGTCTGAAAGGGTGCGTGGAAAGAAAACTGGACAAGATCGGAGAGATCATCTACAGCTATGGAGCAGAGAGTTTTGGAGTGAAGAGTGAGAACCTTAGGACCCAGAAGGAACCATCAGCCCCTCTCAAGTCTAGGAGACAACAAGAGATTGAGAGACTTGTGAAAGAAAGAAGGTGCCTGAGAAAACAGTGGAAGAGGGCCACAGAAGTGGAAAGGAAAGGACTTGAGGAACTACAAGGCGACATCAAGCAGCGTCTTGCAACACTGCGAAGAGCAGAATGCTTGAGAAAGCAACACAAGAAGAAAGAGCGAACGAGGACTGCCTTCTACAGAGATCCCTACAAGTTCGTCAAAGACCTCTTTGTCAAGGAGAAAAATGGGACCCTCAAAGTACCCATACGGGAACTAGAGGAGCACCTGAGGAAGACCTACTCCGACAACCAGAGACATGTGCCATTCAGCATTCCGGATGACATGCCACCAATCCATCCACCTGAGCACCAGCTAGAAACAAGGCCCCCGACATGGAGCGAAGTTGAGAGGACAGTGAAGCGGGCAAGAACAGCGTCAGCCCCTGGTCCCAACGGTGTCCCATATAGGCTCTATAAGAACTGCCCGGGTGTCTTGAAGTACCTCTGGAAGCTAATGAAAGTGGCATGGGAAAAAGGAATCATACCAAAGGCATGGCGACGGGCAGGAGGGATCCTGATTCCCAAAGAGAAGAATTCCTCAACCATCGACCAGTTCCGCCAGATCAGTCTGCTGAATGTGGAAGGAAAGCTCTTCTTCAGTGTCGTGGCCCAGAGGCTCTCAATATTCCTGCAGAAGAACAACTTTGTCGACACCTCAGTGCAGAAGGCAGGGATTAGTGGATTCTCAGGATGCCTGGAACACACAAATGTCATCTGGCACCAGATACAGATGGCCAAGAAGGAGAAGAAAGATCTGCATGTGGTTTTCTTAGATCTTGCCAACGCCTTCGGGTCAGTGCCTCATGAGATTTTATGGACAGCATTCAACTTCTTTCAAGTCCCAGAGGGCATCACAAGGCTGGTCAAAGCCTACTTCCAGGACCTCCAGTTCTGCGTTACATCACAGACCAGTACAACTGCCTGGCAGCACCTCGAAGTAGGCATAATGGCGGGCTGCACCATCTCTCCACTGGCTTTTACCATGGCAATGGAGCTTATTATTCGAGCATCCCGATGGGTGGTTGGAGGGGAACGGCTAAAGAGCGGCCTGCGTCTTCCTCCAATCAGGGCGTATATGGATGACATGACGACGATAACAACAACAAACGCATGCACCAAACGCCTGCTGGATAAACTCCAGGGAAACATCAAATGGGCACGAATGGAGATCAAACCCAGTAAATCCCGAAGTATCTCCATTGTCAAAGGCCGGCTTGCCAATGAGAGGTTCCACGTCAACAACGAGCCAATACCAACAGTTCTGGAGAAACCTATCAAAAGCCTTGGCCGCTGGTATAGCGCAGAACTCAAAGACTCGAAGCAGGTGGAACAACTCAAGCAGGATACCATCAGTGGCCTCAAGCAGATCAACAACACTGCTCTCCCTGGGAAGCTGAAGCTGTGGTGCTTTCAGTTTGGTCTGCTGCCCCGTCTCATGTGGCCAATGTCCATCTATGAGGTCACTCTATCCCATGCCAATCGGCTGGAGAGACTGGTGAATGTACAAGTGAGGAAGTGGCTTGGACTACCGAGAGGCCTTAGCAGCATAGGCCTGTATGGGAATGGAGCCCTCTCCCTACCAATCTCAAGCCTGGTGGAGGAGTACAAATGTGCAAAATCAAGGGTGGAAATGACTCTCACAGAATCCCGGGATCCATTCGTCCGAGGTGCTGCTCCAACCCTAGCAACAGGGAGGAAATGGAAGCCATCTGCAGCAGTTGCAGTGGCAAAGACCGCCCTCAGACACCGGGATATAGTGGGGCATGTCCAACACGGCAGAGGGGGCCTTGGCTTGGAAGCATCCACACCCACATGGCAAAAGGCTACTCCAACCGAACGGCGGCACATGGTGGTGGAGGAGGTGCGCCACCAGGAGGAAGCAGCCAGGTGTGCCAAGGCAGTCTCCCAGGCCCAGCAAGGCCGCTGGATGAAGTGGGATGGTGTGGAGAGGAGGAAAATCACATGGAACGAGCTGTGGAGCATGGAGTCTAGTAGGCTGAGTTTCATCATTAGAGCCACATATGATGTCCTGCCCTCTCCAACCAACCTACATCTTTGGTATGGAGAGGACCCAGCCTGTCTCCAGTGTGCAGCCCCAGCAAACCTCAAACACATCTTGGTGGGTTGTAAGACCAGTCTAACTCAAGGAAGATACACCTGGCGCCACAACCAAGTGCTAAAGTGCTTGGCTGCCGAACTTGAGAACAAGAGGGCAACCACCAATGCCATGCCTCTAAATGCCCAGTCTACCTTCCCACAGAAAACCTTCATCCGGGAAGGGGAGAAACGGCGGACCAAGCCAGCTCCTCCAAACTCAGGCCCACTGAGTGCAGCCCGGGATTGGGAAATGCGGACAGACCTCACCCAGAGACTCACCTTCCCACCCGAAATTGCAGTGACCAACCTGCGCCCAGACCTGGTCCTCTGGTCCAAATCCTGTCGGCGTGTCTTCATCGTTGAGCTAACAGTCCCATGGGAGGATAACATCGATGAGGCATTCGAGCGGAAGAAACTGCGGTATGCCAACTTAGCAGCTGAAGCAGAGGGGCGGGGCTGGAACGTGAAGGTGTGGCCCGTGGAGGTGGGCTGCAGAGGCTTTGTAGCCAGTTCCACCACGAGGCTCCTGAAGGAAGTAGGGATCAGAGGTCAGGCCCAACGGAAGGCAATCAAAGAACTTTCCACTGCGGCAGAACGGAGCAGTCACTGGTTGTGGCTGAAACGTAGAGACGCAACATGGGCTTCCAGATGACCACGTGGTGCCACCATGCGACATACACCCAGGTCTGATCAACCTGTGGTGGGCCAACCTCGGCAGAGGGTGTCTTGTGATAAGAGGCCGAAACACCCAATGAGGTCGGGGCACACAACTGAAGATGTGTCGTATGGTGGCACCACGCGATCATTGACAATTCCACCCCACCCAAGAAGTCATCTCCAATCCAGTCAATTGTTGTGCTGAATATTTAGGGATATCTAACATCTAGTCCTATTAAGAATCCTAAAAATGTCTTCCACGTCCTGACAGTTTTCTGAAAAAGCTATGTTTCTATGTCAGTCGCTCTTCGATTTAAAAAAAAATAGCAGACCTATACAAGCTCGTAGCGCGCTACTCTCGGTGGCGCGCTATGAACTTGTAGATCTGCTATATTTTATATAGCAGATCACCAAACACCAAAAGGGGTTCCCGCCCCCCAAAATGGGTTTTAAAGGAGTAGTTCACCCTACAAATGCTGTATTGAATCTTTTTGTTTTCGCATTCCTATAAGCCAATAATTTGACCGGAGACTCCAATGGTCATCAAATCATTGGCTTAGATGGGGGGATGCGTGGTAGCCTACGATACACACTAGTAATTAGCCTACAATACACACTAATTAGCCTACCATACAAATTTGGTCCTTGACATGAAAACGTTTCAGAACCGCGGGGCTGAGGGCACAGCTATAGTATAAGCCTTGCCATGCAGTGCTGATCTTTTTTTATTTTATTTATTTTAGCTCCATGAGTATATAGGAGTTCTTCTCAGTCGTCGAGCTATATATAATCTGAAGCAATTCAAAGCCTCGACATCCAAAACGATCAGTGATTTCAGTCAAAAACCCTTAGGTTTCGTTTTTGCCTTGGGACACAAGCTTTCATCCAATCAGGATAGAGAACAAAAACGAAACCTAAGGTTTTTTGACCCCCAGGGGTTAACTCCTTATATGGTCAGCACACTCTATAGTAGAGAGGATTATCACAACAAAACAAAAAAAAGTAAGTGATATTTGAATTAAGTGAAATCACTGACTCTACCTTTAAAGCCACCCCCCCCCCCCTCTCTCTCTCTCTCTCTCTCTCTCTCTCTCTCTCTCTCTCTCTCTCTGCTGCATGCATGTGCTTCTTGGCAGGAGCGCACCAGAAGCTGATGAGACGAGATGAGTCCCACATGATAAGGGCGCCCTCTCTCTCTCTCTCTCTCTCTCTCCTCTCCTCTCCGATATAGCTCCTCGCTCTGTGGCGTGTGATCCGATACCTTTGTGAACGGAAGAACTTGCGCTCTGCCCCTTTTTTCTTTTATACGTTCGGGGCTGCCGAGGCACTTTTGAAGGGGGTTTGGGGGGTGGGGGAGGGGGGGGGGTGGGTATGGCGTTGAGGACAAGGAGTCTGGGATGCCAGCCAGCGATGCTTAACCCATTCTGATCGGGAACCCGTTTTGGTGTCAGCATCATGTTATGCTTTAGCTATTGAAAAATAGCAGATCTACAAGCTCATAGCGCGCCACCGAGTGGCGCGCTACGAGCTTGTAGGTCTGCTATTTTTGAAAAATCAAAGAACGACTGACATTTTTAGAATCTGATCTCAGGTCAGAATGGGTTAATCAGACCAGTGTGTGTCCAGTGGAAACCTCGTATGAATCTGATCTCAGGTCAGAATGGGTTAAGAAGCAAGCATTTGTTTCTCGTTTGGCCCTCGCAAAGCTTCAATGACCGGAGCGGATACTCACATTTCTCCGGTTACACGCGCACACACACACACACACGCACACACACACACACACGCACACACACACACACACACACACACACACACACCCTGTTCCAAACCGACGGACGGACAGACAGACGGATTTAGAGGGCCTGGGCGGGCGGGCGGGCGGGCGGCGCTCAAGTCGGCGCTGTCGGCCCGGGCATGAAACCTCTTATCTCCATTTTTCAACTTTTTGTGATTTTCTTTTCGGTTAATGCCCCGAAATATATATATATATATATATTATTTTTTTCGGGTTGTAGGTCTGCAGGACGGGAACCCGCTTTGGCATTTTAACTATAAAGCATTATGTCATACTTTATAGCTATTGAAAAATAGCAGATCTACAAGCTCATACATACGAGCTTATAGGTCTGATATTTTTGAAAAATCCTGAAAATGTGGCACCTTAAGTCTTTGAATATATATTCTAAAGTGAACAAGTGGAAAGCATTAACAAGAGCTTGTGACTAATTAACAGTGGATCCGTTGTAACGAAGGTTCCTTTTTTTCTCTCTCCATTTCCTGACAAGTTTTGAACATCCGACAGCAACGAAAACACTCGCTGGCTCCATAAAACATCACTGGTCTTTGGATTGAGGGCCCTTTTTGAAGTCTTCTGTATAGACGGGGCAGAAGCCTCGATCTTATCTCCATAACATTTTAACTTTTAACTTAGTAAAGAGTAAAGAGTGATTTCACTTAATTCAAATATCACTTATTTTTTTGTTTTGTTGTGATAATCCTCTCTACTATAGAGTGTGCTGACCATATAAGGAGTTCCTCCCTGTTCCCAGTTAACCCCTGGGGGTCAAAAAACCTTAGGTTTCGTTTTTGACTCTCTATCCTGATTGGACGAAGGCTTAGGTCCCACAGCCAAAAACGAAACCTAAGGTATTTTGAGTGAAATCACTTACTCTACCTTTAACACTATACGCAGCGTCACTGCCGAACGTGCTGCTTTGTGTATACTGCGTTTCGAAGCTTGCGCGGATCTGCTATATATACTTTTGCTTGTCTTTTTTTTAATTTGAATACTGAAAAGCGAAACGTTTTTGGACATGCGAGGTTTTTCACTCCCCGACAGAGACGGGTTGCCTGCATGAAGTCCGTGTCTTGGATGACGTATAGCGTCTCATGAGGTATCCACTGAGGAGAATTAATTTCAACTCACTCACACCCGCATTAATTTCTACTTGCAAAAAATAGATTTCAACCTTACTATTACTTTCTACTACTAGGACTGACACTAAAAGATATGTTAAAAAAATAAAAAAATAAAGTTTGTGAAAATGTTATAATAATTATATAATAATTATATAATAATATAATAAATTAATAATTTACATTTGGGGGATATCTTTCACAATAATGAATAAAACATGTTCTAGACATTCTAATGATCACAAAAAAACATATATTACAATTATTTTACCTACTTTTATTAGGGTAAAGGTCAAAAGTCTTAGGTTAAAGAAATTTCAAAACCGCACAGAGTCCAGACATTTTTTATTTGTGTGAATTTCAGCCTCTGTGGGGGGTGTTTATATGCAAATATCATGACCAATGGCATTGAAATGAACATCACTGATGACGTTTAGGTGAAAAAAGAACAGAAAAAAATAATAATAATTTAGTAATTAATTAAATTAAATGTGTAGCTAAAAAGCCACTCTGGGTGCTAGAGGGTTAATGCTTTTATTATTTTTATTTATTTTTTACTATCAGACTGGGCTTCCTGGCACACAGGCTTTAGAAGCCTTCACTTCCAATCTCACTAGAGCATTAGACCATTCTGGGCGGGAAGCCCCTGTTGGTTGTTTCAAACATTATGTTATGCTTTAGCTATTGAAAAATAGCAGATCTACAAGCTCGTAGCGCGCCACTCGGTGGCGCGCTATGAGCTTGTAGGTCTGCTATTTTTTGAAAAATCGTCAAAATGTGGCGCAAATCATTGAATATATATTTCAGAGCGAACATTTTCAAATAAAATATTGCTTCGGGGGGGGGGGGGGGGGGGGGGGGGCCCTGGAACTACGCATTTTTAGATGGGGGGTCCGTGGCCCAATAGAGATAATTCTGGGGGTCCTTGACATGGAAAAGGTTGAGCACCACTGACATATGACACATGTTTTTCAAGAAAAATGTTTGATGATTTAGAAGCCTTTTTTTTTTAATCGACCTCAGTCCAAAATGGGTTAAGCGGTCAAAGCTGCACTCTGTTTAACTCTACTGTTCTCTAGCGCGATCCGAAGTGACTGAAATTGCAACGACTGGGCAAACAGAGCCTGCCTGCTTGCTGAGGGGAGAAATGTAATTGTATTGTATTTTACATAGCATGCAAATTTGAGGGGGGGGGGGGGGAAATTACACTGTATTCAATAATAAAGTTGCATGGTACAGCGTCCTATTTTAATTTCTATACGTGATCACTAAAAGAATATAGGGAAGCTTTTGCGTGCGTCTCCGCGTGTGTGTGTGTGTGTGTGTGTGTGTGTGTGCGTGTGTGTGTGTGTGTGTGTGTGTGTGTGAGTGTGTGTGTGTGTGTGTTCTGACACTTAAAGTATCACTTATGCTTTGTTATGGATAAAGTGTCATTGTAGCTCATCTGTATAGTAGACTATGTTAAATCAATATAAAATTAGGTATACAATGTGTATGGTATTTTAATGCAATGTTAACTTAAAGAGGGAGTGCCACAATGTTTGTATTTTTCCAGTTGTTCACGTGTCTATGAGGAGACGGTACTTCATTAGACACCCCGGAGTTGTTTTTATGTGCAATGGTTGTGTATTAACTTTGTATTTAGGGTTTCTTCCTGGAGGCTGAACCCTTGACAGTCAAACGGGCCAATGAAATAAACAGTAATATAGTGACAACACACTATCAGCCCCTCCCCTAACCCCTCCCCCTTTATCATACAACTACAGCTGTGGGTGTGGCTTCAGTTCAGCTGGATCACCACCCATCATCCCCCACCTGCAGGCAAACCAGGCATACTTAATGAACTGGTGGGCGTGCCCACATAAGAAATACTGTACACTTTTTTGAAAATAAATAAATAAGACGTGATGATCATGTTTCAGGGTGGAAAGAAATCACGGCACTCCATATTTAAGAACTTTGGGGGCGCGGTGGTGCAGTTCGTATATAACACTGTCGCCTCAAAGGTCCTGCGGCTTGATTTCCCATGCATGATGTGGCCTCCGTGTCATCAGCGCCTATACATACGTGGAGTTGGCA